>NC_141920.1:9655000-10280000 GCF_057802395.1 Ceratotherium simum simum
TTTTTGTTTTGTCTCAATACTATCTCTACTAGTATTTACTTATTTTTTCAAAATTGATTTCAAATGGATTCATTTTCTTTTTTTCTTTACATTGGATTCAGCAATAATACCCGTGAAATCGTGGTTTTACTGTACTAGTTATACTTTCTCCTTCTAATAAACAGCAAATTAAAACCATAACTATTAAAAAATGCACGCTTGTACCTCCTAAAATTATCTTGCATATGACTGTCTCATGCATATAACAAGTTGGGAAATAATACTTTACATCTGGGGCTAGCAAATCTTTCCTATAAAGGGCAAATAGTAAATATTTTAGGCTTTGCAGGCCAAGAGGCGAAATCAAGGATATTATGTAGGTACTTATATAACATGAGAAAAAATAAATTTTTTTCCACCAAACATTTAAAAATGTAAAAGCTATTCTAGCTTGCAAATCATACGAACAGGAGTTGGGCTGAATTTGGCTCATGGGCCGTAATTTGTCAACCACTGCTCAAGATCATATATCTGATATTTACTTGAACCTTCTCTGAAATTTCCATAACAGCAAGTGAGATTTAAAAGGACTTATGTCATAGGATGGTTGTGAAGATGAAATAGTTGAAACCTGTTAAGTGTGTAACATACCACCTGGCACAAAGCAACTACCCAATAAATATTAACTACTGTTTTCATCTTTGTCGTCATCATCTTCTCCCTCTTGAGGAGGTTGGTTGGCCACTGAATACTTTGCCTGGCATACAGGAGACACTCAGTAAATGATAGATGGTGTTATTCTTTCAACTGGTTGGAGCTGTGCTTCTCAACCTTCTAGGCAGAGCAGACTCCAATGTGGGGTTATTTTTAAAAACACATGCTGAGTCCCACCTCCACAAATCCTGACTCTGAAATTCTCCCAAGGAGTAAGCTAAGCACTTGTGCTTTTTTTGAAAGTTCTAGAGGCGATTCTGATGATTCTAACCACAAACCTATGGCTTAGAAAGAGCAAAATCTGCAAAACAGGGTCAGAAAATCCCATCCCCAGAGAGGCCCATTTTTGCTGCTCTGTTTTAGGGTCACATACAACACAGCTAGTGCTCAGCCCCCCCTTGTAAATAGCAGACTCCGTCTGTCAGCCAGACAACAACTGATGTTAACTGAGCACCTATTATGTGCCAGACCTTAAGCTGAGTGCTGGGGATAAGCAGTGAATGAGGCAAAGGCCCTACAACATGGCAGTCCCTCTTCCTCATCTTCCATCCCTTTGATATGCTAGGCTTTTCTTCTTAGCCCTTTTTACCATCTTGCATCTTAAATGTATGTTGGCTCTGCCCTCTGGGAGCAGGGACCTGATACCTCTTGTTCATTGTAGTTCCCACAGCTTAGAACAGTGCTTAGCACACAGTAGGTGTGTCCAATAAAGGTTTGTTCTAACGGGGTGAAGAGGGAGCTCCGTACCTCTGAGAGAGCCAAGCTGATGGCTAACCCAAGGCGGAGCACGTCACCAGCCTCCTTGGTGTCGGAGTTAAGAGTGAAGCATATTTTCTAGTCATGGCGTCTCCCTGCCATTTAGCCTGAAATCAATACTTTAAGCCTCAATTTATTCATTTACAAAATTTATAAAATGTTGTGTTAAATAGAATAATGCTTAATGTGCGGACAACATTTAATAAGTAGCAGCTCTGTTACGTTGGTTTTGCATCACCTGAAATTGAATAAACAGAAGACAGTTCTAGAAATTTTCTGACAATTCCTATAAACTGAGTAGCAAGCCACATGCCTATAACAGTCCTCACTATATAGCCTGAGACCATGCATCTGTTTATCAGACAAATACTTCTTGAGCTTCTACTATATATCGGAGGCAATGCTGGGGCCTCAGGACATGGCGGTGATAAAACCAGCCACAGCCCCTGCACTCATGGAGCTCACTGTCTGTGGGGAGGGGGGCGGGGAGAGATGGTTGGGAATCAAATTAACCAAGAATCATAAGATGTCAATGCTGAAAAGGGCAAAGCAGTGAGAGACATGGTACTTTCAGGCCAATATTGGGGAGGGGGGCGGATGTGACATAGTCTAAAGGGTCAGAAAAGGTGTTCCTGAGCAAGTGATATTGAGGCCAATACCTGAACAGTGCAGGTGAGAGTTAGACCAAGAGGGGGGAACAGCTAGATGGAAAGAAGCAGAGCGCAGGGGTAGAGAATAGGAGGATGTCGTGTCAGAAAGGTAGTTGGCAAGCAACCGTCCAGGGGCCTGTGGGTTAATTCTTCTTGAACACAATGTGCTCACCGAGCCCCTGGGCATCCTGTTAAAGTGCTGATTCTGATTCAGCAGATCTAGGGCAGGGCCTGAGAGTCTGCATTTCTAACAAGCTCCCAGGAGATGCTGAGGCTGCCAGCCCACAGACCAGACAAAGGTTTTAGGCTCTGACTTTATCCTAAGAGGAGGGGGGTTTAGGCCAGAGGATTTTCCTAAGATCCCTTGGGACTGCATGAACCCATCCTGCAGCTGTCACGGAGCGAAACCCGCTGCCTGGGGCTTGGGAATCCTTTGGAAGCCTCTAAGGTTCAGCTGGAGTTGGTACTCTTTCCTAGAGTGTTTGTCTGCTGACACTGTGTTAGTCCCAATTCTGGGTGGCATCGCCATGAAACAGGCTGCCTTCGCCCAACAGAAACGCCCTTGTTTGGGTGTTGCAATTCAGAAAATCTGGGGAGTGACAGCCCATGTGTATTTTTTTTCAATCAAGCTAGGCTTGCTAAAAAGATATCTATATATACACATACGCACACGTAGATGGATAGATAATCTTGGAAATGCAATAACAGCCACATGTAGGATTGAAATGAAATCTTACAAACACTATATCATCTCAAATTCAATCATTAAAGGATTGGGGCCTGGGATGCTTTTGTTGCTGCTGCGGGTGCCTGAGCACCCAGACTTCTCTGTCCAGAGGCCGTGGGGTTAAACATCTCAGGACTGCCAGGCCACCGGGCAGGACTGATCCTGGTGGGGTTGTGACTGCCGGTGGAGGTGACCAGTAAGAAGCTAGGGAGCAGGGCAATGCTGAACCCACATGGGGAGGGACGAGCACACGAACCAGGGCAGACGCAGCTGGGGAGGCGAGTTCCCCTTCGGTGACATTGGGGAGGGCCCAATGAGGAAAGCAGCTTCCTGCACAATGCCTTCGGTGCATCTCTCCCAGGCCTACTGATTGTCTTTCTAAGATAATCTGGGTGACAAATATGGACCCAAGAAACACTGCCCTTGTAAGCAGTCCCAGCTGCTCCCGACAAATGTCCCCAAACAAAGGCTGCACGCCACTCCCCATGCTTGCAGCTCAATTTAATTACTCACCTCTGCAGCTTTAAATCAAAGGGGGCTCCTATTAAGTATAATTACCTTTGCCAGTAGCTTGTATAACACAGTAAGTGAGGACCTTCTACAGGAATGGTTTCTCCAGAGCATTATACATGCCTTGGACTAAATCAACAGCAGCCAGGACCCAGAGCTTCAGATACACACATAATTCAGCCGTGAGCAAATGTATGCTGCGGGTAGAGTGTTGCACACACAGGTAAACACAGCATCTCCTTCGCATATGTCAGCAGCCTACAAACAACCATTATGCCGAAGAATAAACTACAGGAGAAAAGGCTTCTCTAACCTCGAATGTCCCATACTTGTTGCTATGTCAGTTCTGCAAGAAAGCAAATTGCCATCGAACCAATTAGTCTCTGAACAAGTCCCAAATACAATAAAAGAAATCAGACAAACTCCAACTTTTGCAACCCCAAATGCCCACATTTTACCACCTTTCTTTCCCCAGAAAGCAGAGAAGTGACACTACTCCGCTGACTTTGACACAGTAATTTTTCTCCCGTTCAACCTCGCCACATCTTTCATTCCTGACATACAAAAACATTTTTTTAAATCATGAGCATCTTTATCATTTCAGGCTCGTCAATTCCCATTTTGCCTAATTAATAAATAAATCAAAACCTGAAAGGAAACGAAAGGAAGGTTGCAAAGAATTTTTGGCCCTAACCAAAAAGAAGCTACGGTGAGCTAGACTTAAAACGTGGTTCTTTCAATCCTGTTGGCTCCTTCTAGAAGTTATATTTCACGTCCGCTTCCACTTTATATAATCTGTTTATTAAACTATGTGCCTGGAAGCATAAACGAAGACGTCAAAAGAATATCTCTCTTTCCCCAAAGATGTAATACATGGCTATGTCAATAGTCCTCAAACTATTGTTGGCTGTCACCTCCACAACCACCATGTTAACATTTCTGAGCACTTGTCATGGACCAGGCATGCATTAAGCACACTACAGTACTCCCCCCTTATCCATGGGGGAGACGTTTCAAGACCCCCAGAGGATGTCTGAAATCCTGGATAGTATCGAACCCGATAGATATTATGTTTTATCCTATGCATACGTACCTATGACAACGTTTAATTTAGAAATTAGTCACAGTAAGAGATTAACAACAACTACAAATAAAATAGAACAATTATAACAATATACTATAATAAAAGTTATGTGAAGGTGCACTCTCTCTCTCTCTCAAAATATCTTATTGTACTATACTCACCCTTCTTCTTGCGATGATGTGAGATGATAAAATGCCTACGTGATGAGATGAAGTGAGGTGAATGACATAGGCATTCTGATGTAGCGTTAGGCTACTACTGACTTTCTGATAATTCATCAGAAGGAGGATCATGTGCTTCCTGACTGCAGGTAACTGAACGGCAGAAAGCAAAACTGCAGATAAGGGGGGACTACTGTATATACACGATCAATGTGATCCACATGGCAACCCCATGTGGTATTAGGGGAATTTTTTTCAAAGTTAAGCAACTCAAGCTTAGAAGGTTAAATAATTTGTCTAAGCTCGGACAAAGTAAATAACAGCCTGGGCTTGAACCTCAGTCTGTCTGAGTTCAAAGCCATTGGTTGTAACCCTTCAGAGCATGTGGTATAAAGCTATTGACTTGGCCAGCCTGGTATCCATTCTCCTTTATTTTGGTGACATCATCTTGGTTTTGCGCTTGCAAATCAACGCTAGCACTCCTGGCTCCTATGGCTCTGGGGGGGGGGTCACGCAAACCCACGTAGGCCAATGTAAACTCTGGGACATTTGCTGGGGTCCTCTGAAGGAGGTGCTCTCTTCTGCCAGAATCACTAAGCCAGACACTGCCGGGAGACAACTGTGACCACCATATGTAGAGAATCTGACTGAGAAGGAAGGAAAGGAAAGCCGAAGAGAGAGCTCTTATCCCAATCCCAGGTCTTGGGTCTCGGTAACAAAGGTACAAAGGTGCCGAAGCTGGGGTTCAGCTGAGTCACTTAGTTGATGTACAGTTTGTCACAGGCAACAGCAAGATTCATCAAAATAAAAATTTGGCTTCTAGAGGTGCTGATGTTATGTACGGAATGTGGCTTTGGAGTCAAACACACCTGGGTTTAAATCCTGGTTCCATTGTATATTTGCTATGTGAGCAAATTACTTAACAGCTCTGTGCCTCAGTTTTCTTATCTGGATAATGGAAGTATTAGCAATGTGTCTACCTCCTCAGTTGAGAGGAAGGCTAGATAAAGCCAGGTGCATATAAAGCCTCTGGGACAATGCCTGGCAGGGAGTGGACTCTTAGTAGTAAATGTTAATGAATCTGATTATTATTGTTTCAAGGAACGGAACAGAGGAAAGGCTGGTTCCATTAAGGGTTGCAGTGAGCAGTGAAAAAGACTCAGAGTAGCCAACCAGGGACAAATATGGAAAGCTTCACAGCAAGTTATTGCCCCTAAAAGCTGACCCGGGGCTAGTGTGTGCAGGAAGGAAGGGACCAGGGTTCGGGAAGGATTAGTTGGAAGAGAAAACAGGGAACTTTTGCTAATGGAAATGTTAGGGGCTGCCTGGGATAAACTCTGGGCAGATCAACAATTAGACCCAAAACAAACAAATACACAGACAGAAATGAGCTTGAGTTCCTAGTGAGTCACAAATCATCTTCATCCATCCATCCATCCATCCATCCATCCATCCATCCATTCACCCATCCATCTATCTAACATTCCCTGGCTTTATTCTAGGCACTCCATCACTCACCTCTGAAGACAGGGGCTGTGCTTCATTCATCCCTGTAGCCCTGGTACATAGCACAGGGTCTTTAAAATAATAGAAATTAACAGGTATCTGTTGAACAAACAAAAGAATGACTGGCAAATACCTACACTCCTTTCAGGGAACCTATCTTCCATGAATCAGTTTGATCCACCCAGCCCTCTTTCCCTCTCACGGTTTCCATGCCTCTTTCATATTATTCCTGAAGTGAGATTTGTGCCTTGAAAGATCTATCCAGCAGCATCAGTGTTGGCCCAGCAAAGTTTCAAGTTTAAGCCCCTCACCCCACAAATTTTCCTTTCCTCCTCTGGAAGCAAGGGCTGACTTTTATTTTTACTCTGTATTTCTCCCATAGAAAATTAAAACATCTTAATCCATAAATGACTTTGCTGAGTGTATATCTTGTCACAGCTGTTGTTTCCATGGGACAACTATAGGAAGCCCTTCCCCTCATTTTAATTTTTTAAAAAAAAATTTTTCTTTTAACAAAGAAGGTTGTAAGTTTCCATTGCTACTGTGTTATCTTGGGTGACTCCCCATTAACTTGTCCAATTCCTTCCCTTCACTGGAGGACAGCCATTCAAAGTATGTGCCCGAGAATTCAAATTGGATTTACAAACAAGTATTCCTGTTTATTTGTCAGAGTGCAGTGGCGGATTCAAAAGTTAAACCAAAGCACAAAACTTTTCTTGTGGAGTGGGTACTCAGGGAACTGTGGTCTAAAATGAAAATCAGATCATTGTCTAAAACAGAGAGAAAAAAAACACTTCGTACAGTGCATTGTTACACATTTGAAAACATCTCCGTGTTCCTTAAATGTTCTGCTAAGGGTACTAATAGGTCAGTCCACAGGACATGCAAGAATACATTATATTTTAATCAGGGCACATAAAACACTGTCAAGAATGTTATGTTGCCCGGGGGAATGCAGCGAGCAGGGAACATTTACAAACTCCAGGTCAGTCTCCCCATTACATCACTGTGAAAAAAAGAAATTTATGAGGTTAAATTATATGGATGTTATATATTGGAACTGTTAACCCATTCCCAAATGAGAATGTTGGCTGAAATAGCCAGATTCCCTGAGAGGAATTTCTAAGTCCTATTGTGGACGTTTTTATGGTAACTTTCCACCAAAAAGTGAAGACATATTCTTTGAAGATAATGAAATGAATAAAAAAAATAGAAGTCTAGCAACAACAACAACAACAAAAAATCCAAATTCCAATAGACAGGGCACCTGAAAGACTTACTTACATTATTCTTCTCTGGAGATAATAATGCAGAAGTTACTTTCTGGAACTTATTCATGATTTATTTGATCTATTCCTCATCTAAATGATTGGAAACACAGATGTTGATGCTATAACTTTGCTTCCAGTAAATAATTCCTCAAAGGACTCACATTTGTTTAACCTTAGTCACAAGATGATAAAACTTATTAAACATTTATGGAAGCAGCAACACAATTTTGTTGGTTTATGTGTTTGGCAAGTTTGGAAACTCATATCCCCAACTTTTCCACCTTCCCTTCACCTCTCTAAAAGAAAAATATCTTCGGGGAAGTTCCCATATCTGGATTTACGGAGATTTTTTTCCTCCCTCATTCTTTATTTCTTCATTTGTGGCTGCAGTTTGACAGTAAACAGAAGGGCTGCCATGCCGATCTCAAAAGAACAATAATTAAACCAAAGGGACGGCAGACAAGGTGCTCCTGTGGGATCGACAGAGGAAGAATAAAAACTCCACCAGGGAACCGTTTTCTTGTGATTGCGAGTCTGCTTCTGAGATAAGCAAACGTTCACATGTGTAATGTGCGAGCGAGCATTTATTCATTCAACAACATTTACTAAGAACCTACTATACTCAGCCCCGTGGACATAAATAACCTGGTATCTAAACATTCCACAGGCTCAGGGAACCTTGGACAACTGTTCATTCATTCATTCATTCATTCGCTCATGTATTCAACAAAAACACCTACTGTGTTCGAGGTTCAGCAAATGAAATGGTCCCCAGGATTTGAAAGATCAATTCCTGACATGATGTAACATAGACAAGGAAACAGAAATTACAACAGTGCAGGGTCTGCTCTCCTGTATTATCTGTCACTGATACCTTTCCCATCCAGTGCTAATCCTCCTGTGCGGGGGACATGGGTCTAACTAAGGTTCTGTTTCCCACACACCCACGGCCATAACCAGGAGTACAGGGGCGGTGACACGGAGGCACCCATGGAGAAATACACTGTGATGCTGGCTCCGTGTTCATGGGGAAAATCCTGAAGAGCTTTGTGGTGATTCCATTGGTAGCTCAGCCTTGGCATGAACATACGCGTATACTTGGTCCAACGCTAACACAAAACTCATGCATCATAAGGGCCTTTTAAACTCTTCTCTCAGCCCCAGACACGCACACTAACACCCACAACATACATAATCCAGCCGTACGTGAAACTAACATCCACAACACACATAATATACACACAATCACAACTCATACCCACAATAAAACAGACTCACCATGCACACACACACACACATACACACATACACACATTCTAAGGCTGATGCTGGTCTTGGTTGTGAAAAGCATCTGGAACCACATGGACCCTCTGAACCGTGGGGTCCTATCCTATTAATATTTCTACCCCCATGACTTGGCAATGTGCCTCAATACATGTTTGCTCAACTGCAGTGTAACCGCTTCCCATGTCAAACTGCAGGGTTGACCATTGTTAATGATTCAACTTGTAACACTGGCAAACAAATCCAGGGGTCCCTCCTTTCCTAACCCCTCCACCCCCATTTAACCCCAGGAACTCCAGCATCAGGACGGGAATAGTTGTCTGGCTCTGGAGCTCGGTCTGTTACAAACTCGGAGGAGAAATGCAATTTCTTTTATGCTGTTCGTGCTTTTCTTTTACTTCTCTGTGTTCCCCACCTCACCCCAAGGCAGCTAATGACAGTTTTCTTGACGTACTTGGAATTAAACCATGTCGATGGCTGAGTCTCACTCATTATTGGGATTACTGACATATTCTGTTTATGTTCAGTTTACTTACTTCAAGCAGACATTTAGCAAGTGCCTACTAGGTGCAAATTACCAGTTAAATTTTTGGTAAGAGAAGTGTACATTTCAGTGAAGACATCAAGAATGTTCAAAGGATGAAATATTAGCTGTTTCAATAATGTTTATTTTTCTCAACTGATTCTCTTGCTAAATGCTGTAAAATTCTCAAACTGTTTTTCTCTACGTAAATTACTTATTTGTTATTAAATTACTATTATTGTAAAAATTCCCAAGGATATTCAGTACAGGATTGTGTGTAATAGTGAAAACGTTAAAATATGCTAAATGTCTATTAATAGAGGAGTTGATAAATGAGTAAAAATGTACATTCTTATAGTGGAATATTATGAAGCAGAAAAAAAGGAGTTAGCTACATGTATTTTTTAATCTATCATCTCTCTTTCTTTCTTTTTTTCTCTACCTACCCACATACTTAGAGTCCAAATATAAAGTTAAAAAACAATTTGCAAAATATAATGTGAAACTATGTGCATAAAAAATTTTAAACATATAGAAAAGAATAACAATGCTCCTAGCTACATATATATGCAGATAAAACTATAAATAATGGAAGATATACACACCAAATTCACAATAGTGCCTGTCTCTGGGGAGCGAGTGAGGGAGAAATAATACTATTTGCTGAATGCTTATTATGCAGTAAGCACTGTTCTAAGTACTTACTAAGTACCCACTTTTTAAATCTTCATAATGGTGCTTGGAAGTAAGAGCTCTCCTCATGCCTGTCTTGCAGGACTGAGGCATGGAAATTTTAAGTTTGCTGTTCAAAGGAAACTTAGCTATATCTCTAAAGTTTAATTCCTTTATATCTGAAATTTATTGATCAAGTGAAATAAGCTCATCTTATTTCTTCTATTCTACCTGACAGAGATTCTACCCATCCAATATTAATAAAGAAAAGATTTATGTTAAAGACAACAAAATAGGATGATAATTTCATTCTATTTCTCATTAAAATAACCTCAAATCAGATGGCTAGGCAGTTTGCCAAACTTTGTACTATTACAAAGGTTTGTTTCAAAATGCCATCCGTATTTAAAAAAAAAAACCCACAAAACAAAAACCGTAAAACACTGCCACCAACAACTAAAAACTACTGTAGATTTTTTTTCAAGAAAGATTCTATCATGATTTCTGCTGTGAGCAACATTTTCCCTCTGAGATACGACCCCTTGAATTTCACAATCATCTTTTCTTTTTCATATTATTCAGAGTACTCATTTAAATGTCACCTATAATTAAATACTTCAAGTAAGAAACACCTTTCGAGACCCTGACCATAAATATTATGAGGGACTCTAAAGGGGAAACCTGCAAGAGGAGCTTTCATTTGCTAAAATAAATAATGGGGCGGCGTCATCGCATGTGTTCCGTATTTTTGATGGCCGGGAAGAGTCATGGAGCCTGCAAGAGATTTATGGGGAACATATGAGCAGCGTCTGACTCCAGGACGCATCCTCAAAGATGATGTAGGAAGTGGGTGAGCACAATTACGTACTGAGACACCCCAGATGGGCTGTGCTGAGGGTTTCATATTTTTTCCTACTTTTGTTTGATAAAACAGGAACGGAATTAGGAAAATGCCATTGTGGAAAGCTCAAGAGGTTTTAAATTTTTTTTTTTTTTTTTTTTTTTTTTACCTTTCTAGGCTCAACTTTAAAAGATGGTGTTGAGGGATTTTGATAAGAAGAATGACCCTCTTTTTTTTTTCTTTGACACAAGTGACTGGAGGAAACACTCAATTTCAGTTCACGCCCTTGGTCTGCACGTATCTATACGAGACTGCAAACCTTTATTTATGTGACTCTTTGCTGTTAAACATTAAATACTATGAGAAGCAACAAAACATCATGTCTGAGCCCTTGGACTCTGATAGGAAGATCTAGTTTTCAATATGTTATTTCAAAGCTTGTGTGATCTTCAAGCTACTTGAAATTTTCAAAACTTAATTTCCTGATCTCTTCAATGGGCCAATAATACCCAGCTTTCAGAGTATTGTGGGGAGAGACTTTATGTAAACGACCTGTGTATAGTCAATGCTCAGTAAATGTTAACTACTAAGTGTGGACTTTCTGGTTCAGTGTTATGCAGGTCAATAAATGGTAGCCATTACGACAATGACAGTTATGACTAGCATCATCTTCCTCATTGTCGGCATCACCATTTTATCACATTCACTCATGGAGGCACAGATGCTAGGCAGAAAGGTCTTGGAAGTCTGATGACTGGGAGGAATCAGGAAAGAAAAGAGAAGGAGTCGATGAAGAAAAAAGAAGAGGAATCATTGAAGAAAGCATGAGAAAATACGAAAAAGAAAAGAAGGTGGGAGAGGTTCCAAAGAATAAAGCCAGGTTTTCTGCCTTTTCATCCTGTAGAGTTTCTAGAATTTTAGAAACTGTCAGAAATAAAGAACCAGCTCTGGGAGATTCCTTTCCTTTGTTTCTTGTCTGTTGACTCTGGTACCCAGGTGCCCGCCAGTTCCCCAGGCAGATGGAGCCCCCATTACGTATTTGTGCATTGCTTGTCATTCTCTTTCTTGCTGAGGGATTCTCTGGGCTCTGTTTGGTGCTGTGACCAGGTAGACAAATGCACAAATGGATGCATTTCCCTGTTGAAATACATTAGGGAAAATGGTCCCCACCATTTCTAAACACATAGGCAATTGTTATGAGAGAGTGAGAGTGAAAAGAGAGACTACTTATATGTTTTCTATTGACTAAAAGCCAAAGGTGAAAATGGACCCCTCAAATAATTTTTTAAATGTTTAAGTGCTTTGGCATTTGGAATTGAGAGAGAGAGAGAGACAAGGATGGGGAAGAGGAGGAGGAAGAGAAGAAGAAAAAGATTTTTTCCCCTATATCCTGTAATTCAAGGCCATAGTGGGTACCTAAAAATCGGATTCATGGGCCTCACCCCTGTCCTGTGAAATCAGAACTGCCAGGCTCTGGCCTGGGAATCTGCAAATTTGCATTTTAACAGGTTCTCCAAGTGGTGAGGATACTAAATAAAATTTGAGAACCACTGCTTTATTCCAGATGCAAAAGCAGAACATTATTCGCAGTCCCTCCATATTTGCAAAACTTCCTGGGCCAGTAAAGACTTTCCAGAGTTCTTCTCTGATATCCTGGGAGGGGAAGTTCCTTCTGGTTTTCAAAGGTTTTTGAAGTTTTCATGAAAGCCTCTGTTTTCCGGGCGTTTCTTTGACCTGAGTGTGACTTGGCAGTGACTTGCTCACAGCTGGTTCATGAAGCCCTTGCCCTGCCCAGGCCCTGGATGTCTATAGTGTCCTCACATTTAGTCATTCTGCCCCATTCTCACGGTTTGTGCAAACATCCTTCCCCCAACTATCGCTTTCTTTATATATTTCCTTACAATGATTCCCTCTTATTTACTTACATAATTTTATTTTAAAGTGAAAATTTATATCACTCCAGTCAGTGGAAAACCAGTACCATTTACCATAAATCATGGTAATGGGACAATGAAAATCCCAGTGTTGTTATTTTATTTTTCATTGGATACTGTTCCTTGTGAAAGTCTCTGAATTTGAGCTCTGCTCTTTCTGATAAACAAGCACGAGAAAGGTGTCTAAGACAGGCTAACACCAAATAAGACTTTCTTCTTGATTAAATCAGAGGAGTTGAAATGGTGTTCAAAAAGGGACATTGTTTTCATTTTGTGCACAACTCAGTGCTACTTAAAACTCTCTACCACCAGTGGGATGACTGCCCATGATGAGGCAGCTCTGGTTTAAAAAATGTTCAGAGATGAGCTTGCTTTCTTCATGAAAACATTGCACAGAGCTCTGGCAGGCTTGGGCAGAAGGGATAGCCATTAGGAGCTTCCATTGGAGGAGATGATGCTTCTAGTTAGTGGTCTCTAACCCTTCCCTCCGGAGACGCACTTTCATCTCACTTTGACTCCTAACAACCATGTCACTTTTTCAAACAATATTTATTGAGGACCAACTATTTTCCAGGCTTTGTGGACATAAAGCAAACAAGACATAAGGTCATGGTCACAAGCTCAGAGTCATGGTGAAGATTTTAAAACAACATTTATCGAGCACTTACTGTGTACACCATTTATTGAGTGCCTACTGTGTATGAGGCATTGTTCTAAGTGCTTTGCAGGTGTACATATTTTGCTCCTCCCAACAAGCCAAAAGCGATCTTTTGGGATCTCTACTTTACTGATAAGAAAATCAAGGCTTGGAGGGGATGATTAACTTGTTAATATAATGACTAAAATTTATTGACCACTGACCATGTACCAGGCACTGTGCTCAGCATGTTATCTGATTTATCTCAATTAGTCCTTGTAAAAACTCAATGAGATGACTCCTTTTATTAGGTCTGTTTTGCTAAAGAGGAAATTGAAAGTCCAGGAGGTAAAAGTGCCTAAGGTCATACAGTGAAGAAATGACCCACTGGAGAGAAGTTGACTTCCTGGTCTGTCTGACTCCAGGGTCCACTCCTGGCCCTGACACTATCTTGTCTGAGGGGGGTGGGGAGATGTGTGAAGAGAGATTCCAGGACTCCATGAAATGTGCTTTGAAAAGAGTGGCCTCTTCCCCTGTCCAGTCACTTCTAGAATAAACGCAGCTCCCAGCACTTTCCCTTGTTTCCTCTTTGGCTCATAAAATGATAGACTGACAATTTTCAATAGCAACCTCGTGTGTAACTAGAGGAGAGAAGTAAAAGAAAGAATTAGAGGAAATATTAAGAGGATAAACACAGGTTTTTCATATACAGCTTTCAGTATACTCTTCTTTTTCACTCACGTCCACCTGCAATTTTCCACACATTTCCTCGCCCACCTCTGGAGCAAGTCTCCTGTCTCCTCCATTATCAGTCTGGCCCAAGTCATCACCAGCTTTTGACTGGATTGATGCAGGAGCCTCTTAAGTGGTCAACCTGTTTGCAACCTTGGTCCCTGAGGAGTAATATGGCTGCCAGAATGATCTTGTAAAAACCTAAGTCAGACCCTGTCTCTCCCTGCTCCCTTGCCCTCCAAGGCTCCCCAGTTCAATGAGAAGCCTAGCTCCAGGGCCCGAGAGGTTTGGGCTGCCTACTCCTCTGTCCTTACCACTCATCCTCCTTCCCTTGGCTCCAGCCACCCTGGCCTCCTTGCTGTTCCTCCAGTTCCCACAGAATGTTCCAGCCCCAGACTTGCAGACATGCCTGAAACTGCCTTTCTCGAGAGCTGCACTTTTCTCCCAGCCACTTCACTCAGAGCCCAGTTTCCACATCCCTTCCAGGGAGAGGCCTGGACCTGGAAGGGTCCTCCTGACCATCTTACCAAAGACAGCGCGGCCTCCTGTCAGGCTCTACCCCTCGCCTTCCTTTAATCTCCTCTGTGGCACATACCACCCCCCCTGACACGGTGTGATGTATGTATCTGCTTGCTTTGTGACCTGTCTGCCACACTAAACGTAAGCTTCAAGAAGGCAGGCCCTTTGTCAAATGTATTCAAGCATCTAGTCCCAGTTCCTTCCAAGTACCTGGTACACAGCAGACCTTCAATAATATTTGTTCAATAAAGGTTCTAAGGTGCCAGCAAAAAGTCCCTAATGCTCCCGTGATCCCAAATCTCTTTGTCCTAATATACACCTTAACAGGCACCAGCCAGCCTCCCTTCTTTCCTCTCCTAGGCACTTATCTGAAGGTGACAATTAAAAAGTGAAGAAGGCTGTTACCAGGAAACAGCCCGTAGCCTCCTCCTATTAGCCTAACAACCCCTAAGCTTTGCCGCCTTGGGCCTGAGGGGATGAGCACAGGTTCGCTGGTGGGGGCGGGGGAGCCTTGCCAAACCCTGGGAGGCTGGGAGCATCTGGAGAGCAGAGAGGGAGCAGTGGACCTCAGGGGTCAGAAATAAGTTTCCCCAAGCCTTCCACCTCCATCAGCGATGTTCCATTGGGGTCTCGGCTTAAGGAGGAAGTCTACAAATCCATATTATCAGCAAGCACTGTCTATAAGATGAATAAACAATATTTACTGCAGAAAGGTGAATCGCTGCTCTTCAGTTGAAGGCAGACTATGTCACGATGAACAAAATACAAGTTTATTACGAACATCACAGTCGTTTGTCATTAATATTTCCAAAAGTGATAAATATTCGAAGTGAAGCTATGATCATGATTGGTACAGAGGTTTGCAAAAACATTTTAGTTGTATAAAAGACACCCTGTTACTCGAAAGTAATTAAACAGTATACAAAGTAATACACTAATTAAAGTATTTATTCATTCATTTATTTACAGCCTCATTTATTCATGCATCAGGAAGTATTTATTTAGGGCCTAATAAGTACCAAGGACTAATTCAAGTGCCTAGATTTCTCCCAGAATTCCTACAGAAAAAAAATAACAATAGGAAGGAGACAAAACAGTTCATTTATGAAGAAAATCCTATGTTAGTGCCCAGGACTGCCCCAAGGGTTTTATCTATATCACATTATCTAATCGTCACAATCACAATGTGAGGTGAGCAGTGTCATGTCCCTATTTGACGGATGAGGAAACTGAGGTCCAGGTTAGGAACTCCCCTTAAAGCACACTGCAGGCCAGTTAAGTAGGGATCCCAGATTTGCTTGGCTCTTCACATTTGCCTTTCACAGCCTCACTGATATCCATCCATCCCAGCACCAGCCAATCTCTCCAGAAAGGCCGGGCATGTGTTCTTATCTCCAGGAGCCACCTCCGTCATTCTGAGCATCCTGCTCACCATCCCGTAGGAGCCGGGTGAGTAGACTGGGTGGGTAAACACACCCAAGTTCACAACCACTTTTGAAATAAAAACAAGTGCCTATGTTCCACTAAAAACCCAATCGGATCACGTCACTTCCCTGCTCAAACCCCTCCAATGGCATCCCATCACATTGAGAGTCCAAGCTAGAAGGCCACACATGATCTGCCCCTGCCTACGTCTCCTACCTCAGTTCTTATCCCTCTCTCCAGTCTTAATCTGCTCGGGCCCCAGTGGCCTCCTACATATTCCTCAAACATGCAAGTCAATTCTGGCCTTAGGGCCCCTGGCACTTACTGCTTCATCTGCCTGGAATGCTCTCCCAGATCTGTGCTTGGCTAGTCCCTCACTTTTTGTTCAGGTCTGATCAAATGTTAGCACCGGAGAAATACCACACTGACCACGCTATATAAAATGGCAACCCTCCCATCACTCTTTCCCCCATTGATCCTGAATGACTTTTATGAAATGCAGTTAGAACTATTCAATATTTGATTATATATTCATTTGTTCATTAGCTTTTGGTCTCACCCACAAGAATATTCGCTGTGTGAGGGCAGGAACTTTTCCTACTGTGATATCCCAGCACCCAGATCAATGCCTGGCACATAGTAGGTGAGCAGTCAACACGCCTTGGGTGAATGAACACACAAATGCACATATACACACACAAAGGAACACTCAAGAAAGAGCCGACATCACATACGGTAGATGCCCCTAGGAGTCTATTTGGAGATGCCACTAAAGGCAGCACCCTCTGTCAGTGTTCTCGATCCCTTCCCACAGGTTTAGACATTCCAACAGATGCAGGAGAAGAATAATAGGAACTGAGGGTCCTTCCTGGCAAATCACTATGGCTATCCTGGGTAAACTATGGCAACAGATTCAGTGCAGGGGTCTTTCAGGGAGCAGGGAATTTCAAACCAAGCTCGGCTGCTGATGACCTTGATCACTCGGAGCATGCTGGTTACTCGGATCCGCATCAGTAACATAGGGATTACGCTGGCATCTAAGGCAGAGGAATGTTACAAGGATAAGACTCAGCTCAAATGTCCCCTCTCTGGCAGTCACCCCTGACTGCCACATCTCTGTTGCCCCCACTTCTACTCTTATATTTTTGCTTTTATAAAACTATTGTCATCACGGAGCTTTTGTCTATATGAAAATTATCTTTTTTCTTTATTAGTTTACTTGTATGTTCTCTAGCTTCCTCCAACTAGAGGGTAAGATCCACAGGGATCAAACTCATCCTACTAACCCTGAGACCCAGGGGTCTGGAACAGGACTTGGCACCTAGTAGGAACTCAAGAAATAAGTCCTGTTTAATGAATGAATGTAAAACACAGAAAGCACTTGTAAAGTGCTTGGTATGTAATATGCACTTACATCATGGCAGATAGCATTACTACTGTTGTTGCTGGTGCTATAATGACTATTTCTCAGCAAAGAAACATTTTTTCGAGCTGGTGCAGGGCTCCAACCAGCCCAGCATGAGTCGTTTTTCGGAGAAGAGAATAAAACACTACTCAGTGACTGTATTTC
Source organism: Ceratotherium simum simum (assembly GCF_057802395.1). NCBI lineage: Eukaryota > Metazoa > Chordata > Mammalia > Perissodactyla > Rhinocerotidae > Ceratotherium > Ceratotherium simum. The sequence continues at coordinate 9,672,496 of NC_141920.1, forward strand.
CAGTTTTAAAAATCACAATGCACCCATGTCTAATTTTCTCAAGCCCTGAACCCCTAGTCCCACAATAACTGGTAGGTTGCTCATTTCTCTTCTGGTATAAATTTTTCACGGTCTGGCTATTCAGGGTAAAGACACACCAACACTAACCGTTTGGTGCAGCCCTAACAATTTTAGTGCATCCTCTCAGCCCGAGTATCACAGAATTCTTTCAAAACATCTGGGCCTTAAGAAGAACCATGATTACCCTCAACTTGTGGGTTGGAAAGTAGGGGGTAGAGATTTTAGCAGTTTGCCCAAGTTTACACGACCAAAAAGAAGACCAAAGGATTTGAACTTGAGTCAGGTTGACTCCCGAACTCACATGCTCATCATTTGAGCAAGGTTTCTTTTGAGCTTGCCCAGGACCATATAGCTCACGTGGGCAAAGCTGTAACCAGAACCCAAGTCACTTCCTCCTACTCTATGGCTCCATCCACACTCTAAATCCTGATCCCAGGAGAGAAAACACGAAGAAGCAGAAAGCCGTGTACCCAACTTTCTAATAAAGGAAAATAGCCAAAGGCAATTCTGATACAAAAACATGCCTATAGCTTTTCATTTTGGCATTTCTTCTGTACCAAATGGTACCAAACGCATAGAATAGATTTAACTCTTCTCTACAGCATCATCTTGGCCCAGAAGCTATTCGCATCTCCCTGGGGTATGAGAGAGAGGCTTCTAAATACATAGAAAATTCTAAGGATCTGATAAATTGAAGTGATTTAAACTAAGCTCCTTGCAGTTTATACAGAAACATGCAGATGCTGTTGCTTTCACACAAGTCGTTTCTCTCCTTTAGAAGACTTTGACCTTCTGTCTCCTTTTGTACCTCCTATGTCACCAGATTTCATGGATTTTTCATGATGCAGTAAAGCATTCTGGAAGTTTCTTCCAAATTCATTACAAACAGGATGGCTGCTGCCAACTCTGTTTTTATCTCATTCTGTCCCTCATAACTATTTTCATTAAAAACAATAACTGTATTCTGCTCTCCATAATATGTAAACTGTATAAGGTCCATAGAAATGACTTAGATGTAGCTTTAAGAAGCAAACTCAGGGGTGATTGCAGAGTATTCATTCAGTTCTGAAAGCACTCAACTAATTAAGATCAGTGATCTTAATTTTTGTACTAACAGAAACTGCAGAATGCTGTCTTTTTTTTTTTTTAACCCACCTTGGTGTCTAGCAGCGTTATGGAAACACTAAGCCTTTTCCTTTAGCATAAATGGACACTGCAGCTTTTCAATTAAATTAGTCTTTGCAGAGAGATGCAAAAGAGCTAAAAAGCTCCTTAAAAATCTTCCCTGCTTCACTGCTTCTCATTTGCCAAAGGAAGATGTGTAGTTAAAATGCACTGCTGTTTTCTTCTTACCCTGCTGAAACAAAGTTTTCTATCTTGAACCCTGGGCTAGCTATATTATAGAGCTTGAAGAGGTTTTACTTTTAGTTTGCATGCCCACACTTGGTTTTCTAAAACTATTTTTTTAAAAACGGATGTGCATTATAATGTCCTATATCTTTGTCCACCCAGAGAGAGCTTTATTAGGTACAGTTCAGGTTGGGTAGTAGGTATGGGATCCTGAAATTGTTTTTTAAGATAACACAGATGGAAAGGGAACTCTCATTTAGATGAGCAAAATTCAAGACAAATGCTTTCCAATATGATCCAGGTATATTTTTTTCCCACGTAATTTCTCTAAGCTCATTATCTCCAAAACTTTTGCATTGTGCATTTCCCTGTTGTTAAGCATAGCCAAATAATACCACTATATTAATAATAGGATTATTTAGCAGTCTCCTAAATTTTAATTTCTAAAATTTTAAACAATTTTATGTATTGCTTTGGCATCCCAAAATATTTGAGGATGCTTAGAGGACATTTTTTTCTGTACAGGGAAAGCAAAAGATTGAGAGAGGCAACAACTGGAAATTCCACACGGCTGTTTTAATGACTTTCAAATCCCTTCAAATTATTTAATCATTTCACCCGTGGAGTTTGCTTTGGAAACAAATATATCAGCCATTCCCATCTCAGATTTCTTTTCTGTGTGTCTGTATACAGTGTCTTTGGGAAGAACCTGTCTCTGATATCCTCGTCATGGTTTCTCTGACAAAATGAGCAACATACACAAATACGGCCACACTACTGGAGACACTCCGGATGACTGTCCAAGTGAGATGCAAAACCCTGTGCTTGTAGAGATACTTTCTGATGAGTTTGCAGACCAAGTCCAGAAGTGGATATTTGGGCTCTAAAGTCTCTAATTATTACTATTATTTCTTAAAGACCACTACATCTTGAGACCCACATTAAATGCTTCTCCTGAAAAAAGTTCCTGAAACAAGTGACTGAAAGGTTAGTAGTACGAAAAAAAAAAAAAAAGGAAATTGTGAAAACGGTGTTATATGATAGAGGCCTGTAAATATATGGTGTTGTTTCTTACTGCAGTATCCAGGTAATCAAGCAAACACTCTCAACGAGGTCATTTCTTCTGTGGTTAGAATGACTGAGTTCATTCATAATCGAAGAGCTGCTTGCCAAAGGTCACCCTAAGGAACAGGAGAATTTCTAACTTTAAATGGAACTTATGAAACTTTAAATAATAAAAAAATACAAATTGTTACAAATTACTGAAAACATGGATTTAGAAACCTCTTCCAGGGTGAGCAGGCTCTAGGAAGGTAGAAGGACGAGATCTCCCTGATCCAGGCTACAGGAAAAGACATTCTGTATTTTTCACAACATTAGAAAATGAAAATAAATTTCTCCCCAAGAGAGAAAAATATAACGGCGTTCTCAACTTGCGAAGCAATAAAATTATTTGTGTGCCAAGCTTCTTTTAATACCACCGTGATTTTTTTTTATAAAAGTCGCTCAATTTGATTGTAATTAAATATGTAATGAAAAAGCTCTGCTTTAGGGAAGCAATGAGCGAGAGCAAGACACTCTCTAACTGTTAGTTTAATGTATTTCCAACTGACTTTGCATCAAATGAAAATGATACTCTGTGTATGTCTGGTCTTAATATAGAATTTGTTAGGCAATTCTGTGCTTGTTAAAGAGAACTTGGGCGGATGCAGGCATTACCTTTGAAATAGTGGCTGAGTCTACCCAGACCGTGACATACCTAAATAAAATTGATGGTACACATGCACTGAGGGAAGGGAAGCTCACTCTGAACATTTGACTCCTGTCGGCTAATTACAGACCCAGCACAAACACGAACAGGGCCTGGGTTTTCCTCCTGGCTGCTTTTCCTCAGCTCAGCTGCAGTGATGAACAGAAGTGCATCCTATCAATGACCTTACACAATGCCAGGCTCAGTGCCCCTTTAAAACCTGCTCAATTGAGAGTACAATTCCCAAGCCACTGGGAAGATAAATAGATCATCTCAGGTATTATCCAGTTTGAGAAATTCCGTCAAATGAGTGAGAAGTCAGCTGGGATGAAATGAAAGCATAAGCCTCTGTTAGAGAATGTGACAAGAGGCAAGACGCTTCCAGGAACAGATCTGCTAAAGATGGCTAGGAGGTATTTGTTGGGTGTGAAGGTTTTCCAAACGGTAGCAATACAATCGAGATGAATGGGAGAAAAATAAATGAAGAGCGGTGGAAAAACAATGCAGAGTATTTCTGAGGAATGCTTCTACCCTCCTCAAAAGCCTCCTATGTCCAACCCCCAAGCCTCAAGAAGATTTTCATCGCAGTGAAGTTTCTCAGAGCCCCCTCTCCCTTACCTAGCTACCACTAGAACTCCCTGTCACTTGCAATCTGCTGATTAGGGTTAATGTATTGTGTCCTGATATGGCAGATTAAAAATGAAATCAATAAATGCCTAAAACAAATGGGCTTTTGAGATGTCCCATTCAATCTGGATCTTTAAGGGTAAGGTGAGAAGTGGGAGAAGGCAATCAGGAGGGGAGTGGGGAAAGGACCACTTAAGTAATCAATTTCCATCCAAAACACAGTGTGGAGGATGCGATTTCAAGGTATCTGTCTTTCCTTTTTCAGGGATCTGCCTTAAATAACAAAAATAGCCAGGACAGTTCATGGTGCTGAGCCCCTCTGAGGGGGTGTGTGTGTGTGTTTATTTTTTCCATTCATCTGTTAAAAATCATACTGTTTGGGTAAGTGAAGGGGTCTATAGCATGCGGTATTTAAATCTTCAATACGTGAACTTGTCTTTCTGAAGTATGTTTAAACAAAGTGAGAGGTCCAGGGTCCCTACTCCACCTCGATTCCTATTCTCTTGAATCTCATCCCACTTGCCAGTAAATTAAAAGATAAACTTCACCCTGAGCTGCCTGCCCCCTCCCCGCCCTGCTGGTTGAGACTGCTGAGACCTCGCTGGTTAATTCAGTCATTGCTCTCCTGAGGTTGAAAAAGGAGATGGCTCAGGTCATCTCTATACTCCATTGCAGTATTCAGAATTGTCCCTGCTGAATGTTTCCCATGTAAATAACCTGTGCTATTAAGGTGCAAATTGCAACTTTTAAGTAATGATTGCTAATAGTCTAATGTTTACTGCCACACAAGGACATTCATGAAAACAAAATCTGCATTATTCATCTCCATATTAAATAAACAAAATAAATTGAGGGAGCTGTTGTTTCCTGCAAGACTTTCCTCAGATCTGGGTTATCAGATAGCTTCTGAGAGTCAGCAAGAAGGAAACATTTAATCTCTTTGGGCGGGCAGGAGCAGAATCCGATAATTTATATATACATTAGATATTCACATGTATATGATCCCCAAAGATTTTGAGTTCTATTGCAATTGGCTGGTATTATACAAAAACAATAGTTCAGGATGGTGAAATAAAATATGTACTACACGTGTGTATACAGAGACTGCGATAGACTGTAGAAAACAGAAGGGTTGAAGTGTAAGTCCCCAATTTTAAATTTTTAACTACTCTGTATCCTGCAAAATACAAACAAATCAAAACACTCTTCCGTTTTACCTTTCTGCCGTCTTTTCTATCTTCCCTGAAATGGACAGGGGGAAAAGATGCTGGTATAGAATCCTGCAATATTTTCAGGTAAAAGTGGACGCATTTTAGTGGCGAGTGAAATATACATCCAAGGAAGCAAGCACACACATTCACATATACGCAAACCCCTGGGGTACCGTAGGCTGCTTTCTAAACTTTTTTTCTTGCCCGAAGTAATAGTATGGTGGAATAGCATAGCTTTAGAAAGCCAGGAAGAATGACATTTCGGAGGGAAATGTTCTGACTTAGCTGTTTCCTTAAAGAGAACTGCCTACCTCACATCCCTTCCCTTGAAGGGGGGAGGAATGTAACAAATAAAGACTAAAATTCCCCATCACTCATAATATCATCTCATTCATTCTATCTGGATACCTGTTTTATTAGAAAGTTCTGTAACTGATTCCTTGAAACAAGGAACTTACAACTAATAATGCAAAGGCATCCAATTGCCTTGAACAGTTCTTGGGAAAGACAGTCTCAGCTCTGATTCACTCACAGGCTTTTTCTATCGTACATTATTCATTAATCAAGCCAGAAATCAAGCTTTCAACATCAGTCCGTGGAAGTAATTACTTACAGTTGTGTGTTGTGTTTAATTTTAAGCAGTGATAAAAGTTAGTATGGCCACAATCCTAGAACCCACCTTTTTTTCCCCCTGAATCTTAACTGGCTAAAGAATCCCAAAGTGGCTAACTTTACTTGTGAATAACCACCCCAGCTAAAACAGAGGACAGCCTCGATGACTTCAGAGGCCAGAAGCATTACATAAAAAATATCTGCTTTATCAATATGCGGGCAAATAAATACTGTAAGAAGGGGCTCATTGCGTATGAAATGATTGTTCTCTTTCAGCCTGACAAGGGTGTCTACTTATTCCAGTGAAAATAATAAAAGCCATGAAAACAAACATATAGAGACACTGTGAATATAATAGGCTAGAAAACTGAAACTACAGTCACAACTTTCTAACACACACACACTACAGTAAATAGATGAGCCAGCTCTCGTAGATAGCAGCTTAATGAAAAGGATCTAATTTAAATAATGTGATACAGCATCGTGTTACATACACCTGGATCCTCATTGATCAGAGGATAATTATAATCAAAGTAGTGCAATTCTGAGCAATGCACTTTTTGTAATGAGCTTACCAAAGGAGACATGTCCAGTCATTCTGGTAATTTAAATTACTGCCTAGTTGTTGATGGTCTTTACCGGAACAACAAGGGGGAAAAAAAGAGAGAAATTTTCAGGGCAGTATCACTTCTTGCTGGACTGTTGCCCAGGGTTCTCTTTTGGGACAACAATAACAACGTTATCTCTAATAGTCTAGCTACACTTAAACTTATGTTGCCAGAACTAGGTGGAACAGGCTTACTCTTCCTGAATCTGGAAGGCCAGAGCACACCCCAATGTTGTCAGATTGCAAAGCATTCTAAGTTTTAAAAGATAAGTGAGTTAAATGTAGAAAGGGACAAGGGTAGGAGGGAGAAGTTGTTTTCAAAAGAGGTAGCTAGAGTTGAAAAAAGAACACCTCACTGACTAGGCAAGTTCTAAATATATAAGGTACTAAAAATATTTTAATTATTTTGCTCTTAGGGAAACAATTGGAAAATACAAGAATCAAAGCTTTATAAATGACATTTCCGCATGCAATTTGAACCCATCTACACCCAATTACGGAAGCAATTCTGTGCTCAGAAGGGAAGATAATTGTGGATATTTCAAAGCACATGGATTGCCATTCAGGCTGGAATCAGGCCACGATGGAGTATGAGCTTGGTGGTCCAGCATGTTCAGACACAAACACCCACTTTGCCCAGATTTGTAACTAACTTTGGATTTGTTCTGAGGATGGCCTTGCAAAGTTTATGCAAGTGTTCCACTGAACTTCTCCCTCATGTTTTGCTCGAGTTGGAACAGAAGGAAATGTGGTGGTGGGTCTGCAGAAGACCAGCCTTAACGGATGCTGCCTAAAGTTTCAGGGTAAAGACAGAGAGAGGGGGAAAAAAAAAGAAACTTAAGCTTTTTGCTAAAGCCCTGATTCAACTAAAGGACACAAAGAAATAAAAACGCCCACATTAAAAGCCAAACAAGATAATAATTGTGCATGTCTGGCTCTGAATCTAGAGGGCAAGGCTTGCGTCACTGGCACTCTGAGTTACCATGGTGAGTGATTTATTGATATATATCAAGAATGAATAGATCAAAGGCAGCGAGATGACAGGTGATCAATCAAATGTCAAATGAAAACTAGCAATCAAGTGGAAAGCTGATTTTTCAGTGGGTGGGTCTGGCAGGAGAAAAATGAACTTTCATATTACACTTCCGAGAAACAAAACCCCAGCATACTATTAAAAAAGCAATTAAGCAACCCAAAAGAAAAAAAAAAATCCTTTAGAAGGTCTATTGTACTGATCCATTAACCTGTTCCTCTCTTTTGGGTGGGGTAGTAAGTAAGGATTCGGACGGGATAGGTCCTACCATACAAATCAATTTACAAAGTTTGCAACTCTTTCTGGGCAAAGAAAATCCAGAGCTGTTTCAACGTTCTATGGGGCATTTTTCCCCTTTTTTAAGAGAAGGGAGAGTGCTGATTAGATTTCCAAACGTGGATCCTTTTAGAAAACATATTCAAAGGTTCATTCCGTTCCTGGGGTGGTTTTTTCCACCTTGGCGATCCAAGCTCAACTCCTATTGCTCGCCCCAAAGCCAGCCCGCAGCCCGGGGCTTGGGCAGGTCTCACACTTCAGCGCCCCAAACCCCAGCGACAGGAGACGCTGTCCCTTGAGGCCAGAAGCCACTGGCACTGACCACGCGGAGGGAGGGGGGGTGGAAGGACTGTCTCCCTATTCCGCACCCCCAATCCTCAACCCAACTTTGGCCCGAGAGGCAAGAAGCAGACTGGGAGAAAGTTAGGGGTGGGGTAGAGGGTGGAGGAAAAAAAGTTTAAGGAGGGAAGGCTTGGTGGGATAGCTTCCCCCCCACCCAACCGGAGCCTGGAAAGAGGAGGATTTGGGAGATCGGAGAAGGCGAGAGAGGATGGGGTTATTAGTGGGGCAGAGAGGGGCACCCGGAGCGAACTCCCCCGATAGCTTAGGGGGGTGGCGTCCTGGGGCACCCGGGGGCAAGGAGGGCGGGTGAGGAGCTCGGCGCGCTGGGCAGCCCGGGCCGGGCAGCCCGGAATCGGAGCCATTTCTCTTACCTGCCGCCCGCTTGGGTGCCTGCTGTTTCCTCCTTGGCATCGCTCTACTTCGCTTCAGTCCCACTTCTGGCGCCCCAGCCCCGAGCCGCGCGCGGGGGCCCGCTGTCTCTCTCGCCTCTCTGGGTCTCCTCCGCCTCCTGCCCGGTGGCTCCTAGGGCGTCACTCGGCCTCTGTCCCCCTGACGATCCCCCCTGCAACTCCTCCACCACGGGCCAGAGACCCCCCTCTCTGGGTGGCAGACACGGGTGGCTTGTGCCGGCTGGTTTGAAGTAGAGGTTGGTTCTGCCTTGTTTGTTTGTTTGTTTTGAATTTTTTTTCCTCTCTCTCTCTCTTTTTGTTTTTGCTTTTTGGAAAATTGTTTTTTGTTTTTGTTTTTTTTGGTGACTGTTGAGACACTTGATTTCTTTATTAAACATCCAAGATCGGGTTCGGATGGAAGGGACGAGGGGCGCACACGCGCTACACGCACACGCGCGCGTAAAGATAAGGAAGAAAAAAAAGGCAATCCTGGGAAGGTAGTGGTTTCTTCTTCTTTTTCTTCTTCTTCCTTCTCCTCTTTCCCTCCTCCTCCACCTCCTCCTCCTCTTCCTCCTCCTCCTCCTCGCCGATCTCTATGGCGGATTCGTGCTGGGGGGGAGAGAGAGATCACTCACTGTAGGTTTGTGGCTGCTGTCAGATCCCCGTCTGTGAGTGATATGCGAGAGGACAGGAGCGGGTTTGGGAAAGACAGAAAATCTGGAATTCACTCACTCACACACACTCACACACACACAGACACACACACAGACACACACTCACACACACGCACTCTCGCTTCCTCTCTCACACACACTCACACCCCACGTATGCACACACACACACACAAACACACACGCACACTCTCACACACACACAAGACAGGGCGAGGCGATGCCAGCAAACATCGATCCCGCTGAACAAACTGAACATTAACAAACTCCTCCTCCTCCTCCTCTCCCCGCGACCTGATGACAGGGAGAAATTTACTCCCCAGCCGCAGAGCGCCAGGCAGAGGGAGTCTATTAAAGGGACAGTGTCCCGCCGGGGAGAGGGGCTGGGGGCGGGGACCCGGGCGTGCCGCCCCGGCTCGGGCTCCTCGTGCGCCCCCTTCGCTGGTGCGAGGACGTGCCCACCAGGCGCGGGGACACCCCTCCGGGGAGGGGGTGGAATGAGAGGGGATGTGCGAGAAAAGGGGGCAGGGTGATGTCTAAACTCCGCAGCTGGGAAGGGAGATGCAGGGGGCCAGGTTAGCTGACCAGCAGGGACCCTTAAAAATATTAGGAGAGTGAGAACTTGGGTTTGCTTTGAGCGGGGAAAGGGGAGGGCACCTTATCCGGTGATGACCTCCATCCTCCAAGTCTCTCAATCTGACCACAAAGATGTCCTCCACCCCCCTTAAGTTTAATGTACCGTCCCTGCTGCCTTTTTGCTAATCAGTGGACAGTCATCTCCCTTCTGCCTCCCGGATATTTTAATCGCATATTCTTCTCTTTGTTTTGTTTAATGAGTATTTGTTGAGCACCTCCTATGTGCCTGTTCTGGAGACACAGCAGCCATAGAGAAAGGGAAGATCCTGGCCCTCTTACTGTTTATATTCTAATAGGGGAGCACACAAGTCACCCCCAGATATCCAGTCTTTCTTAAATGTCACCTTCTCCCAGAGGCCTACTTTACCTACAATTTCACACACACAGCCCCACTCCCCTGCCCATTTCTCTGTTTGATTTTTCTCCACTGGGCTTACCAATGTCACGCGTTGTGTTATATACCGTGTCCTCTTTTGTTTATTGGCCAAGCTCCCCCTCTAGAATATAAATTCTGTTAGGAGGAGGGATTTTTGCCTCTTTTGTTTACTGTTATATCCCAATGATGGCAAAGGACACGACATATAGTAGGTGCCCAAGAAAATATTTGTTGAATGAATGAAAAGTAAGCAAACAAATCAACAAGATAATTTCAGAGCGACAAGCCCTGTGAAGATGTTGAAGTCAGGTTCTGTGACAGCGTCTGAAAGAGGGTCAGCTCTGGGCTCAGGGCAGGAGATGTCCTTTGAGCTGGGGTGGATTCAAGCCAACATATGATTATAGAGCCCTGCTGTGGCCCAGGCACCTTTTGAGGTACCGTAGACAGGTCTGAGCCTGGACCCTGCCCTCAGAGAACTCTCGTTCCAGTGGGAGAGACAGACATTTAAAGGGGCCAGTGATGCACGCTGGGACAGGAGGTGTCCTTAGGAGGGGCAATTAACCTGGACTTGGAGGAGGAGAGGATGGTGACCAGGCAGGGCTTCGTGAGGAGAGTCAAGTGAAAGCTGAGTGCTCAATATGAAGAAGGAGTTAGGCAAAAAGGGAGCTTGGCTAGTGATGGCCTTATAATAAAAAGACGGGCGTCTAGGTCTTTCCAACTCAGGGCTTCTGCTTCCTGCACGAAAATCCCTTGAGGCCCTTGTTAAGATGCACCTTCCTGGGCCTTACTCTAGAAGATGTTCTAAACCACTCACTAGTGACATTTGGGACCATATTCTTTGTTGTGGATGCTGTTCTGTGCAACGTACGATGTTTAGCAGCATCCCTGGTCTCCACCCACTAGATGCCAAACCCTTCCACTGGAGTTGTGTCAACCAAAATTGTCTCTAGACATTGCTCAATGTCCCCTGGGGGCCAAATCACCCCTGGTTGAGCACCGTTGTCCTAGACCTTCTAAATCAGAAACTCCTGGATGAGGGCTTTGGAATCTGCCTTTGGAACAAGCAACCCTCACGCCCACAAGTGAATCTTCTGCTCACTCCAGTTTGAGAACCTCTACTAAAAAAGCCTTACCCAACATGTCTAACGATACAGCCAAATCAGGCTTAGAAGTTAATGTAATTTAGGAGTTCAAGGGGTGACATTGTTACTGTGGTCATTGTGATGGGCCGGCTCCTCACTCCTCATTCCCCACCACAACTGAGGCCTGACCAGTATGATCTGGGACACCTCCCACCTACACCTCCCACTCGTCAGCTACCTTGGCCCTGACTCGTGAAGAATTACCAAGGATGACTAATTCCACAAATATTTTTCTTAACAGTTCTTTGGGGCTACAGGAAACATAACTTTCCCCATCCTACTAGTCAGCCCCAACATGTTATTGTCACTGTTTGCAAAGTGCTGTTTAATCTTTTCTGTTGTTGTTGTTTAATCATTTTTAACATCCCCACATCGGAGGCAAGTGCTCATTTCTCTTTCTCATGTATATTGTTAACTCACCTACCCTCAATTACCCACGCGGCCTCCAGCCATGACCAACCCCACCCAATCCCAGCCTGATCCTTAGGCAACCAAGGCAGAGAAAACCCTACTTCATAGTTGGCAAAGTCAACAGACGGGTATTAATTCTAATTAATTCTAATTACCCAAGACACCTTTACTGAGTGTTGTGATAGGGACCATAGCTTATTGAGTAAAGCCCCATAGTCCTGCAGTGGTAGGATCAGGAGGGACAGACTCAAGGCCTGAACGGAAAGAAGACTGAGGCTGCAGTAAGTGCACCATGAATTCGCCATATTCTGTAGAAGCCCCATGCCTGTTGATTTGGTGTTTGTGTTACATTCAATCATTTAACAAGTGTCTACTGTGTTTGTTAGGTGCTGGGCGTTGCCCCAAGCACAGGAGACGCTGGAAATGTATAAGGTAGGATCCCTGCCTTCAAAAAACCTTCTGTTAAAATGACATGCAAAAGACTGGGAAATAGGAAAGAAGGAATTTGGGAGTTGGACCCAGCCTTGGAGAGAATCGGGAGGGAAATATGCAGGAGAAGTTGACTCTGGGCTACAGAATCTCTCCAAGCCTCACTCCAGGATTCTTTCAATTTTCCCTCCACTCTCTTCTCTTTCTCAATGGCTGGTTATATAATGGAGTAGGGGGACGTATAACAACTTTTGCAAAACCTACCTTTTAGCCAGCTACCAACACATTCTTAGACCCACACTTTTGGAGAGTTCTTTCATTAATTTGTATTTTTTCCTACTGCTGCTATTGTAGAGTATTTAGCTTGGTTATCAACAAAGAAGACTTTGGTTACCCCAGTAGGATATATAACACAATGGTACCCAGATGTTCTTCAGTGGTGTAGACATGACATTGAAAAACATTGAATCACATCCTGAAAAGGTTACTCCCTTCCAATTCTCTTTCAATCTGAGAAGTTTGGTGCTCGTGTGTCTTTTATGCCTAACACTTGCTAACTTGTATTTTTCAACCAAACCACAGATCACAGGCTCAGAAGCTTGGTAGGGGCAAGAGTACCTGACTAGACTTTTAAAAAATGGTTTGTTTTCATTGAATTCACTTTGAGGTTACCTTCTATCTTAGTGAATGATACTGCTCTCCATTTATGGTAGCATAAATCTAAAATCTAAATTTTAGATTTATGGTAAATCTAAAATTTAATATAATGTATGATTTTTAAAAATAAATATATTTAAGGAACGATAGAGAATAAATAATGGTTCATGGGGGGTGTGGAGATGGCAAAATGTGAGAAAGGTGGTACAGGCATGACTAGAATTTGCAATATACTTTGCTAACCCACAGACTCCGGCACTTTTGGAAACTTCTTCCAAGAGTTGGTGGCTTGCAATAATGCTATGTTTGGGTCCCCAGGGAACTTAGCATCGTAGGATCCCACACTCAAACTCTGGGATGTGTAAAGGCATGAACTGATGGGAATGATTCAACTGTATCTTCCAGAACAGTTATTCCCACATTGGGTCAACATCAGAATCACCTGGGGATTTTTTTTTTTTTGAGATAAAGTAGCATAGGCACCACCCCAGACTTACTAAATTAGATCCCAGGGTGGGGCCAGAAAACCTGAAATTTTAAAAGTTCCCAGGTGATTCTGATAAGATGCCAGGCGTGGGAACCTTCCCTGTGCAAAAGTTGAATTTTGTAACAAGCGAATCAAGTTAGTAGAATTTGTTGCATGCAAGGACCAGCCAGGACATCTATTCTTGGATTCACTCACAAGTGTTTGGAGAGCCTTTTCATTGCATCCGTAGAAGTCTATAAATGCCCCATTAAAGCACATATCTAACATATTGAATTTTTAAAATTAGTTTGCCTATCTTACCAGTGGACTACAACCCAATGCAATTAAAAGAAACATTTTCTGAGTGCCTACCTAGTGCTGGGTACTGCTCTAACTACTCAACACTGGGGCAGCCTGGGAAATTCTTGAGCATCTCGGTTACTCTAATGCCTTCTGTATAGGTTTCAGGGCTTTTGTATTTTCTCTGCCCTCCAGCAAGATTCCTCCCCCAGATCTGTCTTTCCTCACTCTAAACTCAAATGTCACCTCTTTTTGCCCACCCTATCTGTCCCACTCTTTCTCCCACCCTTCATGGAAGTTACAACCATCATAAGTATCTTCATGTATTTGCCTGTTTGTTATCTGTCTCCCCTAATTAAAATGTAAGTTCTATTCACCTCTATATCCCCAAGTCCAATACAGTATTGGTGCTCAGTAAAAATTTGTGGACTGATTGAATACCAAGCTGAGCATCTTGCAAGGAAGTGCGTACTTTAAAAATATCTTAGGCCCACCGTAGGGCTTTCATTAGATGTAGGTACATAGCATTTCAGCCTGTGTGCCTCTTTTCCAATTGATGCTGTCTTCCCCTCCCTGATGTCCTTCCCTTTTCTCCCTCATCTGTTGACTCCTTCAGATCCTCCCTTAAATACTGCCTCTTTCAGGAAGCCTTCATGGGTGGATCCCATGTGATTCACACTTATCTAGTCTATATTTCCTCAAAACAAAGAGATTCAATACAGAGTATGATTCCACGTATATGAGTGCATACAAGCAGGCAGAACTGATCTTGAATATTGGGGTAGGGGTTACCTGTGAAAGTGGGCACAAAGAGGCTTCTGGGGGGCTGGTATTGTTCTTAACCAGGGTGCTGGTTACATCAGTGTGTTCAATCTGTGAAAATAAAGTCAGCTGCATGCGTATGATTTGTGCACTTTGATACGTGCACATAATGCTTCAATTAAAAAAGCAGTGTTCTCTGTAGTGCTGTGTATAATAATCAACTGGGGTGAATTAAAAAATCTCAGTGCCCAAGTCTTACCCCAGACCCATTAGATCAGTCTGTGAGGGTGAGATCCAGCCATCAGTATTTTTTAAAGCCCCCAGATGATTCCAATATGTGGCCAAGTTTGAGAGCCAGTGTACCATACAATTTCGCCCTTGAGGATATAATTTATTGCCTTCTTCTTATGTCATTTAACTCATTCAGGACATCTCTCTTCCCAGTAACTGTTTTGTGAAAACTTTAAGGTGGCAGTCTCTGGTTATTTTCTCCCCTCCCATGACACCGGTACAGCATCATGTTGGTGGGGAGAACCCAACAAGAGGAAACCCCAGGTCGATCATGGAGAATGACAGGCAGAATATAAGGCAGGATGTTGGGATAGAGAATAAGGGTCAGGGACAGGGCCAACTTTAGGGTGGGGGTCAGGGAAAGCCTTTCTGAGAAGGTAACATTTGGAAGACATGAAGCTGCCAACGGGGAGCCAAGGCCTGAAATTGGAAGAGATTTCTGTGCTTCCAGAACACAAAGGATGCAGCTGTCAGGGCCCAGGTTTACAGAGCCACCAGGGAGAGAGGAGCAGAAATGATGAGGAGAGGTGAGTCAGGGCTAGATCTTGGGGACGTCATCAGTCATGATATCGAATTTGAATTTGATTATTGTAGCCATTGATAAATGCTAATTCTTTATTTACATCCTGAAACACCTAGTCCATTAGAGTAGGTTTGCTCAACCAACACAGAAGAGAAAATGTCTCATTCTACTCGGTGGGAATTTGCTCTCTGAAAACAGTTGAGGTGGATGACTATAAAGTTTGGGGATGCTCGGCACTGGCGCGTTTGCTTCTCAGAATAAATTCTCCAAAAGTCGTTGGGCTCTCGTTTTTAAAACTATTTTGATTTGGCTAGGTATAGAATTTTGCAACAACGACTAAGCATTATGTATATTTTAATTAATTAATTAATTTATTTATTTTCCCCCAAAGCCCCAGTAGATAGTTGTATGTCATAGCGACACATCCTTCTAGTTGCTGTATGTGGGACATGGCCTCAGCATGGCTGGAGAAGCGGTGCGTCGGTGAGCACCCAGAATCCGAACCCGGGCCACCAGCAGCGGAGCGCGCACACTTAACCGCTAAGCCATGGGGCCGGCCACATTATGTATATTTTAAACGAAACGATTGCTGAGTGGGCAGGCTGGGGACATGGGAGCTGTTCAATTTCACATATATCACATTTTCTCCCTTGGAGTTGGCTACTTGCAGTTGGTGACAGTGTTTTGCTGCTGATGGAGAATCCAGACCAAGTCGCTGGCCCAGTAATCCATTGCTCAACTTCATTAACCACAGGAAGACATTAAGTGAATGTAAGGACCAGAACAGCCTGGAAACCATGTGATGGGCAGCCTTTAAGTTCTGGGCTCCAGCGTATTTTATGCCACCTCAACTGTGCGTCAAGCTCTCCTTCCTGTACTCATTAGAACTGTGTGCCCAAAGGTGCTCCTCAACTTTCAGAAGCAAATAGAAAATGATATAATTCTCTCTGAGAACACCTTTCTGTCTTATCCGGAGCATGTCTTATCTATTATGATTAGGCTTTAAGCGTCCTATTGTCCTTAAAATTTCATGAGATTCTACCCCTGCTTGCTAGAATTATGTCCAAGTGACTTGTCCTGGTTGCTGTTTTTGACCATCAATACAGCTTGTCTTTTCTCCTTAACCGTTGCTGGGAAGGCCAACACGGATAAGGAACCCACAGGCTTAAAATGGTCGAATAGTCCAGGACTGTTGCAAATCTTCTTTCTAGAAGGCTTGTGTGTCTTGCTTTTGGTTCCCCAAGAAGCAGATCCCAAGATAAAGATTTGCAAGCAAGTAGTTTATTTGGGAGTTGATCCTAGAAAATTCCAGTAGGGAAGTAGGAAAGTGAATTAGGAAAGGGAAGGCAGCCAATGTGGGGTGTGTTGTCAAGCAGGTTATCACCATGGATAACCGGAGCTTAATCTTGCTGGGGAACACTGGGGGTCAGTGTAGATTACCCACTTCCAGAGTATCCCTCCTGAAGGGTGAGAGAGTCGGGGTATTTCTCCATCAACTCCTGCCAGTCTTTGGATGGGGGCTGCTCCTGGGCATCCCTGCAGGCAGAAAGCCCAGGTGCTGGCAGTGAAACTGGGGTGTGAAGAAGTGGGCAGGGTGCCAGTTCAGGTGGGCACCAGGGAGGAAAGGTAAGTGTAGGTTTGGAATCACAGACCTGTATTTAAAAAATACTTTCACTACTTACTAAGTCTTTGACCTTGGGCAGGGTATTTAGCCTCTCTGAGCCTCAGTTTTCTCATCTTCTAAATGGGGATAATTATATTACTGATTCCGCTAGGGGCATACAGGGGCCTGTATCAGCTAATGTAAATAAAATACACGGTACACCACCTGACACATAGAAATGCCCACATTTTTAGCTTTTTCATTATTTTAAAAGCATTTGTTGATTGACTATTGTTTGTAGAGTGCTTTCAGCTATATCTGAGGTCCAATCTAATCTGTACTGAGGGGTAAAACTAACATCAGCTCAATCCTCTACATTTGCAAGGGAGCCAGTTTACAGAAGCCAGTCAGGGAAGCTCAGAGCCTTATGCACAAAGTATGAAGGCAGCAGAGCACAAATGCAAGCCATTGGTGGTAGAGAGCTTCTCCCAGCGCCCTGGCTCTCCACAGGCCTCCCCTCTTACCCACTAATGGTCATCAAGCACCTGCTTCACGCCATGCGCTGGGCTGGGTGCTGGAGATGCAGCAGGGAATAAAGCACCCGCCTGGTTCTTAGGGAACTTAAAAATCTAGGGAAAGACAGGCAAATTTTAGTAATGACAACAATAGCGGTTAACATTTATGAAGCATTTGGTGCCAGGCACTGTTGTAAGGACTTTACAACATGAATTTACTAATCTGTAAACCAATTTGACGACGTAAAGTGCTTTTGTTGTCCCCATTTTACATATGAGGAAACTGAGGCACAGAGAGGTTAAGTGACTTACCCAAGGTTATGGAGACAGCAAATGGGGAAGCCTGGATTCAAACCCTCCTGGTATGGCGCTGGCTCCTATGCTCAACCACCATGCATTACTCCCTCCCAGTGATGTTGTGGCCACAGTGACTGTTACATCACAAAATGTCTGGTTATCATGTTGCTTTTCCCCGTTCATACTCCGCAACTTCGCAATTCTTAAACTTTAGCCTGCATATGACCTCCTACGAAGTTAAAACAGATTCCTGGGCCCCATCTCAAGAGATCTTGACTTAGTGCATCCGGGGTGGGGTCTGAGAATGCGTGTTTCTAACAAGCTCCTGGATGAGGCTGATGCTGCAAGTCCACAGACCATATTTTGAATTGCTCGGGTTCCAACAGGGGTGATTTTTCCTCCCAAGGGACACTTGACAATGTGTCTGGAGACTATTTTGGTTGTCACAACTCAGGGGTGTGCTACTGGCATCTAGTGGGTAGAGGCCAGGGATGCTGCCAAATATCCTCCAGTGCACAGGAAAGGCCCCTGTAAACAGAGAACGATCCAGCCCCAAACGTCACTAGAGTGGAGGCTGAAGACCCGTGGAGGGCATGGCCTCACACACGTAATGTGCAGAGGAATCATCGGCAGATCTTGTTTCAAATGCAGATTCTGATCAAGTAGGTCTAGAGTGGGGCCTGAGGTGCTGCGTTTCTAACAGGCTCCAACAGAAGATGCTGATGCGACTGACCCAGGGACCACACTTTGAGAAGCAAAAGCAAGAACATATCTTGCCTAGCCACAGGTCTTGAATCAAAGCTTAGGGTACAAAGAACTCCTAAGAAATAAAACCTGAACGTCATCCTGAATTAGTTCAGAACAAAAGTAACTCTGAGTCTAAATAATCCTCTTTCAACTGCCCCTGTAGCAAGTTTGCCCTTAAAGAAGTACACGGAGGCGGAGGGGCTCAGAGGAAGGAAACCTCTGTCCCTCTCCTAGAGGCAGGTAGGGGCCCATTTAAAATGAGGAAGGACAGAGCTTGGTCAGAACTGCTTTACTTCAGTCCAGAAACATCAAGTCGAGTCTATTGTTGCCTGGAATTGTGGCTTCTTTCCAAGAGCTGCACATCGACGATGGGGTTTGCATCTGCCTGACTTTCAGGTCTGCAAATGTGAGATGAAAAAGTGGCTGTTTTTAAAATGGTTGCTCTCTTGGGAAAGGGGTATGGGAGAAAATGGACTCCCTGCGTCCAGCCCTCCAGAGATGGCACCCCAGCCCCTGTGATAAATGGCAGCATTAACAAGGTTTGGTTGAGAGGGGACCTACAGATTTATGACTTCCTGTCTCCGCCAGCAGATGTCATTATGGCTGACAGAACAGAAGGCCTTTCAAGAGCTGGCTGGGGTGGAGCTAAGAGGAGGGAAAAAAAAAATAAAATGAAAAGGCAGAAGCCAAAACTAGTGTTTGCTCAGTGGTGCTATTGTTGATACTGTCATTTTAGGGAGGCAGGGAATTTTTACACTAAACCAAACATCTTGCAGTATCTCTGAGGTCCAGCTTCTAAGATTTAGGCAGAATCCCTTAAAGGAAGTGCAAACTTATTAGCTTCGCTCAAATAAGAAAACCTACAGGATTTTGTTCCTTGCCTATTTGTACCTTAAAAGTTCTCTGGGATAAAGTAAATACTTTGCACTGAATAAACATACATTTTACCCTAGAATATCATTTTGATGGGTGTTTAAATATATTTATTTTACAAATTCAGCAGCTTGTTATCAAAATCAAAAATCGAACATTCCTTTGATATACATATGAATTCACCCATTTTTAAATTACTTTATAAGATGTCTCATATTTTCTGTGCCAGAATTTTTGGTTGCAATGAAAAATGGTATAAATTTGGCATTCATCCTTGGGACCCAAGACCCATCTTAATAAGTACAACTGCTAACACGTACTGAACGGTAATTACAGGCCACATTTTCACATTTCCCTTTTCTAATCCTCGCCTGAAGCTTTACCTTCTGTAGGTAAAGGAGGCATTTTTTTTTTCCCCGAGTTGATTCTCTTATCTAATGGACACTTGAATGTGTCTTTTGGGCTCAGGTAATCAGTACCCCAAACTGCGACCTGGAAGGAACAACCCTGCTGGCAGAAGCTGGGTTGTCGTTAGTCCTGTCATCAGCAAGTCATCCCCCATTGTGACCACATGGCCAATGTGCCTTGGCAGAAATTAAGAATCGTGGAAGACTCCAAGGAGGACAGCTACAGGGTCCCCTTTGCCCCCAGACTCTTAAAAAAACAAGAAACTCATTTCAAGCCAAAACTCGATGGAGAGACTTCTTCTATAATTAATCAATAGCTATGATGTTAATGCATATTTGTAGTGAATACCTGATTTTCGAAATAACACTGTAGGTATGAAAATGGCCACCTCATAGTCCCTTTTGCAAACCACTTTGGAGTGGCTGTATGGTGCTGTGCTTAACTAACCCAGGCTCTAGAGACTCACTCTCTGGACTCTTTTTATGGCCCTTCCCCTCATTACCTGCATTATCCTGGGCAAGTTACTTAAGCTGTTTTCTCACCTGTAAAAGGTGGGACAATAACAGCACCATTCTCTTAGCATTTTCTTAAATGAGCATCGAATGCAGTGCTCATGATGTGATTAGCAAAGTGCCGGGCCCTGGGTAGGAGCTCAATAAATCAGCTATTGTTTTAATGATTAATGCTAAAATATCTTCCCTCCTTACTATTTCACAGGTAGACACACAGAGACGTAGACTGAGTCACTGGCTACCCAGAAAAGAAATCCAATAATAATAACAGCATTAATTGGAGCTGTCATATATTGAATGCGTATACCGAGTGCCAGGCACTGTGCTAAATGCTTTACATGCAAAATCTATAGAATTTAATCCTTACAACAACCTTCTGAGGCCACACAATATTACTCCCACTTTACATAGAAGGAGGCTCAGATTGGATAGTTGAAGCCAATGGTTTTGACTGTGGTGTGCGCCAGAATCAGCTGGAGGGCTCATTGAAATACAGATTGCTGACTCCTTCCCTGGAGTCTCTGATTCGGTAGATCTGGGATGAGGACCCCAATATTTTCATGTTGACAAGTTCCTAGGTGATGTTGCTGCTGCTGATCTGGGGACCACATTTGAGAACCACTGGTTTCAGTAACTTGTTCAAGGTTATACAATGAGTAAGTGGCAGAGTGAGTTTTCAAATTTAAAAGTTTGTGTGTGTGTATATATATATATATATAAAATATATATATTAAATGTACTCTTAACAAATACCTATATTACTTCAAAGTTCCCAACATCAAACTTTTGAATTAATGGTTGATGCTTGAATTCACAGAGCACAGTTGTTTGGATAGCTACTTGTTTGAATCAAATATCCTGTTCCATCATGTTCTTCATGGCACAAAACAGTTTGTGATTTCCCTAGAAAGGGAGGATTTGGGGACTATTTTAAGAAGGAGCATCAAGTCCTTATATCATCCCCATCCAACCACTATTGAGATCCTCAGCAGTCCTGCTGGAGTGGAAGAGAATGCAAGGGCTATGACCCACCCCAGCTGGAAAATTCATTATGAGTTCCAAGATGGAGCCCACTCAAGCAAGCAGCACCTGGATGCCACCTGTGTCTGAGAGGCACAGTGTCTCCTCAGTCCCCAACCTGGGAGGACTCTCAAAACACAGCCCACCTGGACATCTGAGGGCCCTGGAGATGTCTCCAGTGAGTGTGTAAGATTCAGACTTCTCTAGTGTCCAGGGGAGCCTTTTGGTACCAGTCAGCCCAGGGACCATTGGTACAAGCTGCATTCTGGAATAATAATGGCGATGTGCTGGAGATGTGTCTGGAGGGTTTGGGAATGTAGGAGACAGACCTCCAGTAGTGCCTGGTGAGAGATGTGAATGGAGACGAAGGATTGTAGGTGTAGAGCCAGGATAAATCTCCAAGTCCCTTGGTGGGTGAAGTAATCCAGGAAAGCGTCATTGATATTCTTCCTCATTCAGTTGCAAATCAAAAGAAATGGAATTCAAATACATAGGCAAGATGTACTTCAAGAAATGTAAACACTCAAGGACTTGAAGAAAATAGACGAAATGAGGAAAACAAATGGTGCCATTGACAGAGGCAGGAGCTGGTTGCTGGAAGATTGGGAATTCCTATTGCCATGGTGCAGGATGGAGGAAAAGAGAACTCATTGGACTTGCTCTCACGAGCCTGGGATTCTAGTGTTACCTCTGTAGAGAGTGGGTCGGCTGATCTTTGAGGACCCTTCCTCTTCTGACATAGGAAGATGCTATTTATTCATATATTCACTCATTCATTCATTCACTCATTCAACAAATATTTGCTGAGCACATATTACGGACCAGGTACTGTTAGAGGCAGGCCTGTGTTCTTTTTCCTGGCAGCACCTGCCGAAGCTTTGCATTCATTCTGGTTGTATACCTGGGGACGTGTGCCCAACTCTGGACCAATCACAGAAGTCAGAGGGGTGAAATACTGCTGATCCTGGGACAAATGCCCTCTCTTGGGGCTGGGGCTGCCACCTGCCTCACTTCAATCACATTGTTTGAGAGAGTTGGTTCTTCCAAGAAAAATTATGGAGTTGTTACCAGAGAGTGGGGCATAGATGTTGGACAACCAGAAACCATAAAAATTCACTATAATATCGAACTTTCTATTTTCATGCCTCATTTTTCTCATCTGTAAAATGAAAAGGTTGAGGGGCCGGCCTGGTGGCTTAGTGGTTAAGTGTACGCGCTCCGCTACTGGTGTCCTGGGGTTCAGAACCCGGGCGCACACCGACACACTGCTTCTCCAGCCATGCTGAGGCGGTGTCCCACATACAGCAAGTAGAAGGATGTGCAACTATGACATACAGCTATCTACTGGGGGCTTTGGGGAAAAAAAAGGAGGAGGATTGGCAATAGATGTTAGCTCAGAGCCGGTCTTCCTCAACAAAAAGAGGAGGATTAGCACGGATGTTAGCTCAGGGCAGATCTTCCTCACAAAAAAAATTAAAAAAAAAAAAAAATGGAAAGGTTGAGATAAAGTGATAGTCCACAGCAGTTTTACTACCAAGGACCCCCTTACTTGTTCTCTTCTGTTGCCCATTGTGGGGACCAAATTTGAAAGATTTTGTCTATCATTCATCTATTCATCCATTGATACATCCATCCACCATTTGACACACTTTCATTGAACATCCACTAGCTTCTCATCTTGTCCTAGCACTGGGGTTACAGCAATGAAAGCCATTGGAAGGCATGTGATCCACCCTGTTCAATGGCGTATAATGGTGGTGGTGGTGGGGGGGGTCTACTGGTGGTTTTCCTTCTGGGTTAAAAAGCCAGAACCTTAGTGGAAGGAAGCTTTATGCTTGTGTCCCTTCTACTCTGGAATGTTGGTATGAGGATGTGATGCCTCTGGAGCTGGAGCAAAACATTGCAACCACGAGGTGGCATGCATAAGGACAGAGTCAGCAAGCTGAGCATAGTGGTGCAGGAAGGACGGTCACAACCGGGGCCATGACGGTTTGCACAATCCTGGGGCCTCTGTGTCAGACCCAGACTTATAAGCACCCAGGCTTCTTGTTAGGTGAGATCATTCAAATCTTCATTGTGTAAGCTACACAGTTAAAAGTATTCTGTTACTTGCAGTTAAAAGCATTCCTAATTGGTATAGTCACATCCAATAGAGGTTCCCCAAGCAGATTATAGTATGAAGATGTCCAGTGAATAGATAATTACATATGTCACAAGTGTCTTGAAAAGGAGTTCAGGAGCTTATATCTGGGGGAACAAGTCATTCAAAGAAAATGAATTGCATCTAACAAGCAATAACATTTTTCTACCGTGTTAGAGAATTAGATCAGAGGTTGGCAAAATTTTTCTTCAAGGACCACACAGTAAACATTTCAGCTTTGCAGGCCCTGTTGGTCTCTGTTGCAACCGTTTGACTCTGCTGTTGCAGAGCAAAAGAAGGCATAGACAATATGTAAATGAGTGAGCATGGCTGTGTTCCAATAAAACTTTATTTACAAAAATAGGCAGCTGGCTAGTTTGGCCCACGGGCCATAATTCACTGACTCCTGAATTAGATATACACACTGAGTAAGCAATAAAAACAGGGAATTGAAAATAGTTTGTAATGTGGCAGATCTCTAAAAATTGTGTTTTGCAGATTCCCAAAGCCAAGTCTTTAAACTCACACATCCTGTGACTCAGGGATTCCTCTACCATGCCTTCCCCTTCCCCCACAGAAGTGAATTGAGGGGGTGGGTTAGCTGCACAGCTGTGCAGGGTACTAATCTCTAACAAGCTTAGAAACACTAATGGAAGAAGTTGGGAAAATATGCACTTGCCTTTCTCTGATGAAAAAATATGCCACTGTAAAGTGAAAGAAGCAAAGATACAAAAACAGAACATTTATTAGCCTTGGAATATTTTTGCTGAGGATTTTTGTAACTAACATACACAGCATTTGTAGTCGGCTCAAAGATGGCAGTTGTGGTTAGCAGAAATTCCAGAACCGCATAATGTGTGGTGTGCTGTGATTTACAAGGGATGTGATTTATATTGTGAATATTAAACCTTTTAATATACCTCCCAAGAAGTTGCTTGGTTCAGAAAAGTCACAAAAGAATGCCAAAGAAAAACTAAAATTGCAGAAAAGTTGGAAAGATTTAGTGTCACTTTTTAAAAGAACACTGACTCTGTTTCAACCAATGGAAGTAAACTGTAAGTAGTTCTGATTTTGAAGAAAAGGTCTTAAAAGAAAATCAGATTCTCTCCACCTTGACTAACTATATCTTGGACAAAGTTTTAAAGGACATTGGATTGAAAAGTCACCAGATTATTAGTCCACATGGCCCTCATTGTACTAAGGCCCATTGTGTCCAGGAAGGTAACAAAATGGAATGCACTAGATCTGAGGTAACGGAGAATGGTGAAGACTGAGACAGACTGGAATGCTTATGCCCTGTCAAAACGAGGCAACCTCTATACAAAACCACTATATGACTCCAGGGTATTGTTTTTCCTCTTAGGAAAGATCTCCAGATCTTGGTAATCTAGACTTTTATGTAACGAGTTCCCTATTTTGCACATTTTGTGCAAACCAAGTAAAACGTATTTGTGGCTCAATCATGCTGCCTTAGATTGTCAGTCTCTCTCTCTTTTTCTCTTGCACACACACACGAGCTCCCTCTTCTAGACAAGAAACACACAGTCCTTCAACCACGATAGGCAGGAGATGCCAGAGAATGCTGAAGTATAGCTACACATCTTAACTGATCAGGTTTCTCAACTCTGCTGTTCCCAGACAAGATGGATCATTGTAGAACATGGCATCCCTTTCCTGTATCTCACACTATGGATCTATTAGTGTCGCTATTTATGGAGAGGAGAGAAGAGAGTGATAATTTATACATACATTTTTTTCGTGAAAATTATACTCCTATCCTCTGATTGGCTTGAGTCCCCCAGAATATTACTTCTCCGTGATAGATAATGTGGCTGGAAGGAGAAATGCTAAATCGTTTAAGAATTTCAAATTTTTATATTGCCACTTGTAGCAAACTGTGTCATCCACTGAGCCATGCAGTTTTTTCCCCTTCTCAGAATGTCACAGAAAGAAAAGTGATCACAACAGTTTACACATGCCAAACACATTTGTCAAATAAACAACATGGGAAGAATTGCAATTGAAATACCACCCCTGTAAGGAAACACAGTATTTAATCTGATTTTAATGGAAATGTTGCATGTTGATACCTTTTGTTTAGGCAGGAGACAAAGCTGATATAAAGGAGGGTAGTGACAATAATTCTACTCAAGACATTTTGGAAGTTGGGACTTCTGAGGCATGTTGGGAAGGAAAAATATACTACGTTTACTCATGTTGAAGGAATGTTATTGAATTTAGTGTTGAAAATGCTTCCAAGATGGTAATGAATAGGGTAAGATTTCCGATTTAGTGCAGTGCCAAATTGAACTGCTATATGCTTCGGGGAGGTACTTTTGGGCACTCAAGAGTTAAGCAAAGAAACCGAATTGTTTGGTGTAGTGGACCCCAGTTGGTTTTGCTGTCTCACTTCTATTCATTGTCCTCTTTCAGATAATACCACTCAGAGTTTGCTTTGGGGCTTTTAATTCTCTTCCCTGATCAGTCATGCCATTCCTGTGGTGTTGACCTTTGCCCCAGCTTTAGGTGGTAGACCCTGACTGGCTAAAGCCAATAATTTTATCCCATCTCATCCCTCTGGCCACCATGATTTGATCCATGATGGCAGAAACACAGTCATAACCATTGAAACCTGTGGAGAAGTTTTCTAGGGCTTCTGGGAAAAAGAAGAGTCTTTCTCCTCCTTGAGAGCCACTCCTTTTGTGGTCTGTGTGGCATGAAGATATAAAGACCTGAACAACTTCTTTACTACTAAATGGGAAGATCAGGGAACTGCCAGTAGGAACCCATTTGAGGCCTGAAGAAGTAACTGATGCTATGGAAGGCAAAGAGGAAATGTGGAAAGGAACAAAGCTGGTCCTTGATGATACTAGATCAAACTGTACCTGAAGCTAGTCCTGCCTCTGGCCTTTTCCCTGATGCAAGTTTATACATCCCATTATTCTTCAAGCCAGTTTGAGTTGGATTCCCTGTCACTTTCAATGGAAATATTTTTAACTCACCATTTGGTTTTGTCAAATTGATGATGACATATTAATACTGTTTCAATGAGTGATGCTGGGAAAATGGGGCCATACTGTGGGTTTCTGCTTCACTGTTTTGTTTAGTATGTTGTTTTTGATTGGAAAGAATACCTTTATAAATCGTTTTCTCACTAGTCTCCTTGTCCACACTTTACAACACAGATAAGGTACCACTTTCCCTATGAATTCATTACTGAGCAAGAATTCTAAACACTGGAATTTCAGATCTGTTGAGGCTGCCGCAAGTAATGGTTAAGAGTACTTGTTTTAAGTTAGATACGATTTTGAAACCTGGCTCTAATTTGCTAGCTATGTGACTTTAGATAATTTACCTAAACTTTCTAAGATACTTCTCCCAACCTATAAAAATACTGTTAATAATAGCATCTTATCTCAGACAACTTTTGTAAAGATAAAATGAGATAATTCATGTACAATACTTAGTCATGGCACTTGACACAGAATAAATGCTCAATAAATGTTGATGCTATTGTTAGGGTTAACATACTTATCAAGGAACCTACCATATAGAAAGAGCCCAATAAATCTAATCTGCAGTTATTAGCCCAATAAACATATGCTATATGAGTAATTAAAAAAGTGATGAATAGATGGTTGAATGAATACATGAGTAAATTAAAATATGATTCAATGAAAAAATGAATGAATGAATGAATGGTAGCTGGAAACTGAGTGGCAAGGACACAAGCAGAGGGGCCGGGCCAGAGGATAAGATGGAGAAGGAAAGAGTAGAACGACACTCTGTGCTTTATGAGAATGCCCTTGCCATGATCCGTGTCCCCGTCAGGTGGAATGTTCTGCAATGCCGCTCTCTTCATCCTCTCATTACTGCAGGTCATCTGTCGGGAGCTTTTTGATGGGCAGCTTTACAGACAGCCATAAAGTAGCACTTATGGCCAAAGTCATCATATTTTGTTGAGCTCTGTGCTTACGGTGTCCACACCATTTTTTCTCTTTTCTCTGGGTCCAAGTCACTCTGCAAAGAAGGAATTTAGCAGAGATGGCTGAATTCCTTCTAATGGCTCCCCATAGCCTCTGAGATAAAATTCAAGTGACCTCAAGATCCGAAAGGCCATTAAGAATAAATAGGATAATGTGGACGTTTACTGAGTACTTACTTTAGTCCAGGCCTAAAGAGTTGGCTGGCCAAGACGGTTGACCATCTTGAATGGACCACCGCATCCAACCTTCCCAACTGTATATGGTAGCTACACGCATTAGCTCAACTTTGCTGATGAAGAAACAGAGATACGCCAAGGTTGTGTTCTGTATTCAATGTCACAGAGAACTGACAGGACTTGAACCCAGGTAGCCCATATCTAGAACCTCTGCTCCGGAGAGCTTTAGACTTCATTGTGTCTACACAATGTGTTGACTCCTTTAGCACTTGAAGCTACAAACACAGTTGCCCCTCTGCTTCCTTTAGAGTCCACGAAAATGGACTCTACAGAAGTGAGTTTCTTGAAATAAAATTCTTCAAATGTGGACACATTAGAGACATTTTGAGATGATTTTAAGAGCTCATATTTACAGATTTCTTTGAAAAAGAGTTTTTACAAATTTCCCTCTCTTATTCCATTGATCCTTAGTAGCCAGTAGACAGACACTTGGACTCCTGTTGGGACTAGAACTTCAAGGGACCCTACAGCATTCTCCGTACCAGGCATCTGAATTACCAATCTGGTCTCACAGCCAAGTTTAGCCAAGCTAAACTTTCCATCCTTTCATGTCAAGCAGGCCAAGGAGCTATGCAATTTGTAGGGTCCCAGCCCTCAGCTTCACAGAACAGAGTGTAGAGGAGGGATCTAGAGCTGAGAAACAATAGCTTAATAACTACCTCACGGGCAACTCACAGAAGTTCTCTTAACTCTGGGCATGGGCTGCAATCCACAGGGATGCGTCCTCAGCAGCCATGTTTGTATTATGTGCATTTGTCCTCAATTGGATTGAGCAAGAACACCTGACTCAAGTGAGCCAATCACATTCTGTCTTCGAGGAGCGGGCACTGAGTAAGTTCATTTCTGTC
Organism: Ceratotherium simum simum; assembly: GCF_057802395.1. NCBI lineage: Eukaryota > Metazoa > Chordata > Mammalia > Perissodactyla > Rhinocerotidae > Ceratotherium > Ceratotherium simum. Next base: position 9,700,602 of record NC_141920.1, read on the forward strand.
ACTGAACCTGGATCATGGAACATCTGGGGTAGCCGTATTCCATGAAACAGATTAAGCACAGAGGCAACCTGTCGTTAATGATCACAGTCTAGAGGAAAGAAGGTGAAGTAGAAATGAATGCAAGGAAAAGAGAGAGAGAATACCTGGATAGCTTTCTAGTTGCTGAATCCAGTGTCTTTCTGAGGGCTGGCTGTATCTCAGTCTTTTGTGTTCTCTGAGATACCACTACCCTTAGAAAAAAAATAACTGGACATTTTGCATCAGCTAAATAAATTGTTTTCTGTTACTTACACCCCAAAAGCACAGATTAATAAGACAACAAAGCCTTTTTACTGCTCAGAGCAAATTCAAATCCTTTTTGAGACATTGTGGCTTACAAATAACACAAAAATAATTTTGTTGGTCAGAAAGATGGTTGGTCAACTTCCTTGAAAAAAGGCAGGATATGGGCGGAGTTATTTATTCAATGTTTTTAGCAACAAGTGACAATAACATTTCTAAATTGTTTCTCAGCTTCTAATTTCCTTAAAAGATCTTATAACTTATAATTGTTAATTTTAGGAAAAATAATGGTAGTGATCAAAGAAGTTAGAGGAGGATGAAAGTTAGAAATCACCAGAAAAATTAACTTTAATTCAAAAAAGAAAGGCCATTGTGATGGGAGTAAAACACACTCCCAGGAAATGCCTCACCTTGTACAGGATATAATAATACTACCTCCAATGAGAACCTAACCCAGGAGCCAAAGTGAAGGGGAAAAAGTATGGAGTGAGAGAAGGAGAGGGAGTTCTCTGGTTGTCAGAGAGAAACCAAGCTCAAATGAGCTTAATAAGAGAGTATAAAAAGGTTTTTTTGCTTTGATCTGAGAAGAGCATGGCTAGAGCAAGCTTTCGGCGTGACTGGATCCAGGTACTTGAATGATTCCACCGGGAATTGTTCTTTGCACCTCTTGGTTCCACTTGGTCTATGCTGGCGTCATTCCCAAGCAGATTTTTTACATGTAGATTGCCAGATTTAGCAAATAGAAATATAGGACACCCAGATAAATTGGAACTTCAGATAAACGACAAATAATTTTTTTTTTATTTTAAGTATATCCTATGCAATATTTGGGACACACTTATACTATAAAGTTATTCAATTGTTTGAAATTCAAATTTAACGGAGCCTCCTGTATTTTATCTGGCAACCCTATTCACATGAGGTGGCAAAGATGGCTGCCAGCACTTCTAGACTCATATTCTATTAATGGAGCAGCCTCAGTGAAAAGGGGGCTTATTTTCTAAAATTCTAATATATATAAGTCCAGGGTTGTGTCCCATTGGAACAATTTGGGTCATGTGCACATCCATGAACCAATCCTGTGGCTTAAGAAGTGGAATAACCTGATGGGCCAGGTGTGGCCTGTGGCATGACAATGGAGAAGATGTGGTGAAATAATAGTTGTCCATGAAAACAAATTACATAGACTTATAAATGGTTGGAATGGAATATAGAAATAATCTTGGTTCAGGCTGCTCATTGAGCAGATGCAAAAGTGGAGTCTAAAGGTCTCCTTTAACTTCTCCAGACAGCCCAGTCATGGGTGAAACTGAGCTGGAACACCTCCCTCCCACCTCCTCACCATCCAGGGCTCTTTCCGCGCGTCCACGTGGCCCTCGCCATTCTGCTATCCACTGGATACATCAATTAGCCCCTATGAGGGCTTCCCTTCTCTCTCTTCTCCGTATACAAAATGAACAGGTAAAAAGGAAATGCATGTCAAAACAGATCTCTATTTGGTTTTCTCCATCTATGGGACAATTTCTGTAACGTGTCAATCACTTTGTTGCAAAATAGCCCCTCTAACACACAATCCCCATTTTCCGATGACACTAGCCTGTCAGTCATTCACTCAATCAAAGGCAGATTTCATGCCAAGCAAAGACCAGTTTGTCAATCATTTTTCCTGCCATGCATCCACCAGGAGCACCTGACAGCTGCAACCTTCTCCTCTCAAGTGGAGGGGGTCTAGTTAGGCTGGTTCATCTCCCCTAACTGAGTTCTCTTTAGGACTGTAGCTTAGCAACTAATAAGTTATTTTTTTCGACAACTGGCCTAAATTTCATAGCTTTCTTGACCATTGCCACTTGTTAGAAAATTATTTCCCCTCAAGTGGCTAAACAGCAGATGTAAGGTTTACTTAATACCAAATTGTCCTATTGTTTCTGATTATAAGCACTCTCCTGCTGTTTAAAAGTAAACACAAGATATGTTGTCAGATAGACACAATTTTAAATAACTATAAAATGTCTTGGAATTTTGTTCTGAAGTCTCAAATGCTCCATTATTGGTAGCACTAAATATTGGGAAAGAGGCCAAGAAGATAAACACCCAGCATTTATTCCATTGTAAATTACTTCCCTAGCACCTTCTGTGAGTGAGTCACTTGGAGGTGATGTACAGAATACAACACGTGTTCTCGTCCTGAAGGGACTTAGTTGGAGGAGAGAGCTGGCAACAAATTCTAAAGCCATTTAGAGAGAATAAACAGTGCAACTATGAGAGAATGATAGAGGCAATAATAAACAATAATTTTAAAAAGGTATGACGATATCATCACGAATGCTCCAAGGCACCTTGTCATTTCTACGGTGGCCCAGCTTCTAACCTCCCTGCCTAGTTTTGGAGGAACCTTCTATTGCCTGTAGAGGATGGGAGAGATGGTGCCCTCAGCTCCCGTTATGGAAGCTGAAGGGTTGGACCCGCGTTCCACCAGCCCTCTGGCAGCCACGAGATTGAAGTTTGTCCAATCAGATGCGCCCACCTTGCAGTTTTGAATCCTCAGCTGTGAGAACATTTGAATTGATTCACAGCAGTTGCCCTGGTGTCCATGGGCAGTGGAATCAGCCCGTGGTACTGGCGGTATTATCTTGGGCGAATGTTCCCGTTAAAAGAAGAACAATAGGCTCTTGCCTCTTGGCTACTCTTGGCGTTGCCGTGGTTCTCACCAGGTCCTCCAACTATTTTGTAATTTTCAGTCTCCCTGATATACTTCAAATAAATTTAGTTTTTAAATTTAAGTCACTCAGAATGGATTTCTGTTGTGTGTAACCTATAACCTTGAAATTTTTAATCAACCTAGGCATGAGGTAGAAGGGTTCTCTGCTCTCTCTGGGCTGCAGTAATTTGGAAAACCTCCACGGATAATAAGAACTTTAAGTACTCTTTGCATAGGTGGAGAGCAAGGGAGTAGCTCTTCTACACTGAACCCCCAGTAGAGAGAAGCAGAAAAAGTCTAGTCTGCTGAAAACAAATTTTAAATTGATAAAGAAAAGGCTTTGTTTATCTTCCTTATAACTTTACATTCAAAAAGTAACACAGTGACTGGCAAACAATAGCATTCATTAAAAATGCTGAATGAATGAATGAAAGACAATGAAAGGAAAGGATGCCTAGATGAATTTGGCTAAACTGGAGATTCCCAGTAGGTCGGTAAGAAATGAAGCTCTAACATTAGCTTGGAGAAATTATTGTTAAGAATCTAAACATCAACAGCAACTCGTTCTAATTTTTATATAAATTTTCCGCATATTATAAAGTAGCATGTACACCATTATGCATAAAATGTGAAATCCTAGCCCTCCAGAGTTCTACAGAGACAGGGACATCAGCGGATGAGCTATCATGCTAGTGTCTTGCCCAATGCGAGACAGTCTCAATCTGGAAGTTTCTTTATACTAAGAGGAGCTGACTATAAAGTTCCCTTTGACTACCTTAGGAGAGGCAATAGGGCAGAGAGGGAGAACACTCAGGGAGAGACAGAGAGGACGTTCTGGCTAGCAAACAGCGAGAAGCCACTCGGGTTTAATAAGGAACTGGTGGCAGCATTTGTAGAGGATGTCATGGGACCCTTGCTTCTTTAGTTGCACAGCTGTTCTGTGCAACTTTAATCTTTAATTTAAGGTGTGTCCTTTGAGCAATTGCAGTCAGGGAATTCCTTGATATTAGTAATTGTTCTTCTGATATTTCAGTGCAGACTGCTCTGGCATGGGAGCAGGAGGACTGGATAATGGAGAATTTAAGCCAAAGAACAGAGATAATTCCATTAGATACATTTGGATAGTGGTTTGACCCATTTCTTAGTGGTGAGGGATTGGAAATTAATATCAGAACCCATTCTATGTTGTTTGTAGGGTAGCCAACTTTTATCACATCATTTACTGTGCATTAGGCTTTGTTCTAAGAACTTTACACGCATCACCTCATTAAATCCTTGCAACAACTTGAAAAAGTAGGTGTTGAATGGGAGGTATTGATCTGAAGGGGAAGTCTATTGTTTTGGAGAAGGTATTAGGTCTTATTAGTGAAAGTGGAATGTCTGAAGTCACTAAGCCCTTATGGAGAGAAAGACAAAACACGGGGGAGAAACTCTACAAGATTTACATTCCAGTAATTGCAAAATGGTTTGAGCCAAGGAAAAAGTATGATAGAATGGAGCCCAGAGTTCAACTAAGGTTGCACTCCCTTGCTGCATTTCCAACATCATTGCCACAGGACTCCTTCCCCGTGTTAACGACATTGCAACAAGAAAAAAAATACATACAAATGAGGAAAACAGTAATAGGAGACAGAGCCACATATGATCTGGTTATTTCCTCATTGGGCGAAGGTCCACAAGTTTTTGGCAAAGTTTTATGCAAGAGAAAAACGGATGACATCACAAAGAAAATAATTTGACTTATGAAAACTTGGAGGCTGGGTGCTCAAGAAAGCGTCTGCATGATGGAATTGTTGCTTTCCCCGCTGAGTCTAATTCAAGTCAGTGTTGGTTATGGAAACCATGTTATGTGGCCTCTTCTTTCTCCCTGTTGGTGTCGCTGATTAGAACCCAAGAATGGGCAAGGTTGAACACTCACTCCCTTGGTGCTTTTGGATGGGTTAGCCTGGATTTGGAGCAATACATGTAGTTGATTGATTAGATTTCCCTCCCTAATGAGGACGATCAAGATGTAGGCAGAACTTATAAAAAGGGAAGTCAAGAGTGAATACTATTATTAATCTTATTTTATGGATGAGGAAACCAAGGCTCAAAAAGGTTAGATAATCCCCAATTATACACAGCTAGTAAGCAGTGAAGCCAGGATTTGAAACCAGATCAATCTGCCTGCAGAGCTCAAGGTCTTTTCCATTGTGGTGTATACAAAAGACTGCTACTTGTTTACCAATACATGATCTTCCCCATCCTCCTCTTTTTTTATGACAATGGAATGCCCAGATGTTAGTGGAACACGCGGTTGTCCACGCGAGACTACATTTCCCAACTTCCCTAGTAGATTGGCTGTGGCCATGTGAGTGAATTCCAGTCAATGGGATGTGTACAGAAGTGATGTGTGCTGCTTTCAGCTTATGCCTCCCCCACAAAGAATTGGGTATGAGTTCTCCTTGCCTCTGTCTCCTTTCCTAACGGCTGCCGATGGAGAGGATGGACAAGTCAGAAATGGATGCCATGTGTTAAGTATGGTGAGAGAGAGAAATCTACTTCTATCTTATAAAACCAGTATGATTTGGGGTCTCTTTGTTATAACAGCTTAGGCAATATCCTAACTTATACTTGATACCACATCTCCTCAAGGATTTTACCATTTCCTTGTGAGGAATTACAGCTTCCTATCAAAGCTCGTTTAATACTTTTTATAGTTTGATATAAATATATATGTGCATATTAAATATAGTCACATTTAAGTGAAGAGTTTAGACATTTCTACATGATTTTGATTTTATTCTTGATTAATTCTTTATGTTGCTTTTATGAAGACTCAAGTAAAACAACTATTCAGAAATATTGTTTTATCTCTGTCCTGGGTAGATCTAATAGACCAGTGTTCAGCAAACTAAGCCTGTAAACAGGAGTCTAAAAGACCAAGCGTTAGCAAACAAATCTGGCCCTCCATCTGTTTTTGTAAATAAAGTTTTATTGAAACACAGCCATGCCCATTCCCTTACATATTGTCCATGGCTGCTTTCTGCTACAAGGGCAGAATTGAGTAGTTGCAACAGAGATTGTTTGGCCCACAAAGCCTAAAGTATTTATTATCTGGCGCTTTCCAGAAAAAGTTTGCTGACCCTTGCAATAGATGACTATAACCAGGAACCTGATGCTTGTAGTGGGAAGTCCAGGTAAGCAGTGCCTCTTGCAGAAAGCTCCGGACGTTCTCCCGTTTAGATGTGATGCATGTTGGAGTGATACTTATCATATTAGTTGCTTAAATGTGTAAATCTGTCGGTTTTCATAAGTGGGTTGCTGGTCTTACTTCGCTACTTTCCCTTGGTAAAATATCTTTTGGAGGAATTTGTTATGTTTGACTTCATGTGAATGAAGAAAGGAGCGAAGTGAGGCAAGATCTAACACCGCCTGGGAGCAGCTGTCTCCCTCTCCCAGGCATGACCCCGGGCATTGGGATTCAGATGGAAAAGCCCAGTGGGTTTTAAGCAGCTGCCTCATCTTTGCTTCGTGCATCTGTGGCAGAGAGGAGTTGTTCTTGTTTGGAGGAAAAACCATGAGGGCATCAGATTCTGCAGAAGTCTGTGAGCACTACGGAGGTTCATGACTGCAACCTGCTTTCCCAAGTCAGCACAGATTGAAGTGTCTGAGGGGACACGGACGCGGAATGGACGCGGTTCGGTTCGCACCCCGGGGGCCCGACGGGCAGGGAGACAGAGGTGGGGGGACGCACACTTCCCGTTGCCTCAGCACCTCGTCTGCGAATCCAAGAGGACCTGGGGCGGGGGAAGCGAGAGGCAAAAGTCTGTAAATATTATTCAAATAAAGAAAGCACGAGGTCAGGAAGCCACAGAGTGCTGGAAATGGTTTTCTTTCTGTCCTGAGACGCCGTGGGGAGAAGGGACTCGCCATCTCTTGGGCTTACTGGCCCTTGTGCTCAGCTGCCACGCGTGTGTGAAAGGCCAGTTTAGGAGGCAGTGACACGTGATGCTGCAATCCCAGTGGCCACGACAAAGGTTCCTTTCTTGCTCGTGCTCTGTGTCCGTCACAGATCAGCTGCTGCTCTGTTCCATGCTCCCGTCACTCTGGGACCCAAGCTGATGGAGAAGCAGGAGGATGCAAGAGCCCGCTCTTAAAAGATGTTGCCCAAGTGACAATTGTCACTTTGGCTCACATTTGATTGGACAAAGTCGGTCACATGGCCAAGCCTGACGAGTGTGTCGTCTTCTCCCAGGGAAGGGCAAGACACCCTTTTCTCTCCTGCATCCTCTCCACAAAGCTGAGGTAATGATTGTCCAAGTCATTGTAGAGTGAAGGAAACTGACACTCGATTGTAAGTTGCCCATTCTGAGACAAATTCCAAGATGGTGACCCAAGATTTGAAATCAGATTTTACTCTAATTCTCTCCCCAGTATTTTTTTTTAACTAGACGCCCCTGTTTTCCCAGGGAGCTATGAAAATTGAATTAAAATGTTTACAGAAATTATCATAAAAATAAAGATTACCCACTTTAAAGAGGCTAAATCAGGATAGTGTTAGCTCTCTGCCAACCATTCCCATTTCCTCCAACCATAAATTATTTTCGAGAGGCTTGATAATGTATGAAAATAGTCAACATTTTTGAACAGTTATTCTACGTGTGCCAGGCGCTGGGCTTTGTGCTTTGTATGCCTAATTGCATTGACTCTTCACAAAAATACCTATGAGAAATACATTGCTGCCCCAACTTTATAGACGTGAAGTTGCAGCTCAGAGAGGTTAAGTAACTTGCCAAATACCACTCAGCCAGTAAGATGGCCGCATTGTGAGCCCCTGTCTGCTTGTCCCTAAAGTTTATTCCCTTCCGCTTATACATTCTGGAGGAAAAATCTGCTGGCTCCCAGCGTGGGGAGAAGATGGGAAAATATGGAAGAGACTCTGAATGTCCAGAGTGTTACTCTTATTTATTCTGTGGATTACTCCTGTCACAAATGTAAGCACTGATTAAAAATGCTAGGTAACCCAAACATAATTAGAAAGGTACATTTCCTGGGAGAGGTGGGTGGTAATACCATGGAGAGCACTCCCAAGCCTAAGATAAACAAGGTTGGGTTTAAAAATAACTTTTGATGCTCTGTGCTACTGTTTATCTTGATTAGAAAACATAAAATATAACTGCACACCCACCTATATGTACATGTAAAGAGTGTAATTATATGTAAGTAGATGACCCATTTATAACCTACTTGAGCTTATAAAAATGTGCATCTAGATTCACCTGCCTGGAAATGGAGGTCGGCATGGAAATGTCGTGGCCCCTTCTGTTCAGATGGCTGCAGCAGTTTTGCAGATAAGATCATGCTGTCTGCTATTTCCTCAGCTGGAAAGTGGGCGCAATTAAATCTAGAACACAGATTGTTGGGAGATGTAAATCAGACACATGACGGATGATGGGATGTTGTTGCTTGTAAAGAGCAAGTGCAGAACAAATCTTTTGATGGAGGCATGACACGGACAGGGTGGTGGTGGTCCAAGGTGCAGATACCTTCTCTGGGTGATTTTCTTCCAACCACCCAGTGTCCAAACTGGAAATCTAATGCTTGTCCTGGAAATCCACAGACTTCCCTAATTGCACCGTAACTCTCCTCCTGGTCCTCACCTATGCTGTTCCTTATGTCTCCCTGGCCTCTCCCCATCCCTTTCACTTGGCTCAATCCCATTCCTTCTTCAGGCATTATCTCTGAACAGGGTTCTCTACTGTGCAGAATACTCACTTCTACCCACTAGATGCTGGTAGCACTTCTTCTCCCAGTTGTGATAACCAAAAATGTCTCCAGATGTTGCCAAATGTCCTCTGGGGGGAGAGGGGCAAAATCACCCCTGGTTGAAAACTGCTGGCGAGGAGCATTAGCCTTTGTTGGAAGTGTTGTTTCATTGGCTCTCTAAGCTCCATTCACATAGGGACCTGCAGCCACATTCAGAGCTCTGTCTCAGAAGTGGGCACACTACCTCCCGTCCAGCAGGCCCTCAATAAGTGGTTGGTTAACTGAGGATGAAGCACTCGGAAATTTCTTCTGGCTTGGAAAGCGAAGATAACTTTGCTTTGCTGAGTGACCTAGAAAAATTCCTTTATGCCCTTACTTTATGTGAGATGTGATTCTCGCAGCTCACGTCCCTGCAGCCTGATATGTGAAATCATCCATTAGAGAACGCGGTCAATACTGCTCTGGCGACTCTTGGGCTTTCCAGAAAGAAGCCATGAGTCTTGATTTCTTCCCCCTAAGGTCTGGCTTAACACTGCAGCACAGAAGCAAGAGCGGCCGTAGCCCACAGATTCATTTCACCCCTGTTTCACTGCATATGGCCTTAGAAAAATTATTTTTTGAAAAATGACCTAAAGCTTTCCTAAAATCCTCTGGAATGACACCTGAGGGGAGCACCTGAAAGGCTTCACATTCATTAACTAAACCTTCTTGTTAGGTTATGTTCCCTGAAATGCATTTGACAGTTAATGAAGTAGAAAAGATGGCAGTCGGAGAAAAAATAAAATCCTGTCAGATTCTGGCGATAGAACAGGGAGGTAAAAAAGCAGGAACCTGGGGAGACATCGATAGATCAGCACCCCACACTGTGAGTATTTTATGGCTGGCACATCACCGCGGATCAGAGCCGGCTGCAAAGTTAAATTCATGCCTGGCACTCTGTTCAGATCCTAAGACCATACATAAGTCAGGCAGCCTAGATAAGGTGCTTGTCAGAGCAAAAACAGCAGGGATACAGGGCTGACTGGCAGATATGTGAAATAGTGATCAGAGAAGAGAAAGAAAAAGGAAAGACATGTTCAAAAATATTTGGACTGCTGTAGACACCTTCCCCCATTTCAGGCGGATTGCAATTGAGCCCAAACCCTGCTTGCATACTCAGAAGGTAAAACTAGCTTGCAGGCAGTGGAGTAAGCAAGCACAGACTTCCTCTGAAAACATTTGGTTTTAAATGACCTCGTGGGATGTTATTCATTTCCCTTTTCCTTCTCATCCGCCTGGTGCCCTCTGTTGAGGTTCAGAAATGGGGGTGGGGGCGTGCAGGAAGAAGGGTGGCACAGTGGGGTGCACCTCTGTGGATCCCCAAAGTATTGTTTGGTGAATTCAGCTCAGTCCAACCTTCCTGAAGTTAGGCAAACCTGTATTCCTCCCTATGATGTATCACTTAGAAACACCAACTGTAAGGATTTTCTTATGTTCTCACAAAAAAGGGAAGGAAACAGCTGGTAAATGTTTCACAGATGGCAAAGCTCTTGGCATCTCTCTCAAGAGAGGGCCACCCATGCAGATGGCTCATTATTTTAACATTTGGATTTTCATCTTATTAAAACATCTTTTTTTTTCTGGTTTTATTTAGCATCATAAATTCTCTTACACTTTAGCAAGCAACTAAGCGATTTGAGGACGTGTGCTCTAAGGAACATCCTTTGGCTAAAACATAGATTGGTAACATCATTATTCCCAGCTTTGATCTCAACGTGATGGGTTTCAATCTGATTAAAAATTCCAATGAAAGGGAAAGCTCAGAGTAGTGAATTTATCAAGCAAAAGTCCATGAAGTCCATATAGTAGCTGAATTATTCAGCAGAACGATAAACCGAGTGAAATTGGGGGAAATAGTTTTATTCGATGCATAAAATCCCTATTACTATGCAATATGCATATATAAAAATAGACAAATGCACAGTGGGTGTAGATTCATAAACACACCCTTTCTACATATGTAGAGAGGCTTCTGTACCATGAAGCACAACAGTCAAAATTTAAACCAAGTGATGCCGATTCTTGGCAGAGCAGATAGGAAAGGGCCAAGATTTCAGAGGATAATTCTCTGCCCACTCAGTCTTCGACAAGGCCGAACCTGCATCTTCTGTCTAAAGAGCTGTTTCTCGGTGCAGAAAGAGGAAGACTGTTGTGTGGCTGGATGGAAAGAAAGAGCAAACTTTTGCTGCCCTAACTTTCTTGAGAAAGTGGGCCTCAGTACTCTCCTTTCCAAATATTGCTCCCGAGGACTGGGGAAAGTTGTGGTCACCTTGGCATCCCTAACTATTGCGCTGGGGTGTGGGAACTGTTGGAGATGCAAATGCAAGTGACAAAGCAATGTAATAAGAGCAAACCAATCTATTTAATGTGGTGAGATGCTGGCCTAAATACAGGATCAGTCGCTGTGCTCTCGCAAATGGGCCTTATGGAGCAAGGTCTGTGCGTGCCATGTTGTAAATGTTTATTAGCAACAGTACACAATGCACGTTATGGATCCATGGAGCTCAAAGTTGCTTCACTTTGGGGGTCAAATGTAAATCCCTGAAATGCTGAGAAAATGTTAATAGTTGCTAGCACCAAGAATGTATCGGTTGAGAATGTACATAGGTATCATAAATGGACGCTCTGTTCATTGACTTGAATCACCTCTGGTACCTCTAGCCTAAAGCATTAGCTGGCGTAATGCATTCTGTGAGCTGCTGGCTCTTCTATCAGATGGAAAGCAAGATGGGAGGTGCAGAGAGTGCAGGTTCACAAGTAAGAACTGGAAAGAGCAACGCTGATTAGGCGTGTCCAGAAAGCCAGGAGTTGTGGAGAAATGAGAGAAAAATTTTTTTACCTTATTTCTCCCTAAGAGGATTGCTTCCGGGGGTGCCATGTGGCTTCATGGTTTGCGGCATCTGTAGCACAAATTGTAATCCCTAGAGCACATAGTCCTTGGGTAGAGCCTCCAGCTGGTAAACGTTACCCTCATCTTCAGTCTTATCCCCTTTGATCACTCTAAGGCAGTGCCTCTTAAAAAGTGGTCCCTAAGCCTGCAGCATCAGCATCACCTGGACCCCACCCAGACCTCCGGAATCAGAAACTCCGCAGGTGGAGCCCAGCAGCCTGTCTTAACAAGCCCCACTGGTGACTCTGTGCACGCTCAAGTTTGAGAACCACTGCTCTAAGGCATAACAATTTGTCACTCCACCGTTGCCCAAGAATCTTTTTGGTGACAGAGAGCAAGTATGATTCCCGTAAAATCCTGGCAACAGAATACATTTATCTATTTAACTGCATGCAAAACGCTTGTCAAGAAGGAATCTGGGGGCTCTTTTTGCGAAGGCTTCCTCTCTCCCGCATGTACTCTATCCATCTTTTTGCAGACTGCATGTACCTTCAGTCCAAGCTCCAAAGTTACGAGCATCTTAAAAGCACCCCCACCCCTGCCCTTTTCACCTAATATTGGCAAACAAGACAGAGGAACACTGCACCTGGTTTTATGAGTCTAGCTGGAAAGATTGACAGATTTCATTGCAATTTGTCACAGGGTCTAAAACTCCACGTGGGAGAAAATAATCCCACTTAGTAAAAACATCTCGCCGTACCTTTGAGTCACAATGGAGAAGCATAGAAAGTATTGTTCCTAGGAAAATTACAAGGCATTTGGTGTGTGTTTTCAAAAGTGCGGTGACTATTCACCAGTCTCTGGTTTAGGTGGCTGAAAACCCCCCACAAAACTACATCGGGACTAGAATACATATCCATCCTGTGAAATGGCATAAGAATCAAAGGAGAAATGAATTTCCTGCGGTGTAGATGAGCTACTTAAAATCGCTCCCATCTGAGTACACCTCCTTTTCCTCATGCGCATTGAAAACCATTTGAATAATGCACGTTATTCAGTTTCATTGTGTGCTCTGAAAGCCATTTAATGAAGGTAGACAGGCTTCCAAGAAGGTGCGTTCTTTGACTAATGTAGATACTCTTGGAAAAATCTTTCGTCAACATGGAAGGCAAGATGTACTGAGTGAGCGGAAGAGGGAATGCTATTATAATGTCATTTCCCTCAATCAAATCGAATGGAAGCAACCTTGGGTTAAATTTGATCTATTCCAGGTGAATCTTACTCTATGCAATGTATATACTGAAAAGCTGCAAGTCAATCAGATTTTAGCAAGTCAAACCAGCTTTCCATTGACTTCCATTATATTATCGAAGTTGCTTTATCTCTTTCTGATTGATCATCAATTAGCAGTAGCTTCCAACTCCAACCTTTCTGTTAAATAGTTAGTGATCTATAAACTGACACAAATGAAGGAGGGGCAGTCCTAGCTAAACATAAATTGCATGAATATTTAGGAAAGTTATAGGCATTTATTTATACAGGAATATCTATATATATTTTGTTATAATAAAGTAAGGTAAATGTGTCTAATAAGAATGGCTCTTCATATCCAATTTACTTCGTTAATTGAGCCAAAATTACTGAAAGGGGTATTTGGGGCGAGGGATATTTTAAATTTCATTAATCCTGATAGTTTGAATTGAGAAGTGGTTCAGAGTCAGGGTTAACAGTGTGAGCCCTGGAGTCTCACCGGGACTCAGTCCTGCCCTGCCACTTCTTAGCTGTGTGACTGGTCTTCCCTGACCCTCAGTCTCCTTCTTGCTGACATGAGTGGAGTAATTTGTTCTGACCCACAGGTTTGTAGTGAAGAGTAATGCATGGCGTATATTGTTAGCACAATGCTGGGCACATAGTGAGCACCCAAACGAATGGCAGCTGGTGCTATTATTTTTATGAAAAGACAAAGCCGCAGGTATCATGACCATGAAAAACAGGGAGAGTGTTTATAAATGCCCATTAGGAAAACCACGGGAACAGTTTGACACCAGTATGGTATTAACAAAATGCGGTTGGTTAAATCCCCAAAGAGAGTGCTCGACAGAGTGAGAACAGCACTGAACTAAGTGAATTAAAGCGTGGTTATTGTAACATAGAGAGTGAATCCCATTTTCAAACCCAACTCTTCATTTTCTGAAATCACGATTAAATAATAATAATGATGACGATCATAATAACTGCCACTAACACACTTACATAGCAGTTACTATGTGCTGGGCACTCCTGTAAATACGTTACATGCATTATTTCACTTAAATTTCACAAAAACCTAATGAGGGAGATACTATCATTTTTCCCATTTTGCAGAAAAGGAAATTAAGCTACAGAGAGAGTAAATGACTTCCCCAAGACCGCACAGCTAGTAAGTGCTAGAGTCAGGATTTGAACCTAGCATAAGGAATACATTCTCTTGAAGAAGTGAGAGGGAGAAGGTCCTGCAGGAATCATCTGGTCCAATCCTCCAATTTTACAGATGGAGAAACTGAAGCCAGTACTTAGAAGAGTGCTTATCATTTATAGCAGATGCTTGTCTTAGTCTGCTAGGGCTGCCATAACAAAATACCATAGACTGGGTGGCTTAACAACAGAAATTTACTTTCTCACAATTCTGGAGGCTGGAAGTCCGAGATCAGGCTGCCAGCATGGTGGGGTTCTGGTGAAAGCACTCTTTCCAGCTTGTAGATGGCTGCCTTCTTGCTGTCTCCTCACATGGCAGGGTGGGGGCGGGAGGAAGAGAAAGAGAGAGAGAGAATCTCATCCTTTTCTTATACGGCCACAGTCCTATCAGATTAGGGCCCCCACTTTTATGATCTCTTTTAACCTTATTTACCTCCTATAGACCCTCTCTCCAGATACAGTCACATTGAGGGTTAGTGTTTCAACATATGAATTTTGGGGGGACACATTTCAGTCCATAGCTAAGCTCATTGAGTAATAATTGAGAAATCAAGTGTGTCCACAGATGGGATCATGACTTACAAGACTCATTACCAGCATAGCCAGGAAGAGAACCCGGGTCATCCAGATGTTTGTTCTCCCATGACTAGCAACCACACAGCCGAGACTCCCCAAGAAAATCTATTTCCACTAATCTTCTTTATAGTCTTTGTAAATTTATTTGTACTTGTCGTTCCATATCTGACCGTGTGGTTGTTGATGTCCCTAGACCAGAAGATTCGTCTCTAAAGGGTGAGTATCTCGAAATGTCCTCTGGGTGACTAATCCCATTTCTTTTCTTCTTTACTCTTTTTTCTTCTTCTTTAATTTTTGCTTCTATTTTGCTGGATGTTCACCTTTCTGCCTATGTTTTTGCTTTCTGGAGCTAATCCATAAAGCAGTGAGTAGGCTTTAGAGCTCAAGAAACACTTCTTGATTAATAGATCCTTATAGATGGCATCCAGGGCAAAGGAATAAAGAAGATAATAAACTCTGAATCAGATGGGATACTTCAGGTTGCCAGTAACAGAAAGCCTATCATAATAGATATGAATAACAACCAAAAAAAGAACATGTTGGCTCATGTAACTGAAGTTCCAGGGGCCTCAGGATAAGCTTGATCTGGAGCCCAGTCTCTTTCTGTCTCTCAGCTCTGTCTCCTCTACTTCTCCCCCATTCTCGGGCCGGCTCTCCCTCACAGTGATGGAAGGTATGTCAATGGGGTCTGCGGTGTCATGCTTACTTACTTCCATCCAGCAGGGGTGAAAAGTCTACTTCAAGATAAATTATCAAGATAAACAAAAACCCCAGGTTTGAATTTTGTTGGCCTTAATCAGCCCGATTTGAGTCATAAGCCCCTCTCTGAACCAGTCCACACGGAGAGGAAGATGAAGGCACTGTTGGCTTAAAATTTAAGTTGGGGTCAACAAACTTATTCTGTAAAGGGCCAGATGGTAAATATTGTAGGTTGTGTGGGCCATACTGTCTCTGTCACAACTACTCAACGCAGCCATTGTGGTCTGAAAGCAGCCAAACACAATACCAAAATGAATGTGTGTGTCCAGACTTGGCCTGCAGCTATAGTTTACCAGTCCTGGCCTAAATAAATCAGGTCCTAACGCTAGCACAGATCCCCGAATTCTTTAAGTCCCCTTCTACCAATGCGATGGTTACTGTAACCCTAATAAATCTTGGGTCCCAGATGGCCTAGTCCTTTCATAAAAGCTCATTCAAAGAGGCGCGATCTAGCCACCCATTAGTGGTTTTAACAATTTCAGTCTTTGTTCAGGTCTCTCAAAAAAACATTAAAGGGCATTCAAAGCATAAGTCAGAACAACACTTCACAAAACCTATTTCTTTACTCTCAAATCCTCTTGTACTTCAGAATTTTCCTTATGGCAAACCCACAGACTCTCATCATCACTAGCTGTACATCTTTCCCCCATTTCTCTCTGGACTTCATTTCTTCCCAGGTCTTTAAAATGTAGTCAGCATAGCCTCTTTCTGACTCTTTATTTCTGTCTCTCTCTGTCTCTCTATCTCTGCCTCTCTCTCTGTCTCTGTCGCTCTTTCTCAACCCTCTCCCGTTTTCTCAAGCCTACAGCTTCCTCAGTACGCTTTTCTCAGTCTTGAATCACAAGTATTTTGAACCCGGCTGTCAAAGATCCCTGAGATTGGTTAGTGGAGCAAGGGAGTAGGAAACACAACTCTGATATGTGAATATATTTTGTCCTTGTAAGACTTGCAAAAATGGAACCTATGCCATGGTACAGATAGATTTCAGGATAGTGGTGGTCTCTTGGGAAGGGTGGAGTGAGAAAAAAAGTGGGAAGTGGAATTTCATTTGAATGTGAAAAATTTCACTTCTTTCAAAAATTAAAATGCCATTTGAAGGCAATATGACAATGTAATGACATTCATTACATTTGGGAAGTGGATACACCTTGGTACCTTATTTCCTGTGCTTTTGAAATAGTTCATATTTAAAGATTCAAATAATTAAATAAAAAAGTTGAAGGAAATGGTGTCTGTGAAATTGCTTTTTTAGCTTAAAATCCCTGAGCTCAGTGGATCTCAAACTCTAGTGGCACCCGAATTACCTGGATTGGTGAGTGCCACCCCAGAATTTCTCGTTGTGTACATCTGGGGTGGGGCCTGAGAATTTGCATTCCTAACAAGTTCTCAAGTCATGCTGCTGCTACTGCTTCAGGGACCACAGTTTGAAATCATTGAAGTAGACAGTAAACTCCATTAAGGCAAGGATCAGGTGTATCCTATTCCTAGGATCTAGCTTGATTCCTGACACTTGGAAAACAGTCAGTAGATATTTATGCATATGAGCTATCTATAATATATGGAAAAAGTGGACATTGTACACAGCTTAACCTGCTCTTTCTACCCTTTGGTGAGTAGAAAGGATGCTCTTCCTTATCCTCAGAACAGGGCAAGTGGATTCAACTGAGAAAAACTGAGGTTCCTGGGAGGTGAGATTAGGGAAAAATCAAGGGAGAGAGGTGGCTATCTTTTTAGGAGGGTGAGAAGGCAAATGAAGGGGCTGAGAAGGAGGCACTAGAGGATCCATTCTAACTTTCTCTTGCTGTCCAGACAGAGCCCCTGCGTTCTCAGTTGGCGGTACACTGGCTGCAGTCCTCAGAAGCCTTGTTCTTCTCATGGAGCACCCAGTCCACCTCTGCGCTGCATCTGCCATGGTCTCCCTCCAATCCCGGGGTGACAGGTGCCTGACTCTCATTGGACCCCCACACTTGTTGTTTTCTTTGCTTTTGCCTTGTTTACTCGCATTTCACCTTTACTTCTCAACTCAAGTGGCACTTCCTCCAGAAGGCCTTCCTGAACTAAGTCAGAGATGCCAGCCACCCACTCGTGTGGTACATACTCCATTCTTCACAGCCTTTCACAGTTTGCAATTACGCTTTCCTTCTTAGTAATTCATGTCCACCTCCCCCAATTTGACTCTGAGCTTAATGGGGCTAGGACCTCATTTGTCTTGCTCACTGTTGTATCCCCAACTCACAGCCCAGTATCTGGTTCATATCTTGTGTTCAATAAATACTTGCTGAATGAACAAACGAGAAGTGAAGATGAGCTCCTTTCCCCATCCGGCCGGCATTATCATTATGTGAGTGAAGTAACCAAGCACAGGCACTGTCTTTATTTCTGCATCTTTCAATTCCTCTAGTCCTGTTCCAATTCATCGTTTGAAGTGCTCTCTCCTATTTTAGGTTCTCTGATGCCTTACCCCTTCTGCCTCCAACTTCAGAGGCTGAGAAGGAAAGACTGGCCAAGAGTCAGCTTCCCACTGGGAAAGGGAGAAGCTGGCAGTAATAATAATACAAGCAGCTCTGAAAGAGGCAACTGGGTTAAGATCCTACTGGAAATCTCCAATACAAGGGGAGGAAGGGGACCCCAGAGCATTAATAAGACACAGAGTGAAGATCTCAGAGTGAGGAAGGCTTTTTTTTATTACTAAAATATTGGTTTGCTCAGTTTTCTTTTTGAAGGGGAACCAGAACGCTAACTTGAGGGAGCATTGCTTTAAGGCCTCTTAAGCCCCAAAGGCTGTGGTGTCGAGCCAGGGGTTGAGGGATTTGGACAGTCTGATCACAGTCTGTCACCTTTAAGCCCAGTTGGTTTGTTTTTTTTAATCATTGCCCAGTGTATGAATCATTGTTTCTACTTGCTTTAGAAATAGTCACTCTCTACTTTTCCTTTTCCAGACCAAACTTGTGCTGACTTTTTATATATCCCTTAGTGTTTTATCTGCTTAACGAAAATAATGCATGTTCATTTCAAACAACTATAAACATATGAAGTAGGAAACAAAACTGTTTCTGTTATTCACCTTTCAGAGATAACCAGTTTTCCCCCTATATTCTTCCACAAAGTTAATGCAGATACAAATTTCTTAGCATTATTATTATTATTATTAATAACATACATTGTAATGCCAAACACATTGTTCTGAAATTAACTTTTGTGTGTGTGTGTGTGAGAGGAAGATTCGCCCTGAGCTAACAGCTATTGCCAATCTTCCTCTTTTTGCTTGAGGAAGATTGTCCCTGAGCTAACATCCATTCATCTTCCTCTATTTCATATGTGGGACGCTGTGGCAGCATGGCTTGATGAGTGATGTGTAGGTCCGCGCCCAGGATCTGAATCTGTGAACTCTGGGCCACTGCAGTGGAGCGTGTGCATTTAACCACTACACCACCAGGCTGGCCCCTGAAGTTAACTTTTTTTATCTTCACACTCAGTCACCGTTTTGTGTCAGTTCTTATAAGTAAACTTATTCTGGTTAACAGAGACTAGGTATTCCACTCCATGTTATGCTAGACAATATCAGATGCTTAGGAATGGCAATGACGTTGTTTTCAAATATTTCACTTTAATATGAAGTGATGATGAATGTCTTTGAACATATAGCTTTGGTCACCCAACGAACCTGTCCACTTTTTCTTCTTCCCTCTGTAAAGAAACGTACCTGCTGAAGACTTGCTGAGGTTACAGTCAAAGGAGATCCTTTACTTAATAATTACCACCGCTCTTCAGACACAGAAGCCCAAGAATCATTCATTTGTTCATTTGCTTTTTCATCAAACATTCAGTTTGCTCCTAAGAAGTGCCATATATCATTCTAAGCACTGCAGTGAAATATACAAAAGAGGTCTCTGCTCTTCTGGGTGAATGTTTTATTGGGAGAAACAGAAAATAACAAACAAAAAAACAGAGAATTTTAGCCGTGGTGAGATGAAGCCATCCATAGGAAATTAAGGGGAAGGGTTTTTTCCGAGAGAGGGAACGGCAGGGTAAAGTCTTTGAGGGGAAACACACGGCACATTGAAGGAAGAGGCCTGCAGCGTCTTGAGTTTAGGGGAAAATGGTATGAGGTGGGACCTGGGAAGGAGCAAGGGCTATATATATCACATAGGACCTTATGGATTATGGGAAGGAGTTGATATTATTTTATGTGTTATGTGAAGCCATGGGATTTAAGCAGAGGAGTGAAAAAATTTAGTGTATGTTTTAGAAACGATCACTCTGTTGCTGGATTGGGATTGCCTGGAGCGGAATGGGAGGCCAGAGAGCAGGTTATTGCTGGTGTCCAGGTAAGAGAGTCTCCAACGAGAGCAGGGAACCCAAGTGGCTCCTCAAATCCAAGAGGCACAGCTCTGAGTCTCAGAAATAAACGTCCACTGGACTCAGAGTGTCGGTCAGCAGCAATCCCTGATCGATTAAAATCAGCCAGGTAAAAGAGAACCAGAAGATCAAGACCAAGGCAACATCAAACAGCCAAGAGCCAACATCGAATCAGTCCGAAGAGGATGGGACCCTCCAGGCGGCTGATTCATTAAGGGTCAAAGTACCAAAGAGAGCAGGAGTAGGATATTGACTTAACAGAGGTCTCTGACCTTCACAGGCCTTTCATCTCTGGGCAGTAAAGACCCTTGAGGTCAGCTCCACCCCTTGAACATATCTCTCTGGGCCTAAAGAAACAAACCAGGACTTCACAGTGATCTCTGGCCTCTTTGAGGCAGGAAATAATATTCATAAATCTGAGATATCTATGCTTTCTGGTCAGACTGAAGGTCAGCGCTGGGGTTACATCTTCAAAAGTCTTGCTGGGTCAGCCCCCCATGCTGTTTACAACATGGCATCCGGCATCTGTGCTTCATTCACTCAGCTAACTTGGCACTCACACTGTGAACCAGCACCTGGAAATTTGAATGAATGACTCAAGGAGAGCAGAAGTGTAAGAATTGCCACTCCCTAAGGGAAAGTCTATGATTTAGAATTCCACTTCTGGACATCCAGCCTCCAGAAATAGTAACACAAGTACACAGGATACTTGTGCAATGATATCCAAGAAACATTTCCCAGTGTATTTTTCTAGTCTTCTATACATCACAATATAAAATTATATACATCTGTCTAGCGTGTAAATGTAGGCATGTGCGTAGGAAAGTTCTAGAAGTATACATTTCCAGACAAAGGAATTGGGGAGTAGGAATTCCTTATCTTTAGATAAGTTTGTATTAGGTTGAATTGTGTGAAACTGTCAGTTTTGTAGGTAGAAAATGACTCAAGATTGGCAATTTCATGTAGTTAATCGTAAAAAGGTTGAGGTTTTGGAGAGGCATAGTAGGGAGGTTGCTAAAATAATGGGTTCTGGAACCAGGAAGAATGATCTCAAGGGCCAGCGCTGCTTCTTCCTATCTGTTTAACCTGGGGAAGTTGCATCACATCTCTGTGCCTCAGTTTGTTCATTTGAAAAATGGGAATAATAATGGTACTTAGCTCAGAGTGCTGCTATGTGAATTAAGTGAATTACATGTAAAGTACTTATAACTATGCCAGTGCAAACCTTCAATAAATGATAGCTATTACTTTTTCAAAGCACCTATTACCTTTGAAAAACATGTATCCTTTTTTTTCAAAGAAAGGGATTTGTCTAGAGTATCCTTGAAAAACTCTTTCCTTCTAGTCATAAGAGAAAATTCCAGCTGGATCCTCTTCTGATAATTACCTATAGCCTAAGAAATGTGCCTTGAACCCTTGGCAGCACTTGGTGACAGAATGATGCTGGGTGCGAAGGGCCATTAATGCTCTTGGTGAAGCCCTGTCCCTCCCGAATTCCCTCAGTCTTTTCTCAGGGGAGTTATTCCCCCTCCTCCATCACTATTTATTTACATGGCATCTTTCTGCTCTTTTAATTATGTCACCAACGTTTTTGTAAAGTCATTCATTTTTTTTCCTCCTTTTCCTTCATTGTGCACTGCTCTAAATATAACCACGGAAACAAAACAATGCAGTTCCACAAACAAAGGAAAGCCGGCTGGCTAAGCAGAACTCTTAGGCAGATCTTGAGTCAACTGCTATTTCTTGTCTACATGTTTTATAAAACAGCCCATGGCTCTGACAATAGAAAGGGAGGGAACCCTGATTAAATAGTATGCATTACTTTAAAAGGGAATTAAAAGCAATGCAAAGGTTTGCACTAAACCGCGTTAGGCAAGGAGATTCAAGAACTGTGTGGCCTGGGTGGTTCCGGGTCTGAGTGCACAGAGGCTTCTGAATCTGCAATGACTCACTTGCTCACGAAAGAATCGCTCTCCTGGCTAATTGCTTAATCAGTCAGCCATTTGCCTTTTTCCCCTTAGAAGGAAGAACAGGACTACGTTTTCAGGGTTGGGAATGAGGTGGATGGAAAGGTAATTAGAGGTATTTGGAAATAAGTGTACAAGTGAAAAATGGAAATTGATAAAAAGGGTTGAAGCACTAAAATTTAGGTGATTTTCTTTAGGATTACTGAGAACAATAACAATAAAAATATTTATTTATTTAGAATAGCTGAAAAAATAACAATAACAATATTTACTGAGTGCCTACTATGTGCCAAATACTGCCACGGCAAGAGTTTACAGTGGCAAACAACACAGCCAAAGCCCCGCCCACATGGTCATATGTTCTAGTGGTAGAAGTAGGAAAAAACAAATAAATGAATAATTAATGATGATTTCAACTTCTAGAAATCCTATAGAGGAAGTAATTGGGGGAGAAGGTCACGCAATAGAAGTTAACTTGAGGTCAGGGAAGATTTCTCCAAGAGGTGACATTTGAGCTGACACCTGAAGGGTGAGCCAGCATGGGGAAGCCAGGGGGAGGAATCATCTAGGCAGACAGCGATAATAAGCTTGCCAAATCCTGGAGCTGTCAAATGGTCATTTTGGAGAAACAGGAAGGAGTCAAATGGCTAACGCAGGCTGTTACATAACTTACTACGGGCTTATTGATTCTCAGAACTAGAATGGAATTTGTAAGAAAACCAAAGCCAACAAGGAAAATTTGCTTGCCTCAGATCACCCAACTCTTGCAAAAGTGTGGTGAGAACCTAACCCATCTAAATTGCTGGCAAAAAACCCTGTTTCTGTGTTGTCAAAATGAGCAGATGAACATAAATGGTATGTATAGGCAGCTTGTTTCCAGTCATGTCTGCGTAGCTTTTCCAGTGCGCTAGCTTTGGAGTAATTTAGGGTTCAGGACCTGACTCCCATCTTCCTCACCTTTGACCCACTGTGTCTCATCTTTTCAGAGCCTCATCTATAGAACCTCATGGGGTTTCTGTGAACATTACACAGGTCATCAGGCAGTCTTTAGACCAGTACCTGGCACTGAGAAACATACAAATATTGACTATCGGCACTATTATTATCATTATTATTTTGTCACTATCCTCTCTGCCTCTATATTAATAGTCTCCATTACAGAAGATTGCATTGTACTTCGTTTTACATTTCATATCCCAATGTAGAAGGGGCTATTGCATAACAAACAGCTTTATGATCCAAACATTTGCTCATTTATCATAGCACCAGCTATATATCAAGTATGGTATCAGGTGTGGGGAAAACAAAAAATTTACAAGTGATGATTGACCAATTGGGTCATGCTTACTGTCAGAGTCAGGGGATATGATACCAGCAACTATGTGGTAACCTCTTGGGGTATCAGGATTCATATCCGAACAATGGGGATTATTATAATAGCCCATACAGCGCTGCCTTGATTTACAGTAAATGATATGATACCCAGAAGCACTGACTCTAGAACCTGGAATGTAGTCACAGCTCCAGACTGCCAGTTCATATTGGCCTCAGCCTTCAAGAAGCAATAATTTGAGGAGGTAGAAACAACACATAATTTGAAGTTCATTGTCAGTTAAGCACAGTGGGGATGTTAATTCTCGCCTCCCCCATTCTCCCCAGAAAAGATCTCACAGAGATTCCAGAGGTGGTTCTGAAAGTATGGATAGGAATTTTCTGGATAGATGGGGGAGACACTCCAGATAGCAAAAAAAAAAAAAGCATGTGAAATGCGTGGAAGCTTGAAACAAAACAGTTTATTAGGGAAATTCTAAGTAACCTGACACAGCTGCTTGGTGCATTGGAGGATGGGATAATGGATATTGAGAAGTAAGGCAGAAAAGGTTGTAATTCCTTCCTAACGAATATTAGGAATTAGGAGCTCATTATGCTCATGATCCCCAAATTGTCCTGCAGTAGCATCTAAGTCACTGTCCAAAAAGATTTTCAAACTCGAGCAAACTTTCTCTTTTATTCCCAACAGTTGAGATCGAAACAAAAATTTTGCATCTAAAGCTGAATGTGTGGATGCCCTTGTGGATATCGGATGTTGAATGCCAAAGCAAAGCGTGAGATTTGATTTCCATGCCAACCCAGGGAGCCCCAGCTTTGGCCAGACTCCCCATTCCCATCAGTAACATGGTGACATTCAAGTGCATTAAGCAATGTTTGATGACCGAAATGTTATCTTGGGAAAATCCCCCCAAAATACAATTGTGTTTGTAGCCAAAGCAGAAGACACAACAGCGCTTTCGGAAAGTAAACTGGAGGAAGTGTATCCTCAGGTAGAGAAAGGAGAGTTCGTCAGGTTACCGCGGTGGCCCAGGCATGTCAGAATAGAATAGGAGCAAAAAACTCCCCGAATGGGTAGCAGATGATGACAACACAACCTCATCATGACATAGGCAGCCATTCGACTGACGTGTCCCGGGATCCACCTACGAGAACTTTCTTTAATTTAATGATCTAATTTAAGGGCGGACAAACATACTGTTTCTCTAAGGGGCTAGGAGGGGCCCTCCCTTTTCCTCAACCAAAGTAATTATTCCCCCAACTCGAAGCAATAGTAGTGAAAGCACTTTTTGTTTTTCCAATCCTCCAGTCGAACCCCCAGGCTAAGACGTTTTTGTAAGGCATTGTTCATGCACAGTGGCATAGAATTTCATTTGCCGGGTTTCAAATATTAAGAGCACAACAGAAAATCTAAGCAATTTTAGGCATGTGTCAATCTCAAATAAAAAAGGCTTTGAGCTGGCACAGGATGTCAATGCTTGAATTAAAGAGATGGAGAATTTCCCTGAGCGAGAGCTGTGCATGCTGACATAATACATTGTTAAGGCTCTGTGTTACGATACAACCAATATGTTTTAATAATTTATTGGTATTTATTTAACACACAATACTGTCATACCCAATCTAAACCAAGAGTTCTAGGTTCTTCATTGATTTGTGTACATGGTTCTTACCAGTATCATGAAATGCTTCCTTAGCAAAGTCTCTTGTATGTGATGAAATTACGAAAGAGTGTTTTCGAAACTTCCTTAGGATAGCATTCTGATATAACCTTCCGGGGACACTCAGTGGGATATTGCTGAAAGAATTTAATTTGGCTTTGTCTTCTTCCGTCTTTATTTATCAGACTTTATCTGCTAGTGAAATCACTGCTTTAAGCATTAATCTCATTTGAACACTTAGTCAAAATCTAGCTAGCTAAGAGAGTGCTACAGGCTGACACGGAAACCCACTGGATACGGAATCTAGGTTGAATTCTTCTGGACTGCCTTAATCATTAATTCATCTGCTTGAGGATTCATTCATCCTTATTTCACCATTTCCTAATGAGGATAATGGAGACCATCAAAATCTAAAGGCTAATCATTTTTTTAAAGTGAGTATCTGATAATTATTAATTAATAATAATGTCGACAATAACCTTAATTTTCCAGATACTCCCCCTAGAGATTTACATCTTAATTATACTTGCCATAAGGACAAATTAACTCCCCCAGAATTAAGCTTTGGTTTACAGTTTTCAAATCACAGGAGCAAGGAGAAGCTATCTTCATGTAAAAATAATCAGACTTTTTTTTGAAGAGCCTCAAATGGCGGAGATGAAGAGAGAATAAATACAGCTGATGAGATTTAGTGTGACACCAGTAATTCTCAAAGGGGCTCCGCACCACAGAGTGCGCTGGTATGGATGCTCATTGCTTTTATGGAGGTGACAGGCCTGACCTGTCAGGTACTAGAAACACCCAGGACAGACTAGAAATGTCACAAACTACTAACAGTTACTACACAAGATATAAAAGCATCTGTCTGAAAAGGGTGGCTCTTTAGAACTGGCTTAAATCTGTTTTGAAGTGCCTTTTTCTTTAACAAGTCCATCCTCTTTCCTTATGGAACACAGAATTAATTTACAAAAATTTAAAAAATTATATAAATGGCTTAAGGTTTTATTTGAATCGGCACTATTTTGTTTCAATGCAATAGAAATCCAACTCTAACTTTAGCTTAAAAAAATGGGGAAGTTATTGGCTCATGTACCTGAAAAGTTCAGGAAAATAAGCTTCAGGCATAGCTGGATCCAGGTGCCCAAATGATGACACTAGGAATCTGTATATCTCTCAGCCCCCTCTGTCCTCTGAATTGGCCCCATTCTCAGGAGGGGTATGGAACCCTGAGAAGCATCACACTTACCTATTATCAACTTTAAATCCAGTGGAATGAGAACCCTTCTGTTGTGGGTAGAATTATGTCCTCCCAAGATTCAAAGGTTGAAGTCCTAACCCTCAATACCTCAGAATGTGACCTTATTTGGAAATAGAGTCATTGTAGATGTAAGTTGTCAAGGTGAGGTCATACTGGAGTAGGAAGGGCCCCTAATCCAGTAAGACTGGCATCTTTACAGAAAGGGAAAATTTAGACACAGACATGCACATAGAGAAAATGCCACCTAAACACTGAGTTATGCTGTCACAAGCCAAGGAACTACCAGAAGCTAGGAGACTGGCCTGGAACAGATCCTTCTCTGGCCTTTTCCAAGGAAAAAGAGCCCTGCTCACACCTTGGTTTTTGACGTCTCGCCTCCAGAACTGTGAGATCATAAATTTCTGCTGTTTAAGCCCCTCAGTCTGTGGTACTCTCTTACAGCAGCCCTAGGAAACTTAGACACTCTCCTTTCTAGTGGTTCCATACAGTGTCCTGAGATTCACTCCAATTGGTTCGATTTGGACCACATAGATTTGTGTGGCCAGGTGGATGGCTGGGCAAACCTGTCTCATATGCTCACTCCCAGAGCTGGGGATAGAATCAGTCCTATCCTGTGTCTGTGTACCAAGAGTGGGCAAAGGGAAGTTCTCCAAAGAAAGATCCAAATGCTACCACCAGAGGAAGGGAGGCAGGCAAAAACCAAAGATGTCTGTATGCGGGAATTAATCAGTGGAGAGAGAAAATGAAGTTATTTTAGCTCAGATTGCTCTTTGCCTGAATAATCAACATCTCCTACTCCACATACCTGATGAACACCCACTCATCAGTCACGTGTGTGGGCATCTCTTCTGTGAAGCCTCGCCTGAGTTCCTTTGATAGAATTGAGAATTGCCCTGCCCAGACACCTCCCCCCCGTAGCTTGGCATGTTGCAATAGTAAACAATAGTCATTAACATTTTACAGTGTTTTATGATGTGCCTGCCACAGTTCTAAGCTATTTAACTCATTTAATCCTGATAATAATCCAATGAGGTAAAGACTCTATTATCCCCATTCACAAGTGAGGAAATTCAGGCTCGGAGAGGTTAAGTAACTTTGCTGAAGTAATTTCCTTAGCCAATAGGTGCTAAGTGCCAGAACTAAGTTTTGAATCAAATCAATTTAGCTCCAGAGTCCATGTTCTTTACCAGTTCCTTATACTGTATTAAATAGTTCATTTTCCTTATTTCTCTTCATGTCTGTCTCCTTCTGAGTGTTTCCCAAACATGGAACATGTATTGCTGGTGGAATTCACGATTTTAGCTTTTAAACATTTCATATTAGAAAACTATTAGGACTTATATATTATATATTTGTTTTCATGAGCATCTTCTCTTTATGGCAATAGATATCTATTTTTTTCTCAATTTTCAGGGGTGCTATACACTTTCCTTCTTAAGTAAATTTATTTAAGTAAAAGAAGCTGATTAAAAGTATGGTGAGAATATTATAGTACACAAAGCATGTGAATTTGTCAAAAATGCTGAAAGTAGTATAGAAATGATTGAAGTTCAAAACCCGTGTACTTAGACTGTGAGCTCTTTGAGGAATATATTGTGTCCGCTGCTGTCTTCTTAGTGGTAGTGCCCAGGACAGTGTCCAGCATACAGCAGACACTCACTAAACACTTGCTGAATCATTTTGTGTTGATTGGGTTACTGGCAACACACAATACAGGACCG
Organism: Ceratotherium simum simum; assembly: GCF_057802395.1. Taxonomy (NCBI): domain Eukaryota; kingdom Metazoa; phylum Chordata; class Mammalia; order Perissodactyla; family Rhinocerotidae; genus Ceratotherium; species Ceratotherium simum. The sequence continues at coordinate 9,728,283 of NC_141920.1, forward strand.
ACGGGCCTCAACTGAATTGAGTGCATTGACTTATGTGAAACAGCAGGAATATTGATCCTCTCAGCATTACTGAAATTCAGCCAAGCACAGTCACGATGGTCAGACATCTGCCAGCTGTTATTTGGACAAAGTGCAATGAAAGTTGGGGTCTCAGTTCAGTGCCAAGTCACTAGACAACTTTATTTCTCAGAAGCACTTTATGCCCATAGTATATATGTTTTCCAAGGATGAGAAGTTTTACAGACACTGGTTATTGTTTGTAATATGCTTCTTTAAATGACTAGCTCCTCTTCTCTTCTCAGAGTAACTTCAGATGAAAATTTTCAATGAATATGAGGGAGTTCAAGCACAAAAGCAGAAAATCTTTTCCATGTTAAAAGGTTCAAATTTTAGGCTGACAGGAATTAAAAGGCAAAGGGATTATTCTTAAACTTCTCTTACAAATATGTGTCTTTTAAAGCCACATCCAAACCAAAGCGAGTAAAGCGTAATGGATAAGCGTGCGAACTTGGAGAAGTTAATGAACTCCCCTGTGCCTCCTTTACTTCTCTGTAAAATGTGGATTATAATGGACTTGTTGAAAGGATAAAATGAGTTAATGTATGTAAAGCACTTAGTTTACTATTGGGTAAGCACTTAGTTATAATAGGTGTTGTTATTATTACCATTATTAATACAGTTGATGGAAACTCATGTTTTCTTAGATATATTCGGAGATCAAAACCACCTGTGATGAGATCCCTTTTAACGTCAGGCACTTTAGGGACATCATTTCATTGAATCCTGTTTCAAGTCAGGCTCCCCAGGAAGCAGACTCTGCAACAAGATTCGTGTGAAAGTTTATTAGGGAGTGCTCTTGATTTTAACATCTGTGGGAGAAGGGAAGGAAGCAGGCTTGACTAGACAGAGAATTTGAGCTGGTTGTAGTCAGATAATGGCCCCACTTAATCCCACAGAAAGCTCTGAACTGAGATGACCTTGCAGAGATGTCGTGTGTTGGGGCAAGAAGGCTGGCTTTTTTATGCCCACATCAGTTATTGGATTCAGGTTGCTGCCTGAAAGGGGTTGTCGGTGACCTTGGGAGAGGTTTCTCTCTTCACCTGAGGCCAATTCCCAGGGAGAGTTCAGAGCTATCAGGTGTCACATTCCTTGAAGCTGCTGAAATTGGATCTTCAGTCCTAACTGGGGATTCTGGGTAGTGCAGCCCAGTATCCACTACAGTCCACCCCTTGAGTTCAGGTCCACTTCTTTATATAATTTCTGAGAGAAGCAGCTCTAGGATTCCGGTAGACCTCTTTGCTGGGAAAAATTTATAAGAGAAAGATTAGTGGGAGGTACCAGCTGCCACTGTAGCTGCTTTTAAGGTCACAACTGATCCTCATTGTCTCCTTTCTGTTCTTAGATTCCCTCACTCTCAGCTAACATCTGTGACAGTGTAGGTGGCTTATCTAGTGGCACAACCCAGACTCCATGTCTGAAGGGTCTAAGCCTATGGTCACCATGAGCTTCTCTGCAAGAATTGTGACTCTTCTTGCCTGTCAGACCCTTGACACAAGAATCTCAAAGTGCCCAAGCAGAAGCCAAAGCTTAAATTCAAGGGACTCTTGCTATATCCTCTGGTAGGTTTGTGTATCACTGGATCAAACACTATATAAACCCTCAGTTAGTGTTCCTGGCTAAGGACCTGTGGGTAGGAAAGGCAAACTCATAGCTGGAGTATCTGTTTATTCCAGTGAAAGTGAAATGTCACCCAGGGTAGAAAGGCTCTAATGTAGCCAACATGCCACAAAATGCCTGGTTGGTGTCTACAAGAGGTGGTGCCATATTAGGGGCTCAGAATTGGTCTCTGTTCTTGACAGGTTGGTCATTTAGCAGTGGTAGTATGTAGATTTGCCTTGGTGAGTGGAAGTCTGACAGTTGGCACTATGAATGGCCTCCATCCCTGCCACCGTGGCTACTCTGTTCATGAACCCATGTGTCAGTAGTGGGGCCAGTGACAGGCTGGCTGACATCAAAAGGCTGGGGCACTCTGTCTACTTAGTTGCTTAATGCCTCTTCCATGATGGATGCTCCCTGGTGGGTCTTGCTATACAGTGGGGCTCTTAAGCAGGGATGACCCTCAGAGTTGTCTAAGATGGGCAAGGGGGTTACTTTATATTCTCCCACACTGAACAGACATTGGTTTCAAGTTGCCCTCAGAAAGGGAGTGTGACCTTGTGTGAGGTGGCTTCTGGTGGTGAACTGGTAAATGTTTAACAATTAACAATCTGAAAAAAAGAAAAAATCTGATTTTTAGTGTTTGCTGATTTTCATGATGTAGATAAGGGGTTGGAAAACTACAGCCTGCTGGCCCACCACCTGATTTTGTAAAAAACGTTTTATTGGAAGACAGCCACATCCATTTGTTTACATAATGTCTGTGGTTGCTTTTTTGCTACAGTGGCAGAGTTGAGTACAGTCATGTGCCACATAACGATGTTTTGGTCAACGACGGACTGCATATATGACAGTTGTCCCAGAAGATTAGAACCATATAGCCTGGGTGTGTAGTAGGCTATACCATCTAGGTTTGTGTAAGTACATTCAATTTTGCACAACAACAAAATCGCCTAATGATGCATTTCTTGGAACATATGCTCATCGTTAAGCGACGCACGACTAATTGCGACAGAGACTATTGCAAAGCCATATTTTTTTTACTATCTGGCCCTTTAAGAAAAAATTTACCAAGCTCTTTTGTAAATACTTCCACCATGTCTGATTTCAAGCTGTCAATTGAACTTCGAGCTGGAAAGCGTTGCTCACAATTAGCCCTCATAAGCTGGTATGAGCCGGTTGTAGCACACCACACTGGCTGAGGTCAATTTCCAGATAGGGCTGAGAGCTGAAGCTGACAGCTGGCAGCATTGCCAGCAGAAATCTGGGTCGTACAGCATAGCATCCATTAAAATCTCCATAGCCTTCCTGTAAGGAAGGTACTTTCATTATGCTCATTTTCCAGATCAGAAACCTGAGACTACAAGTGTTAAATCCACTTTGTCCTAAATCATAAAGCTAGTAAATAGCCAAGCTAAGGTTCAAATGTAGATTTGTTGTGCTCCAATAACATTCTATACCTCCTATTCAGCTGGATGGCTTAGTTTTACCATTCAACACCATTCATTCATTCATTCATTCATTCAACTACTGCTTAGTGAATGCCTGCTATGTGCTAGACATTATGATACAGTAAGAAATAAGATACAAGGGGACACTTCCTTTAGCTAATGACATTGGATTTTTGATATGTTTACTTATCCGAATGCCTAAATCTGTCATTTTCTCAAAATTCAGCTCAAGTTCTGGGCCACTACAGTTTCCACTGATATCTCCCTTTTCTGATTGAATCTCTATTATACTAATGGTTAATATTATATAAAATGGTATTTCCAGGTCTCCTGACTGTTTCACATTAAGATCTGTTTTCCAGTTAGTTCATGCCGAGGAAGTGTTGCTTCCTTGAGAACGGTGGAAGGAAGAGAAGGCAGAGAATGCATCCATTCTAGGGGTGAGATGGCCTAGAATAGAGAAGGATGGAATCTAAGCCATGTTTATGAAGACTCTTACCTTATTTTTATTGATTTTTTTATTGATGTAATAATAGTTTATAATCTTACCTTGTTTTTGATCAATGTAGATGTTGATATAATTGAAAGCATAGAAAAAGATTCTAGAAGCATTACTGTAATATCATTTCTTCCAGGAAAAGAAACTCCCCATGGAGACAAGAAGAGAGGGAATAGGTTTTGAAATTCTATATCAAATGGTACAAACAATGTCTAGTATTTAAATCAATTAAATTGCCTAGAACTAGTTAGGAACAGTAGATATTCAAGAAAGTCTTATGGATTGCTTAATTCCAATATTCACATTTATACTTTGGTAAATTTCAGGACTAAAGAATCATCAAAAAGGTCAGGCAAGCATCCCTCTGATCTAGGTCAATTATAAAAGTCTCAGGCTTCTTTTTCGATAATTATAGTATCAATAATATCAACAAATATTTTGAGGTGAATGCTTTGTACTTGGCTGGGTAATACCCACTGTGTGTCTTGTTAAAATTACATGGTTTCTTTCTGGATGGAAAACACTCTGTTTATAAAATGTCCTATTATCATGCTTCATGATGAATGAGCTGTGTTTATTTGTTTCTTTCCTGGCTGTCTTTAGTTGATGATCTAAGGTTAATGGTGGAAATGCTACCAAAATAAATGGTTTCATGTAGTCAAATATTTCATCTGAGCACTCTGTTTCAGGAAACTTGGGAAGAAAACAAATGAATATTTTTGGAGCGTTTGAATTCATTCCTTAACTTTAGTGCTGCTAAGATTTCTGAGATGCATTAAAAAATATATTTTTCAAGTTACCCACAAAGTCTACAATGCTTCCACCGACATGTCATTTAGAATATTACACATATTTTCTTCTGGAAAATCCTCAAAAGGATGTAGAAGATGATTTCAGATGCCTGCATCAAATTGGCCATTTTCCACATGAAATGGTTCCATAGAATCATAATCTTTCATGAGTGATATTCACCAGACCCAGTTTAAAACATTTCCTTAAATTGACATCTTATTCTGAAAATAAGCAGATGTAATATTTGCCACTAATCCTTACAAGTTGGGATGCTTTTGAAAAAATATGTGGTCATGTGGGTAAAATACAGGACTTTTCTTTGGTGTAGCAGATTCTGACTTAGGTCAGACTTAGCTAAGAATTGCTCTAGGCTTACATGGGAATGGCTCTCACTTTGGTCAAAGTTCTACGATAAATCGCTGCTCCTAAGTAACACTGCCAGGATGAAGTCATTACCATTTTTTTTTTCCCCTGGGCTTTGGAATTCTTCTGAGAATCTCCTTTAGGTTCAGCTAAGTACAAACGACTACTTATCAAACATCTTCTTCCTGCAAGGATTTACATACCCAGAAATATTTGCAAATGCCAAAGTCATTCTTTGTCTCATAGTCAATATTACTTTGGAGGTAAACAGAGATTTAAACTTCAAGAATGGACTTAAAATGACAGCCCAATAAGAGAAGGAGTCTATATTGTAAGACATTTCTTGAAGACCAGAATTTTTAGTTAAAAAAAAAGATTAATGTACACCAAATCCTGGCAAGGCAAAGAGAGCGATTTTTCCTTCCAAGTCCTTCTGGTGAACCCCAGCATGAGAAGTTATGCATCTGACTCTTGTAAAGTTAACTTTATTGTCTTTTTCTAAACTTTGAGTTACAATAGCTTTAGGGGAGGGGTCCAAAATTGACTTAAAGGGAAAAGAAAGACCCGTTATCAATTGAGATTCCACTGGAAAAGTTTTCTCTGAAAGGTGCTTACTGGCTCCTTGAAGGGTTATATTCTAATTTGGTCTCTTAATTTACTATTTAATATAAAGGAAATTTAATTGCTTTTCATAATTATAAGAGTAACTTCTGCTCTTTGAGGTCAGAAAATATGGACAATAGAAAAGAAAGAAGAAAACATTCACAATTCTACCCGCCTGCATATAACCACAATTGATAAAATGTGTGTGACTACAGATTTATATTTGTTTATTTAACAAAGTATTTATTAATTTTCTGTGGCAAGCGCTTTTCTAGGTACTGGGAATAGAGGCACCTATAAGATGCTGCCTTCAGGAAGCTTACATTCTGGTGGAAGAGATAAAGAGTCAACAAGTAAATACACTGATAGATAAAATAGAGACAGGGAGTGATGAGTGCCATAAAAAAAGTGGTTCATGGGGTGGAGAATGATGGTGGAGTGGTGGGAGGGTGATTTTAATCACAAAAAGACTCTCCAAGGAGGAGACATTTGAATGGAAACTAGAAAGGATGAAGCTCTTAGGTCATGTCAAGAGCTAGGAAAGGCCACCCTGGCAGACAGCAAGTGCAAAGGCAATACAATGAAAATGATGTTGGTTGTTCAAGGAAAAGCAAGACAGCCAGAGTTGGGGATGGAGAGTAGAAAGAGAGGAAGATAAGTGACAGGCAGAGGCCACTTCCGATGGGGCTCTGAAGGCCACAGGAAGCGGTTTGGATTTCGTTCTAGTTTGACTTGTGTTTTTACAAGCTCATTTTTGTTGCCCTGTGAAGACTTTACTTGAAAGGAACAATAAAGGAAGATAGTTAGGGAACATGTGTGATAGTCCACGTGAGAGGTAAATATGGGCCGGATCAGCGTGGAAGCAATGGCCACCACGAGAAGTGCTCATTTAGGGTGTTATTGCGGAGACCCGGCTGACAGGATTGGATGATGCTTTGGAGGTGAGGAGTGCGATGAAGACTACAAAGTTGACTATAAATTTATAAATTTATCAGTCTACAAAGCTATTATAAAACACTTTGAAGTAATAGATTGTGGTCAAGCCAGCAAAAGAGATCGCCCCAACCTTCTTCATGGCCAGATGATATTCAATAACGATCATCCTGTAGTTTATTTCTCCAATCTCCAAATGGGGAAAATTCAGATTTTTTTTGATTTAGACACACTGAAATGCACATTCTTATCCATATGACTATATACGTCTGATTTATTTCCAAAAGGTATTGCTAAAAGTCAAATTGTTGGAGCAAAGAGTTATTTACTTTCAAAATTTGATTCTCTATTCTTCGTGTTAAGGCAATCATGTGATGTTAAGACTCTGTTTCGTAATTTCTAGCAGCACATACAATTTGGGCTTGTCCATTCGCGTAGGCAATGGCTTTTCTGGATAAAATGATGAATTTGTAGACAGCACATAGGTGGCAGGGAATTTTCTAAATGACTACGAAGAGAAGATGATCTGTGGATTGAAGGATTTTATTCTTTAGGGTATACAGCCAGGATTTCCCCTACCAGCGGACTTTTGGTCAGTCTTGGCTGCCACGTTGCTGCTCACGGCAAGTGTCCTACAGCAGGGCCAGTTTGTGCAGTAGTCCTTGAGGTGGTATGCGCATGTCCAGACTCAGCATCAGGTCAATCTTTAAAGGTCAGGCAGGATGTTTTGGGGAAAATGAGAGAAAAGGCTACTCACAAAAAACACCTTTTAAGTGGTTCTCCAGAATAAATGGCACAGCTAAAGAGAAAGGAGAGGCAGGGAGAAATGCCTGCATTCAGAATGATCTGAGCACCACTACCTCTCTGTGTTTTTCTCAAGGATATTTCACTACTATAGACCTCATCTCATCATCTATACAATGGGACTTTAACTCTTCCCTTGTGTGGTTAAACATAAGTGTGTTTGTCAAACACGTTAAATGTAAAGGGGACGTGACATACTTTTCGTAGCAGCTGTTTCCTGGGCAAATACTTTGTGCTAAACTGTGCACCAATGGCTTGACATTTATTATCACATTTATTCCTCATCATAACACTAAGGTGGATAATATTTTTATTTCATATTTCAGGTGAGGAGAGTGCGATTTGAGCCACTTAATGACTTGCTGAAAGTCACAGATCTAACAGGTGCTACCTCTGGAATTTGAATGCAGGTTGTCTGATTATAAAGGACCAACCTGTCCCAAGCACATTCTTGGGGCTCAGTCTCAATTTTAGCCTTGATGGAATCTGGTACAGGGTGTCGTGGAGGCTTGACTTTCATCCAGAACTTGGTAGAAACCAAAAGAGAACATATTGCCTTTTCCCCTTATTTCACCTATCTGCTTCCTACTCAGATGTTCCTGCCTCATGGAATTAGAGTTTAAAATGATCAATTAGAGTTTATCACATATCCATGGCAGGGATTCTGTATCTGGTGGGAAATCTGAGATAATCCATTGGTGAGTGATTCAGCGACATCTCCTCTTCTCGAGGCTTCCTACCTTGACTCATAGAAAAGGAATTTTGGGCCTTGCAAAAAAGTCGAGAATAAAACTTTTGCCTTTTCTTCCATCCCCTATATGGGGGGAGCCACTTATCTGATTGGTGTGGTTAGGAGAAGTGCTGAGTCACACCCCTTCTGGGCTAGTCAGCCTGGACCTTAGCAGGTGTGTTCTCTTTTATGTGGATACATATTCCACATAGAAGGCAAACCTGGGCTGAGTCTGAGCCAGACCTGGAGGCCTGCCCATCTCTTCACTGGTCTCTTGGACTCTCTCAGATTGGCAAGGTGCTTGTCAGAACTGAGAATTGACCTTGAAATTGACCCTGACAGTCTTACTTCAAAGCCCAGGAACCTCTCTACATATTATTTAACTGGTGTAGATTTGGCAGAAAGAAAAAGCAGCCCAACCTGCCTCCTTTCCTTACTGATTTGATCACTTCGTTCAGTATGCTTGTTCTTTTTATCATTAACCTCCATTGGCTCAGATTGGTTAGCTTTCTTTAGAAACAAGAGACGGAGATATAAGCCAACAGAGACATCCCAGGAAGGAATCTTCCCCAGGGTCATAGACCTAGATCTTTGATCAGAGACACTTAGTCTTTGAGATCCAGCAGTGGGAATTAAATAATGCAATTAGTATTCACAGGGACATCCAAAGAATGTTCTAGAACAAGAGTCAGCAAATGATGGCCTGCCACCTGTTTTTTTCTGTTTTTTCTGGGGAAGATTTGCCCTGAGCTAACATCTGTTGCCAATCTTCCTCTTGTTTTTTTTAATGTGAGCTGCTGCCATAGCATGGCCACTGGCAGACGAATGGTGCAGGAACTGAACCCAGGCTGCTGAAGAGGAGCACACTGAACTTCAACCACTAGGCCATCATGGCCGGCCTGTGTCACCTGTTCTTTAAATAAAGCTTTATTGGAACATAGCCATGCCCGTTCATTTATGTGTTGTCTATGGCTCTGCTTTGTTACTGCAATGCCAGAGTTGAGTAGTTGGGACAGACTGTGTGGCCCACGATGCCCAAATTATTTACTATCTGGTCCTTTACAGAAAAAGTTTTTGGACCCCTGTTCTAGATTCTCAGTGCTTTTCAAGCTTTAATGTGCAAATGAATTATTGAGGAGTTTGTTGCTAGGTCTGGGGATGGGGGTTAGGAGATAAAATTTCTAAACAAATTCCCAGGTCGTGCCAATGCTGCTGGTCCTTAGTTCATGTTTTGAATAGCAGGGTTTTAGAACTGCTGTCTGAAATAACTTTCTGCAATGATTCTGCAGCTGCACTGCTCAATGTGGTAGCCACTAGCTGCCTGTGGCTATCGAACACTTGCAAACCACCTAGTGCAACTGAGGAACTGAATACTTCATTTCAAATATTTAAAATTTAAGGGCCGGCCCCGTGGCTTAGTGGTTAAGTGCGTGCGCTCTGCTGCTGGCGGCCCGGGTTCGGATCCCGGCTGCGCACCAACACACCGCTTCTCTGGTCATGCTGAGGCCGCGTCCCACATACAGCAACTAGAAGAATGTGCAGCTATGACATACAACTATCTACTGGGCTTTGGGGGGAAAAAATAAATAAATAAATAAAATTTAAATGGTCACATGTGGCTAGTGGCTACCTTATTGGACAGCATAGTTCTAGAGAATAAATCCTAGATTTGCTTGCTTGTTTCTAAGAAAAAGCCCAACCATACATGGCTGGCTGAGGTTTTCCTTCTATTTAAAAAAAAAAAAAAAAAAAAAGATAGGTATTAGCATTACAGATAAGTTTAGAGGATATTAAGTCTTGGCTTGCTCACAGGGGAGGGGGGCTCAGAGATACTGCAATCTGGCCTAAGGATAATAAACCCCTTTGTTACATTTAAATACCATCATACTATCTTATATACAGCAAAGCATCGGGATGTTTTATAGTAACAATGCAGCAGCACGAAAACCCCAGACAACTCTAAAGAGGCGCTAATTATTATTATTAGTGTTTTGCGCTAACAATAAATGTCAAATGGAACCCTGAAAACAAATAACTACCTGTCACCAAGTGAATGAAAGGCAATTTTAGTAAAGTGAATTAAAACCCCAAACATCACCAAGCCCAAGTGGGGAGCAGTGCCAAGGCAGCTTAGCGGATGCCTTGGCAAACGCCGTTCCCGGTGCTGCAGGAAAGGGATGTCCTTGGGGGAAGGCACTGAGGCCGGGCCAGCTCATGAGCACCCAGGGTACCTGGAAAGGGCAGGTGGACGAGCTGAAATGAGAAGGTTAGCCCATCTTCTGGAGCAGGCCCTCCGTCACAGCACATGGAAATTGGAAACCATTACAGATGGAGAATCTTTATTTATTGGCTGGGCTGCAGCCCGCTTGAGTGTTATCAGTGAAAAATTAAAGTTGGACAGCAGAGCACGGATTTGTTTTCATGACATATTTCCCTTAGATTTTTCAAAGTGCGTTCTGGGTGTCTCCCAAAGACTATTTTTTAAAAATAAATCGCACATTTTATTTTTTCAAACTTCATTTATCTTTGATATCTGATTGACATATTCAGGACAGTCTAATCCTTTCTGCTGAAGTGAGCTATGACAGTAGCTGCTACAGCAATCAACATCACAGAGCCCTCCCCAGGAATAGGGGCTGCGTCTTCCCGTATGCCAGGAAGGAGGATCTGGCAGGTTCTTTCTAGATGGCTGTGTAGGCGGTGGGGTCCGTCTCTTGGGTCAGCAGATAGATGAGGCTTAGAGGCTTGAATCAGCTCTCTCTAATTATTCCAGAATCACCAGAGAAACACAGAGACTCATGAGAGAGGCGAGAGGCTGGGGCTTGCCTCTCTAATTTTCTTACTTTGTTATAGCCACCCGGGAAGAAGGGGCATGAAGTTGAAGATTTTTGGCCTTGTACCATGAGCAGCTTTATTCTACCTGGTCCAGGGTCGCCTTTTCTCTCTCCCTCTTCTTTCCTTTCTCTCTTGACCCCCAATGTTTGGATTGATAATATACCCACACAGTTGTTCTGGACTCAAAATTCTTAAAAGTTATTCAGAGTAAAAAGCCTTCCTCCCACCTTGCCTCTTAACTGTCCTGCAACTCTTCCCTCAAGACTCTTATTAATCAGATATTTTTTGCTTACGCAAAGGGGCAGGATCTAAGCATGTGTAAGTATACACACACACACACACACACGCATTCTTTTTCTTCCTTTTCTACACGAATGGTAATATATCATACACATCATTTTTCACCTCGCTTTTTTTTTTAATCTAAAGTCTTTTCTCTTGGAGATCATTCCATATCAGTTAATAAAGAACTTCGTCTTTAAAAAAAAAAAATGCAATGCACTCCAATATATGGCTATACCATAAATTATTCATTAAGTTCCCTGAATCTAGAGGCATTTAGGGAATTTCCAAACTTTTGCTCTTACCAACAACCCTGCAGTAAATAACCTTGAATGCATGTCATTCCCCACACGTGGGAAGTGACTGTAGAATAAATACCTACAAGTGGACTAGCTGGGGCAAAGGGTAAATGCGTTCATAATTTTGATAAATATTGCCAAATGGTCCTACGTTAGAGGTTGTAGCATTTACATCACCATCATTCATAAATGAGAAGGTCTGTTTCCCATACTCTCACTCACAGAGGGTATTATCAAACTTTGTGATCTTTGCAAAGTGGAAAAGGAAAAATGTTCTCCCAGTAAAACTTTAATTCACATTTCTCTTGAGTCAGGTATTGAATATCTTATAATATATTAATTTGTAAAATACATTTATTCTTTGTAAACTGTCTATGCATAGTCTGTGCCTCTTTTTCCATTTGTATTTTCCAATGGAAAGACTTTATATGTCGGGAAAAGTTGCTCATAGTCTGTTTAGTTTAATGAGTAACACATATTTTGTTCTCCGTGTTAAAAAATGTGAGTCATTTTTATGGATATAGGAAAAAAACTCTTTGATGTTTATTCATTCATGGATTAAAAACAGATCAACAGAACACCTACTACATGCCAGCCACAGTGTTGGGTGCTTTGCTGCAGTTCTAATGGGGGGACAGTTGAGCAGGAGAGGATCACCATTTGGGGAGAGCAGAATGATGAGGGCTCTCAAGAGAGACCACCACCCTCGTCTCCTGGGAGTCGGGGAGTATCAGGGAAGGCTTCCTGATGAGTGTAATTTAGAAGCTGAAATCTGAAGGACAAGAGATGGGCCGGCAAGAAGTAAGGGTGAGAGTGGGGAGAATGACAGGTGTTCTAGGTCAAGACATGGCTTGTGTGAAAGAGAGAAAATAATGTTGTGTGTCAGGGAAGTGACAAGAATTCAATAAGATGGACACACAGATGAAGATTGAGAGGGAGTAGGGTTAGCCTTAATAAGGGGCAAAATTGTGAGTATTTTGAGGGTCAGGACTAATATTCACACGGATGCTGTGCAAGTGTTGGGGACATTGATGAACAAGATAGACAAGTCTTTTCCTTCGTGGAGCTTAAATTTTAGTTGGGTGGGCAGAGATAATAAACAAATGAACAAATAAATAAAGGAATAATTCCCATTTTTAGCACTATGAAAGAAATGCACAGGACCATTTTGGAAAATAATAGCAGGTCTCCTTTGGATAGGGTGCTCAGGGCAGGCATCTCGGAGGAAGTGGCATTCAAGCCAGGACAGACTGAACAAGAAGAAGCAAGGATTCAAAGAGCAGAGCTGAAATGCTGCTTTACACCTCTGTGCCCCTCACCGGGCCCTGTACAGGGCTGGTGATCAGTATTCACCCAAGAGATGTTCATTTTAATGGTTTTTCTGTAAATAAGAAGGAATGAGCTTAATTTATGCTCAGAGAGAGCTTTTTTAGACACAAGCAAGATCTGTCTCAAGTTTATAAAAGACAATTTTAAGCGATTAGTGTATATCCCTGGAGAGACCACTCCCTCTGTTTTTCCCATAACCACAAACTGCCCAGGCCAGGGCTGTATGCAGAGCAGCAAATGAGGAAGAACATCGTAACTGAAAACAAGCTGTGAAACTCGGCACAGTACTGCGAGCTGACTCCTGTAGGCGTTGGACTGGGACTAGGTCACAGGCCTTCTAGACTAGAAGGTCTTTCAACTCTAACTCCTGAGGACAGTTGGTGTCTTCAGTGAGGCCAACTACCTTCCACAAACCTGTCAGTGGCTTCTGCATTCTTTCAAGACCTGAAAGTAGGTTATTCCAACATGCCCCATATACGAAAAGGTAAACAACAAGGTATTCGAAACACAGAAGAGAAAAAAAATAATGGGATGTGGTGAGGAAGTCTTTCAGACCACAAATCTTATTTTGTTAATGTTGGCACCACTTGGGTCTGGAACCAAAAATTACTCAAAGATGAGAAAGGATAGCGGAAGAAATTAAAACTCCAGGTTGGAAGACTTTGGGACAAATTGTAGGTTAAATTTCTAGAAGTGAAGAGCAAATAATAATAATAATAACAACTACAACAATTTTTTACTCTGTACTAGGTATTTATGCTAAACATTTTCACGTGTTACTTAATTTGATCCTAACAACAACACAAGTTATTATTCTTTCCATTGAGCAGATGAGGAAGTGTAGTGTAGAGTGTACACTACTCTACTCTATGCTACTACTAACAACCAGGTTAAGACCCTACAGTTGGTAAGTCACTGAGCTAGAATTTGAACCCAGGCGGCCCGTTGACTGCCTGTCTCTTAACCACTGCTGTGATGCCCTCCTAGGGGAGCCCCAGCTTCCGCTGAGAGTTAGAAACATTATTTCCACTGGTCCGGAGGTCCTCAAACTTTTTCTGTAGAGGTGCCAGATAGTAAATATTTTCTACTTTGTGGGCCATACTGTCTCTGTCCCAGCTACTCAACTCTGCTGTTTTAGTGCAGAAGTAGCCATAGGCACTATGTAAACAAATGGGAGTGGCTGTGTTTCAATAAAACTTTATTTATCGACTCTGAAATTTAAATTTTATATAATTTTATGTATTGCAATATATTCTTCTTGTTTTTATTTTTTATCAACCATTTAAAAATATGAACACTATTCATAGCTCATGGGCAAAACAAAAACAGGCAGTGGACCAGATTGGCCCCGGGGGCCATGCTTGATGACCTCTGCTCTAATCTGTAAGGAAGACAAGTCAAATTAATTGCTTCAAGATAATAGTTATCAATTCACTAATGAGAGGAGAAAGAGGCAGAGGGGGAGGAAAGGGAGAAAGAGAAAGGAAAGAGAGAGAAAGAAAGAAAAAACACGCAAATTGCATTAACTTTTAGCTTTGACTTTAGATAACTTTTCAACAACTCATCAAGATACTGATTTAACAATATGAATAAAACTCTGATAACATGCCTCATTGGTTTTAAGAAATCCACTTTGAGAACTGTATCCAAAGCACACAGGCAAACAAGTATACAAAGATATATGTGCAAAGATGTTCTTCTATTATTATTTACAATAAGAAAAAATTCACAGCCCTAAACATCCAGTGAATAGTGAATTGATTAAACAATATTACAATGGAAAATTATGCATCCATTAAAAATGATTGTGTAAATGTCTACTTATTGATGCATAAAGATACTGATGATATGTGAAAAGAAAATTATAGGTCACAAAATATTAAGTTTTGTGTGAGCCTACTTTTGCAATACACATAGTTATGTGTATATATACGCAAGGGAACACCGGAAGGCTACATAACAAAATATTTATATTGGTTGCTCCTGGATGAAAAGATTATAGAGTTTTATACATTTCTCTATATTTATTAAAATTTATATTATTAGAAGATGTTGCTTTTATCAGCACAAAAATATAGGTTTTTTGGGTATTTACCACAAAAATAGGATAAACAAAGATAATTTGGGAGGATCTCAGCTTTGTGCTATGTGCAAAAGCTTTCATCTAAAAATATCTTGAAAAGAGAACTCCCTTCAGATTCTTAGAGTGTCTGGATGCTTTCTTCAGTCTTCTCCTGAGCTACACATATTGAATCTGTGTTTCCTTCTCGTTCGATGGTTAAATTCATAACCTCCCTCCCCTCCTGCTTCGGTGACCTGCCATCTGTCTTCTTTCTGACCTGTCGGGGACTCAACAAAAACATTAGTTCTCTCAAAAGCACGGCATTTGGGAACAACGTGGGGGGAGACATGGAATTTTTATTGCTTTTCTTCTGTTTTCCTTTTTCTCTCTGCCTTCGCACCAGCGGGGCCGGTATGTGTACTTCCTCCCACACTCTGTCAACCCCCAGAGTCATGCTCGCATTGTGACAGTGACGGCAGCCATCCTGGTTGTGATTTATCTTCACAAGTTGCCAAATCACTCTTGGTTGCATGTCTGTGCTTGGTGAATAATGAGAAAGATCTACCATCCATCTAAGGGCAAAACAATGTGAGCAGTTACATTTAAATTTAGCTCTTTTCCCCCCTCAGCTTATTTCTTCTTTTCTGATCAAAAAGGACCCATTTAAGGGCCTTTGTGGTAAATACCCAAATAATTGTGTCACGAAGATGGAGGATCATTTTTCACTGGAGTCAACAATCGCTGTGGATCAGCTGCCATTGTGAAGTTGCAAACTCTGCTCAAACTCTGTTCCCTAATAGCAATTTCCCTGGACCTTCAGAAGGGACACATTTAGATGCCTGCCTATTAACTACTGAGGGGCAGGTTATTGCACCAGTAAGGCCATTTGTAAATTGCAAGAAGACACAACCTCTACATTAGGCAACATTTGGGACCTAGATATTTCTCCCTGGTAAACAATGAAGGAAGAATGAAACACATAAATATAATATCCACCTGAGGTGACAGCAGTGAGATGGGGGGAAAGGAAGCTTTGGGGACAAACAGACCTGAGTTTGAATCCTTGTTCAGCCGCTTACCGTCTACCTGTTTGACTTTGAGCCAATTATGTATTCTCTGTACCTGCTCCCTCATCTATGAAATGGATTATTCACACCTATTTGCAGGATTGTTATGAAGGAGTGGCAGATTCTGTTTCCCAAAGATGGCCACGAAAATATCTCCTGTCCTGTGATTTCTAGAACATATCCATTGCCTCATCCAGAAGTGGAGTGCAACTCACATCTAACCAACAGAATGTGGTGGGAGTCATCCTGATGCCTTCTGAGTATAGGGCATAAAGGTGATGCAGCTTCTGCCGTGTGAGATGAGGCGTTCACACTTGGACCCCACGTACCCTGAGGCTGCCATGCTGAGAGGAAGCCCAAGCAGCCCTGTGGAGAAGCCACATGTGGGTGTTACTGTCAATAAACCCAGCTGAGGTTGCAGCCAACAGCCAGCATTAACTATCAGCCCTGTGAGAGAAGACACCCTGGATAATTTCAGCCCCCAACCATTAAGTCACTCTTAGTGTTCCAGCCTTCCCAGTGGAACCTCCAGACATCAGGGGGCAGAGACTAGCCGTCCTTTGTGCCCTGTCGAGCTTCGTCACCCACACCACCTGAAAGCACATGAAAACTGTTGCTTTGTCCACTAAGTTCTGGGGTGATTAGTTCTGCAGCGATAGTAATATGAAAAGAATGCTAGGAAAACAACATCCTGTAAAGCAGGTGGCACATTGTCAGACTCTTAATAAGTATCAGTTCTAAGTATTTACATTATTTTCTTCTCTGCATTAGGCTTCAGGCATGACCAGGAGGTGGTAAATATCCGTACAGGGACCTCCACTTCTAAGACACGGAAGAGAATGAACCCGTTGAGCTTTCATTCATTCGTCTACACGTATCAGTGATAGTCATTGGATACCAACTGGATATTTGGATGTTTATTGGATAGCAATGTGCCAGGCATGCTGCTGGGTGCTGGGCATATGCCAACAGCAATATAGACATGGACCCACCCACGTGAAGAGTCCAGTGCGGCAGAAAGATAAACAAGTAAACACATTAGTAAGAAAAGGGCAGTGCTATGAAGAAGCAAAATAAGATAATGTGTTAGGGAGTGGGGAAATGACATTTAAGCTGAGAATTCTATCCCCTAGGGGTGGCTTGAGAATGCCTGGTGCGCATAGCAATTTCCAAAGAAGCTTAATAAAATTGCTGGTTTCCGTGCCCCATATTTGCAAATTCTGTTTCCCTGGGTCCAATGTGGTGGTCTTGGGGCCACATATTGTCCAGAATTGCAAAAGACTAGAAGCTCTTTGAGGCTAGAGACACTCCTGCTTGGTCATGGCCATGCTCTGTGGCCCAGTGTGGGTTTTGCCCTATAGTAGGCATTTGTTTCAACAGTTTCAAATTTATAGAATACTTTCCAAGAATCTTCAGAAATTCTATATGGAGAAATGCAGGGATACTCTATCCCATATAAACTCTACGTGCCTAAAACATGTATTTGACATGTAAAATATTTAATTTAGAGAACTGCTTAGGTAATATTAACTCCTTGAATTTTTATGGCACATTTTTTGTATCAGTTAAAAACATTAATTTGTCATTAAACAATAATAAATGCACAAAATTCCATACAAAGGATAATGTCACAAATAGAACGGAAGTTCCTGTTGGTATTTTCTTCTCCATGATGCCCCTCCCCTAGTGTGGTCACCTCTGTCTCAATTTGCTGCTTTTTCTTCTGAATTGTTTTCTATGGGTTTTCATGCACGTGTATGTAGCTATGGAATATACAAAATATTGTTTTGTGTTTTTAGAACCTTTGGTTGTTAAAAAAGGCCTCAAATGGTGAGCCATGTTTCGGCACCTTGCTTTTTTTCCCTCAAAAATGTGTCTTGAGGATTTACGTGGGCACGTAGAGATCTTTTTTATCCTCCTTTAACCACCACATCACGTTTTACTCTTTCACACTTGATTTAGCCATCCCTTGCTGATGGACACGTAGGTTGCCTCCAGTTTTTGCACATCCCCCAAAGAATGTGATGTATATCCTTGCACACGTCCCCTTGTGCTCTCGTGTGAAGGTTTCTCAGGTCACAAGCAGAGGAGCAAATGGCTTAGTCAAGATCACAGATATTTTTATTTTAAAGATATATTGGCATCCTATCCATTCCCTGAAAGAGTGTTCAGTTCTCCATCCTTTGCCATCAATTAATTTTTTTAATCAAAATATTAAATGAATGAATGATCAGCACTCCAGAAAACCTGAAACTTACAATGTGTGTGACTCCTGGTGTTTAAATGTAGATGACCCTCGTCCTGAGCAGCCTTGTCCCTTCTCTCTAATAACCTGGGGGACAGGGGTGGACTAATAGAATCCTTGCCCCATGGATAGAAGTATTTCAGAGAGCCAGATGAACATTCCAAAAAGTAAAAATATTGGTTCTTAGGCTGCTGTACTGTGTTGCTCAGAACAGGGAGGGGGCTGGGGGAGAGGCAAGATGCAGAGAAACATGACACAGACACAGAACTGTTGCCTAATAAAAAAATCTCTCAAAATTTTCCGTGAGGCCCTGTCAGCAGCTCTTCAAGCAGCACGGCTTATTTTAAATTTTATTTAAATCAACAAATTGTACACACTTGAACACGGAAACAGAATACAGGGAAAACACAAGCTGCCCTAACAGAGGAACGTCTAATAAACATTATGCTACTCAGAGATATTTGCTGTTTAATCACCCCATGAAAGGACGTATTCAGCCAAAAGATGTCAGATAGCATCTTGCTAAAGGCAATGGTGCCAGCCTTCCTGGCTTCGGAGTTCATGCAGCTAATTTTTTTTCTCTCTTCCCCATTTGCTTTTTTTTTTTTTTTTTTTTGAATATCAAGCTCTGAGATGCTCTATCTCTTGGACCATTCAGAGGATAAAGCATTTGTGCTTTGAGTAATGATACTAATATCTGTTTATCGAATAGTTGCTTTGTCAGGACTGGCTGTATACCTTGTGGGGCCCAGTGCAAATGAAAATATGGAGCCCCTTGTTCAAAAATTATGAGAATTTCAAGACGGTGACAGCAGAGCATTAATCAAAGCATGGGGCCTGTCTGAGTGTGGGCCCTGTATGGCTGCCCAGGTTGCACATCCATGAAGCCAACCCTGATTCGCGGCCATCTGCTGAAAATCTCATTTTGTAGCAGCAGAGTCCTCCCTTCCTTCTCTGCTCCAAGAAAAGACGAAGTGACCAGGTTGATGAGACTCCACAGGGTTTACAATGTTTGGTCCCTGAACGTTTTCTAAGGATGGACCAGCTAACTGCTTGGCTTTTGTGTTGCTGGCTGTTATGAAAGCTGGGAGCTAAGTTACTAGGGGAAATAGAAAATATTTGAGAGGCAGGGTTGGGAATTATAGGCCAGAAGGAAAAACAGAGAGAACTAGAAGACATTGGCACCCAGAGTAGAACTTTGAGGAAAGAACAGATATGTGTTTGAAAGGCAATTTTTAAAATGCTGTTTTGCCACATGGTATGTGGTGTAAGTCCTCTTCCCTGTCTCCCCTCAAAACCTTCAGTAAAGTCTACTTTATTCACCAAAACAATGAGGAAGAATGTGATAAGATGCTGTGTGGGTGAAAGGAGAGATCTGAGGCTACCCATTAGATAACCACTGTGTTTGTGTTACACATAAATTATTTCTTTTAATTCTCCCAACAAAACTATAAGAACATCATAGAACTTCATGTATCCATTTTCTATGAAGTGGTTGGCTTTTTGAAAAATACGGATTTACAGAAGTTCTTTACTTGTTAAGGAAACTAGTCGTTTGTCACATGAGTTGCAAATAATTTTCCCATTTGTCTTTTACTTTTGTTTTTGGAGTTTTTGTCCCCATGTAAATTCTTTTTTAATATAGTCATGTTCCACATAACAACGTTCGATCAATGATGGACCACATATACAATGGTGGTCCCATAAGATTAGTACCATGTAGTCTAGGTGTGTAGTAGGCTGTACCATCTAGGTTTCTGTAAGTACACCCTATGATGTTCATACAACAATGAAATCACCTAATGACGCATTTCTCAGAACGTGTCCCCGTCATTAAGTGACACACTACTGTATTTGCATTTAGTTTGCTAGGGCTGCTGTAACAAATTACCACAAATTGGGTAGCTTAAAATAACAAAATTTGTTCTCTTAATAGTTCTAGAGGGTTGAAGTTCAAAATCAAGGTGTTGGTAGGGCCATGCTCCCTCCAGAAGTTCTAGGGAAAATCCTTCCTTGCTTCTTTTAGGTTCTGATGGTTACCAGCAATCCTTAGCGTTCCTTGGCTGTGGCCGCATCACTCCAATGTCTGCCTTTGTCTTCATGTCGCCTTCTTCCCTGAGTGTCTGTGTGTCCAAATCTCCCTCCTCTTATAAGGACACCAGCCATTGAGTTAGGGCCCAGCCTAATCTTGTATAACCTCATCTTAACTTGATTACATCTGCCAAGACCCTCTTTCCAAATAAGGTCACATTCATAGATACTGGGAGTTAGGACTTGAGCAAATCTTTCTGGGGGACACAATTCAATCCACCACAATATTTATAGCTGAATTTATTAATCTTTTCTTTTCTGGCTTTTGGATTTTGTGTCATTCCTTTAGAAGAGCCTTTTTGTCCTGTGACTATCAAAAAATTCTTCCATCTTTTCTAGGTAACAATAGGTTCATTTTAATAGATTACATTTAAATGCTTGAACATCTGGCATAAGTTTTAGTGTAGGGTGCGAAGTAGGATTCCATCTTTTTCCAGATAGTTATTCAGATGCCTTAACATCATATATTGAATAATCAGTCTTTTCCAAACTGACTTTAAATGCCACTCTGGTCACATAATAAATTTCCATATTTATCTGTGCCCATTTCTAACTCTCTTCGGTTCCACCGATGTGTTTGTTCTGCACCAGAACTACCATTTTTTAATCAGTGTAGTATTAGAATGCGTTGCAGAATTTTCCTGACTCTTCTTATTTATATCTTTTTATTGAACTTTAGAATTAGATCTTCTAGTTCACTTATCAAAAAAGTGATAGCATTTCTCCTGAAATCATGTTAAATATATAGATTTACTCATGAAAATGAAAATCATACCAATATCCATTTTTTCAAAGTTTTCTTCTAAGTCCCTGAGCTGCAATTTAAAGTCATCTTCTTAAAAGTCTCTCCCCTGGCCTTTTAAAGTTTAATCCTAGACGTGATTATCTATCAAGAAAGGATATTGACTTCTATCAAAAGCCTTTCAGCATCTATGATAACACCGTCATTTTTCTTTTGATCTACTAATATGGGTTTTCCTAATACTGAATTATTCCTGAATGTTAAGAAGTCAAGAATTGCATTCTTATTCCTACACTTACTAGCTTTGTCTCCTTGCGAAAATTACTTCATCTTCCTGGGACAATTTTCTGTAAAATGGGAATAAGTGCAGTCCCATCCTTTTTGCCCGCTCAGATTCATTCTCCTTTGCTGTGAAACAACATCCCCATTTTCCTCTGGGGGGTCAGCCTGCCCCACTCTCAGTGCATGTGCTGTGAGGGGGGTGTGAGGGGAGTGAGCCCTTCCCCCAGGTCCCAAGTTGGACACTTAACACAGGCATTTCCCCCACATGGTGACATTGATTTGTTTAAGGATGACATAAGCTGGGCCAACAAGAACTAGCTCTGGACTTTTTCTGGAGCTTACTGCTTTTGCTAAGCTGACAATAAAAGTATTGTCAACACTTGAGAAAGGGCCTGCCTAAGAACGAACACAAAGGAAACAAAAGCTGAGAACAAAAGCGAGAGAGCGCGAGCAAGAGATTTGCTGAAATGCTTTGAACCCTTGGACCCAGTACTCCAGTTACCACGTGAGTATTTAGCCAAACAAGAAGAGAAAGAAGCAGCAGAAAAAACAACAACAACAAAAATAATAACAGTTACAAAAACTAACATTCACTGAGCGCTCACGCTGGGCCGGATACCAGCTCCTGTTCTGACTGCTTTTCACTCGTTTACTCTTTTAGTCTTATAAAAGTCCAATGAGGTGGCTGTTGTTATCCCATCTTCGGATGAGAAAACTGAGGCCCAAAGAGTTTTAATAAGTTAACCACAGGTCTAGTAAGCGGCAGAGCCAGGGTTTACACTTGGGCGGTCTTGCTACAGCATCTAAATACTTGTGCCAATAGAAGAGCTTTCCGTTCAAAGCTGTTTGAGAAGAGTTTCTGTCATCTGCAATAATGTAATTTTAATTCCATCGTCATAATCCCTACCTTGAGAGGCTGTTGGGAGCCTTAAAAAAGTTTGCATATGTAAATTCATTCGGGGTGGTGCCTGACACATGACGGGTGTTCAAATGCTAGATTTTTGCTATCGCAGTTGTATCATTGACTTACGGTCCACCTTCCTCAGAGAAGCATTGAGGAGTCAAGACTAGCCTTTTGGGAACGATTTATATTAGTCTTGCCTGGGTTCAGAGAAATTGCCGGAACTGCAAACTCACATTCTTAGAGGGGCCAGGAAGTTGATATAAATCAGGGTTTTTAAACTTTGGTACTATTGACATTTTGGGGATGAGTAACTCTTAGTTGGGGGGGACTGTGTTGTGCATCGTAGGATGTTTAGTAACATCCCTGAATCTCTACCCCACTGGATGTCCATAGCACCCCCCTCACCCCATGTAACAATCAAAAATGTCTCCAGACATCGCCAAATGTCCACTGAAGTGTGAATTCGCCCCAGTTGGGAATGATTCGTGTAAATGAGTGAAGCCCATACTTAATTGTGCGAGTCGTGCCTGTTTCATACAGAAGGCAGTGTCCTGGCTAAAGGGGCAGCCACTACTCAGCTCCAGCTGACTATTGCTAAGGGAGAATATTGACCTGTTATTATCAGATCTTTCAACTTTTCTAGTTTTGGAATTTTCTTGTCTAGTTTTATATATTTTTAAAGATTTTTAAACGTTGGCTTCAATTTCTTATAACTTGACGTTGGTCAAATGAAAGACATCCGCGGACCATATTTGGTTTCCTGTCTGCCTGTGTGCAAACCCTGGCCTGGAGGAGTCACCGGGATGCTGTCCCAGGCATGTGTGATGCTGAGAAGTGTTTCCATTTGTCAAGTACATTTCCCCCAGGGAATGCTGCCTTTCAAAACAGTGGGGCCAATCAAAGTAGTATTTAATTCTCTTAATTGATTATGTTCATGTTGCCCCCTTGAACAGATACTTTCATTTTTTCCTGGTTTTTTGATTACAAGTGAATTCTAGAATGGGTAAACTGAAAAGAATTACTTAGAAAATGCTCTCTTCATGGAGATTTCAATTGGAGCTCTCTATTTTTTCACCCAGCTCAGTAACTGTTGACTACGAGTATTTTCTTTGCTTGTAAGCACTGGAACCTTCTTCAAGCTAGCTCACCAAGGTAAGCAAGTTATTATAAAGGTACAAGAGAATTTATTATAAAGGTACAAGAGAAATCTCTTGGAACCCATAGACAACAAGTATAATCAGAAGGAACCAGAAAAATTGTCTTGAGTGATATTATGCTCTTGTTTTCTTTGATGTATCTTTCATTCATTTCTCTTGCTCCAGAATGTCTTTCTCTCTTCGTAAGCACATGGCTGCCCCATTCTTGGAGTTATATGTTGCTTGTGCTTCATTTTGAAATTTGTAAGAGAGAATGTAATTGAGCCAGGTGGAGGCAGGCATCAGCCCCGCGTCCAACCAGCTGCAATGACATCACAAAGCCAGATGATCCTCTCTGTGAAAGCAAGGGTTTTCTTTTCCTCTCGTTGAATCACCAGAACCTAGAATCATGCCTGGCACATAGTGGTACTGATGGTCTCTTCTCTCTTTACATACACTCCTTGGGTGGTATCATCCAGGCTTGTGACTTTAAACACCATCTATATTCTGCTGATGCCCAAATATCACCCCTAGGATAGAACTTTCTGTTGAACTCACTTGATACCATCACCTAGATGAAAACATCTAAAGTTTAGGCATCTAAACTAAACTTGTCTAAAACTAAGCTCTTTCTCCAAAATGTTTGTTCTTCACCCATTGAGATGTGTCTTTCCCATCTCAGTAAATGGTACCTTCATCCTCCTAGCTACTCAGGCCAAATTTTTGCAGTTATCTTTGGTGCCTCCCTTTCTGTCACTCCTCACTTCCAAATCATAAGGAAATCCTACTGGCTACTGAACCTGACCAGTTCCCATCCATCACAATGGTCATCCTGGTCAGAGTCATGATCATCTCTCAACTGGATTACAGCAGTAGCCTCCTATCCAGTCTCGCTGCTTCCACCTTTGCTCCCCGGAATCTGGAATGATGTTGTTAAAAGATTAGTCAGGTCATGTCACGCCTCCTTTCAATACTCTCTAATGGCTTCTAACAGCACTCAGAGTAAAAGTCTAAATACTATAAGGCCTAAGAGGTCCCACAGTAGCTGGCTCTCCTTCCTTCCCTTTTCTATTTCTCTTTCACCATTATCCCACTTTTTCACTTTTCTCCAGCCACACGGGACTCCTTGCTATTCCTCAGGAGTATGCTCCACCCCTGGCCTTTGCATCTCCTTCTCCCAATGTCTAGAACATTCTTTCTCCCAGAATTGGATATTGTTTGCTCCCCCACATCCTTCATGTTACTCCTTAAATGTTCCTTTCTTAATGAAGGAGTATGCCCCTTGCCCCGGCACTCTCTACCCGCTTTCCTTGCCTTTTTCCTCCATAGCATTGATCACCATCTTTTGGCATCTAGAGGCAATTTCTCCCACTAGAACACAAATTCTTAAGATCAAGACCAGCATTATTTTAGAAGATGTTTTATTTTAAAATGGTTTTAAATTTATAAAAAATTGTGAAGATAGTAGAGAGTTCCCATATACACCTCACCCAGTTTCTCTTATTGTTAACATTTTATATTAGTACGCTGTATTTGTTAGCTTTGATGGAGCTACATTATTATTAATTAAGGTCCATAGTCTATTCAAAAATCCTTAGTTTTTTTACCTAATGTCCTTTTTCTGTTTCAGGATCCCATCCTGGTTACCACATTGCATTTAGTTGTCCTGTCTCCTAAGGCTCCTCTTGATTGTGACAGTTGCTCAGACTTGCCTTGTTTTAATGGCCTTGAGAGTTTTGAGGAGTACTAGTCAGGTCTTTCATAGAATGTCCCTCTACTGAGTTTAACTAATATTTTTCTCATGATTAGACTGGGGTTATGGGTTTTAGGAGGAAGACCTAAAGAAGTAAGGAGTCGTTTTTATCACATCTTATCAAGGGTGCGTACCATCCATAGGACCTGTCACCATGATGTCGACATTGACCGCTTGGCTGAGGTTGTGTTGGTCAGGTTTCTCCGCTGTTAAGTTACTATGCTCACCTCTTTTCATACTGTACTCTTCAGAAGGAAGTCACTACCCACAGCTCATGCTTACAGAGTGGGGAGTTATGCTCCACCTACTAGAGGGTGAGGGATCTACATAACTACTTGGAATTCTCTGTGCAGATGATTTGTCTATTCTACCTCGTTTATTTATTTATTTGATCATTTATTTATATCAGCATATATTATGGATATTTATTTTAAACTTTGGGCTATAATACCATACCACTTGATTTATTTATTTTGCTGCTCTAATTGTTCCAGTTTTGGCTGTTGGGGGCTCTTTTGGTTGGTTCCTATGTCCCTTGGTCAAAACAACCATCACTGTGGGCTTTATTGAGCATTTCCTTACTTTTTGACACTACCAGATGATTCAGGATTGTCTTGTATATTTCCTGCCCCGGTCTTAGAATCAGCCATTTCTCCACACAGCCTTAGCTCCCTTTATTGGAGGATGGTATTAGAAATCAAGATCTGGGTGCTTGAAAGACACAAATTACCTAAAGTGGCACAAGAAGAAATAGAAAATCAGAATAACCTTAAATCTATTAAAGAACTTGATTTTGTAATTAAAAGCCTTCTCATAAAGTCAATGGCAGGCCCAGATGGTTTCACTCATAAATTCTATAAAATACTTAAGGAATAAATACAACTAACCTTGCACACACTCATAAAATAGAGGAGAGAACACTTGCAAACTCATTTTTTGAGGTCATCGAAATACCATGATACCAACAGCAGACAGAGAGTAACAAGAGAAAATAACCCTACAGATTAACCCCTCCTGAACATAAATATAAAAATTCTCAACAAATACTTTAAAATGGAATCCATTATTGTATATAAAAGAAGTAAAACATCATGACCAAGTAGGATTTAATCCTAGAAATGCAAGGTTGGTTTACCATTTGGAAATTAATCAGTATAATTCACTACATAACAGAATAAAGGGAAAAAAATACTATCAGCCAAACAGATGCAGAAAAAGCATTTGACTAAAATTAATACTCATTCATGATAAAAAAAAAATCTCAGCAGAATAGGAATACAAAGAACTTTCTCCACCTGAAAAGAGATACTAAAGAACAACCTAAAACTTCTACTTTTCATGCTTAATGGCGAAGGGCTCAATAATTTCCCGCTAAGATCAGGATAAAGCAATGATGTCTGATCTTACCACTTCCATTCAAATTGTCCTGGGGTCCTAGACAGTGCAATAAGTCAAGGAAAAGTAATATAAGCCTTTCCTAGAAAGGAACATTTTTGAACTGTCTTTATTTGTAGATGGTATGATCATGAACATAAAAATTCCTAAGAACTCTACAAAAAAGCTATAAGAACTAATGAATGAATTTATAAATGTCACAGGAAACAAGGTTAATGCATAAAAATCATTTCTAGATGATTATTATATAAAATGCATTTCTAGATACTATAAACAAAAAATTGGTAAATGATATTTAAATGTATGATTTACAATAGCATCAAAACCCACGCAATATGTAGGAAAACATTTAATACAATATGTGCAAGACCTGTACACTAAAAATATAAAATATTGCAGAGAAATATTAGCGAAGATCTAAATAAATAGAAAGGTATACATGATCATGGATCAGAAGATTTGATATTGTTAAGATGCTAGTTCTCCCTAAAATGGTCTATAGATTCAGTGCAAATTCCATTCAGAATCCCACTAGGCTTTTGTAAAACTTGACTAGCTGATTTTGAAATTTATATGGAAATATAAAAACCTAGAATAGCCAAAACAATTTTGAAAATGAAGAACAAACTTGGAAGTCTTATCTATCTGCTTTCAGGACTGGCTATAACACTATTGTAATTAAGATAGTGTGGTATTCACATAGAAATACACATACAGATCAATGAACTAGATTAGCAACTCCAGAAATAGAACCACACGTACATGGTCAATTCCTTTTTGACAAAAGTGCCAAGATAATTCAATGGGGGAAAGATAGCTTTTTCAACAAGTTGTGCTGGAACAACTTGATATTCAAATGGAAAATATGATGAACCTTGACTCTTAACTGACGCTATACATGACATTAACTTGCAATGGATCATAGACTTAAATGCAATTGAAAACCACAACTCTATACTGCTGCACTACCACTAGAATGGCTAAAATTAAAGTAACTGACCACACCAAGTGTTGATATGGACGTGGAACAACTGGAATTCTCAAACTTGAATGCTGGGACTTTAAAATGGTATAACCACTTTCGAGAAATTTTTGGCAATTCCTCATAAAGTTAAATATATACTTAGCATGTGATCCAGCAATTCCACTTCCAAGTATTTACCTAAGAGACGTGAAAATGTTTGTCTACACAAAGATTTGTACATAAGTGTTTATAGCAGCTTTACTCACCATAAACTTAAACTTAATAGCAGATTTATGCACAATAAACTTACAAGCTAGAAACAATCCAAATGTCTATCCACAGATGAATGGATAAAAAAGTAGTGGTATATCCATGCAATGAATAAATTCATACTACTCAGCATTAAAAAGGAAGGAACTTATGGGACATGGACGAATCTCAAAAACATTATGCTAAGTGAAAAAGCCAGACACGAAAGAATACATACTGAATGATTCCATTAAATTAAATTCCAGCCTAGGAAAAATTATAGTGACAGAAAGCAGACCAGTGTTTGCCTGGGGCTGTGGAAGGAGCTATGAGTAAAGGGAATTGACTATAAAGAGGCACAAGGAGCTTCTCGGTGTGATGGAAGCGTTCTATGTTTTAAGTGCTGTGGAGGTTACCCAGGCATACACATTCTTGAACACTCATCAAACTGTACACTTAAAATGGGTGCATTTTGCTGTATGTATATATGTATATAATATACTGTATCTATATTATACCCCAATAAATTTGTTATAGGGAAGAAAAGTGCTTTGCAGAGAAGCCAACTGGTTTGGAGTCATCCTCTACGTCTTCTGTTGGCACACTGTGTTTAGCTACTTAAAGAAAATGACCAAGAAAAGGATGTTCCACTAGGATACCACCATATCTGAGAGAACACGGAGAACCTAAGGGCTGTCTACACAAGTGGCATACCCATATGGCACTAGAAGTGATTATCAGCTACAATGTCACAAAAGGTCTATTTAATGCAGAGATCACAAAATCTTTCCCC
Organism: Ceratotherium simum simum; assembly: GCF_057802395.1. NCBI lineage: Eukaryota > Metazoa > Chordata > Mammalia > Perissodactyla > Rhinocerotidae > Ceratotherium > Ceratotherium simum. The sequence goes on from NC_141920.1 coordinate 9,756,542, forward strand.
ATGGGCCACATGTAGGCCCACAGGCATGCCCTTTTTCTCTTCATATCTCTAATTTTTTTTTAAAAAATTTGTTGCCAACATTCTAATCTTGGGAGATTTTACATGAAAATCTGGATTTGGGATTTAGCTTGTAATGTTGAGCCCTTGTTCTTTCATGGCACATAGAGCTGAGCTGACTACTTTAATCAAGCCCAGTGTGCTCCAACATAACACTGCCAAGGCCCCATGAGGCAGCATCCCTCATTGATGTTACCAGATGGACCCTGGAGCGTGTGAGCTTGTGCCCCCTGTGAAATCTTCCTGGTGCCCACCCAAGTGTCATGCTCGGAACGACACTCAATAAATGCTGGTGAACAATGGAGTCAGATTCTTGGCTGTCAACACCAATGGAAAGCCCTCACGTTTGCTCAGAGGTTTGGGGCCTTTTGTTACACGCTCCTCAAATCTTCTGAGATGGTGGCAAAGCTAGTGGCTTTGGTTTTCATGTTCCCTTCCTTTGCTTCCTTTTCTTTCTTGTTTTCCTCAATTTCTTCCTAATTTGTTTTACTCTCCTTCCTTCCTCTTCCTCCCCTCCTCCTCCTCTTTCTTTTCCCACTTTATAGCACCAATGGTATTATAGTGTTTAAGAAACTAAAATAAGAATATGCAAAATTAGATTTAAAGAATTTAGACCAGGAAAACTAAACATCCAGTAGACTGTTAGAAAAGAGAAGGCAGATAAATAGGCATAAGTATTGAATTTGGGGCTGTGTTTCTAGGTAAGTAGATTTTCACAGTGACTGATTTTTACTGTAGCTTCGTTGTCCTAGGTCTCTTTGAACCTAAAATTATAGGCAGAACTTTGTGGTGTGTGCGTTTTCCCTCAGAGAATACCCTTTATTTTTTGCAGATTCTCAAAATATTCATGACCCCAAGAGAAACATGAAACACTGCTTAGCTATAGCTCTCCTATCTCTCTATGACAATAATCACTGGGACAATTTTATGCGTCCCTAATAACACCAAAAGTGGAATTTACGTTTAACACTAAGAAAACATCAAGAAAGAATTGCCCAAGTGTGAGGAGCAGAATACAACTACACACCATTGGTGAAACTGAAATTGCCCAGAGCTTTGTACACACCTTAGTTTTATCAATGATATTTTAATTAAGGTATGCTAAGGAAATAGTCGTGAATGTTTTGAAAGATTTAGCCACAGAATGTTCAGTACTGCATTAATTATAACAATAAAACACTGAAACCACTTATATGTTTAACAATAATGAGTTGCCTAAAAAACTCACGGTACATCTATGCAATGGTATACTTTGATATCTTTTAAAATGATGTTGAAAATATTAGTCACATGCAAAAAAAAAAATCACTCCAGATCAAAAGTCAGCGAACTATGGCCATGGGAGAAATCCTGCCCATCACCTGTTTTTGTGAACAATTTTGTTGGAACACAGCCACACCCCTTCGTTTTCCTATTGTGTGTGGCTGGTCTCATCCTGCAGCTGCAGAGCTGAGGAGTTCTGACGGAGACCTGACGCTGGCAAACCTGAAATTATTTACTCTCTGGCCCTTTACATAAAAGGATTGCTGCCCTCTGTTCTATATCATTAAGTGATAAAATAGTATTATTTGAGGGAGAGAGAGAGAAATAGTTAAAGAAAATATACTAAAATGATAGTGCTTTCCCTGGGTGATAAAATAACAGGTAATTTTTATCGTTGTTTTTCAGTGTTTTCCAAAATTTATTTATAACTATTACTTTTACCATTCTACGTGAAACGTTTTTAAAATTTTATAATACCATTCAAAACACCCCACTCTATTTAGCCTTCGGCAGTTCCCCCAGTCTCCCAATCTCTTCTCGTGGCTACAGTGAGAGCGGAAGAGTCTGTAGTTATTTTGTTGAATGGCTGCGAAGCCACCGATTGCCCGTAACCAGGTTCTATTCAGTATGATACCTGGGAAGATATAAGTAACAGGAAAAGAGGAAGAGGGCAACAGTGCTGGGAGAAAATTAAGATCTGCAGATGTGACATTTCCTAGAAATAAGCCTGTCTTGGTTTCTCCCGTTAATTATTCACCATTTTGTTTACAAATGGGAAATAGCATTCTACTGTTCGGTGTCTTCCAAGAGACTGAAGTTAATTTGAAATAATCCTCCAGCAAAAGCACCAATAAAAGCATCTGGAACGCCCTGATGCCATACCCTCTGGCTACTGACACGACATTATTGATACACAAATCAAAGTTGACTGCTCTGGTAACACTGAGTCCCCTGGCAGCAAGAGCTTTCAACAGAGAAGGTGTTCTTTCTTAAGACAGGACCAACTTAATACAATATTTCATTGGAACAGGCTAGTTAAGACATTAAAGGGATCCCAAACAGAAATTTTAAATCTTCTTCCTTTTTTTTTTGCTTCTTAGATGAAATGGGCCTACCAAAAAGAAAATCATAAATAAATAAAAGAAGAAGAAATTCAAACTATGCTTAAGAATAGACTCATGAGACATAAAGGAGGCTACAAACGTAATGTGATTTGAGGGCTGTCACAAGATTTCACCTGTCAGAGACTGTAACAGGAAACTTACGCCTGCCCGAAGTTTCCACCGTTAGAGGCATTTCTTTGAGACACAGTGTTTTTTAAAATGCTTTGCTCAAATCTAGAATTACTGAACTTCTGGATTTAAAGAGTCTTTAGAGGTCATAAACCCATTCCTGAACTGATATGTGAGTCCCTTCTCCAGTATCCCTCTAAGACTGCCTAGCCTTGGTATGAACTCCTTCCATGATGGGAAACTCATTACCTCAAAAAAATGCAACTATTTCATTTTAAGTGAGTTTTAATTACAAAAAATGCTTCCTCATGGTGAACTAAACTCTGCCTCCCTGTAATTTTCATTCTTTGATCATTAGTTTTGATCATTCCTTGAAAACATTAGTTTTCATTCTTTGATCATTAGTTGTTTCATTCATTCAAACAAATATTTACTATGCACCCTTTCGGGCATTGTCTACATAGTGGCATTCCAGATAATCAAGGTTCCTGCTCTCACGGAGCATATATTCAGTGAAGAAGACAGCCAGCACACAAATAAACTGATAAATAAGTAAGATCATTTCAGACACAGTGGAGACAAAGGGACGTGATAATGACCAGAGAGAGTGGAGTAGGGCTACATTAGATGGAGGGTGCTGTGAGCTGAATTGTGTCCCCCCTAAAATACGTTGAAGGTACCCCTGATACCTGTGAATGCGACCTCATTTGGAAATAGTGTCCAGGCATTGATATATTTTTAAAAGTTCCCCAGGTGATTTAGAGAACCATATAGAGAGAGATTCGTAGGCCTGGTGAGTAGTTCCAGGCAATGGGAAGCCATTGGGCACTTGAGCTTATTTGGAAGCTCCACTCCTTTGTGGTACGACACCTTTCCGATATTTGAAAGCAGCTGTTGGATGCTGCTCCCTTCCGCAATGCCCCTCCTCTCCTCCCGTCTTCTTTTCTTCTGAACATCGCCAGTTCCTCATATGCAAGTTGGTTTAATAAATATCTATGCAGACCCAGCAGGAAGCCATGAAAGTAGAACATCTCAATATGCTTTAACGTGAGAGCACACACTTGTCTGTTAGATTAGTTAGTTCTGTGGTTCCCAACCTTTTCTTCTGTCCCATGAGGTTTATATCCCATCCCCACCCCTCCTCCATGTGGGAAGCTAGCACAGCATCAGTGGTGGAACAGATTTGAACATGGTCTCTTCCCACAGCAGAGGTTTTGTTCTGCTCTCCTACTGCTGGAGAATAATCAAGTTGACTGGTACCTAGAAGAGACTCAAGTGCTCAAGAAATTTTTAGATGGGGAAGAGAAAAGATTCCAGGATTCATTCAGAAAACATTTTGAGGCTCTCTTAACGTGCTGTACCTGTTGAGGTCAGGTCTCCTTGTTCTGGGAAGGAGACAGGGGGCTCACCGAGCGTCACCCGTTGCTGGGGGTGGGGAAGGCCAAGGCGATGGCTGTGGTGGAGTTGCGGCAGAGAGACTTCCTCAACTTCTTGGGCTGAGAAGAGAATAGACCAAGGAATATCATTCATGAAGTGAAAGGTTTGAAACCTTGATACTGCAATTTCTGCCCAATGTATCTTTGCTTTTACTTCTAAGGTATTTTTGGAAACCCCTTCTCAAAGCAGACACATAAGACAACACTTATATTGTGTGCTTGTGCATGATTTTTCCTTTCCAGAGATTGGCAAGAACCCTTGATGAACACAGAAGCTTGGTGGCTCACCAGCCAACAAATACCAAAAGATCAGAGCAACAAATTGCAAATTTGTAAAAAGGTGGACTTGCTACCTACCTGTCTGTCTCTTCACCCAGTATTATATAGGCCTCTATATTGTAAAAGTCCTTGCTCATTGCCCAGGTCCACAAAAGAACTAACTCTAGAAGGAGTAGTGATAGTCATATTTATTAGAGGACCTCATACTATCTTACTAGGGTATGCACTGGTATGGCTCAGCCACCTGTTGACAGCCTGGGTCTGTTCTGATTGATTAGTACCTGATGTTAAATATTTTTAACATTACTTCTTTATCTCAGGGCACATACAGAGCCCTCATATAGCAATGGAATAGCAGTTCTAAGACTCACATCCTTGGAGGACAATTATTGGATTGTCTATCAAGCTTTCAATGATGACTGTCCTGGTTAACACTCAACTATGATCCACAGGGATGGACTTTTAGAAACTCTTGTATCCAGTGGATTTGGACCCACCCTGATCCTAACCACATTGACTGGTCCAGGAGAGGGAGTTGCTCAAAGTTCCTTCTCCAGGAACTAGGTTCAAGTCAAGGAGAAATTCAGTCTCACTGTCTCTATCATGAGGTTTCACTCTGTCTCTCTATCTGTGTCGCTCTTTTTTTTCTCTCTCTTTATAATGCAAAAATTCGGGTGTTGTCAGTAGCCATATTGTATGGTCTAGACATTGGGAAACTGAACCAGGCAACCTGCAGTGAAAGAAAAGAATGTACCCGATGCCATCAACTTATCTGTAATTTACTTCAAATTATATTGAACCAGATGAAATTGCCAATATTTGATCAGTGGAAAATTGACCGCAATTAATAAAACTGACATGAAGTATATTTCTAGCTGTGCTATTTGGGATTTATAATGGTATTATCCTCTTCAACTTTCTCAGATAATTGATTTGTTTTGGTGATTGTTTATTTTTCCCACAGAAGTAAACATTTTGGTATCTTCCCACAAATTGTGAATCCTGTTTCTTTGATATGAATTTCAACAGGGACATGACATCTCTGAGGCAGGTAGAAACATCAATTCAGCCTTGGGACTATTCTGTGATGGTTTAAAATTTTTGTTCTGGGTATCTGAACCCATAAAGTAGGCGCAGAGGGAGATGCAAATCCATTTTAGGTGAAGACCGAGTAGAAGCTGTGCTAAAAGCTAACCCTTAAGCAGCCACGTGAGGCCTTGCAGCAGCCTTAAGAGTCTCTGTTGAGACAGTTTCTCAGAACCTGGGTACAATAGGGAAGGTGCAAAATTGGACAGTGTCTACCACACCAATGGATGGGAGAGCAGATGCTGAGATGATTGGAAGGATGCTTGTTGCTTAAGATTCAAAATAGTAAAGACACATTTTTGGAGGAGATTATAACCTGACAACAAATGGATACTAGTTGACAATTGAAAGAGATCCGGATGCTAGCTGGAAGTTGGGGAAGCTCTCAAGCATGTTAGGAAGCCATCATTACAATCAAAGAATGTTCTGGTACCTACACGGTGGTCTGTAGAATGGTGGTCTGCATAATGCAGCACTCTTTTTCAAAGCTGTGTGAAAAAATAAATGCAGAATCATCTTGCCACAAAGTTGTCCCAAGCTTGATTTATGAGTGGTTCTGTGATTATATGCTGCTTTCGTGGACTCTTGGTCACCTCACTGTCATTAGAAATATGCTGCTAGAGCAGAAGTCAGCAGACTATCGCCCATGGGCCAATTCCAGCCCACCACCTGTTTTTGCACAGCCCATGAGCTAAGAATAGTTTTTACGTTTTTAAGTAGTTGAAAAAAATCAAAATAATGATATTTCTTGATATCGGAACATTATATGAAATTCCAGTTTCAGTTGGTACATAAAGTTGATTGGACTACACCAACATTAATGTATTTACATATTGTCTGCAGCTGCATTTGTGCTAAGACAGACTTGAATAGTTGCAACAGAGACTGTATGGCCTGAAAAGGCTAAAAAAAATACTACCTGACTCTTTACAGAAAAAAGTGTGCCAATCTCTGGCCTAAAATACCCTAACTGTTGCTTCTGGAAGACTTTTCATGCAAGACATTGCTGGGGTACCTGAACGGAGAAAGCTTGGTTTTCATCAAACTTAAAGAAGAGGCTATATGCCTGTTTTGTGCCTGCTTGTTAATAAACATCAAAATTTGGCCTGAGATTTGCTTTCATTGGAACCTGGTTGTGAATTGTGGGAACAGACTCAGAGCTGACACTTTTCTCTAACTACTGCAACTTAATGATCTTGACCAAAAAGCACCTAATTATATAAAGCCCAACTTGCTGAGATCACTTTGCTGCAGATGCCCCAAGAGGGGCAGAATTGAGAGCTGGAACAAAATGCTCACTGGCATTTTAGTACCTGGCTCCAACCTTTCCCAAGACCCAGTTGTTTTGCTGCCCTTGCCTCGCATGAAACATGGAATATCTTTAAAATAAATGACTTTTGTTTTGCTTAAGCCATGTCCAGCAGATTTTTACCACTTGCAACCAAATAGAATCCTTATTTCTGTAGTCCTAATGATCAACAGAAGGAGATAAAGACACAAGAGTTGCAGTTCATTTTATGGAGCCATAAGATCTTCCTGAATTATTTAGTCAACCGTCTACCAGCACTTAGGACCAGGTACATCTCACACTTAACCCAGAAATCTCAGTTATTAAAGTGACGCTTTAGAATCTTTGCATTGGGCAACGACTCGGCAAAAACACTGATACATTTTAGGTAAGACTGGGACTATGTCGTGTGTTGATGGGTAATAAGTAACATACACCTTAGTTCTTTTTAAGTGAAGACAAGACATCACACACCTAAGACAACCCAAATGCCTCATCTATTATTCATGGATAGTTCCAAAGATTCAGCTGGTGATCAAACAGACCTTCCCAAGATGTCACCAGGGTCCATGCAAATACCCCACAAGGATCCAGTGCTGCACTTGGCCTGTTGTGCTTCCTTCTCTTTGTGGCATCTGCCTTCCTTATCCCCACACCCCACCATCACTACCACCACCCCCACTCTGAAGTCACCCTCACTGGCATTCCCACCAGTCTTGTAAGTGACAATATCAGTAACTGTTTGAAACATGCACAGAGAAGACAGCAGGAGTGTGCTCTCCGCAATGACATACCAGATCCATAAACACCTTCATGCAAGCCTGTCCCAGTTAGTGGATAAATGAGTCCTTGCTTTAATTATTAAACAAGAACTGGCAAGAGTCAACAGATAGGCACTTTATAAGACAAAAAATATTTCCAATACTAAATTGAACTGGGTGTAACTTTGTCCTGCCTCAGTCATTATCATCATCCTACTTATCAACAAATGGGAACTGAAAACAGTCTGCTAACCAAATGGCATGTCAGCTTTTAGGGTTGCTACCGTGGAAAGAACATTTGTGAATTTTCCACAGATACATTATTTTGCTATCTTGTACCTGCTTCCAGCAATGTTCATCTTTTGATGAACTCCATGGTTCCTCTTGGTAGGAGCACCTATGAGCCCAGGGAATTCTTTTTCTAGCCTACTCTACTGATGGAAACACATCAGTTTCAAAAAGGCTGTGCTACATAGAGCACTCACTTTTCCTGCACTAATTCTAATAAATCCAGGAGAGAGTGCAGTGCGAAATGGATGGACCCAAGCCTGCCTCGGTATAATGGGGCTTTTATGCTGACATGCTCCATTAGGGACCACCACACACATCTTCCTCAATACACAAGCTTACTGCTCAAGTAATAAAGTCATTTATGGAGAGAAGTCAGCCAAAAGACCAGGACTTACGAGAGGTTCTCAGAGAAGAATCACACCGAGTTAGGTTGAAAGAGAATCCCATAGATTCAAATCAAAGGACCCTCTTTCAAGTGGGAGCTCTAATTCCTACGGGCCCATTACCTTACATTTTGTTCATAGGCTCAGAAAGAAAGGCTCATCTGTACTGTCCCAAATAGGGAAAGGAAATTTGGTGACTTTAAATGCAATTAAGCCCTTTCTGAATATTAGAGTAGTTTTCTCTGCTTTTTCCAAAACACAAGAATTTCTGATCAAATAGGAACTTTTCCACTTTTAATTAGCCCCTTGTGTTCTGAGAGAAGAAAAGCAAGGGTGAAAGTTATAAAAAGTCTCTTATTTAAAACCACTGTTACAAGGATTTTAAATTTTTTAGCTCTATTGATTATTAAAAGAAGATGTCACAAAGAAGTGGGCATTTCCCTTTCTCTGGGTTCTCGTATATTCTGTGGTGGAGAGTACTTCTATGTCTGATCTAGGACCTTGCAAGTTCAGGAGATATAGGATGTGTGTTGACAAGCGGTGGATGTGCAATGAAAGAGAAAGCTCCCTTTAGGGCACGGTTGCCTGACAAACAGATTGAAAGTCCCTAATATGCTTTGCTGACCCTCACAATGTACCAGTGCTCTTAATAGGACTCAGCATATGCTAGTTATCGTTGCTGTGTATGTGTATACGTACAGGATGTAGGATGTTGGATATGTACATATACATGTATAGATATATACATAAATGCATGTATATACATGTGTCTCTGTGTGTGTGTGTTTAGATATCTAAATGAGGGTGTAAAGACCCCTGTACTTTTTTGGAAGGCAGTTTTGTACCTTTTTCTCTTTTATTAAGGTATCACATACATAGAGTAATGTGAACGGAACTTTAGGTGTACAGTGCAATGAATTTTTACATGTTTATGCCTGGCTAACCGGCATGCAGATTAAGATATAAAACACTCCCAACAGCTCAGATTTAAACCCAAGTCGGCCAGTTCAAAGCAGTTCTTTCCTCTGCATCCCACAGAGAGGAGGGCAGTACCGTTAGCACTGACCAGCGTCTAACTGGAGGGGCGTGTCCCTGTGCTTACACCCTAAATGGTTAGTGTTATTAAATAGCTCTGAGGAGGTGGAGAGTGCCCAGTGAGTACATGCTGGCAGACGTCAAAGCAACAGGCAGTCTCAGCCCCCTGCTTCCTGATGGGAAGGGGGTCCTTCCACAAGGGAATCTGAAATCACCAGCCAGCACTTTCCCAGTCTCCCTTGCAGCTAGTCCACGTGACCAGGTTCCAGCCAGTGGAAACTGAGGGGGTGTTTGCTTGGGCCTTCTGGAAAAGATCTTTCCTTCTGATAAAAGGGAGATATGTGAGCAAAAAGTTCTCTCTCTTCTTTAGCCAGGCATCTATAGACATGGTGCTTAGAGCTGGGGCAGCCGTCCAAGAGGGAAGATGATGCCAATATGCTGAGGAGAGTGGGAAGATGGAGGCTGAGTCCTTGACAATGTGGTCAAATCCTTGAACCATGGGGTCAGGAAACTTGTGTTGTGAAGGGCCAGATAGCAAATATTTTTGGCTTTGTGGGCCACACACAGTCTTTGTTACATACTCTCCTCCTCCTCCTCCTGTTAGCTTTCTTAGTTTTCAGGCTGTGCAAAAACAGACTGTGGCGTGGATGTGACCCACAGGCCATAGTTTGCTGACCCCTTTTCTAAACCAACTCTGCAACCACCTATCTCCAGAGTTCTTGTTGAGGAATATGATTTTAAAAACAAACAAACTGTTTTTTAAGCTACTCTAAGTCAGATATTCTGTTACTTGCAACTAAAAATTTCCACAATGATATTGCAGTGCATCCACTTTCTCAGACTTACTCCACATCTTAAAGAAAAGGGAATAATAGTGAAGGAAATACTGGAGAGGCCAAGAGGAAATATGCCACAAGTGTACTAGGATTTTCTTCTCAAAATGTAGGGGCGGCTGCTGCTGCCTTGGAGAGACAGGACTGGGTGGAGGAACAAATGGCTGCGGAGAGCAAGGACCAAAAGCTGGGGGTATACAGCTCTGTGGAATACTAAGAGGAAAGAGGATTCTACAGACCCTTAGGAGCAGGGCCCAAGTAACAGAATTTTCCCACCTGAACAATTCAAATGGCTTGTAGCTTGCATCTTATTCCTTTCAACACCATCGGTGATGGTTAGTGTTACGTGTCAACTTGGCTAGACTCCAGAACCCAGTTATTCAATCAAACACTCATCTAGGTGTTGCTGTGGAGGTATTTTGTAGATGTGGTTAACATTTGCCATCAGTTGACTTTAAATAAAAGAGATTACCCTGGATAGCATGGGTGTGCCTCCTCTAATCAGTGGAAAGTCTCTAAGAGCAAAACTAAAGTTTCCCTGAGGAAGGAGCAATCCTGCCCAGACCATAGCATCAGCTCCTGCCTTGAGTTTCCAGCCTGCCAGCTTGCCTTCTGATTTCAGACTTGCCAGCCTCTATGATCATGTGAGCCAGTTCCTTGAAATCATGTGTATACAGTTGATACTCATTATTCGTGGATTCCGTGTTTACGAGTTCTCCTACTCACTAAAATTTACTTGTAACCCCCAAATCCATACCTGTGGTGCCTTCACAGTCATTCATGAACACGTGCAAATGGCAAAAGATTTGAGTCACCTGATGTGCATGTTCCCAGTTGAGATCCAACAAGGTGACGTTCTGCCTTCTTGTTTCAGCTCTCATACTGGAGATGTGTCCTTTTGCCATCTATTCAGTGCCACAACTTTTGTGCATTTTGTCACTGATTTCTCTGTTTAAAATGGCCCCCAAGCATAGTGCCAAAGTGCTCACTAGTGTTGTCTAGTGCAAAAAGGCTGTGATGTGCCTTTTGGAGAAAATGCACGTGTTAGATATGCTTTGTTTGAGCATGGGTCATAGTGCTATTGGCCATGAGTTCAATGTTAACGAATCAACAATATATTTTACATAAGGTGTCTTTAAACAGAAAAACACATAAAACAAGGTTATGTATTGGTCAGTTGATGAAAATACTGTGACCAGAGACCCACAGGAACCTAACCCTGCATTTCCCCTTGGAACAATATTGCTAATTCATTGTTTGTGGCAACTTTGTAGAAGATAACTACCACAAATAATGAGAATCTGAGAATCAGATGTATATGAATTTGAGCATCAAAAAAATATATATGTATGTATAAGTATATGTGATATATGTATATATATATTATATATACTTATTTCTCTGGAGAACCCTGTCTGATACACCAGCTCACCAAGTGTGGGCTGTCTAAGGACAGGTCAATCAGGGAACTGTTCAGTGGCTCCTATTCCCCTCAGGATAAGGTCTACACTTATTGTCACAGAGCATTCAAGGCCAGGTGTGTCTGAGCCTTCAGACCTGTGAGCCCCACTTCCCCTTTCTCTGACATGGGGTCTGGCCTTCAGCTGAACTCAACCACATGCATTCCCTACATGCACCACCTCATTGTACTCTTTCACTTGCTTTCTGTCTCTGCACTGTGGGATCTCTGCCCACTGCTTGAGCCACAATTCACAACCATCTGCCCCTCACTTGCCCTGTGCCAGCATCTCTGTGCCAACATCCCTGCACTAGCATCCCTATGCCAGCATCCCTGTACTAGTATCCTTGCATCAGCATCCCTGCACTAGCATCTCTACGCCAGAATCCTTGCACCAGAATCCCTGCACCAGCATCCCTGTGCCAGCATCCTGGTGCCAGCATCCCTGCCTCAGCATCCCTGCATCAATGTCCCTGCACCAGCATCCCTGCATCAGCATCCCTGTGCCAGTATCCCTGCACTAGCATCCCTGGTTTCCTGTAGCCCAGTCCATCTCAAGGCATGTTTGTCCATGTTTTCCCCTAGAATGTTCTTTCACCCCATCTTTGTTAGTTAAAACTTACTCCTCCTCCATAACCCAACTCAAACATCACTTCCTCAGGGAAGCCTTCCATCGCCTCCCAGACTAGGTTCTCCTTGCATTGCTTACCTCCTTCTGTTGCAATTTTTATCAGTTTTGGTTATTATTTAACCAGTATTATTTAACCATTAAGAACCAGGGGTTCTTAATGATTTTGTTCCATGGATCCCTATGGCATTCTGGGAAAGCCAGAATAACATTATCAAATGTGTGATAAAATACATAGGATTACAAAGAAACTTGCTTTTCAATATAATTGGTTATCAAAATATTTTCTTAAATGTAGCATAGTAATAAATGTGCTTCTTTATTAAGACGTTAAATAACAAGATCTAGTGCAAGGTCTAATAACTACTGTAATTTTGAAGTGGTGATAAGTACAAGAGATATTTTACAGCATCAGCAACAACTATAATGAGACATAAAAATATGGAATTTATATTGGTGAACAAAGTCACAGATATTGCTAATTCTACTGGATTTGTTGCTTAAATTCATAATGGAAGGGAATGCTAAACATTAGTTAAGGGTTTCTGAAAGTAAAGATGTCATTTTTTCTTCATTCAAGTTCACAGATCCCTACCCCCTGCTGAATCCATCTATATTCTCTAGATTAGCGAGTCTGGATTTATGTCAGAATTCTCCACTTGATCATAGCTCTGAAAAGACAGTCATGTCATGCATGATTTTTCTTACCATTGTAGCCCCAGTACTTAGGACCTAGTAAGTACTCAATAAAAAGCTTTTGAGAGACAAAATGGAAGGAAGAAAGGGACTCCACTGTCTGCTTGGCTAAGCAGCCTTTTCCCCAACGCTTTACCACTTTAAAACTCAGGTCAGTTTTTATCTCCTTCAGATAATCTTCCAAGCTCACTCTCTGTCAACCCATTGGGTTGGTTCTCCCCACTCTGAACACTCATAACATGAAGGACTTTCTTCTGACCTAGCTCTTCCTGAAATTGTCCATTTAATTATCTGTCTTCTCATTCATACATTTTTGATTGGGAGGGTTTTTTTTCCGAAAAACAAACAAATCTTTATTGTCTAGAAATACATATATATAAATTCCCCACAAAATATGCTATTCTCTCCTTTCTGCATCTTATTCCTCTTCTTCAACACCCCTGATATAAAGGACATTATTACACCTTATTAAAACTTCACCCAGATGTTCAGGCAATGCTCCATCTATGTATTCTTCTGTGTTTGCAAGTTGCATGTTCATATAGCCATCTACAGGCTATAGCCATATATAGTTCATATAGCCATCACCAGGTAGCATTTGTACTCCATCCCCCACTTAAGTTTCACCATTACAGGCTTTCCTGTTAACCCATTGAGGAAAGGTTTGGGATTGAGGGGCAAACTCATCACCACTATGGGTGGGCAAACGCTGCAGGTTACTCGCCGCCAACCCAGCTATCGTCCATCCCTCGTGACTGGAACAGCTACGGCAATACCCCACTACCCAAGAAAAATGGCTGCGGAACAGCAGGGTGACCTTTCACCTCCCAGGAGTTCTTTTAAGGGCAAGGGTTATGTCTGATTTAGCTCTCTATCATCAATATTTACCAGTGCAGGGATCAGAACTCGGTTTTGTACTCAATGGATTTTCTAAATGGAGCTGAATTTCATCCTTTCCTTCTTTCCCACAGAGGTGCCACTCTGATCTTCTTCTCATGTCACACGGACTCCAGGCTGCTCTGCAATCTGTTCTCTTTGCCTTCCACCCTCCTGCAATGTCTCCTTAGTGGGCCCATGGATCATGGTTCACGCCATTGCACATTCCTGGAATGGCTCTGAAACACACCCCATGAGCAGGAACTTGCATTTCACAAATTGCAGAATTGACCTTCTTTTTATCAGTCACTGAGAAACTAGGAACACATATGTTCTTTGGAACGTGAATGATTTTTGAAAGAATCCAAGATGCAGCATATCTACTTGCATTTATCCCACTCAGCAGAAGACAGCCAAGATTCAGTGGCCCCCAGAGGCCCCGGGCTTCAGTGCCTGGGGTCAGAAATGTGGATAGAGCCTCTAATCACCTGCTCCTGTGTCTCCATTGAGTTTGCCAGAGGGCTGGACACTGGCTGATTGTGACTTATGTCTGTTCTGTTTGTCCATGGGTTTGTTTGACAAGTACATTTGTTGGAGGGAGGATAGGAGGAAGAGGAAAGTACTTTGGAACACACATGGAATTAAAGTGGTTGCTTTGGATGAAGGGTTGCTTATAGACCAAGTGTTTCCCGATCTAAATAAATGTACATCTTGTTCACTCACTTTAATTGCTGTGTGAATATACCACTTTTGTTTGTCCATTTCTCTGTATATAGGCATTTAGGTTTTTCTAATTTCTCGGTATTACAGACAGACCACATTCATTTCCACATGAGTTTCCGTGGGTACATTTATGAGAATTTCACTAATGAATATACCCTACAGTGGAATATCTAGGTCATGGAGTATGTGCATCTTAAACTGCACCACATACAGCTAAATTCTCCCCAAAATGCTTGTACTATTTGTACTCCCACTAGCAATATGGAAGGGTAGCTTCTGTTCTGCATCCTTGACAATATTTGATATTGTCAGACTTTTTCATTTTGCTGATTTGAGGCGTGTGAAACAGTAGACCACTGTAGTTTTAAGTTGCTCATCTCTTACTGGTGCACCTTAAACCTACTGAGAATTGTAGCTACCCATAAGTGCCTTTGATGCATTAAGGACATAGAATCAATCTGTCCAGCCTTGCAAGATAAGTATGACTCTGCCATATTTTACAAATTTGCTTTCAACCCCACAGCTAGAGTTCAAATCCAGGCTACTTCAAAGCATACACTTAACTACCCTGCCTCACAGCCACTCCCTCCCTCTAATATCTACATATAGGCAGTCACTTATTACTAAAGACTGAAACGCAGTATATGGAGCCATCAATTGTTACTTCGCACTTTCTCTTCTTGTCCTATCTCTTCAGCTAACTTATAAACCCAAGAGTGAAACGCCTCTTACCCCTAGTGCCTAGCACAGGTCTGTGCATACAGTAGGTTCACAGTACGGGTTTTTTTACAGCAAAGACCATAATGGTGGTAATAAAACTCTAGCGAATCTCACATAGATTGTCAGGTTGTGTGGCTCAAATGCTTTCTCTCTTGATGGAATTAAGCTCCATACAGGTTAGAATCTTGTGCATGCAGTCACTCCACACTCTGCTAGAGTTGCCCTTGCAAGCTGGGACTCTGTCTCTCTCCTCTCCTCCTTCTTTGTTTCCCCCTCCCTCAATCTCAGTGTCTCTCTCTCTCTCTCTCACTCTCCCATCTCTTCTCTCTTTCTCGCTGTCTGATGGACCTTGACTTTTTTTTTTTAATGTTGTTTGTTCTTTTTTCTTTTTTGACCTTCAGGGATAAATTTGCTTTGGGTATTACTGGTGAGAGGGCTGCAGGAGTGATAGGAGAGTGTTCTGATAGAGTTAAGGCAATAACCAGATAGAGTTCCTTGGGCGTGGATGATTTTGTCAACTGCATTGACTCATTTTTATTTTAAACTGGACGCATCTGCTGAGGGACCAGGCAGGAGGGTTATCTCTTTATCATTCAAGACTCTCCACAAGATGGGCTTGCCTAGAGAGAGCCGGGCTTGATTTAAGGCTATGTCCCAGTTGCCTGAATGAGGTCTAGGGAATCAGACTTTCCACAATACACTCCGGATTAGTCATTCAGTGAGCAGGTGACTATTTGCTTTTGCAATTGTGCCTCACTAAATAATCTAGATAGATATAAAAACAGCAAATTCAGCTGTTTGTGAATAGTATGGATATTTGAGCTTTTGTGCAGTACCAATCCCTAGCAATATTTTTTTGTATTAAATACTATGAATCCACTTCACCTGTCAGCACTATTCAAAACACGAAATGCTGTATGAATAGAAAGGATGTTCTGGGATCTTTCAGATGATTACTGTTGCTAGGAAAACCACTTCCTGATATCTTTGTGTTTGCTGTATGTGTCTCTCTTTGTGTACAGCTTACAGTGACAAGCAAATTCATAGCATGGTATTGGGGAGGAATGGGGAAAGTTTAGAAATGTTTAAAGAACACTGCTTAAAGTTAAAAAGGGGATGTCATCTAAAATAATAGTTAAGAGTTATGCCTGCTTTCAAGTGGAGAATTATAGCTATCAAAGGAGAGCAGTGGGGCTGCATTTGTGTTACGGTGGTGCAGACATCAGGGCCATTCCAACCATCACTTTCTGGAAACTCAGAACTGGGTTATGGTTTTTTGGTGCCTGAGGAAATGACCGTCTTTTGCTCCTCGTGAGTATTATGCCAATTATTGTTTCTATAGTGTCAGCTCTGCTTAAAGTTGCAATTCTACAAGACTGATGGGAAGGAATTGCATGAACTCTCTAGGACGTAGCTGGGAATGAAATCAGAGCCCCATGAGATAAGCTCATTCATTCATTCGCTCAAGACAAGGCATTCTTCCCAAATCTGCACTAGAAGTGAGACACATATCTCTCATCTCGGACACAAGAACTTCCTGGGAGAGTCAAAAGCAAATATGGCCTCAGCACTAGTGCCTGGGACAAAGACCTCCCCAAAACACGTACGAGATGAGTGCATAAGTAGCAGTAGTGACATCACATTAAGCTCTGTGCTGTACCAATAGCCATGTGTCATCTCCACAGAACACTCACAAGTTGAGGGACTTGCAATCAGGTATTTCACTCCTCTGGGCCTCTCTGTTCTCATCTGTAAAATGGCAATCACGTGCTTATCTACTTAATAGGGCTGATGAGAGGGCCAATGGCAAATGCATGCAAATAACTCATGATAGTGTCTGGTGCATATTAAACATTTCATTAAATGTTGCTTTAAAGACGCAGGAAAGAAATAACCTGCCCCAACATCTAGTCACATTCCTCACGTAATTCTCACTCATTCTCACATCGTGCATCACACTGAGTCTTCACAGAATTATGTTCTAGATGTTGATTTACCAGTGTTTTCTTGAAATAGGTCAAACAAATAATCTTACTAGCCTGGGTTACTGATTTTTTTTTAACCAACGTTGTAATAATTATGTTAATTTTAATAATGATAATGATAAAATGAACACATCTCAATCATTTAAATTAACCACGCTATTTCCCATTCATTCTCTCATTTGAGCCCCCCCACGCAGCCACCTCCACCAAATAAGAGTAGGAAAGTAGAAACTGAGGCTCAAGTCAGTGTAAAGATTTGCCTAAGGGCCCCAAGGAAAACAGGACAGAGGCGGCATCTCCTTGTCCTCTGACCTCCCGTCCTGTACTGTTCCATGTACAATAACACCACCAGAGGAGTTCCAGAGCAGGAAATGGAGAAGAAAGGCAGGGGAGTGCTCAGTGATTTTTCAGTGATAGACCCTCATTCCTGTCCCTGAGATTCCACCCTGAGTTTGCTGCTAAAATAATTTTCATATCTTGACTCCAGGAAAGGTTCGGGATAAACGGTGTCTGAAATTACAGCAGGGAACCAGAATTTTAGCAAGCACCTTCGAATCAGGGACTTCTCTGTCTACGTTTCAATCCCCCAGAGGTCACGGAACTCTCTCATTCCAAGGCCATGGGGTGCAGGGACAGATTGTGACATCAGGTGGACTGTAGGATTTTAGCTATAGCAAAAAATATACTTTTTTTCTAAATATCACCCTCTGCCAGCCCCACCACAGAGCCTGGTGTTTCTCTCTTAAAGGAACTGAGAGCAAGTACCTTCTGTCTGGGAAGGGCAAACCCATCAAACTACCATCTGCTTGTAGGACCAGATCCTGAGCTGATTTGTCAGCGTAGCCTGGTCCCTATAAGGACCCCATGCAGATGGAATGCGGGACTGTTGCATTTGGGGCTGCAGAGAAAGATCTGGAGTCTGGGCTGCAGGTGTTGCAGTAACACTGAAAACAAAGACGGAAAGCAAAGCAGGAGGCGAAGATTCATAGAGATAAACATCTTCCTATTTCGCCTGGGGCCAGAGTTGACTCTATTGGACCTGAAATATAACGGGCAGAAAGCACTTTGAGAATAGCCTGGGATGACACATGCAAGATGCCCTTACTTCGTAGTTACCACAACTGGCCTATTTGCCCGATGATTTCTGGAAAAATCAAGACAAATACATCCCAAGCTTCCAGTCCACTCCCTGCAGACACAGATGTAAACACAGGGTCCTCATCCGGACACTCTGCCCCTTGCTGCTGCGTCCTGGCACTGAAGACAAACTCTGCATGGCATTTGATGGATGTGTCTGATGGGTTGATGGATGTGTCTGATGGGGGTGGGTGGGGACCCAGAGATGCCAACAGCTCCTGGGCATGGGTGGGGCTGTGATGAATGGGATCCAGTTTATCTTGTGGCTTCCGCTGAGCCAGGCTGCCTGGTGCATCCTCCCCTAGAGTTAATTTACAGTAAAGAGAACAAGAAGTTCCATCATATTCTGACAGTCGCTCGTTTATATTTACAACTAACATTTTTTGAGTGCTTCCTATGTGCTAGGCACTATGCTATGTGTTCTCTGTATGTTATCTCTGGTGTGGAAACTGATTTTTCTCACAAAGTGGGAACATTGCAATTTAAATGTTTGAAGCAAGGGTTCTTGGTTTATCCCTACCATGCTACATAAAGGTAGATATTTAATTTTTAAATATTAAAATTAATAAAGTGAAACCTTGTAATTCTATTCCTAGGAACTTTTCCTAAGGGAATAATTAAACAACTGTAAAATGATATATGTACAGAATGAGTATTGCAGCAAAGTTTACAACATAGAAAAATTGAAACATAATGTGTATGCCCATCAACCAGGGATGTGTGTTTGTGTGTATAACCGTGTGCATGGGTGTGTGCATGTTTATGTGTGTGGGTGTATCTGTGTATAAATACACATGCATATACATATATACACATATGTGTACACACATCTGCATATATACACACATGTGCATGTGTACAAATGTGTATGTATTATATATCATGTAAGACATATACTTAAGATATTCGAGATATATTTTAAATGAAAAGAGCAAGTTTGTTAAAATGCTAGTTCCATATCCTTGCAGCTTATATTAATAAAAACCCAAGAAGGACACATATATATATGAGCTGCTCACAGTTATTTTTTCCAAATGGGGCAGGGAGGGGAATTTATGGGCAAAGATATTATCTTTCTACTCTCTATACTTGTGTATTTTTTTAAAAAAATCATAAGCACGTATTGATTGTCTAATCAACTTCTCCCCAATAAACCTATTTACACTTGGGGCGAGGGGACAACAAGAGATATTATACACAAGTTGCGTGATGGTGATATATCAGCCATTTAATTACCACCAATAGTGATGAAATTAGCCAGTTTCACAGGTATCAACACTTCTGGTCCTTAACTCATTTTATTTTCTTCATTTGCCTAACTATTTTCATTCCAGGCATTTCACATATCAAAATGGTGATTAGATATATAAAAGGAATCTTGGAAGTAAAAGAGCGCCTCACTCAGGTAAAAATAAGCATGTTGTGGGTCAATACACTCATTTTTATAGGCTAACAGTCTATAAAGGCAGCAGCCCTCGGTAAATACATCACGCGTTTTGATGAAAACAGGATCAACGAAGACACTCTTCCAGATGGAGATGTGCATGGTATCACGATCCCTCCTGCAATCTTTCCCCCTTCTAAAGACCCAAATACCTGCATGGGCATGAGGGTCCAGGAAGCCTCAGACAGACTTGTATGAATCCTCTGCGCAAAGCTCTCACTGGGCTCCCGCAGCAAAATGGAAATGTATGGATTAGGGTGCTGTTAGTGCTGGAATCAATCGCAATTCCACCAAATACAAGATTTAAAACATAGGGCAAGTGTCTTAACCTCTTTATGCCTCAGTTTCTTTATCTTTAAAATGGGAACTCGTCTCTCTTGAAGTGAGGCGACTGCACCATGTCTCACACAGCAGTCAGTGAACAGTGTCAACAACTCAGTTCAATTCATATCAGTTCAATAAACATTTATTGAGTAGTTATGTTGGACCGTGGACTCTTCTGGGCTCAGGGGGATGAAAGAGTAGCAAAGGTCCACCTCAGGCTTCAGGGTCGTACAATCTAGAAGCAGTTACTTATTTTCTTTCTTATTTATGGTTCTTTGTGTTCTGAGACATACCACTGAATCACAGTCAAAAGGCTCGCTGAAAATAATGTGTTACTGCTACTAAAATACTGAAGTTTGTACATGCTTTTCAATTTTTATAAATTTGAGGATTTAAAGACTATACATATGACACCATCACACTTCTTTCTCTCCCTAGTCTTCCTCCTCCTCCCTCCCCCCCTTCCTCCCTCCCCCCCTCCCCCCTTCCTCCCTCCCTTCCTTCTTTCCTTCTCTCTTTCTTTCCTATACTTTATTGAGATAAAATTTATATATCACACAATTAGCCTGATATACTTTCTCCAGAGGTAGAAAAAGGTAAGCAGTTAGGGTTAGCACAGGGAAATGATACATAAACCAAAGTCTTCCTTACCCGAGCTCTATCCTCACTTGGTACACGGCGCTTTTACAAATTCCATGTTAAAAAAATAGCCTTTTTTATTCAGCTGCAGATTATCTTTTTTGTGGGTGTGGGGGGAAGGGATGGGCATCAGAAATCAGAGTGCATCATTGCAACTGTACGTAATCCATCAGGAGTGTTGGGGTAAGAAAAACGATGGTGCAATCCACTTATCTAACGGAGTGCTACAGAGAGAGAGTTTATGAATATACTCCTTCTCACTGGGAGCTTTGAAGAGCGTGGATGGAAACAAATACAGGACCTAATTTACTTGGTAGATAAGAGAATTAATTGCTGTTATCTACCACAAACACAAACAGAGTACGGGGCTGCTATTGCTCTTCTCCTATGCTGGGGGAAGACTTCCTGGAAGAGGCGGGACCTCGGGCACAATGTGATTGATGCAGGGGGAAGAGTGTGCCAAGGCCCGGGTCACAGGGAATTCCAGGCCTGGGAGGGAGGCGGCCATTATCCTGCCTGCTCTAATGTGCCTTGTTACAGAGAGACACACAGTGATGACAGCCAATAGAGGCCACATTTTCTCTCCATCCCTGAACCATTTTAATCAAACCGTGGAGAACTCAGAAACATAAACACATGTGCATCTCTCTCTCTTTGCCTCTTTGTCTTTCTCCCTTTCCTGTAAGAGTGACTCATAGTAGACAATTACTCTCTGCCTCGGATCTGTCTAAGGGAACGAGCCAATGGAAGGAAGATTAAAACGCAGAAAGAAGAGACAACAATTTCATCAAAGAGCCAGAGCCCCATTGGGAACCTGGTGGTGGGTCTGAGCAAATGGCTCCATGCTGGTGCTTGGGACTGATGAGGCCACGTGCCATCACCAGGAGTGACCCCTCCTTAACGACCTTATGAGCAGATTTCCTGGCTAGTGTGAAAGTTACCAGTATGAAGCCTGATACTGAGGAATAAAGCCAGCAGTTTAATTTATTCAGGCTCCAGATCACTCTCAGAAGGAATCAGGTCTCTCTCTTAAGGCGCTACAGAAGATTCACAGGTCAAGTGTGAAAGAAATGTTATTTTTCAGCAACAAATTAATTTTTATATCAAGCCTTTTTGCTGCTGGCTGCAAGAAACAATCTCAGTCAATTCAGGGTTCCTCAGTCAACTCATAGTTGTGTGTCTAAGTTCAGAGACACACGTAGAGCAAAGACATTGGGATGGGGAATTTGTTCTAGACCTAGGCAGCCCCAGATGGTAGCCACTTGCCACATGTAGCCACTAAATGGAATTAAAATTAACTAAAATGAAAAATTCACTTTCTTAGCTGCACTAGCCACATTTCAAGCGCTCAATAGGCACACTTAGCGAGTGGCTATCAAGCTGGACCCATGCAGATATAGAACATTTCCACTATCAGCGGAATTTCTATTGACCACAGCTGGTCTACACTGTCATCTTCTAGCACCTCGAGAATTTTATGAGATGTCTTCATTCTCTGTTCTTCAGCCAAGGAAACAGACTCAGATTGCTTATGGAACTTGCTTGTGGTCGCTGGATTCTAGGTGGCCGAGTTGGAACTGAAACTTCTTCCTGGGGGGCATATAGTTCTTTTGCCACTTCTTTCTCTTCCCCAACATGAGTCTGGGAAATCTGAAACTAGCCAGAGAGTGAGGTGACCGGGCTCTTCATCCAACATTCCCAATAAATTAGTCATAACGTACACTTCATGCCCTTTTCTACTGAGGTTTTCAAATACTCAAATGTCCAGAATTTTGAAACCCAAAAAAGCTTATTCTCTGCATGCGTACATTACAACTCTTCTCTGAGGAGTGATGGCCTCTCTGTCTAGCTTGGATGAGGATAAAAAGAAAAGTCCCCGAATAAAGAGCGCATCAATTAATATAACAAAATATTATTCAATCTCAATAGGACTAACTGAGAAGGTCTGGATAGATGAAAGCATAGTGAGTGTTGACCTAATTGCCTCAAATGAGCTCAATCCTTTCAGTGTAGATCGAGGACCATCTCCAAATCTCAGTGTCTTAGCCCATGAATTTTATTTCTTGCTCACACGAAGTCCTCTGAAGTTCGCACAACTCTCCAGAGCAACTCCGTGCAGAGACTCAGTGACCACTGAGCCCATGGCCTTTACGCTCGCCACCAAAGGGAATGAGAGCGGGTGGAGGATTCCACAGGGGCTTTGCATTCCTCAGTCCAGAAGTGGCACGTATTTCATCCCCCACAGCAGCACAGGTCACATCGCCTGTCTCACGGCAAGGAACTGGGAAAGGTAGAGGGGATATGGACCAGTGGGTGAGCATTCTTGCCTTTGCCACATTGGTGAATTACCGTGATTGACGAGAACAAAGATAGCAATATGTTATTGAGCGCTTGCCTGTAACCGAATGCTCTTGTGTAATATCTCATTTAATTCTCACAACAGCCTTGTGAGGTCAGTGCTCTTATTATATCTCTCTCTTAAAGATGAGCACAGTGCAGCACAGATGGGTTGAGATATGATTGAGGTAAAAGGGACAATAGATGGCAGAACCAGAGCTCAACCTCAAGTTGGACCAAAATCAAAGCCGGTGACTTTAACCTCTATAAGATACTGTCCCTTGCTATATTTGTTTTTGGAGAAATTGTGGAGCAAAGAAGATGTCAGAATCTTAGGGTTGGTTAGACATTCAGATTTTTTTAAACAGAAAATAAAGTTGCATTTGAAAATAGTGCTGTCCAATAGAACTTTGTGCAAAGATGGAAATGTCACTACGGCTGTGTGATCCAATATGGTAGCCATGAGCCACATGTGGACACTGAGCACTTGATATGTGGCCAGTGTAACTGAGGAACTAAATTTTTAACTTTAAATTGCACTGAGATAGAAAATTAAATTAACAGTATTGTAATGCAACTTGCTAGGTATGAATGCTCCTTCTTCAAAAATAGACTGAAATTCTTTGAGGTCAGAGACCACGATTTATTCATCTTTTTATCTCCTTTAGCTTAGGCAGAATGCTTCACAGATAAAGGTTGCTCGGTAAACATTTATAGATTATTATTTGATACTGACCCACTGCAGGACTTTCTGGCTTATTAAGAATGTGGAATTGCGGTGACCGACTCTACTCGCCTAGAAAGGGTCAAAATGACTTTAAAGCTCTATCTAACTAGCAACTTCTTTTTTGTTTTCATTCTTCCTACAAAATGAGCATCAGTAATGTGATACGTTTTGGGATTTTCAGAGGTTTCTTCCAAGGTTTTAAAAAAATTACTGTTTTTTTTTTGGGGGGGGTGCCAAGTACCCTATTTTCCATACTGATGTTTTAAAAGGAAAATGAAGACCTAGTTTAAAATGCTTTCACACCAAACAGAAGCAGAATGAAATGGAGAAACTTAATGGATCTCTTTCTGTGAATAAAATGACAGATAAAATATCTATTTTGCTCACATATTTTTCATTCACAGACAGTTCATTTCAGTAAATATCTTACCACCTGCACTTGTCTATTTTCCAAGGTTTTTGGGAAATTTCCAATAAGTTCAGTTGGACTGTATAGTTGGTATTTATGAGGCTGTGCTTAAAGGGAAATTGCATCAAGGATATCATCAGCTCCATTTTTTCTGTGTTTTCCTTGAACGTGTAGTTGGCAAGCTCTCAAAATCCTTATCAGGTCATAACTCAAAGATACATGTGGCCTCCACAGCTGGGTTAATATTTACAAAGCACTCTTCTGCCCTCAGCCTTTTTCTCGTATAGCTCTCTCCTGTGGCTTCTACCTTTTTGTAGACCTGTTAATAATGAAGATTAGAAGAGACCAAGTCTACATTGATGGAAAATGCCTTTTGTGGTCTCTCCACAGAGGATCTCCTCTGAAACAGGCTCGCTTGGTCCTTAGAAGTGAGTTGTGAGGTTTCTAAATGCTCTACACCAGGGTTTCTTAACCTCAGCGGTATCAGCATTTTGGGCCACATAATTCTATTGTGGGGACTGTTCTGTGCTTTGTAGGATGTTTAGCAGCATCCCTGGCTTTGACCTGTGAGACGCCAGTAGCACCCCCTCCCCAGTCAAGACAACCAAAAATGTCTTAAGATGTTGCCAAATGTACCTTCGGGGGTAATACTCTCCCCCACTTCTCCTGGGTGACTCATATTTATGTTTCAGTTCTCGGCTCACATGTCATCTGCAGGGGGACATGAAATGGGTCATGCTCCGTGGTTGTCACTCTTCTGGGACCTTTGAAGCATAAAATCTCAGTTTGTAGCTACCTATTCATTGATGACCATAACCCCCCGCCCTAAATTATCACCGTGATGCACACGACAAGGACACAGTGAAGCTTCTCCACTAAGTAACTTGCTCTGAGAATTGCTTTATACTTCCAGGGTTTGGAAATACCGACCACTCTTCCCTTCTCTTCACTCACAGAGAGCCAACCGCAATTGCACATTCGTAGAGTCCGTTTGTCCCTGGTGTTAAGTCGTTGGCAACAAAATTCCAGTTGAGATGATCGCAAACTTTCTTTAACAGGATGATGGATTTAGTATCGTGACCCCATGTCTCTTTATGATGGAGGAATCCATATTCAGTTTATAATTATTCTGCAAATCACATTTTCCAACAGAAGAACAAGACTATAAAACCCCCCTCAATGATGGTGGCCAAATGGTCTGGGTAAAACCTCAGACCCTCTGCTGAGTTATTCTTCAACAGATATCACATATTTGTTGACTGAATGAATAAGTGACTGCTATGTGCCAGGTTCTCTGCTAAAGCTGGAAACGCAATAATGAGCAAAATTAAGCATGGGCCCTGACATCTTGGAATGTACAGCCTGATGGGAAGATGACGCTAACTGAATGATTATATCCATGGACGTGTAGCTGCAGACTGAGATTTTATGCTTCAAAGATCCTAAGAGAGTGACAACCAAGGAAGGCGATCCATCTCGTGTCCACCTGGGGATGACACGTGGGCTGAGAACTAAACCATAAATACAAGTCAACTAGGTGAAGTAGGGGGAGAGTATTCCAGACAAATGGACCAGCAGGTACAAAAGCCTACTGGAGAGAGGGATTAAGAAGAGCAAAAGAAATTGGGAAAAAACAAAAAGGCAGCAGGTTTGGAACACAGAAAACACAGAGTGAGATTGTGCAAGAGGAGGTCAAGTTGCTAAAGTGCACATGTGTGCATAGTTCCCACAAAGCCTGCTGTGCTTGAACCCGTCTGTGGACACTCATCGACAGACGTGAAGCACCATCAGTGGACACTCATCGACAGACTTGAAGCACCATCAGTGGACACTCATCGACAGACTTTAAGCAGGCAAGTGAAAGATTATATCTGGATTTTGCAGCGATCTCTAGTTGCAGTATGGAGAATGAATTGGGAGGTGGTATGGAATGGCACGGGAGAAAGCAAACTCAGGTGGTTGTCCAGGCGAGAGAGGAGAGTGCTTAGGCTACGAGAGTCCAGTAAAGAAGAGAGGCAGAAGAATGAGTGTCACCTGGAAGATGAGCCAACAGGGTGAGTTGAGAGATTCAACCAGAGGCCCAGTTGGGGCAGAACAGCCACAGGTGGTGTTCCTTCTGATGGGTTGAAGTCGTCCCTGAACAGTGTTCAATATGCCACATATAATCCCTGGAAGGATCAGAGAGGAGGATGGTCAGGATGCCTCTTAAGTTGGATGGCTGGTCTTGCCATTTGTCCAGCAAGTGAACATTAGGGGAGAAACAAGTTTGTGCTAGAAAATCGTGAGCTTAGTATTGGACATGTTGAATTCGAGGTGCATTTAAGATACTACAGAAAGAAAAGATCAGGTTTACTACCCTCCAAGGGAGGAACTTTCCCAAGGACAAGAATTAACTAGGGGTGATCATTTTGCAAAACCTCCATTAGCTATTTAGTACCTAATGTGAAATTTGAACAATTGGTAAGCAGGGGCTAATTATTTTTAGCAAATAACAACAGAATTGTTTTAAAAAAATGATGTTTGTCAACCATAATTTCTCTCCTCATCCTCATTTCAGGCAGGCCTTCAATACAAGAAAGCATCTGTGCACAGCTTTCTGCCTGGGTCCCTGGTAAGGAAAAGACATTGACAATATTGGGAATATTCCGTCCTCTTCCAAATGGAGACAATCCTCTTATCATGTTGTGTCTCACTCAGGACATCTGTAGGAGAGATTCTCCTTTTCTTCACCTTGTATCTGCTCTGTTTCTTAATCCCAAATTGTAGGAGTGAAACTCTGGCAACCTTTAAGGATATAATTTGCTTCCTATTACATTATTTCTTCCCGTACCGGAGAGACCAAGTATTTGTCATTTACGCGTGTCATGTCATTACATTCCATATTGCAGTGTCATGATGTGAAATGATTAAATGACTAAATGCCAGCTCACTGCCAAAAATTTAAAGTGGCATACTTTTATTTGTAGATTGGAAAGCTATTATTAATTCTTCTATTGACTTTGCCAGATGAAATAATGCAAGCAGACCGGTGCGTACAGAGATGAGGCACTATCAGGTGAGGTTCCGAGCCCAATTCCCATGTAAACAAGAAGAGTTCTCCGATTCCGGTGCATTCTTCAGGCTACACGCCCAGAGCTAAACGTGTTAGTTTAGAAGACTCTTGTCACCTGCCGAATGTGGAGAGACAGGCATCATAATACAACCTGACTGGAGTTTTTATTGAGAAGAAAAATGGGAACTGAGAACAGGTGGCTGAAAGAATAAAATGGACTCTAGGCCTTCTGCCCCTCTTTCACCGCTTTTTTCCTCTAACGCTTGTTAGGAGATTGAATTTGATTCTTTTTTTCTTTTAAGAGAAAAAGAGAGTACAGAAAGCATTTCGTTTACATCACCAAATTACCGGAAGACTCTGCGGTCGGTAAAATAGCAATTTCTCCTTTATTTTTTTCCCTAGGCTATAAAATCTCACATCGAGATCTTTGAAAGCGAGTTAAAAGTTACATTCTCGCAACTATATGCTTCTTAAGCTTTTAAAGTTCAAATCTGTATGACCTCAAGTATTTGAGGGTTTGTGAAGAAATCTGTTCTTACCCGCATTTCTCTCCACCATTTATGGACTCCCATCCTAGCAACAAATTTATTGCCAATTCCAATAAGAACCTTCCCACAACCATCTCCCAGTGACTTCCTTTTGGTTCCTTTTGTTTTCTTTCCCCTGAGCAATGTTTTTCCTTTTCTGTGTGGGAGCGAGAGAAATGCCATATGTCTCAACCTGGTCCTTTCTACTGGGTCTTCTCCCTCAGAAATGCTCTTGCCTTAGGAGTTCTCTGCCCTGACTTGGTTTGGCTTTTGTTTTCCTTTCCTTTTAATTATTTTCCTTTAATGTCAGCTAATGTCTTTTATTTTAAGCTCCATCTTTATTACATGCTATTATCACTTTGGTTCAGAACCTTCTTTTGTTCTAAAGTGTTCTTGGATGAAAGTTGATTGACTGGGTAGGAGGATGGGAAATAAAATGAAGGTACATAGCGTTGAGTTGTTTTGTTTTGTTTATTACTTGTGGACACTTGCAAGGCAACTCATCTGTGGCTCGATCATTTTAAAGCAGGAAGACACCAAACGCTAATAAGCTCCTGGATTTATAGACAATGACTCCATGCCCACCAAGATGGCCAATCATCTTTGCTTCTGCTCCAGTGCAGGGAGCATGTTGCCTTGCTTCTGGCATGTTGGCAGGGGTACAGAAAACACATTCTTCATGGAAACGGACTCATAAATGGACAATGGCTCAGGTAACAAAACTGTCAGGAGCTCATTTGGCTTGTGGGAAATGCTTAAAATTTCATGATTGGAAAGATATCACTCTGTCAGACAATCGGCTCTATGATGAAATGACTTGCCATTTTATTTTGATTTTCAGTGAATCACAGCATCTTTGTTTACTCCTGCATTGTCTTCATCAAAAAGTGCAGAGTGGCCCAAAGCTTGTGTCTGCACTGCCGTAACCAGGATATGCTACTCTGTTCTAATCCTTTTGTTTCATTACTTCTTTTGAGACTTTTATTTCTACATCTCTTTGGCACTAGCTCTTGTTTGGCAGGTAGTGGGAACTAAGGGTTCTCTTGGAAGACAATAGACTGAAGAGCATTGGAGGATTTTTTTTTTCTTCTTATACAGATGGCTTTGTCATTCTGTCCTAAATCATGAATGCAGAAAATACCTGCCAAGAACAGCTCAAATGGCTGCATTAAGGACCCTGAAATAACAGGCTGACTCCACCCACATCTGCAAAAGAGATCATATTGTGCCTGTTCTGACCGGCACACGTAAAGCAGCGGGTTAACCCAAGACCTTTGTCACATTATTATGGCCTGTGGGTATTAGACATATTTTCGTAAAGAAATTCTGCTTTTCAATAAGTCATTTTCCTGCCCTGAAATCATCTAAAACCCTGGGCTTCTCCCTGATAATAATTGTTTGTTCATTTTCTCATACAGTCAACACCTGTTTAGGTGTTCATCTAAGTGCTCCAGGTGAGTAGGGAAGAGGACAGACACCATCCCTGTGGTCATTGAACTTGGATCCCAGTAGGAATGACGGAGAGAAAGCAAGTAAGTGTGCAAGACAATTTCAGATGGTGGAAAGTGCTATGAAGAGATGATCACGTGGAGCAGTGTACTCAAGAGTGAGTTAGGAGTGGGCAAGTACAGACGCTGTAGTCACAGAAGGCTCCCAAGAGGAGGTGACATGTGAGCTGAGAATGAATGCTGGAGTGCCAATCATGTTAGTCGGGGAAGCACATTGCAGGCAAAGGGAATGGCAGATATAAAGACTGTACAGTAGGAATGAGCTTGGGCAGGAAGCAGCCCCATGTGACAAGATGGCATTGAACTACAGGGAAGATAAGAATTGAGATCAGAGTGGTCAACAGGGGCCAGCTCATGCAAAGACTTTCAAACCCCAGGCTTGCCTGGACTACCCCTGCCTCTTGTTTGTTTGTTTTGTTTTTGGAGTGAGTCACATATATCACTCCACTTTCAGGACAATAAGAAATATCACTGCAATGTAAGCAAGTGGTTCTCCAGTGATGTGTTGGGGCATAAACACATTGCTAAATGTTGATGGATGTGTAAAATTTACCTTCACTACACCAAGGGACACACATACCTATGGCCAAGTCTGTCAGCTGCAACAAGAGAGTATAAAGATGCCCACTGTAGTGCGGAGCGAGGTACAACTTACCCTGATAATAAGGAAGAGAGCCCCTTTCCCTGCTTCCCTGCTTTGAATGAGGGTGTGCTGCCTAGACCTTCAGCTGCCATCTTAAAATCAAGGCCAACAAGGGGAAGATCATCTCAGAAATTCTGACCCCAAGCCCAGAAATCCTTGAATAGCTGAGCCACAGTCAGCAACCACCTACCTCCAGACTTCTCGTTTTGTGAGAGGGGAAAATCTGATTTGTTTAAAGATCACATGATAACTAAGAGCCTAGAATGGGGTCCAACTTGCCGGAGGAAGAGTAAGTATTTACTGAAACTGTGGGAACCATGTCTCATGAGTTTATAGGAGAACTCAATCAGAGTAGCAAACAGTCCTACTCAAGCAGTGGCCCAGTGTCATGACAGCCTGGGGAATTGAGTAACGATGACACTGAGGCATGGTGACACTGGAATGATGATCAAGCTGTAATTACGACTATTTTAGCAGGGCTTTGAGTTTTTTATTCTTCTCAAGAATACAATGAATCTTCCAGTAAGTAAAAAGTTTTTAAAAAGAAAAGATGCGAGCCACTGGTATAGCCAGATTAGCAGAGAGGAATTCCCTTCTCAAATAGCAAAATGTTGACCTCCGTCCAGCATAAGAGACGTGTGTTACTATCAAGATCCTGCTCTGGAATCACAGTCCAGACACAAAGAACGATGTGCTCAGCCTGCTTCTCCCTGCCCACTCCCAAATGGCATCAGTTCCTGATCTCAGTTCAAGTTCCCTGGCTGCGTTACGTATATGCCTTCTATTTCCCAAATCCTACTCTCTTTTCCTAGTTACCTCTAAGGCATCAGATCCTCTCGAGTGACACGGAGGGGTTGGCCAAAGACTGTGATTTTCAAATATGTATGGGCGTGGGTGAGAGAGGTGTATAAGCAGCAAAGGGCTTTCTTCAACTTAAACTTTGTGTAGAAACCCACTGCAGCAAAGAGGTGAAAGTGAGACCATAACAGGTGAAATGAAGGGGTGGTTCCAGAGTCCATTGCCTCCATCTCCTCTGCTCTACGTGCAGTCCCTGAGGACGGTGCGTGTGGGATGGAGATTCACCTGATCAAGAGGGCTTTAAAGGAGAGGAATAAAAATGCTCAGACAACACCGAGTGTGGGAAAGGGCAAGAAGAGTGGCATGGAGACATACCTGGAAACACACCATGGCAGAGAAGACTTCTGGGTTCCAACGTGGATTAGGTGCGACTTGTTGAGGGTCCAGGTCTTTACTATTCACTACTGTCACTTAATTCTCATTAGAAAACGGTGATTAAGAGATGAAATTTGGTGCCAGAAGGCCTGTGTTCAAAGTCTAACTCTACCACTTACCAGCTGTGCCACATTCAACAAACTACTTAACCTCTTTGAATATTAGTTCCAAATCTGTGCGATGGGGGTAATCGCCAAGGCTATTCAGAGAGTTTAAATGACTTGTCCAAGATCATTCATAATCAGAGGGCTTTGAGTTTCAAATCCTAGGTCTTCTGACTCTTCAAGTTCAGTGTTCTTTTTCTAACCACAAGAAGACCTTGCTGCAGATTCTCAAATGATGTGAATCTTGAGAAAAAAAGAGGAAGGAAAGAAGGAAGGGAGGGAGGAAGGAAGGAAGGAAAGAAGGGGGGAAGAAAAGAAGGTAGGAAGGAAGGAAGGAAAGAAGGGGGGAAGAAAAGAAGGTAGGAAGGAAGGAAGGAAGGGAGGAAGGAAGATTTTGCAACTACAGATATCCAAATACTTGCCAAAGAAAAATGATCTGGAATTTGTTTGAAATTTCTACCATTAGCCATTCATTGGATAAAGCAGTTATTCACTTCATTTTTCTGATGGGATGATTCTTCTGATTTTGCCAAACTTCTATGATTACCAAAAGGCAGATGCTGAAAATCAAGCAACTTACAATAAAATGAACATGGTAGCAGTGGTAGCTTCAAATTTTACAGATAACTGATTGAAATGATGTGCTACATCCTTGACTTGTCTGGTGAGCAGCATGGATTAAAGCAGGAAAGTCCTCCTTTGCTGAGTGGATGATGGTAGGGCAAATGAAATCCAGTCATTTGACATGGACCGGCTACGTGCCTGAGTGGGGCATGTGGGATAGCTGATAAAGTTAATGTTCATAAACCTTTGTTGCCAATTAATTTATCAGATTAATTGCATTAGAAAGCAAGGTCTTGAGAAAATAGGACAAAAGATAGGTAAGGAATTGATAGTGGTGGGGGGGATACAAGGCAAGAAGATCAAGAAACATTTAAACGACAGAAGACCAGGAGGCAAGAGTATGGATTGTGTTTGAGGCTACCTCATATACAAAAGAAGAAACCTTATATTTTTCCTCCTTCCAGCTGAAGAGAGAACTTGGAACCACAACCCAATCTCAACCATCCACATCTGACTCCTGTCCAGGATAAAGCTGTCAATGGCACCAACACAAACCTATCCATTCCCAACAGTTTTCCTACATCGAAGAGCCTAAGTGAAGTTGGGGGAACTTACAGTCTCTCCTTCATCATGAAAACAACAAAAATATAGTCTCTAAACAAAACACTCACCAAAGGATGAAGCCAATGTGAATTATCTTGGATGTTCAATTTTCATTCTAAAGGAGCTTGGATCACTTCACTTTTGAAAGTAATTCTCCAAAAATACTAGACCCTGACTTTCCAAAATTTATTTTGAAAGAGATAGGCCTCCAACAAGGAATTCTCAATATTATTAATATTACCATGTTCATAGAAATCTGATAACAATAGAAGCACTTTTTTATTGGGAAAAATATTACGTTAAAACTGGAGCTCATATTTGGCCGACTTCGGTGGGTTGACCAAAAACAGAAATTGGCTTACTTATCTTTCCATTTTTAGGGAAGGTGAAGATATGGATTTAGACACTTGATTTTCTTAGCTTAGGGAGAACTGTAGGCGAAACTGCTTTGGCCCTGAGGGACTCTTTGCTATTGGCAGCCCTGGGCAGGGTGAGGTTTTTAAAATTCATTTCTGATATCCAATTGACATGGATTTTTTTTAAGTGTTTAAAATTGTACTGGTCGCTACTGCGGCCCTCAAAGAATTCTGCTCTCACTGCTCCTGGTTCTTGTTCCTCTCTCTCAGGTTTCCCTAACTTCACGTTGAGTTCTATTTCCCAAGTTGGATGTTTGTGTCTAAGCCCACTCAGGAAAGAAATGTGTGAGAAATCTGGAAACAGGCAAAGCCAAGAGCACCTGTCGTGCTCTGGAGCTAGCTACATACAGACAGCCCCTCCTACCCAGTGGCCTCACCAGGAAAGAGAAGCAAATGCATTGCCTAATACAAAGGGTCCGGCTAGACAGAGGAGAGAGTGCTTGGTGAGGGATAACTTACAGGAGGGAACATGTCTGAGTGATCCCATCAGCTGGGTCACACAAAACTCTGCTTGGAATCAGAACGAGATGGAAGCCAATGTTTTGTTTTTCATTTACAGCTTCATTTTGGGGCTTGCATCCCTATAAGAGGGAGGATGATGAACGGGCTGTATCTCCTCTTCCAACCTGGCCTTTTGATACCTAAATGAAGCAGACAGGGCTAGAAAGCTCCTAGAAGCTAAAATTCCACACTCCATTATGAAAAGGTATTTTATCAGGTTCCAGAATATGCTACTAGGCCAGCAGATTTGCTATTAGGGTTATTATTGGAAAAATAATATGCCTTTTGCTTAAACAAAAGCCACTGTGAAGGGTATAGTAAGAAACGTGTTGAATGAGGAGCTTATACAAGGTTGAATTTCTCTTCGTGGCTCTGCAATTTACTAGTTGTGTGACCTTAAGCAAGTCACTTGGCTTCTCTGAATCTCCCTTACACATCTGCAAAAGAGCAATTATGATTGTTGTTCTGTCTACAACCCAGGGTTTTTATGAGGATCAAATGACTTCACGTGTAGGAAAATGCCTCGTGAGTCGAAAAGTACTATACTAACACAAAATATTATTATCACTAGGTTATATTTCATTTCTTTTGCATTCTTAACTTGAGAATTTCTCAGAGAGGAAGAGAGCAGTAGAACAAGAGCATACATTGCCCTCACAAAGGAAGGATGGAGGAGTGTTAATCCACTAATGCTTTCTGCTCCATGGTCACCAACCTGAAACTACCTACCACAGTAGCAGGGCAATGACTTAGGAAAGATATCAGTTTTAGGGGCCAATGGGTGAAAGCTGCTTAGCAAATGGGGATGCCATCACCCCTGAAGTGGTTGGCAATTGGAGACATCCATAACGCGGAGCATAAATCATTTGTGCATATGAGACATTTCTGATGTGGAACTATAAATAATGTCCAGGGATTGCCAGCAAAATGAAGGTGGGATTCTTACCAATTTCCATACACAGAAGAGAAATCCTCTGTAAAGCTGGGAATGTAAGAAATAGAATTACGAAAAGTTGGTGGGTATATGTATGTAAACATATATATAGCATAATATATGTGAAGATGTATATGAAATACATATATATACATATGTATATATGCATGTATATATCCATATACATCCAAACATATAACTGCATGTTATAAATTGTATATGTTATGTACATGGATATATTTGGGTTCACATTTACCAGAAGCTAAATGAAGAGCAGGCAGAAATCAGCAAAGCATTCAGCTTCTATAGAGGGCAATTCAGTGAAGTGATTTTTATATTTCAATGAAGAAATTACAGACAATTACTAAAACCCGGTATTTCACTTTATCTGGTCTGATTCCCACCTAACTAACCCATCTAGTCTAATCTAATCCAATCTAGCTATGGATTTTGCTAAACTCACTTAGCAAACCATTTTTAGTTTGTACAAAAAAAAAGTGATGGCTATTAAAATATTAGCATTTCTACCTGAATGACTGATTTTTTAATGAGGATGGTAGGGAGAAAAGAGTCACATTTCAATGAAGTTTCTGCTTAAATAAACAAAACCAGAAGAACGAATTGTGGACATCTTACAATTTTCGACTTTGTGTGCAAACTAAGTATCTGTCCTATTGAACAGGTCAATGTCTCCAGGTTGGTGGAGGAGGAGGGCAGTGTGAAGACGAACCTTAAATCTCCAATTCTCTCCAAGAGTGTTTGTGCATCTTCCTGGAATCCACTTGTTATCAGGTCTTGTAGAAACACTGACACAGTTAATGGTGTCTAAAGTCATGGACACCCACCCTCCACGAATGTCGTTTCTCCCCATCCAGGAACCAATGGTTTCTTTCTCTGTGACTCGGCTCTCCCCTGACCCTCACGGACAGAGGTGGGGATTCAGAACAGTTATTCATTCACCATAAATTTATTCAGCATGTGCTACGTTCCAGAGACAGTGCTGGGCACTAGGTTACAGCAATGACCAAGACAACCTCAAACCCCTGCCCTCGTGGAGCTGACTTTTCTTCTCATGGGTGGGGGTGGTCAGCGCAGTATGAGAGATGTTAAACACATAAGCAAAATAAATGAGAATATTTTAAGACCATGTGATAGAGAGGGAGCATATGTTAGAGTGGCTGGTGAGGATAGCCTATCGAAGAAGGGGACATTGGTGGGAGCTGTGATGTGAATTATGAGAAGAAACCAGCAATGCCAAGGTCACACAGCAACATGTTTCATACAAAAGAAACAGTCGGTGCAAAGGCTCTGAACTGGGAACAAGATTGACTTGACTTGACAGAAAAAAAGGCCAGTGTGGCTGAAAAATAACAAGGATGAGAAAAGGGGTGTGAGTTCAGGCAGGAGAGGGTGGCAGGTCGGGACCAGTCAGGGTCCTTCAGGACACGCAAGGGAATTCGAGTTTTTTAATAAATGCACTAAGAAGACACTGGAAGGCTTTAATCATGAGAATGACAGTCTGTTTTGCATTTGAAAACTACCATCCTGCCTGTTGTTCGGAGAATGAAGGGACCCTCCCCGCAGTCCGCAGCCATAGCAGATCAAAACAGAAGTGGTCATCTTACTCAATGTGTTTTTTTTTATCTCTAAGGAATTTGGATTTAGGAACTAAGGGTCGATGTTTAGTCAGTCTCTTCAAGGGGCGAATACCGCAACATATTAAGTTGGGAGGTTTGAGGCAGCCATATTGTGCCAAAAGGACTCAGAAGAAAGCAGTGGACTTCTGGGTTCGTCTCTCTTCTGAGACTCAGGTGAATGCTTATCTTAGAATTCCACTAGACTCTCAGGAGCTCAGCTGAGCTTGAGAGAGATGAGCTGCCAGGTGTCGGAGTAGCTGATTAAGACAACAAATGAACATGAACGAAACGGTCAAGGCTTTGATCCCTTACTGCAATAGTACAAGAGCTAAACTAGAGAAAGTGCCACCTCCCTTCTGTTCCCTTTTCCCTGAAGGAATGGCACTGGTGAAGAGTCAGGTAGATCAGCGCAGATGTGGGGGGATCTGGATCTCTCTGCTGAGGGAGCACCGAACAAAAGGCTCCTGCAATTTAATGGACCTGGGGCTGGGGGAGGGGGACAGGGTTGGGCTGTGAATGGAAAAGTACTGAGTGCTGAGTCAGAGTGGAGACAAGTGTCTTCAAGCTTCCCACTCCTTCCCCTCCATAAGGTGGTCTGGGCAGAGGTGCCTAAGGAAAGCCTCTGCTGAAGGCCACCAATAAGGAGGCCTCCAGATGGAGGCGCCTGGGCTAGGAAAGCCACCGTGCATAAGAACATGGCCAGCCAGCGGGCTGAGTCCTTTACTGCAACTCCCTTCCCGCCTTGAAACCTGCCAGGAAAAGCCTTTGCCTATGGTCAGGTCTGAAAGATCACATACAGGTTTTTCATCAGGAGCCAGACTCCAAATAGATCACCCTATTTCCTTACCATAAATCTCCCTCTTTATTTCCAACAATAGCTTGCGTAATTTCTGTTGCTTGCAACTATCATCCTAACTAATAGAACCAAAATGGACCCCAAAGCGAGACAGGGTCAAGTAAAGAGAGGTCTTGAGGGATGGTGACAAGATAAGTACACAGTCATGTGTTGCTTAACAAGATGGATACATTCAGAGAAATGCGTCATTAGGTGATTTCGTCATTGCAGGAACATCACCGAGTGCACTTAGGTAAATCTAGATGGCGTAGCCTACTACACACCTAGGCTATATGGTACTAATCTTATGGGACCACCGTCGTACATGCAGTCCATCGTTGACCAAAACGTTGTTACGCGGCTCATGACTAGATACTAAAAAAACAATATGGTGTCCACAATAAGATGTCTGGAGATATCTTGCAGACTCTCAACTGGGACATGAGTTTGAGACTGGGAAGTACTAATGGCGATCCAAAGAGCCCAACACAGAAGCAGGAGCTAGAGGACATGAAATATGAGCAATGTGGCCTATTTCTGAGATTACCTGCTGGCATATTCTTTGCCAGAAATTTCTATCATGTAACAAGAATGATAACAGATGGGAAGAGACGGAAGAGAGAAGAGAGGGAAGCTCTTGACTATCTCGACTATCTTGACTTGACTGTCTCTCCAAACTCTTCTCCTGCTTCTTTGCTCTGCTCTGGTCCCGATGGGCTTCTCCCTGTTGCCAGACAGGTCCACACCTCGGGTCCCGTGTATGATCTGCTTCCTGTGCCTGAACCGCTCTTCCCTCCAGCCCTTTCCTGACTCGAATCCTCATTTGTTCAAATTTCTGCTCAAATATCACCTCTTCCACGGGGCCTTTCCCCCTTTCCCGACCATCCCATCCAGAATGGCAGCTCTACCAACCACTTTTTATCCCCTTTTAATTTTTTTTCTCTATAGTATTTATCACCATCTGACGTTTGATTGATTGATTGTTCTTTGTCTTCTACGCCTGCGCTAGAACATGAGCTCAGTGAAGGTGAGAACTCTGTTCAGTTTATGAAGCACTGCATCCTCAGCCTAGAATAGCTCCCAGTAACGAGTAGGTGCTCCAAAAATATTAATGTGAATGAATGAATGAATGAAGAAAGGAAGAAAAGAGTAAAGGAGAGAGAAAAAGAGGAGGAAGCGGGAATAAAATATTGAGTCTCTAATTAAAGGACCAAAAATGAATTATAGAAACCAACTATGTAAATTAGAAAATCTGGTAAATTAAAAAAATCTCTGTGTGTTTTACATTTAAAGTTGATCTCTTTGGTCAATTTCATTCATTCATTTATTCCTCTAACAAATGTTTATTGTCTGAACAACAGATCACATTCTGAGGTGACCAAAGAAGGCTGGATCTTAAAGGTGAAGACCCCAAAGAGAGGCTAGTTAGATCAAAAGAAAAGTTCCACAGTAGGAAGAGTGAAGAAACGCTCACACATCAGGTGTGTCTGAGTGAGGCTGGGGTGAGGAATATTTTGGCTTACGTATCAAAACTAACAGTATATTTTTCAGATGTGAGAAATGGAGTAAGAGAAAACCATACCACAGGGGCTTATATCCCATAATAATAAGTCTCATGATGGTACAGCCACTGTGGAAAATAGTATGGCAGTTCCTCAAAAAATCAAATTAGGATTAACATGTGATCTAGCAGTTCCACTTCTGGGTATATACTCAAAAGAATTGAAAGCAGGGTTTCGAAGAGATAGTTGTAAACCCATGTTAAGAGCAGTATTATTCACAATACTAAAATGTGGAAGCCATCCAACTGTCCATTGATGGATGAATAGATAAGCAAAGTGTGGTATGTACATTCAGTGGAATATTATTCAGCCTTAAAAAGGAAGGAAATTCTGCAATATGCTGCAACATGGATGAAACTTGAAGACATTATGCTAGATGAAATAAGTCGATCACAAAAGACAAATACTGTCTGATTCCACTTCCACAGTACCACTGAGGTACTTAGAGCAGCCAAATTCATAAAGACAGAAGGTAGAATGGTGGTTGCCAGGGGCTGGAGAATGGGGAGAAATTGTTTAATGGGTAGAGAGTTTCAGTTTTATGAGATGAAAAGACTTACAGAGATGGATGGTGGTGATGGTCGAACAACATTATGAATGTATTTAAGGAACTGAACACTTAAAAATGATTACCATGGTAAATTTTATATTGTGTGTACTTTGCCATGACAAAAAAATGGAAAAAAAAGTCTTGAGCTGGTACTGCAGTTTTACAAAGTCATGTTGAACCAGCTTCATCTAATATTCTATTCCCATTCTTGTGTGTAGCTTGAGACCTCGTGGTTACAAGGTGGTGGCCACTGCACTTCCAGTAAGGGTGATATCTGAAATATTTAACAAATGTACAGATCTGGAGACCCCTGCTGGTCCAGGCTTTTTCCTTTTGGAATCATAGGGAAGTCTAGTGGGCTTGGGCAAGGCACCAGGGCAAGCGAGGCACTTGGGGGTCTCAGGAAAGTAGCAATTTACCAACCAACACAGAAGTATTTCAGCATCTTCACAACTCTACCACCATATCTGTGGTAGCAGCCAAATGTCAGTCCTGCCTCTAGAAATCAGGCAGAAGGAGGAGGAAAGGAGAAGGACCTGGATCCTCTTTCAGTAGAGTTACATTTTTTCATTTGGGAAGGAAGATTCTCCCTAGAGACTAATACTCAAATCTCATTGGGCAAAAGCAAGTCACATGACCACCGCTAACTGCATGGGACAAGCATTTGAGTTTCCCAAGCCTCTGTAATCAAGGCAGGAGAGGGGAAAGGGAGCGGTAAATGGCTTTTGGAGAGCCAGTTCCCAATTTCTGCCGCAGCTCACCGTTATGGTTTGGGAAGGACACAATAAAAGGCCAGTTCGTCTATTCTGGAGGTGGGCAAATTGAGAATGAGGATCTCAGAAAGCAAAAAGCTCAACTTAAAGTGATGCATTATATTTTGAACACTGAATGTTTGACAATACATTTCACGCCTCATTTCCTGCCACTTGTGAACGCTAGTAAACACTCAGAGAGCGAATTCACATTTTTCATGTCAAATATCCTTCCCCGGGCTTGTCACCAGTTAAACAGACCCTATGAGGACAGTCTGTTCACAGTATAATCTCTTGTGACACTAAACCTTAATCTGTCTTACAACTTCTATTGTTTTTCACTGAAAGGTTATTCCAGAAATATTTCATAGAGCACATTCATTTTCTTGGCCGAGAATAAATTGCATAATCAGAGGCACTCTGACCAATGCTGAATCTCCCTTCCCAATCCAAATTTGAGAATTTCATGCGGATTACTCATTGTCATCCATCTAGCTAATTCAATGTCATTATTTTTCTCTGGTCTAGGCAGAATTTACCCTTCCCTGAAATGAGCTTGTCTCATAATAAGATATTGGAGGAGGCAGGACGGTGCTGGTGGAGTTGGAGTCTCTGAAGTTCACACACCCACCCCCAGGCCTGGAACCACGGGGCTGCCAAAGTCTTCCGTTAGAAGGGAATATCCATGTTTTTAAAAAACGATTGCAACTTGCTATTTATTTATTTATTTATTTATTTTTGGTGAGGAAGGTTAGCCCTGAGCTAACATCTGTTGCCAATCCTCCTCTTTTTGCTGAGGAAGACTGGCCCTGGGCTAACATCCATGCCCATCTTCCTCCACTTTATGTGTGGGATGCTTGCCACAGCATGGCTTGATAAGCAGTGCATAGGTTCGTGCCCGGGATCCGAACCTGTGAAACCCGGGCCATCAAGCAGTGTGTGCAAACTTACCCACTATGCCACCAGGCCGGCCCTTTGCTATTTAATTTTTTTGAAAATCATGAAAGAGTCTGACTTTGTCAATGGTGGCCTTCTGTAAACATTCAGCTTTGCCTTTGATTCCACCCTCCACCCCACCCTCACCCTATTCCAGACCTAAATCTCGCTTACTATTCAGGTCACAGTTTATATGTCACTTCCTTTCGTAGTCTTTCTCTGTCCCCAAGACAGAATGGAACTTGGTCTGCACCTCCTTGCCCTCTACTCTCATTTCTAACATCCTCTCAAGTATGCATTATAGTGCATATGCAGGGTTGTCCAAAAGCAAGAGAATGCAAGCCATATACGTAATTTGGAATTTTTTAGTAGCCATGTTAAAAAAGAAATTGGCAAAACTAACCTTAATAATATATTTTATTTAGCTGAATATGTTCAAATAATATCATTTTGATGCATAATCAATATAAAAATATCCGTGAGATATTATACATCTTTTATGTAAATCTAGTTCATGTTTCAGACATATAGCAGCTCTCAGTGAAGACCACCCACATTTCATGTGCTGGATAGCC
The DNA here is from genome assembly GCF_057802395.1 of Ceratotherium simum simum. Lineage (NCBI taxonomy): Eukaryota > Metazoa > Chordata > Mammalia > Perissodactyla > Rhinocerotidae > Ceratotherium > Ceratotherium simum. Next base: position 9,797,522 of record NC_141920.1, read on the forward strand.
ACATGTGGCTAGTGACTTCCATACTGGGTGGCACATTTCTATAGGACTTGGATGTGCACTTGTGTTTCTTCCACATCGCACTCAAGAGCAGGGATTACATTTATCGTTCACCATTGTACCCCTAGTACCCAGCACACAGTGGAAACTTAATAAATGTTTGATGAAAAAATAATGAACAATCCCATCTCTGCCGTGATTTAACCGCGTGGCTTTGGGTTCGTTGATTTCTCTGGAGCTCCTACCTTATTAAAGAAGAGAATGTCATATTCCATGATTGCCAAGGTCCCCATAAATGTAAACATTCTAGGTCACTTAATTTCTTTCTTTCTCTCTCTCTCATTTAAAGCATCCAAAAACATCATGCCCTTAATTTTTATGAACAGTGTTTTAAGGCCAGAGGACACACAAGTTTACCATATTCCACTTTCTCATATTTTCCCAATTGGTCTTTGGATTTTGGGGACATTTAGGACTATGATACTGTTCCATTTTTTAAAGTGTTCATTGTTTTTCTTTGATTATAAAAATGATATATATTCCTAATAGAAAATCTGGACAATACAGAAAAGTACTCAGTAAACAAATTGCTTATATCACTACTACACAGAGATAAACACAGTTAACATTTGTGTGTCTATCCTTCTGGTGTATTTTCTCTACTTAGTAGTAGTAGTATGTGTGTAAATACACATTTGCTTCTCCTTTTAGCAAAATGGGGGTCATAATGTATATATTGTTTTCAAATCATCCTTTGTGATTTGGGATGTATGGGAACGTACACCCAAGTCATCAAATGTTTTTTGCTATATTTTTTTCGCTGAGGAAGATTTGCCCTGAGCTAACGTCTGTTGCCAATGTTCCTACTTTTTTTTTTCCTTGAGGAAGATTAGCCCTGAGCTAACATCTGTGCCAATCTTCCTCTACTTTGCATGTGGGTCACCACCACAGCATGGCTGATGAGCAGTGTAGGTCCAGACCCGGGATCTGAACCCATGAATCCAGGCCACCGAAGCGGATCATGCTGAACTTCACCACTGCACCACAGGGCTGGCCCTGTCAAATGTCATTTTAAAGCATAATCTTGTTGGATGCAACATACAGCATCAAATGATGACATGGAGGTGCCACCTTAAGGAGATGAAGGAGGAAACCAAGTGGATATCTCAGGGAAGATTTTTCCCAGTGGAGGGAAAAGCAAGTGCAAAGGCTCAGAAGTAGGAATAAGCCCGGCACACCAGTGTGGCTGAAGAAGAATAAGCAAGGCAGAAAGACGCAGAAAATGGGATCAGAGCAGTAATGGGAGGCCGGATAATGTAGTGATTGTGGCTCTTTTGCCTGAAGGATAAGGGACGCCACTACATAGTTTTCAGCGTCACAACTGGGGGTGGGAGTGGGGAGATAGTACTGGTATCTAGTGGGTAGAGGCCAGGGATGCTGCTAAACATCTTACAATGTCCAGAACAGCCCCTAACAACAAAGAATTATCTGTACCTGGATATCAATACTGCCGAGACTGGGAAATCTTGCTCTATGGGAAGACAAGAACAGTACCAGAAGACCAACCAAGAAGTTGCTGAGAAGAAAAATCTAGGCTTGAAAAGTGATGATTTGGACCCAGGTGGGAGTGGTGGAGGTGCAGATCAGTAGTAAGATTCTGTACAGATTTTGAAGATGGAGAATTATTAGAATTTGATGATGGACTGGACATGGAGCATAAGGGAGAGAGGAATCGAGGTTGACTTCAATGTTTGGGGCATAAGCAGCTTAAAGGATGGAATTGCCATTGACTAGGATAGGGCAGAGTTCAAAAGGAGGTTTGGGGAAAAAGTTAGGAGTATGGATGGTAGAGATAGTAGAGATGGACTCAAGAGGGCTTGAAGATTGGTTGAAAGTGAAAAGTAAAGAAGAAAGAGCAGTGGGGGAGACTCCAGGTGTGTGGCCTAGGCAACTGGTTGGATAGTGGAGTCATGCACTGAGACAGGGTGAGGGTCTAGTTCATAACAGGAAGATGGCAAGTTTGGCTTTGGACATACTGAGCTGAGGCACATCCAAGGGTAATGATAATAGCTATTCCATCTTCCTCACCTGTCTCTTTGAGCATCAACTAAAATCATGGAGGAAAACCATACTGTAAAGTCAAAATCTCTTACATACAAAAGTTATTCTCAAAGTCATTTCACTTAATAGGGCTTTGGGCTCCTCTATCCAATTTCCTGGGAAACCATAATGTATGTCCTGTCACATTCTGCCCTTCAAGATTCTGATGAGAGTTGACTCTCTGCCATTAGGGAAAACAAATATTTATTTAGGGTGTTTAAAAATTAAGTTTATAGCAATTGAGCTTCCCTTTATTTGGCCTCAAAGCACATTAACATTCCTTGAACTACACTGATAAGAACACTTTAAGGGTTATTTTTACATCAGTAAAAGGCTTTCAAAGCCAGAGAGCACACAGGATGTATCATTCTCAAGGAAGACCAACCCTAGGTAATGCTGGAATAATTTTCTTATAAGTGGTAGATAGGGCTTATTACTGATTGTCAATGAGTCATACTGATAATGCTGTAGTAGTAAATTTTCATCTTTCTCGTTCCATCTAATTCCCATAGAATCTTGTGAGGTATATTCTGCTATTCCTTCCATTTTGCAGACAAAGAAAATAAGACTTCGAGAAAGGAAGTAATATACTCAAGGACCATTGGGGAGAAGAAAATCACAATATAGGTGAAAGACAAAGTATGAAAGGATCTTAAAGATCATTTGTTTACAAAACTTCTACGTTGTAGATGAGCCAACTGAGGCCCTCATGAGGCTAACCATACATGACTTAGCCAAGGTTCCATGACAAGAAGGCAGAAGAGGCAGCTATGAGCAAGCATTAGAGGCAGAAGATAAAATTTTGTGTCCTTGGAATCTACAAGCAGCTCACTACCAAAGGACATAGATGGAAGAAAAGGGAAGTCAGTTGAGCGATGAAGTTGGGGAGGCTGGAAGATTCTAAATAAGTAAATCATCTAAGGCCTATCTTCAGTGACCTAGACTTTATCCTTTACTCCAGTATTACCCAGGGCACGTTCTGTCAACACCAGTTCCCTGGGATTTACTGAGCAGCCTATGAAAGTGTTCAGTGGTTGTGAAGACTTGGAAAATGCAGGAAATCCCAGAGCTTGGGCCACGCTGTGGACATTACGACTCTCCAAGGGAGAGCTAGAATACACACGAGTTCCTCAAATGTATTTGACCAATGAATCCACATCCTCACAGAACTTACAAGGAACTAGAGAATGCCAATTTAAGAAAAGCTGCTGTGAGGGGCAGTTATTTAAATGAAGATTTGAGAAGAGGAGTGAGAAATGAGAGTCACTTTTAAAAAATAGAATTTGGCATAAAAATCTGATTTTGTCAGCATTTTCCCTTTTTTTTTTTTTTTTTCTGGTTTGCTGTACTGTTTCACACCTAACTATTTGCAGTAGGTGTCTGATAAGAGGTTGTGTGAAGCGATGGGGGAAAAGAGGCAAGAGCTTGCAAAGTTTCAGAAATTCCTGGGAGGCTCCAGTGGAGCCTGAAGTCTCACTGTCTGCTTATTTGTGTCCCCAGGATAGAGAGATACCAAAAATAGACTTGAACTCAATTCTGTAGTCCTCACTCAGGCCTACATCACGCTTGAATCACAAGTCTGATTCCATTCCTGTGCAGGACCACAGTGCCTGGGACAGGGTAGACAATCTACCTGTGGCCCCACGACAGAAGGGGACATGAACATTTTTATAGTTTTTGTCACACCATATTGCAACTTGTTTATTTAGCTTTTACTTCAGTCTCCTAGCCATATAACTTTGGCTAACCTACTTAACCTCACGGTTAATATCATGGCGGAAAATGTGGGGACTTCAGTGGAAAAACCATGACTTGACATTTCTGTATACCTGGCATTTAGCACAGAGTTGCCCATAACTACATCTATCCCATGGCTATTTTTGTCTTATGTTTTTGTTTATTTTTTTTATTTATTTCAGCTTTAATGAGGTATAATTGATATATAAAATTGTAAGATATTTAAAGTGTACATTGTGGTGATTTAATATACATATACATTGTGAAAGGATTCCCCCATCTAGTTAATTAACACACCCATCACGTCACATGTTTATTTATTTATTTATTTTGGTGAGAAGGTTTAAGTTCTGCTTTTAGCTAATTTAAATTATACAACACAGTGTTATCAACCATAGTCACCATGTTATGCATTAGATCCTCAGACCTTATTTACCTTATAGCTGAAAGTTTTTACCCTTTTACCAACTTCTCTATTTCCCCTACCCCAAAACCCCTGGAAACCACTTTTCTACTCTCTGTTTCTATGAGTTTGACTTTTTTTTTTTTTGATTCCACATATAAGTGATTCTATGCAGTATTTGTCTTTGTCTTTCTCTGTCTTGCTTATTTCACTTAGCATAATGCCCTCAAGGCAGTGTTGTCACAAATGGCAAGATTTCTCTCTTTTTCATAGTTGAATAATATTCCATTGTGTGTGTGTGTACCACATTACCTTGTCTATTCATCCATATCTTGGCTATTGTGAATAATATTGCAATGAACATGGGGTGTAGACATTTCTTTGATGTACTGATTTCATTTCCTTTAAATATATACCCAGAAGTGGGATTGCTGGATCATGTGGTAGTTTTATTGTTAATTTTTTGAGGAAATTCCATACTATTTTCCATAGTGGCTGCACCAATTTACTCTCCCACCCACAGTGCACAAGGGTTCCCTTTTCTCCACATCCTCACCAACAATTCTCTCTTGTCTTTTCAATGACAGCCAGTCTAACAGGTGTGAAGTGATCTCTCATTGTGGTTTTGATTTGTATTTTCCTGATGATTTGTGATGTTGAGTACCTTTTCATGTATCTGTTGGCTTCCAATGACTATTTTTGATCATCTATTTTGTGCCAGGTGTTATGATCAGTTCTGGGTATCTCCTAATGAATAAATCTGATAAAGGAACCACTCCATGAAGTTCACAATTAAATGGAGAGAGAGACAACAAGCAATGACACAAGTATAATGACAAATTCTGACTAGTGCTATAAACGAAATGGAGAAGGGGGTTTATAATAGAGAGTCTGACTCCAGTTTTGATGGCTGGCCATTGACAGCTCTTGAGGCTCACAATTCTCCCTTCCTCCTTTCCCCCTAATCTGAGCAGCTAATAAGAAAGTTTGGGTGCTCCCTTATTTAGCACTGTCAGGAAGTTCAAACCATGCAAGCCCAGTCAGTGAGAGTGAGCCCTCACCCAACCCTACCCCAACCACCATACTATCCTAAGCCAGTCACCCCTCCCTGCTCTCTCAAGCCATTTAGGACCTGCTCAAGAGGCTGCACTGCTCTCCTAGACTGCCTCATTATGTAAGTAATAAACCTGTTCATACCCTCTCCTGTGTGGCATGTGTGTGGCATAACCAGTCTCAATATCCAAATCAAATTTTGGGTGGCAGGTCTACTCATTCTGTGAGATGACCACAACAGGATTCCTACATAGACAGCACAGTGCTAACTAATATTAATATAGTATAATATAATATAATATAAATATATTTATAATTAGATGGTTTTAATTTGTCTATACCTCTTAGTGTCATGGCATAACTCTTTAAGCATTGCAGAAAGAAATCTTAGGCGGAATGGATATGTATAGATGTATATTTAATATATAAAATCAATATATAAAAATACTTCCAGATACTTCTTTTGGAATATTCAGATAGTATATTCAATTTGGTTCCCAACTAGCTCTTTATATAAGTGGGCCCTGTGGTCTGGAGTACAGAAGGCTTTGACAAGCCCAAAATACATACCCTAGGATTATGTCCACCTTGAAATTCACTCTCAAGGGCTTTCTGAAATCATTTGTGTTTTAATCACAGGAAGGCATCAAATGACTCGGGAAAGAGAACTCCTGAGAAAGACTATGTCAGACTGTTCCACGTGGCGTTAGAAAGCCTGGATCAAGGTTCCAGCTCTGCTGGTTTCAAGGCCATAAAGAGTTGTTTTCTCATCTTAAAAAATTGTGATTTTTTTTTTCAGTTTCTTTTTACTTCTTTCTTAATCTGCTTCATCTGGTGGGATGTGACAACGTGTGTGATCCTGAAAGGTCTGATACAGAAGCCAAATATCACTTTTATAATTCTTATCGCATTATCCCATCAACAATAAAGGTCACCTGGTGGGTGAGCCAGGCAGGTCAGGAGAGGGTGAGGTGTTGGGGTGTGTGGGGTGACACCGTCAACAGAGCACATCATGAGTTTTGGTGTCAGAGACCAGGGACCAGGCCTGGCCCTACCAGTTCCTCATTTTCCTTAGGAATAAAACAGAGATTTTAATAGGAACTCCCTGATAGGTTCGTTGTGAGAATTAAATACAATATTTCAAGAAAAGTTCTGAGTATGCATTCAATAAGTGTTAACTATTATTATTATTATCATTATTAGCCTTTTTATAATCATTTTGATACTTTCTAAAAGAATTGGGAGAGACCAGAAGAGTTTTCAGAGGCAGTCTCTAAAACTAACTGTGCCCGTTTTCTCCAGATCTGACTATCACCCTAACACTCAAAGGTCTCCATGGTGATTTAAAAAGGAAACGAGAGAAAGAGAGAAGTTTTTTCAAAAGAGTTTCTAAAAAGTAGTGCTATGAGTGGGCATGGAAAGATTTACTTTTAGAATATTGTTGATGCTTTTTGTAATTTATTTTTAAGCTAGGATAAAGTACCGAGCTAAGCAGAAAGGGACGCTGAAAGTCAGGTATTTGAATGGTGTCTGTGGCAGAGCGGTAATACACATGATATACAGTTGCTTTGTAGTCCGCGGCTCTTTAATTGAGCAGACGGATGCGTCGCTCCCATAATGGATGTGTGGAGCACAATGAGTGCCAGGCACCATTATCTCCCCCCCTCAAAGCTGTGCATTTGAAGTTCAGGTGAATACAAACCATTTAGGAAATAATTGGTCTGAGCCAGTAGCAGAAGTCGCCATCTTGGCAGCAGTGAGAGATGTGTTACTCAGGTGACAGAAGACAAGGAGGCTAAGGTGTAGAATGTGAGATTTCCCCGCTTCTAAACCTGTCAGCAGAAGAAATAAAGAAAAATTACAAACACAGTCCCAAGCTTTTTGATGTTAGTCTTTGCAGATTCAGGAAAAAAAAAAAAAAAAGAATTAAAAAAAAATTGCTGTCTGTCTAATCAGTTAACTAAGTTAAAGCAGCTGAGTTAAGAAGTTTATCCTTTATTTTCTTTCTGGTTTTATTCCTTCTGTATCGGGGTAAGCAAATAATGGCCCATGGGCCAAGTCCGGCCCACTACCTGTTTTTATAAATAAGTTGTTGGGAAACATATCCACACTCATTCATATGTGTAAAGTTCACAGCTGCTTTCATACGATGGCAGAGTTGAATTGTTGTGCAGAGAACTTATGATCCACAGAGCCTAAAATATTTTCCATCTGGTCCTTCACAGAAAAAGTTTGCTGATTGCTGATCTGTTGTCACAGGTCAATCAAGGTCATTCCCATTTCTTTGATTAAAATCCTTAAATGACATACTGTTGCCCCCATGGTAAGTCTAACATTTAAACAGGGGCTAGCCTCTCCCTTCCACGCTAACTTCATCTCCAAACTATCTCCTCCTCATGCTTTCTACTCCAGATACACAAGAGGACATGCAGTTCCTCCAAGGAGTCACGTTCACTCTTGTCTCTGGGCCTTTGCACGCACTGTTCCTTCTACCTAGAACACTCTTCCCCATCTTCCCTCACTTTGTTTACCAAGGTTGTTTTACAATATTTCCATTGCTGGCAGGCTCTTAAACTGATCTATTCACTCTTTCTTTTCTGCTTGTCTTTCTTTTACAGTTTCAGCATTCCTCAAGTGGTGATTATTGATGGTTCTCTGTTTTTATACCCGACATTCTTCATTTGTTTGTGCCACCCATAGCGGTAGGACTTGGCGCTGTGGCTTTAATTCTCATGAGAGTTGGGGAGTGGAGGCATGTTTGTAGCTGCTCTTTGGAGCACGATGACTCTGTATTTCCACCTGCCCCTCTGAGTCAAGCTCCCACATTCTCGGTTGTAACCTGCAGGCAGATACGCCCCTGGCCGTTTACTGGCTTCAGAGGGAGGGCTGCAGGGGTCAACCATCCTGGCCTGTGCTCCGGTGGGTGATCTCATCCTTTCATCTGGGATCTCCCTCTCCTTCTGCCTTTTCTGCTTCTGGGTGTGGAGCATCCTCACGGAAATCCAATCTCAACAACAGACTATTTCTTATCTTTATGTGAGATGACATATTTCCTTTCTTTAAAAAATATTTTTTCTACTATTTCCAGGGATTTAATGCAGAAGGATTGGGCCTGTATCGTGTCCTCAGCCTGTCACTTTGAAAGAGAAGATGTCATTTACTACATCTTTCCTGCTAGGCTGTAACCTCCATGATGGTGTGGACCACCACCTCTGTCTATTTCACCACTGTATAATTGGCTCCTATCACAAAATCTGAAAGATGGCAGGTGCTCAATAAATATTTATTGAATGAAAAAAAAATGAAGAGTGGCAGATTCTTAGTACCTCATGTTTGTTCTCAGGAGAACCAACAGCCCACAACACAATGGAGCCCAGTTTTAAAAGACCAAAAAAGAGCAAAGAATCTTAACCAAAATTTCTGTATGCTTTTAATTCCCACTCACATCTATCTTTGTTGTAACAGGAAGAGGTTTTCTGGTTTTACACATGTGTTCTAGTACAAGTGAGCAATCAGATGATGAGCTTTAGGCAAACTTATGAGGAGAGTGACGGTATAGTCACATCTCCCTTTCATAAGCTTTCCCATATATATGTAGCAGGATGGATATCCTCACGTTGATCTCATTTCAATCAGGGACACGCCAACTCAACTCTCTCCAAGATATGCATTGAAGCTCCAATCAAACCTGTTTAATATTGACAATACTATCTTTTTCTTGACCTCCACATCCACCCATCAAAACTTGCCTGTCTTGTATTCCATTCTCTTGAGCCTCTGTTCTCAGCTAAATAATCTTCTAACACCAACCTTGTGTTTTCCTAGGTTTTTTATTACTGTTGCAAAATTGGACGATATTTAGGTAGTAAATCTGTGGATGTAATTTATCTTAAAAGTTATATATTTGTATAGAACAAAAGTGTATAATCAGCCATATAACTAGATCATCGAAGTCTTGAGGTATAGTTCATATTGATGTAAATATATTTGAGTTTAAACAGCTTTAGAAGAAACTTAGAGAAAAATGGTTAGGGACTACTAGTATAAAAGGCATGTGGATATGAGAAAAAGCAGAAAATAGTTTTCAAAGGACTGGAGCCGGGGAAATACCTCAGTAATCATGCTGCCATAATCAAATGAGATCACCGCTTAATGCTGTACACTTTCCAACTACAAAGTAATTTTTTTTCTAGGAAATTTCTAGAGTCTATGTTTTATCCCAAATATGTGACCCTGTCTCATTCAACAGGCAAATTCAGAGGCACAGCATCTGCCCCTGTACAGATGGCATTTTTGTTCCTACAACCTCTTGACTGGCCCAAGGGCAGTATCTTTTCCCAAAATGCCAGGCTTAGCTATAAATCACTGAGGCTGCAAAAGATCATCTGTTGCATCACCTGCCTTCATGAGTATTTAAAACCCAGCCAGGGTGCATGATTACCCACTTTCTTCTGAAAGCGTCATGGGCATGGCGGTATGGCCCTCTCCCTCCCCATTTCTATGACTTTTCAGTATTAAAGCAGTGCTCTTGAGCCGCCATCTTTAGTGGCATGGTGAAAGGTACTTTATCTCGTGCTAATGAGTGTAAATTCATTCTTATGCACCCATATCCTCTCATATGATCATTTACATGTTTAGCAAAGCCGAATACTGTTAAAAACACTTAGCTTGACTTCCAACTTCAGCTTTGAGAGATAAAGAGCTTGGAAATCATCATCCCCATCCTGACAGCAAGAAGAACCTGGACAAATTGAAAAACAACCGATTTTTTGGACCCATCAGAGAACTGACTTCACAGGGCAAACCACTGCATGAAATCTGGAGAGACAGGCAAACGAAGAGTCAAAGATGAGAGCTGCTTACCCCCAAGTAAAAGCTACAAGAGCCTGAAATTGGTAACATTTAACTGGTAATTTTGTGGATTTGTTGGAGGCTGAGTATGGACTAGCACGAGGGTGAGGAATCCTGGGGGCCCAGTCTTAGGGGAGAGCCTCACACTTTCATGGGCTTTACCTCTAAGAACCAGATCCACACAAGGTTCTCATGGTGAAGATCTGAGAGCTCCTCTGCTGGCTCTGGCAGAGGGAGGAAAAGCGCAATCCTTATTAAATGAGCTCAGCATGTTCTTCATGACAACGGCTCACCCTCCAGGAGAAGAGACTTTGCCAAAGCCCCGTCCCAGCCAGGGGGAGAGAATTCCTCCCATCTAGCCCACTGCAGCCCCATGGCCAAAACTGGAACGAGATGAACAACGAAATGAATAGAAGAACATTGGATTATAGCCCAAAGTATAAAATAAATATCCATACTGATACAAATAAATGATTGGATGGATAAATATACACATACACACACACACACACATAAATGGGGAAGAATTGCCCAATCTCCCATGCAGAAGAACTCCAAATAATTTATATAGATACTCCACCCTTGAGGAGGGAGGAGACGGAGAGAAACCAGTTTCCTATAAGGCGAAGCTAGCAGTTTTCTATGATAGGGTTCTGTGCTTATCTATATTTGGGCAATTCTGGACAAAAAGTAAAAACCTAAACATGTTTCTTTAGGGCAGAACTTCTCAGATCTTTTGATATGCTGATAAAAGGAATATCTGATATGGAGACAGAGAAAGCAGCAGTCCCTAAACTTATTTAATTATGGATTTTTTGGTGGTGGTGGTGGTGGTGCCATGCCGATTAGCATCATGAGGTTTAACAAAAGAGAATTTCAAAAACACTCCTTACTGGCATAAATGACCCTGTGTCCTGATTAAAACATCATCACCAAATATTTGGACATAAGGTGTGTGTAAGCACAGCTGTAAACCTGCTTCTCAGGACCTCCAGAGGTGGACTCGCCTACTTTGCTCCAGCTCCTTCCATGAAGGGTGGACATTCTATGAGTCAGATCAGGCAAAGCAGACGTGCAAATTGCTTAGTTTATTTCCTTCGTTACTGAAGTCAGCTGGCAGTACAAGAAGTACAGTTAAATACTCGAAAGCACCTTCCTTTCCGTGGGCGTATACAGTTTTTCTTAATGCTTTCTTGGACCTTGCTTGTCCAATGTGCAGCCAGTGTTGTGGCTCCTCTACTTACTGTTTCCTTCATTTGCAAGTGGATATTCTAATTTTTATGTCCAAAACTTAGAGAGGGGCCCCACTGCCATTGAAACCGGGAGTGGTTCAGTAGACAGTAGGAGGCCCACTGTGGCTGAGACCTCTGCTCTCTCTGCTTAGTCAAGGGCCAGCTGTACTTTTAACTCACCTCTGCTCTGCCATAATAATATGGCAAATATTTTGTGACATCACAGTCTCCCTGTCAGGTCTGTTTCTCACCCCTCCCCATCCAAGTCAATGTCTTTTCAAGCGTCCCATTTTACCACATTGACTAAGTTAACTCAATTTATCTTTCTTAATGAACACTGGAAACTTTGTCTAACAAAAGTGATTTTCTTTTTGATCAATATTGCATTCTCAACACAATCTAGCTGGAGAGAGAGAATAGAAATATTTCTGTATATAAATAACATAGGGAAACCTAATGCAGAATCTAGAAGCAAACTGATAAATTACTCTTTTATTGAGTGCCCTTGGGCTAAACTCTTTAAAATAAATTGAATTTGAATCTCATCTTTTAGGACAATAATTATTATTTTCCCCATTGTACAGAAAGAAGTGAGTCTACAAGAAGTCCACAAGACTTGCCAAGACGATCAGCTCCATTAGACTTAGGTCGTTGGACACCAAAAACAGACAGCATGCTTCGTAGGACAGGACCTTTCAAATTGGGTGGGGCAATTAATACATGTTAATTTTTTTAAAGATATCTAAATATATAAGCATTAACGACATAACCACCATATCTCTCCATGATTTCCAGTGTTTTCAAAGTGTGTTGCTGCTTCTTAGGGTTGCTTTATAAGTGACATGCAGGTGACTATTGCAAAATTATAGTGCTTCCCTGTTGTACTAAAACACATTAAGAAGATTTCTGATGTTGATTTTTATGCACATCACATCTTCTGGACTATCACCCCCTAAGTCGTCGGTCCATGGCGTGCTGTGGAATTACTCAAAAAGGCAGCATATTCTGGAGTTCTGATGTCATTCAAATCGGAAGGTTGCAGTAATGAAATCATTCCTTATAACACGTTTCAGGTCTATTAAATAAGCACATTGAAGAATTCCCGTTTCATCTGAAATGGGCTTGTCACGGCAACCTAATTGCAGTATCTGTGCGTCAGGAAGAACATAACCTTCTTGGGATGATTTTAAGCATTAATTATTTAAGTTTCCTATTTCCACTTAATAATCTCTCCAGATTAGTGCATTACATTTATCCTTTTATGATTTGTAAATTTGTCTAATTATTGTTCTTGGTACCGCCAAGCATGATGTTCTTAAACATGTTCATTTCAATTTATTGGAAGAATTGCTGAGCTAGGGCATCTGTAGATAAGAAGAAACATTGTAGGGCCAATTTACTAATAAAACCTGGCATAATGCTTGCTGCAAAGACGCTGCCTGTCAAAGGCTTCATCAGGGAGAATAATCTTGCCCACCGTTGCACCTGGGAAAGTCATTGTTTATGACTTCAGGGACTACTGTTGTGAATTCAAGAGAAAAGGTGAAAGAGAGCCCTTCTAGAAGAGTACGTAAAAGGCTAGGGATGGAGAGGCTTATTTACGGTGCTTTTCACTTGTTCCACATCAGTGAAACTTAAAAGAAGAATTACAGAATGTCTTCTAGGTTGAAGATTTTGGGGGGGAGTTGGCTGAGGATCTTCAGCCTCTCTGCACCATCTACACCCTGACCAGTTAAAACTTCCATTTGCATTGGGATTTAGGTCAGGAACAGAGAAGCTGCTGCATAGATGCTCACTGCTTGCAGAGTGGTCCCCAGACCAGTTATATCAGCATCACCTGGGAACTTGGTGGAAAAACAGAATCTCAAACATCACCCCAGACCTATTGAATCAGAATCTACATTTAAACAAGATCTCCAGGCTATTTATATGCACATGAAAATTTAAAAAGCAGTAGCTTGGAGCACTCATCTCCAAAGTGGGATGCATTTACCCCCAGGGGTGTCCAAGAAGATCCGCTGGGGAATGTAAACAGTAATAAGAACTTACTTATCTTTACAGACTTGTATAATTTCTGTTTTGTGAATTTTAATAATGTGTATAATATTGCATGGTAGTACATGGTTAAACTTATAAATAATACATATTGGTTGTGCATGCTCAAAATGTTCCCTGGGCTCCACCCTGACGCATGAAACAATCTCTGGGGGTGGGCATCAGAATTCTGCAGCCCAAATGTTGTTCATGGACCATTCTGCTGCTGCATGATGAAATTTGACAACCACTGTGTTAGAATACCTCTGCCTGCTTTGGAGTGTGATAGTAGAGGGTGTCTATTTGCTCCCCAAAACTTAATTACCATGTCCGTTGTTTTTCACATGGCCCAGCACCCAAGCATCAAGGTTTTCATTATATCATTTTATGGCATTTATATCATTTCATTAAATTATTTAATAAAAATACTGCGACTATGGTTTCGGAATATGTTTCAGGCTCTTTAGATATGTGTCATGAGCAAAGGAAACAAGAATATTTCTACATACCTTCCTTCTCTAGAGTTAGCTGATATCTGGGCTTGTGAACTTTCCTCTCAGCCTCCAAGACTGTGAGGTAATAGTCAATACCAAGGGAGCTTGGAAACCAACAGTGGTCAGGAGGCTATTCGTACAGGTGTCATTTCTTATCATTCCTCTCTGATGTAGTGAGAGACCAGGTACAGATTCTGCAGGTGTCTTAAATATGAAGGAACTCGAATCCTATTTCTGATTTTCAGAGAGGCCACAGAAACCATTTTGGCCAAGGTCAGATACCCCTCAAGATAGCCCTAATTTTCCTATTTGTTTCCCACTGGGTTTAAAGAGCATGTAAACAGTAAGCTGACTCCTTACGTGATCCCACTGCGTACTGTGGGCACAGAGATAAATAAAGTATATTCCTGTGTAGAGCAGCTTGAAGTGTGATATGAAAGAGCCATATAACCAATTAAGTATATTATAATGTGTAAAATGAAGAAAAAATGAATTCTGAGCAAACTCTATGGGACTACCCAATAAGAGAGCAATTCCTTCTTCCTTGGGAAGGTAGTGGGAGAAGTGAAGGAAGGCTACACAGCAAAGATTCTCACTTGCTAGGCTAAGCCTTGAAGGATGAGTGGAATTTTACCAGTAGAGAAAGACGAGGTGAAATAGAAAGGAAATTCATTATTTCTAGGCTCAGTTCCTGCTGCCTCTCATATCATCTGTTTGTATAGCTTTTATATAACACAATGTGAGATGAGACTAACCTATCATCATCATCATCATATTATTATTATTATTATTAGTTCTTTACTATCTGCCTTGTGCACATACTTTTACATGTATTTCTAATTTAATCCTCAAAACCACCCTGGGATTATGTCCTATCATTACAGATGGGGACATAGAGGAACAGAAGGTATAAGTAACTTCCCCAAGGTCACATGGCTTGTAAGACCTATGATAGGATTTGAACTCATCATGTCACTCAAGATGACCTGTTCTTCCTAGGTCACTGGCCCCATTCACAAGACGTACATCTGTTGGTACAGCCAAGTGCCGTGGCTGTGACATCAGTCACTGAAGTAACTCTTCAGGTGAAGTTAAGTCCACGAGCAGCTGCCCCTGGCTGACCAAGTTCAAATGCTCTTCAGAAAGCCGGCTTGTGCCTATGATTTTTGTTCCTGAACAAGGTGATTTGCTGTAATGCTGCCAATTGCCTAGCAATCAACTACCAGCTCAGGAAATAAATGCTGCTATCATTTAGAGAGCATTAAGGGGAGCCCTTGATGGCTGAGAGTCGGCAGGAAGACATGGATCCCACCACCGTCCAAATCCAACCTATGTGAAGTTAATTGTCCTTGCGGTGCCTGGCTGTTGACCTATCTGGGCTGCAAAATTGGTCCCTGTCCAATGCACTCTTTGGGTTATAGATCTGTGTCTCCAGGACTGTGAATATGGTCCTTTTCCTCAGCACTAAATTTCTCCTCAAATTTATTTTCCCAAACATTATTTTTAATGTTAAACAACCTCAAAATGCATTTTTCATGTTTATTGCCAGTGCATAAAATTACAATGCTGTGAACATTTTTAGCAGCATACCAATATCATGATCCATAATTTAAAAGGTGACTTTAGTGTGGCAATAAATTTCATGAGACACTGAAACCTCTGCAGAAAGTACACAAATTAGGGGCCAGCCATTCAGCCAACATTTGGGGGGATGTGGTTAATTACTATGTTTCCACCATTAGAGAGAACTGCGGGAGCGACTGTCTGCTCCACGGTGGAACTGTTGGTGCGGGAAATAAGGAGGGACTGGGTTTGCAGACTCTCCTTTGGAAAGATGGTGGTGACGTTTAGTACATGTAGCGAGAGTGATGAAATCAGGGCAAGAGACATATGCCTTCATAGATTTCCCCCATTAAGAAAAAAAATATCAGCAAACACACACACACCCAGGCTCTGTTGTGTTTACCAGAAGGTGAATGCTGTGTGTCGGGAGTGGGGCTATTAGCTCTCACTGGCTGAGTTTCACAGTTTGAAATTAATTTTTTTTCAGTATTTTCACCCTCCTGAGGTCCTGACCAATTGCCACTTTGTCGGTGAGGTTTTTTAATTTTCAAGGAAGGTAGGTGGTATGTGAAAGAAATCAATTGCTCCTTCAGAAACCACATCTGTACGGCTTCTCACTTTAGTTTCTGCCAAGCTGGAGGCAACTCAGATACGTTTTTTCTCCAAAAGGTACGAGGCCCAATTAGGAAGCCAAGTGAATATGGAAGCAGTTTCGTCAGGTGGAGAAACTGCACAAGGATCACTTTCTTAGCGGAAGGTGGTTGCTGAGGGAGCTGGGGCGAGATTCTGTACAATGAACACGTGCCTCGCAAAGGGACACCCGGGCCACCCGTTCCCTCTGTGTGCTCACATGAAGGGACCTGGTGATGGCAGGAAGATAATTACCAAGTGCAAAGCTCTAATGAAGCCATGGAAATTAGCACAACCCTACAAGTTGCAGGGCCGAAACCACGCAATATGCACACACGCGCGCGGGCACACACATGCCCCGGATTGTGTGTTTGAGATGACTCCCCACGTTGGCATCATTACTCTATTTAGGCTAATGATGCCTGAGACAATCAGAGCTATCACTGCTCTGAAAATGATAAGTACCATATAGAAAGGCCCCCCGGGGAAATTTGGCCTGTTAAGGCTTTTCAGGTCTGATGGATTTTTTTAATCTGTCTGCCAGACTGCTTTGAAAGCTAAATAGATGCCTATCAACAGGCTGTCTGTCATTGGTCAACAACTTCACATATTTTGCTTGTGTTGACATTTTTGTTTCAATCTAATGGGCTGTTTGCCAGATGGCTGCTGGCTTCATTAGGGTCTCTTAGCACATCAAGTGAGTATTCTTTGGGCTGATTTGTGTACAAAATGGGATAGCCATTTGTTTCTAACTTTTTTTCTTTTTAAAAGATCTGAATTAGTTGATGGATCTGTTTTAAGGGCTGTGTGCCTATGGCTGTCACGAATGTGTATGTATAAGCATATATGGTAGGTATTGGCAATACAAGTCTTTCTCATGTACAGAACTGAGAGCAGAGGATGTGCCACATCATGACAACAAGACAAATTCAGGAAAGTTGAACATTAGTTAGGAAATTACTTAACTGATGGCAACTAAAAGTTCAAACTCCTTAGAAACATCACATCAATATTCCTTAACATCTTGGCTTCTGAGGGCTATAGCACTTCTCTTTGTACCATGACCTTTGGCGCTCAAAAAGGAGAAATTTTGCAGAGATCTAACCACTTCCTGGGTATGAGAAGCAACCAAAAATGCTTTTTCCTCCACAGTCCCTCCAAAATGAGCCCCTTTTCTCTGTTCCCCTTCACAGCAATACTCCTCCGTGGAGTGGCACACTGCCTACTTCCTTACCTCCTGTGCAGGTTGTTAAGCTATTGTAGGCCAACTCCCCAACAACCTCTGTATTCTTGTTGGAGAGAAGGCTCTCTTCTCTCCTCCGCTCTCCATTGAAGCTCCCATTGCCATCATCCCACTAAACTTGTTGTTCTTTGCTCATTAATTCCCACCATGTTTCCAGATCCACAACTCATGTCTCTGGCCTCATCTTACTCAACCCATCAGATTAGCGTTTTACACAGTTGACTACGCACCCCATCCACCCTCTTAAATCTCTCCTTCTATTGTTCTTGTGACAGCTTGTGGGCTTCTCCATTGTCTCCCTGTCTAACTTTCTCAGTCTTTTTTGCTGGTTCTCCATTGTCCGCTTTACCTCAATATGTTGACCTCTTCCAGGGCGGGGTTCTCAAGGTCTCTACTCTTCCCTAACTGCCTTCTTTCCTTAGGCAACTTCGTCTAGGGCTATGGTTTTAAATAGCACCTGTGGTCAGTAACTTCCAAACTTTATCCCAAGCTCTGATGTTTTCACTGACTTCCATTCATGTGTCCAACTACATACTTGATTTCTCCACTTGGGTGACCACATATCCATGTCTTTAAAAGAACTTTCTCAATTTTCTGCAAAAATGTGCATCCTATAGTCTTCCATGTCTTGGTAAATGGTGGTACCATCTACCCAGTTTCTCAAGCTGAAAACTGGGAGCCATCCTTGAGTCCTCTCTTGGCCTCATTCCCCACATGCCATCCATCAGCAAATATTCTGCTCACAAAATCCCTCTCATCTGTTTTCTTCTCTCCATCTCCACTACCACCAACCAAAATCCCTTACTTGGATTATTGTGACTGCCTTCCCAATTAGTCTCATTACTTCTATTCTTGTCCCTGGACAATCCACTTTTCACAGCAGCAAGAATAAGCATGGCATAAACGAGAGCCTGACGTAAAATAAGAGCTCCATAAATGGTAGGCATTGTTATCATTAGTAATGGTTAGGTCTTTATTTGTTGATTGGATTTGAATGGTTTATGAACACTGGCTTGGCTGGGTCATCTCTGGCTATAGACTGAAGATGAAAGCAGAACAGATATGCTATAGACGAAATGGAACAGTTACTAACTTAGCTCTGACAGTGCCCTTCTGATCCTTTATTATTTCATACATGTACATGGAAAAACAACCAGACGCTCACAAAAGTCTGGCAACAAACAAGCAATCTACCCCAAATATGACCAAATTCCATTTGTGTGAAGATACCCTTTTATTTTTTTAACACATATAATTTTATTTCATTGGCCTGGCCACCTCCTCTCTGTTGCCTTAGCTATAGTGGTATTCTCTGAATAAATACTGTGTAAACTCATTTCTCTATTTTGGTTCTTTTTTAAATTTCTTTTCCTCTTATGAATCTACGTCCCACCTTAGATGGGTCTGTTGGAAAGTGTTGCAAATAGACCCACTATATAAATGGTGATGAATACAAATACAACTTTGAAGTCAGACAGGCACACCTGGGTTTGAATTCCTGCTCTGTCCCTTACTTGCAAGTTGACTAGTTTCTCTTAGCCTCAGTTTACCCTCCTGCAAAATGGGAATTATAATGATCCCTATTTCATAAGCTCGACATGGGGAATAAGTCAGATAACATATGTCTAACACCTGCCACATATAAAAATTTCCCAATAAGTGATAACTACAGTTATTTTTATTAGTCAAATTTAACACTTAGAAAATTTTGGCTGATATTTTTGAGTACCACTGGGATGAAACGCCTCATTCCAAGTATTCAGCAAGCGAATAGATTCTGCCTTCCTAGGAACACCATATTTTTTCCTCAAGAACATTTAGGTGCTTTCTGACTGTTATTAAATTAAAATGTTTATCCCTCAGGAGAGAAAACAATCAACTCCCACACCAATTCTATTTATGAAACAAAACGCTTTGGTTTTTCCCTGACTCAAATCCTCCTTTATGTACAATCTCTTTGAAATAGCAGGATGTTTAGAACAATTTTCACACTGTGTGTGTGTGTGTGTGTGTGTGTGTTTCGGGGCTAAGTTGATATTTGGGGCTTGTCTTGAGAGCCATCCTTCATCTGCTCTCGGATAGAAGCCCACACCACAGGGAGTTCTTAGCAGCAGGAGAGCTTATGAGACCTTATGGTGTGGGTGCTACAGTGCTATGTGGATGGGGGTAGTGGGAGGCTCAACAAGAGGCAGATAGACTTTTAGATATTGCTCTCTTTCTTGGGGAAGAGCAGACATAGCCAGACCTTAGTCTTCTAAAATTCAGATGAACGCACACATTTCTATGGGGTTGCGTCCACATCTGTGTACATCCTCATTCCTGTGGCATATTTTAAGCTGTCAGTCAAGAGGAGGTCAATCCTGCGCAGAATCAAGTATCTTTCTGTGTGTCTGTTGATGGAACCCACACTTTATAGTCTAGCTTAATGGACAGACCATTTACTTGGAATCAGGAATCTTGGGCTTGATCTGTTTCTCCTTCAAAACTGACAACAGAGCTTACTTCCTCTGGGGATGTTCTTATGCCCAACCTCACACAGAACCCCCACCAGGGTTAGGTCACTTTCCAATACAATTGCATATTATGATGGACCTACTGCATTAGAGCTCCTACTGTCTTGCTATCGTCTAACTGTCCTCCTTTGGCAGAAGAGACTCAGTCTTTTTCTCTGAATTCCCAGTGCCTAGCCTAGTTCAGGGCTGTGGAAAGTGCTCAGGAATATCTTGGTGAGTGATTGGGGCATGAGGGTCAGAGGAAGAAGAAAAGGCAATGCCAAGTAGAATCTGAAGCATGGTTCTAATAGTACTTTCTGGATAGGGTGACCAACTCATTCTAGTTTGCCTGGGACTTTCCTAGTTTTAGCAAAGAAAGTCCCAGGCAAACTGGGATAGTTGGTCATCATATTTCTAGATGAGGAATCTTGCACAAGTGGTCTCATCATCCCGTGTCACACTTTCTGCTCTTTTATTATCAGAATCATCATCTTCAGAGCTATCATTTAGTGCTACCTAAGCAAATGGGGTAGTTGGCTGTCTACTGTGTCTGCCCAGGCTTCCATTTTCCCCTTCTGGTAACAGCACTCCAATTCTCCTTTAGGGGGCCATTCCTTCTCAAATCTTAGTCCAAGTGGTTGACTCTACCCTTGGCTCCAAGCTTGGACACATGACACAGGCCTGGCCAATCAGAGCAATCCATCCCCTTGGCTACAATGATTAGTTTAGAGAGGGTCATGAGACCCAAGCCCGGCCAAGAAGACACAATTCTGAGACCTTTGCTGGAAATATAGAGGAAGATGTGCTCCTATTTCACCAAAGGGCTTTTAGCTGATAGGCTGTGAGTCTAATGTTATAGAGGATAACCGTGTAAACAAATGGCCTGCTTGAGTGAGAAGCCAACCCAGAGGGAAGCAAAGCTAAGAGATGAAAAGAGATACATTCTGCCAATATCATCGAGCCATTGCACCAAGCCCTGCCAGATTGGCCCTGGCTGCTTTGGTGATATGAATGTACATTTGTGCATTAGTTCTTTTAATGTGGAACCGAACTTGGAGCCAAAGAGTCCTAACATAGCAAATTTACATCAATACAGGATGTTAAAAATCAGGTTTTAAATATTTTACTTTCCAGCTTCTGAATTTGCCGTAAATTTCCAATACTAAAAAATCTCCCTCTCTACCCATGACCATATAATTTTGCGTTTTTGTGCTCAAGAGTCAAATGTAGTCTGTCCAAATTGTAGATGAGTAAAGAGTAGTTTCCTTCCCACAAGTGTCTGCTCCACTTCCCTTCCCTCTGAACACTTACTGTAACTAGACACAAGGCCAAATGCTTTATATTTATCTCTTCATGTAAGAGTAACAACAACCCTACCAGGAGGCACTCTTATTGTCCCCATTTAACAGATTAAAAAACAGAGCTTACCAAGATGAAGTAACTTAATCACCATTACACAGCCAGAGGTTTCAGAGCTGTAAATGGAGACGAATTATAAAATCGTAACAACGTATTCTTTTATTTATGTATTAAGCTAAATGTTAGTAACCGTCTGCTCTGTGTCAGAAACAGTTATAATGTGCTGAAAATACTGAGGTGAACAAGATAGTCACAGGGATTTGCATTCTAATGGGGTGACATAATACACAAGAAACCACAGGAATATAATTTCTGGCAGTTATAAGAGCCAGGAGGAAAATGAAGGGAAGAATGAGTGACTGAGAGGGGTGAACATTCTACACGAGCTTATCAGGATGGTCCCTCTTAGGAGGTGACATTTGAGTGGACCCCTGAGTGATGAGAGGGATGAGACCAAAGTAAGGACTGGGGGGAATGTGTTCCTGGCAGGTGGTCATAATACGTACCTACAGAGTGGTCTCAAGGATGAAATGAAAGGCAGTATATGAAAGCACTTGGTAAATTATAGATGCTACACAGTTGCTCATTTTGATCAGTCTTCGTTTTGAGTCAGACGCCAGTGACCCACCACTCCTAAAACACTACGTGGGGATGAAGCTTCTGGCATGAGGCTCATTTGTTTTGAGGTCTTCCAACCCATCCATCTCTTTTCTGTGGCATTTGACTTCATTAAGCCAGTTCCCTCATCTGTAAAGAAGGCACGCAAAGCACTTTGCACAGTGCCTGCATACAATAAGCACTCAATAAATAATTCTTTGCCATTATATTTAATTTTGGGAATGCATGAGAAGGACTCCTGGGGAGAAATGTTCTTTTTTCTTTAACTCTTGTCCATCTTGATAGGTATGATTCTTTGGCTGCTAACAACAGAAATTCATTTTGGCTATGTTAAGCCAAAGAAAGAGAGAGAGACAATTTATTGGAAGAGTATGTAATAGTCCACAAAATTAAAAGGAAAGCCGTAGAATCAGATCTCAAAAGGTATTGAACCAGGACTGCTCCATGAACCTGTGGAGAAGAAACTGATTGACAGGGCCAGGATGAATGAGTGCTTGAGTCATTCTTTTCAAGATTCAAATTGCAAGGAAATGGAGCCACTTGGTTTAGCTTGGGTCACATGTCCATATGTTGGCCAACGGATGGTGGTGAAGTTTGGTTGACAGTCCCTCCAACCCACTGATCAAAGAGAAAGGAATGGCACCCCTAATGCAGAGCAGAAGTAGTTACAATTCTGAGCAGGCAACAAGGCATAATGGCCACTACAATTGGCATATCTGACGTGCTAATAAATGGACAAAACTTCTACTGCCAGGAGGGAAATTGTAAATATGGCACAGGGGCAGAAAATGAGAATATATACTATAAACTGGCTCTCAGCATCCTCTGCAGAGGTAGTACTGTACAGCCATTAGGGGCACAGTCATTGGAGTTTGAACCCCAACTCCTCTGCTATCCAGCTGTGAGGGTTTGGGCAACTGATCTCTTCAAATCAGTCTCCAAGTTCTCCCCTAATGATTGAGCCTGCCTCGTAAGGTTGTTATTAGAATTAAATGAGTTAATACATGTAAAGTTCTGAGAACAGTGCCCAACATGTATTAAGTGATCAATACATTTTAGTTATTCTTATAATAACTGATATCATTGATTTCTACAGATTATGCAATAGATAGACTCTTGGTGTTGTCAGATTCAAATGTGGTTCTGAAGGTTATTCATGTGCAGAAATTTGTAAATTTTCTGAGGCACCAATTAGTACCTTCACTTTAGTGTGGCTTTCTGGTTCTCTAATCTTATAAAGTGGTTAAACCTTTGTTTATTTATTTAAAGAAAAACCATAAGAAGAGTGAAATCTCTAGAAGCATTATAAAAGGTAGTTTGGAGTCAGGATGTCTTCAGGAAGCATGCTGCTCTTGATGGAACTACATCAAGGAGAAAGCCAGGAGCATAACCAAACATTTCTAATTTCAAGAATCACTGCCAATACTTGATTGCACATAATTTGATCTGCTTTAAAAAGTTGATCATAAAGTATATTTAGGAACAGCAAGACTACCACCACCAAAAACAAAAAAGGAAAAAAGGAAAAGCTAAGGGAGGAAAAAACCTCTCCTCCCCTCCAACTTTTTGAGTTTTCACATCTTCTATGTCAATACTTACCTAAACTGCAGCTTTTTCAGAATTTCTCCTTAGTAGCTTTTCCAAACCAAAATGAGCCTTGTGCTAATTTGATTCCATATTCAAGAGGAGAATAGTGGATCAAAATGAGATTGTCAGGATTCTAGGGGTGGAAATATGCATCTTTCTACTTGGAATCCTTCATGGCGCCATAGGTGAATTCAGCACAGGTCTTCTCCAGGGTCGGTCAGGAAGTGAACAGGCTCTGCAAAGTCGGAACGTACTTAGGAAATAAAACACAAGACTCCATCGTGTTGCAGTCCCTTCTCTCTTTCATCTCTCTTTGTCTGCATTTCTTTTTAACATGCCAGTGGTCAAAGTGAATAATGATATATTTTTGTTGTTGTTTAAGAGAAACCCTTGAAAGCCATTCTGAGACTGGGGTCCAGAAATCTAATCTTTGTCTGATTCTATGTTTAGTGGGGATTCAAATCCCAACTTAATTTAATCTTTTGACGTATCCTGCAGGTACTGTTGATTATATTCCATTGCCACCAGTAACAGGATTGCAGGGACAGAATCTTGCTGTTAGCACTTTGAGAAACAAAAGCAGAACAGAACTGTCGCTGGTATTAGTCAATGAAACCTGCCCTAAATGAATGACTGCCTCCCCCAGCCTTTTCCCCACTGCCTCATTTTAATAAGCTACCACCAGGATACATATAAAAAGTTGCAGGTTCCGTTGATCTCCAGAAAACTTTGAATTTCGACTAAAATGCACAACCTGAAATCCTTTGCCAATAGATGTGTTAAAACAACAACCCCCAATAACAGACAGGCTCTGGTAATGATTTGTTAGTAATTTTGGTGATCTGCTTGTATGGTCATTCTTAGGGTATTATGATAGGTGGTAATTTTTAATCAACATAGAAATAACATATAGCTTAGTGAAATGGGAAAGATTTCCATCTCTGTAATTAGGCTGCCTGAGTTACAATCCTGGCTCTGACTTTCGTTAGATGGGTAAGCTAATGACCTCTCTATGGCTCAGTTTTCTCCTCCATGAAATGGGGGTGGAGATAGTATCCACCTCATAGGATTGGAGTTTTGAAGGATTAAATAAAATACTGCATGGAAAGCCCTTAAAAAATTTGTTAGCACATAGAAATTATACAAAAAATGTTACCTATTATTACTATTAAGAAAAAAAACACAGGAAAGTAGAAGAAAGAAACAAAATAATACTCCCTTGCCAAAGAGTAATGATCTATCATTTTGTGTATTCTTCCTTTTTTGAGATTCCCTACCTTCATATATTATAGGGGGAAACGGAGCATGTTCTATTGGGGAAAAACGGGAGTGCAAAACCCAATTGACCAGTAAACATGTGAAAAGATTCTCAAATTCAACAGTGATCATTAAAACAAAGAGGTATCAGATGTTCACCTAACATGAATAGAGATGAAAACTATTTTGACACTCGGTGCTGTTGAAGTATGGTAAGATGGTGTATATAAACATTAGGGGTCTTCCTTGCAAGCAGTAGTGACCTATTTAGGCTGATTTTAGCAAGAAGGCAATATGTTGTAATGTGATTGGGTCACTCACAGCATTTCTTGGAACACTGGAGAATTAAGTCCAGGGCTGGCAGTCAAGCATATGGCCTCAGGTGACATGCAAAATTGCAGAAGCACTAGGTGCTTCTGCAAGGCCTGCCAATACCCCATGACCTTGGCTGCTACCTGAGACCCTACCAGTGTTCCCCCAGGAAATTGATCTGAGCTCAGAACCCCATAGCTGCCAGGGGGATGTTCCTGCAGTCCCTTGCTTCTTTGTGACCCAGCTCCCTTTCAAATTCTAGGTAGGCCTGGGCATCTCATTGGAAGAGCATGGATGACATCTTGGCTTCAAGGCAGCATGGAAAAGTGGACATATGACCATTTGAGCAGCTATTGAGAGAGGTAGCCTCTACCTCCAAACTCAAGGGGATTCCTTAAACATAGAAAAGAGTTTACGTTATAGGGAAAAAGAAATGACCTAAGCACTAGAGGACAGCATCTTATATTATCTATGAGAGTATAAATTGGTTTATTCTTTATCCAAAAGCAATTTCACAATATGCAGCAAGAGGCTTAAAATCATTCATATCCTCTGACTTTATAATAATCCCACTTCTGGTAATTTATCCAAAGGAAGCTATCAGAGAAGCAAATACTTATGTACAAGGGTGGTAACCACAGCTTTATCTATCCATCCAAAAAGTTGACAATACTTTAAATTTTTTGACAATTAGAGGATGATTTAACAATGTTAGGTCTATTATTTTAAACATTATTTGAATTATATTGTGAAGGAAAAAAGTGGGAACTATGAAAACTAACATTTACAATGTAATTATGAGCTAGATGCTGTTTTAAGAGCTTTACATGAACTGTCTCACCGCATCTTACAACAATTCCATGAACCACAGAAGTTAAGTACTATTTGCAAAGGGAATTTAAGTAAATCGCCTCAAGGGAAGAAGAAGAAAAGGAAGAGGGGTATTAGAAGTCTCTGGTTGACAGCCTAGAATTTTTTAAGGTGGTAGGTACATCTCTCTTATGGTGTTTGAGAATCTTCCCAAAGTATACCTTTGTTTCTCCAACAGAAAGTAGGGTGCTGCTCTCTGCTACAGAGAAACACTGCATTTCTAATCTCCCTTTAGGAACTGGCCCCTTTCCTTCCCATATGCTAACAGATAATGCTTATTTTAATTCTTAGCCTCATTCCCAATTCATCACCTTCTATAAAGATTTACCACTTTTTTTAAAAATAAACTTTTGTTTGTTTTTTTTAAATAAACTTTTTAATTGTAGAATAGTTTTAGATTTACATAAAAATTGCAAAGACAGTATAGAGAGTTCCCATATACCCCATCCCCAGTTCAAAATCTTACATTAGGATGGTGCATTTGTCACAACTGGTGAGCCAATAGTAATCCACTATTATTAACTCAAGTCTATACTTTTTTTAGTTTTCCCTAGTTTTTCCCTAATGTCCTTTTTCTGTTCCAGGATCCATTCCAAGATACCACATTATGCTTAGTCATCATGTCTCCTTGAGCTCCTCTTGGCTGTGACCATTACTTTCCTTATTTTTGATGACCTTGCCAGTTTTGAGGAGTACTGGTCAGGTATTTTGTAGAATGTTCCCCAATTGGGATTTGTCTGCTGTTTTTCTCTTGAATAGATTGGGGTTATGAACTTTGGGGGAGAAATACCAAACAGGCAAAGTGCCATTTCCATCACATTATATCAAGGGTACATACTATCAACACAACTAATCACTGTAAATATTAACCCAGATCACTTGGCTGGGGTTGTGTTTGTGCAGTGTTTCCACTATAAAGTGACTCTTTTCCCCCTCTTTGGAAGGAAGTTATTAGGCACACCCTGCACCTAAAGAGTGGAGAGTTATGTTCCACCTTCTTGAGATCAGAGTATCTACATGAATTATTTGGAATTCTTCCACATGGGGTATTTGTCTATTCTCCCCTATTCATCTGTTTATTCAATCATTTAGACTAGTAGGGACTCGTGGATATTTATTTCATGCTTTGGGCCTGTACTACATCGTGTATTTTGTTGCTCATATTGTTTGCTCTTGAACACCAATGATGACAGTGAAAAAAAACCATTGTCCAACCCAAACACTGAGATGCCTGAAGACAGTTGAGTCAGCACCCACCAAATATTTATTGAGCACCTACTGTGCACCACAATGAGATGGCTTTCTTTAGCAGATAATAATGCAATTGGCCATCAACCTTTTTGTTTATTATTCCTTGCTCAAGATCAAGCCTTTGATATCATCACAGAACCAATTTGCCCAATGTTGGCTTCCATAACCCTTCCAAGGAAGACTTCCTTATGGAGAGGTCTCTAACACACATTCATTCACCGATTTTTTAGTGAGATCAAAAGCTTTCCTAGTCTGCTGTCCAGCACTTCAGGTCAGCTGCCTTTCTCATTCCTCACCATGTCCATTTCTTATCTTTCCCCTACTCCTTGAGCGTCTTCCTTTCAGCACCGATTTTGTTCATCTGATTAACACGTACATAATTGGAAAGATTCTAATACACCGACTCATTAGTCTTTCCTCTTCGTTTCCAAACTTACACATACTCTCTTTGACTCCACCTCCTGTAATCCAGATCCCGTTTCTTCACCTCCACTCTTGATGTTCTTCCTATTGCCCTGTCCAATTTCTCTTCTTGTCTTTCTAGTCTTCTGTCATTCTCAACCTGCAAACACATCCACTTTTATCATTGTTATCAATGGTTAATATTTTTTGAATACTTAACTATGTGCCAGATATTGTGATAACCACTTCATAAGTGTTTTATTTACCCTACCGTCAACCCTAGAACGTAGGTACTATCATTAGCCCCATTCTACAAAACAGGAAATAGACTCTACAAGATAAAGGAACTTGACCAAGAACTCATCACTAGAAAGTGCAAAGCCAGAATGGACATTATAACAAGGTGCTGCAGAAAATCTCTGATCTTCCCACCGACTTCAAGGATTGTTTTCTCTGCCTCTTGTTCACTTTGTTCTGAGCAAAGTATGAAACACACTTCACCTAATTTTCCCCTCCATGACCCCACAAACGTACTAATTCTTGCTTCTCCTTCAAAAAATCAATGTTCAAGTAAAATTAAAAATAACCATATGAAATCTTCAATCTCTCCAGAGGGAATGGTAGTGGAGCCAACAAGAGTAAACAAACCTTACAAACAAAAAAGTGGATTATCCAAAGTCCCTAGGCAGTAAATTTTAAGCCAAGCTAGCTAGGAGAAAACCATACGCTTAACACACGCATAATGGCAAATATCTCAACAAACGACACCCTCAGGGGCAGGAGTGTGAAAGATCAAAGAAGGGAAGAAATGTATCTTGGGTCCCCAGGATGAATGCAAAATTCGGAAAACAGGGCTTTGATTCTGGCTTCAAATGCTTTCGAATTCTTTTCTTCCTTTCTTCCTTTCTTTTAACGGATGAAAGAAGCCTTCTAACCGGCAAGGTAAATAGTTCATGGGTTATTTATTTTATCTCTATTCCTGGTTAAATTGAGTTCAAAATAATTAGATAACCCTGGAAAACCTGTGACTGGTACAGCTAATTCCACCTAATGATTTTCCCGCATAGCGGCCCAGTGAAAGAGGTTATCTGTTAAAACAAGCTTTAAACTATTAATAGAGTGAAATTACAGCTTCAGCAGCTAACCCCAGGTAAAGTGGTTCTGGTCGGGTATTAAGACTCAGGGTTGGGGGCCAAGCTGCTCACTTCCTGCAAATGACCTTTCTCTCCCACTCGCAGTAGACTGTTCCCCACCAGACGGAACAGTTAACTTGTTCCCGACACCTTACACTATTTGTGGCCTTAATTGAGGGACCTAAACAAACAAATTAATCACCCTGGCCCATAAAAATGACAGAATTCATATGGTAGCATTCTTCATTCTCTCCAATTTGTTTTCCTGAAATCCCCGCAGCGATTTATTTGCTGAATATGCGAGTTTTTTCCCCCTTATGAAAATTACAAATTGTTGTCAAGGTTAACGAGTTAATATTCTCATTCAATATTTATTTTATGGGGAGACGGAGGAAGCGCGACTGTTCCTGTACTTCTTTCCACTGCAAAGTCTGGTTTCTTAATCAAAATGACAAGGACACTGTCCTTTGTATGATATTCGGAATCATCGAGACTAAAAAATGAGCTTTATTAATCAACAGACCCTGATTAATTATTATAAAGTGCGGCGCCTACATTTCTGTACATTTTAATAATTCCTGCAGAAGGCTAACAATGTCCCCAGAGGTTTGGAGTCTTTGGAGTTTGAATTTTTCTAAGCAATGTCACAATAAATAGTCAAGAGTAGCAGTGTTCTTTTTCTAATCCACTTCACTTCAAACCGGCAAACCAGAGAAAATCTTCTTTTTCCTATTTCCCATCTATAATTCATCATTTGCATACAAAGTAAGGAGCAAAGAATCAACGGGTTTCATCAGTTTTCAAAATACCAAGGGACAATGAGGGTGATTTATCGCAGGCCACGTGATCTAGTTCACTTAATCAGAATATTTCTGTGGAAAACGGCCTGACATGATTTCTTGATAAGAGTGACCACACAAAAGATCAACGGGAAAAAGGTCAGGGGTCGAGAGCCTCCCGTGAACACGACTCCCTGACCTTCCTCCCAGACACACCCAGCCTGAGTCCCTGTCAACGACGGGACATTCCCATCCTGAAGGCTGCGGGCGTGCACACGTTTTTAAGGCTACTGAACCACCCCTTTAACATATCACCTGAAAATTGCCTAGAGCCTCAGAGATGTTCTCTATCTTGAATGGGGTTACATCAGGGCACACATTACACAACGCTCGTGGGATTCCTTAAGATCTGTGATTTCACTGTATGTCAATTTGACCTTGATTTATTTTTTCGAAAAAAGCTTATAGGAGATAAGAAGAGAATTAAAATAACAATGTATATGTGATAACGTAATAATAATGATAAGATATACATATATATAAATATTTGAGTGTGCATATATGCTTACACATATATGATATCTATGACCAACCACATTCTCCTGTTTCTTGTTCTCAAAATGGCTCTGAAGTACCCATGGATGTAACTTGCTAAAAAGAGGGATGGCAGCTTCCAGGTCTGAAGATCTCTTGGGGCCTAAATGATTCTACCCCTGAGAGTTTTACAAGGTGACCACGGGGCTGGCAGATCCTCATTGCCTCTGACTTTGATGCAGCAGGAGAGGGGTCCTCTATTTTCTCCATCAAATGATGATGAGACAGCTCCAAGGGGGGATGGGTGGACTACCACAAGAACACCTTACTCCGGCAGTTATCGACCACGGTGCGTCTACACATTGACACGTTATAGTCTGTAGTGAAGTGGGTTGCAAGCTAATCATTGCCAATAATAAGGTACTGAAATTCGTAATGATCTAAAGCATAACAATAATGAAGTAGAATAGATGTAAACTTATATCTGCCTACATATAACGTGGACCACCACATTCGTGGCAGGCTCAGGACCATGTCAACATGGTGGGATCATGGGATGCTCTGTCTTTGATGCCTAAACTTATATGTAAGGAAAAGTGTGTCTTTGAGTGGGATCCAGGCAAATGGGCCTGAGGTGGTTTTATGGGTTTTCCTTCAAACAAGAAAGATTTGGGAGTAGTGGAATGTTCTTTGTGCAACCCAGGGCAGATGTGGTACCAAGAGACAGAAGAATAAAAGCCATCCTGTGGTCAGAACAAGGAGGATGAAGCTGAAATCTTCAGGGCTGACAACTTAGGGCCAGAAGATAGCAAGGACAAGTCAGTACATGCTGCATGAACAGAGGATGAGACCAAAGACCAGATCCCACACCCCACTGCACACCCACTTCTGATTCCTACGCAACCTCTTTGAACTTAAAAAAAATTCTGAGAAAGAAGGAAGGACTTTGAATTGAAAATTTAATTTCTATCATTTGACATAATGGCGACTTGCATCAGTTATGAATTAGGTCCAGAAGTATATAATAGAAAACCCCAATAACAGTAACTTAATGAGACAAAGAAATATTTCTCAGTCACTTAAGCAAAGCCTGTCGGTGGGCCTCTGGGGCTGGTATGATGGCTCCAACATATCACCAGGAGCTCAGGCTCCTTTCTTTCTGTTCTTTCATTCTTAGCACGAGGTCTCCAACTTCAGACTCTCTCTGGGTGACCAATATGGCTGCTAGAGCTCTAGCCATTGCATCAGCATTCCAGGGGAAAAAAAAGAAAAGGAGATGAAGTAGGGGAAAGGCAAAAAAGAGTTAGATGTCCCATTTTTAACTTCCATATACCAACTTGCTCATTCATATCATTGGCCAGAATGTACTACACGGCCACTGCTGGCTTTAAGTGTGGCTGTGAAATGTTGCCTTTTAGCCGGGCTCACTATCATCCTGGATAAAATTTTACATTTGTCACAAAGGAAGAAAAGGAAGAATAGATATTAGGAAAGCAATTGGTGCTCTCCACCACGAGGCTTACAATAGAAATTAAGGTGACTTGGAGAACGTTGGGCATGTTATGTTTCTTCTTACAAATGCGAGTTTGTGGCCTGAGATCTGCACCAGCTTCATCTTATATAACGTCTCTCTTTGAGTAGGAGAGAGAAGGACGCAGGCACAGAGACCTGGATTTAAGAATAGCCCACAGCCTTTCTCCTTCATAGTGGAGCCCCAGTGAGCAACTATCATAATGTGCCCTTTGTAGTCATAGCAGTTATGAATTAATTTCAAACTTCTCAAAATTTTTTTGAGATTTCATCAAAGTCTAAATACACCTCTGGAAGTCCTATAGGTGACTCCACCACCCAAACTCGATGTCACCATGGAAAAAAATTGATCCAGAACACCTGGCCTGCATGTTCCAAAGAAATACAAGAGGGAGAAATGTGATTCTACTCAATGATGTTTCTGGAAGGCTGTCCCTCTTGCCTTCTCAAGTCAGGTGTTTCTAATACAAGTACAGTAGAGTCCTTATAAAATATAATCAGATTTCTTCATGGGGCTGAAGCATTGTGAGGTCAGGACACAGGCTGGTGCCCAGGTCAGAATTTTGTGGCTTTTCCCCGCACGCTTTTGCGATAGAAGTTCGGTAGGTACATCTCAGGGCTCTGAAATCCTGGACCTCCTCACCGTGCTTACATTTCACCCTGTAGAAGTACAAGTTCAAATCACAGATAACAAGTAAATGAGATTATGATGTTAGCTTTCTCCAGAGATAACAGCAGTCCAGGTCATAAAACTACCATATGGCAGATTTGGCAGTCTTTACAGAGCGCCATGGATTAATTATCACATAGACAGACTCCGGTCCCCATTTGCAAGCGCCTCGGGCCCCCCGTGGCAGGGATTGGCAACCTGGTGAAGGCGAGAGCTTGTATTATGTTTGGCAGGGACACGATGTGACCTTACTGTGGCCAGTTCTGTCATCTCTTAACATTTTGCTTGTGATTAAGTTTATCATTTCAAATAAACACAAAATGTCAGGTCTCTGGGTCTACTTAACATGGAGAGCCAAAATAGACTTCTCTTTGATTTAAAAGGGTCCAGGCCAAGGGAACGATCTGATTAGCTCTCCCATCTGACTCTTATTAGAGCTATCGGATAATATAGTGAGGGTAAAATCCTTGTTCCAATTGGCCAGTTGCCACAAATCAAACCCACAGGGCATCCGCCATATTTCCCTTGACATCTCTGGATTACTGACTCAAAGCAATGGTTACTGGGTTGATCCTCCTGGAGTTTCACCTTTCAGCTTGGCACCACTAGTCCTGGATCAATTCTGTTCACATTTATCCTGGTTCTCCATCAGTTAAGGATGCCTGTATCTCCTGGACTTTCCTTCTGTTGCAATTCTCACTGAGAAGGACAGATCAGAGTGCTTGTCAACTTCTCCCCATCTGGGGCTTTAGTCAATATTCCTTTCTCTCAGTAGACGCTTAGCTACCATTTGACACTGGACACAGAGTGTGGGATGGTTTGCTTCTCAAGCATCTCTTCACTCCACTGGAAACCATCAAGTGAGACAGATGGAGCAGAAATGCTCTGTCTCTGCTTGGCTCTGAAGATGTTTCTGTAGAGGGGAGGCAAGCTGAGATTTGTATTCAAGGTGCTGGACACTTCCAACAGCTCTGCTTGTAGCGCAATCTCTGCTTTGTTTTATGATTACACTATGTGCAATTGTACAAATCAATACCACATAACTACAGAAAACCATGCTTTTCAACCAAGAGCAGAAGTCAAAGCCTCAGCCTGCTCTGAGCTCATTCATTCATTTATTTATGCAGTAAACATTCAAATGCCTGCTCTGGCCCCTATCCACTCATTGGCTCATTAGGCAGGTCACTCTCTCTCTCTCTCTTTGTCCTACAGCCAAATGGGCCTTCCCTTAGGGCTTTAGACAAGCTGAGGTCCTTCTTCCCTCATGAGACTTCTGCCATGTTTCCTAATTCAACATTCTCCTTCTCCCTTCTATTCAACCATCACTTGTCTACCTCATTTTGACTCATCTTCACATCTCTACCCAAGTGTCCCTTCCTCAGAAAGTAAACCAGGAAACCCCATGGTATGCCTTCACAACTAGAGGGAGAAGCAAATAATAAAGAGCAATGATCACAGCTATAATTAATAAATCGTGTGATGACTTGTTAAGTACCCACCTTCCTTGCTAGCATGTAAGCTCCATGAAAGTAGTGATTCTATTTTGATCAATGCTGATCCTCAAAGCCTGGCCCAGTGTCTTACACGAAGTTGTGCGCAATAAATATTTGTTTATTGATAAATTGAACACTTACATGTGTCACCAAGAGGGTTGCTCTTGAGATGATGAAAGAAATGGTCCCAGAGGAGCTCACAGGTAAGGTGCAAAGCGTAAACAAAGGATGGCAATGCAGTGTGATGCATGTTATATCACACTGCAGGTCCTGCAATGGGTAAAATGTTGACATTAAAATATGTGGGTTTTTGGTACCTTTTACCACATTTCTATAACCCCCACTAATACCTTCAAGGGGAAGGAGATATAGACTAGGATTTCTTTTTGAAAAGCCAATTTGCATTGACCTTGAAGAACTTCATTGAACTTGTAGAACAAATAATATGAAAGCCAAAGTGCTTTTGATTTTCAAGAACCAGGCTTCGTTCAGAGGAAAGAAAGAGGTTTCATCAGAATTCCAAAGATCAATGCTACAGCTTAGAAGACTGGGTAAACACTATGTTTCATAAATAAACCAAAAAGTAGAGGCAGATATATGATGATATAGTAATTTTATTCCCACCTAGGAAGGAAACATATATGATGAGTGGGAGAAGAGTTTTGGATAATAGTAAAGCCATTGGCAGGTATCTAAGAAGAAGCTCTTGCCTTTCTCTTCTCATGAAGAACAACCTTTGGTGGGAGAAGTTGGGTGTGAGATAAACACCCAGATAGGTTTTGGATAATCCTGGATCAACAGGACTTGTAACTCACTTCCTCTGGCATAACCCAGTCATTCAGCCTCTTAGAGAAGGCCCTCCCCCATTCAGCACAGTGCTGCAGCAACACGGCATCAATGAAACATGGTGCCAGAGAAACATGGCCGGCAAGCAATCTATTAGCAAGAGCTGAGGGACATCTCTAGATGCAGGATTCTAAGGACAGTGTCATAGAGTACTGATTGTGCCAGTACAACATGAGGAAACCAGCCAAAAGTTCCTGAGCTCCCAGCTTCAAAGGATATATGCTAAGATGCAGAGAAGGGACAAAGAATGCAGGGATGCCAGACATGATCCCCAAACACCAGATGGATAGCCTATCTGCAGTGGAGGCCAGTGGGGCCAGAGGATGGTGTGAGCCCTGGAAGTTTCTCCCCTAATTCCACGATGACTTTCTCTTCATACTGCAAATCTTCAAAAATTATAGAACCAAGAGGAAGGAGGATAGGTAGAGAATCTTGAATACTACCGAGATTTAATTTGGAAGTGATGGAAATGATGAAATTAAGAGTTTTCAGCCATTAGTGGAAATAAGGGCCTTTGAGCTAAAATTTTATTTTAGTTGTGGGAAAATAACTCCACATTTCTGCAGTCCAAAGTCTGTGACCATCAACATCTGAACATGTTACAGTGAAGGTTGCTGTGAGAGCTAAAGAAAGGAATGACGAGGTCTGTCTATGGGTGAACAGAAAGAAACATTTGAGTTGGGTCATGAAGCATAAGTAAGAGTGTGCAACTGAGGTGGTGGGAAGTGAATTCCAGGTAGAGGGAACAGCAGGTGTTCAGGAAAAGAAGAGAGGAAGATCATGGCCCAGTCAGGAAAAAGAAAGAGTATGAGAGGATCCAGAATGTAGGGCTTTCCAAAGGAATGAGGCTGGAAGATTAGGGTGAAGCTAAGGAAAATAGACTCAATCCAGTAGCCTGTGAAAATGGCAATTTTTAAGATGGAGAATGAAGTTGTCAGAGTCTTCCGGAGTGGGAGGGAAATCTGAGCAACTTCTCTAAAGGATGGTTTGGCTTTCTCTCTCAATAGTGAAATGCACATGGCCTTGACCTAGCAATTCTGCTTCTAGGAATTTG
Source organism: Ceratotherium simum simum (assembly GCF_057802395.1). Taxonomy (NCBI): domain Eukaryota; kingdom Metazoa; phylum Chordata; class Mammalia; order Perissodactyla; family Rhinocerotidae; genus Ceratotherium; species Ceratotherium simum. The sequence continues at coordinate 9,833,046 of NC_141920.1, forward strand.
AATCAGAAATGTTTGCTTGCCCATGTACACAAAGCTGTGTGTACCTAATGATTATTATTGCAACAGTGTTTAAAATAGAAAAAAAAAGGTAAGTAGTCAAAATGTTCATCTTAGGGGAGTGACATAGTAAACGGTGAAATAGTATACAGATGCTAAAAGGAATAAGATTTATTACTATTCCCTGAAATTGAAAGGTCTCCAAGGTATAATTAAATTCCCGCTTCATCCCTTTAATAACCTTTGTTCTTGAGCAGTTTATTTAACCTCTCTGTGTCTCTGTTTCCTCGTAAAACAGGGATTAGAATATGTGTATCTCATGAAGTCATCGTGAAGGCTAAATGAGTTAATACATATAAAGGGCTTAAAACAATGTCTAACAGATATTAAACATGATATTTATGCATTATTATCATGTATTAAGTTAGAAAAATAACTTGTACCACAGTATGCACAGTGTCATCCTATTTGTATTAAGAAAAACTTACATGAAACTTATGTGACTTAAATATTTATAATACCTTTTTGAAAGAAGACACAAAATATTGTTGACAGGTGATGTATCTAGGAGTTGAAATAGAGGCTGAAGGCTGGTGCGGGAAGGGGCCATTTCATCACTTTCTTCCCTTCTGTACTGTTTTTAATTTAAAACAAATAATGTGCTTGCATTATTTGTAAAATGACAAAAAACCAACAAAATTAATGATAACGTTCAAAACATTTATTTACTAAATCACTTTGAGGTTGATCTACATTAAATAACTTCAACAAATAAAATATTTAATGGAAAATTGTAGCATACGATACAATGTGCAGGGCATTATGATGCTGCAACAGGCTTGGAAATTCTCAAACCCAAAACAAACGACCCCAGTCCTGTTTCTTATTTAGATTGCCGCCTTTAAGGTGGAAAAGGCTTCCAATTATTATTCATTAATAATATTATTATCAAATATTATTATCATTATCATCATTATTATGTTAGCTCCATAACTTACTAGCATAGTAACGTTGGCAGGTTTTATAACCTCTTTGGCCTTTTTTCTTCATTTGAGTGTAATAATAGTCCTTCCATTTGGGTAGCAGTGAGGATTAAATGAGGTAATCCACCATATAAAGCGCTGTGCACAGTGCCTGGTATATAGTAAGGGCTCAAAAGTGCATGGTAGGAATAAAAATTTTGTCATCATCCTCTTCTTATATTAACCACACTCAGGGTCATTTTCCCCTACAGGGGCCACTCTTCTGAACCTCATGCAAAGGATGAAATGATTCAAAGAAAAGCTTCTGAGAAATTCAAACTTCTTTCTTATGGACATCCATTCTCTACACCTATCCAGATCAAGCTTTCTGGATAATGGGCAATGGAGATGCTTGAATTTAAAAAGAATAGTCCATAAAAAATTGACCTACAATGTTCTAGGCTCTTGGAAACTCAGGAACCCTGGCAAATGAATATACTTGGATAAAGCGCATTTCCAACTGCCAACAAAAAACAAACCAAACTGTAACAATTGCTTTCTCTGCTCAAAAGAAAAAATCTCTGTCTTTTGATGAGATGATATCATCAAGAAGCTATCATTCAATGCCAATTTATAAGAATCAGCAATGCAAAGTAGAAAATTGTTGTGGTAGGGAGGTAGGACCGGGATATAATTAACACTGACGGGTGCTCGGATTTTTTAAAACCAACATCAGGAAAACCACACAAAACTACAGTGTAATCTAAAACATTCTCCTGAGCTGGCAGGGAAGTGGACTGTGTGACCCACGGGGTCTCCATTCCAACTCTAATTGCTATTATTCTCTGGGATGTGATATCTTAATCAGAAACAATAGCTTGTCTAATTGACTATGGTTGGGGGGAGGCCTGCTACCTCTCGCAGATATCTGAACAGCGAGTGCAGTAAATGAGTAATGCACTGAAATTAAGAAGGGACAATTCAGACAGTGAGATCAATTAGACGGTGAATAGTCATACAAGCAGAAGCCCAGAAGCTTCTTCACTGGAAGTATTTAAGACTAGAAAGGTGACATAGAGAACATCCTCTATGGAATTATCTTTCATTTCAAGATTAGATGGTCTATTTTCTTTTTCAAAAATAATATTAAATAATTGCTCACATTTATAAAGTGTCTTTCACTCAATGAGCTTAAAGAATATTCACACATATTATGTTCATATCTCTGGTCATCATTACAAAATAATTTATTGTAATCTCAAATTCTCAGCTGTGAAAATTAAGACAAAACTGATCTATTATCATCAATATACTAGATATGTTATAGTATATGAAATAAAATATAATATAGGAAGAATCTTCCATGAGAAATAGTAATCCTAGTGCAAAACCCTAATGTCCCCAAATATATATTAAGAATATTTGATGTAAACAATACAACATAGCTATTTTATTCAAACACTTTGCGGGCATGTATCTGGACAAAAGTGGGGAAATCTTTTCTCTGAAAGTCATTTTGCTATAGAGTATTTGCTATACTTACTTATTTGCAGTTTGAATATATTTTTTCCATAAGTTTGACAGCAAAGTTAGAAAGCAGTTTGAAAGCAAAGGATACTGGACTGAGAGCCAAGAGTCTTGCCACGTCCTATCTAGGTATGTGATTTTTGGACAGGTCACTAAATGTCTCTGGAGTGACATTTCCTTTGTGTGTCCACTGCCAAGGACTCCATTCTTCCCTCCCTCTTTCTCTCCCATCCCAAGAGATCCATGCTTATCTGTCACACTTCATTTGCTAACTACTGGATCTGCTGCTCCTTACCTCTTACTTCATTATTATTGCTATTTGCTCATCACCTGCCAATCTGAACTTTTGTTTAGGAGATAACCATTGTTATTGCACTCAAGTGAACCAACAACTTGATTTGTTGATTTACTCTGGGTAAAATGCCCATTAGTACTCTAGAATATTAAAGTCAGTCTATGAATCTCCATTCCTCCCTATCAGGGCTACTTGAAGTTGAGGAGCCCTGTGAATCTCCATTCCTCCCTATCAGGGCTACTTGAAGTTGAGGAACCCCAATATGGGAACCACTAGACTATGTTCCTTAAACTCTACTGAATGAAGAAGAGGTGAGTGAGGACAGGGTGGACTTGAGAGTCTTGGTCCTCATTCAAGAGCTCAGAGCTACTCCATTCCACCACGTTACCAAGAGGGTAACTAGGCCCTGGGTTGAGAGATCTTCCAACTTTTAAATAGAAACTGGAAATCCCAGTTTCTATGTGAAATCTCATGATGTTTAAATGTTGGTCACCCCCATATTCATCAAGTCCAAGATGCCATCACTTAAGATGCATCTTAATTTCTGAGAAGTTAATTTTTTTTAAAAAAGTGTTTTCTAGAATCAATGAAATGTAGTTTATTTCTTTTAAAATACTTTATAATTTTTTCATTAAAATTATGCTTTACAAAATTTTAATTTATATCATGAGACTGAGTACGACCTATGGACCACCAGGTATTTTTTTTTACTTCTGCCTGGTCTAGGTGTTCTCCAATATCTCTTCTAGCTCTAATATTTGATTACTTTACTCAGTAAACAACATTGAAATAGTGGTAAACAGAAACCTTTTTAAATTTAATCTTGTCCAGGAAAATCAGTATTGAAACATATTTACTGAGCACTTTAGAAGTCCTAGATAGACCTAGTAAACACATCCCACTTTAAGTAAACTTATAGAGAACTAAAGAAGAATCAGTTATAGTTTGATTCATTGACATATTATTATGTTTCACATAAAATTGATTAAGGTTTTATCTATTGCTATCAAGTTAAATTTTATATTTTGAAACTATGGTTTGTATTTTCAAGGCTCAAATATTTTTATAGAGCTTCAAGCAATTTCTAGCTCCCAATCCCTGCGCTTATGTTGCCTCTGGGATGAAACGGCCCTATGCAAAGCAGTGGTCTATTTCATCCTCAAGTGGGGACCTACTATGTGTCAGGTGATTGCATGTGTTATGTCATTCATCCTCACACAACACTGTGGGGGTAGGTAGTATGCAGCTCTATCTTACTAAGAAGAAAACTGACTCTCAGAGAAGTTAAAATACTTGCTCAGAGTCACAACTGTTTATGTTTGGCCCTCCCTGATTCCTCTGTGCCATCTCCATGCTTTCTGTGACCTGGGAAACTAAGCAGTACACACTAGCACAAAGGACATTTCTTCCCAAAGCTTCTGGCTGGGTTTGGACAATGGGAATCTCCACGAGGAAATCAGAAGGAAGGAGGAGAAAGCCAGGACCCTTTTGTGATAAGGTGGTCCTCTCCGCACAGCCCTCTGGCTCCTGAGTCTGGCCACCTCTCTTTCCTCTTGCCTCAGGCATGGGAGCAGTACAAGAGCCCCTCTGTTACTAGCCCTCAGGTACTCCACTATTCCTGGAGGTTTCCCTATATCCTGTCCACAGCTTTGTAAATAGTCCCTTTATGTAACTCTCTTAAAAAATGTGCATACTGTGGGTGCCAGGCTGAGACAGCTTCAGGGACCAATCAGAGATTCAAACCTAGGTCCTAACAACTCAGAATCAAAGACACTTTTCACCAAACCACAGAGCTTCCAAAATATCTCCTTAGGAAAACTTTGATCATATGCTATTATAGTAGTCTGTTTTAAAAAGGGGGGAAAACATAAAAAACATACAGTTGTTTCCTGTGGCATAACATCTTCTTCATTAATATAAATACCATTTCTTTGAGAACTGTTGGGGAAGAGAGAGAATCCCCCTCTGCACTTTCCCTTAAGGTTCTTATGGCTGGGCAAATAATTAAAAGACAGGTTAGCAGGAGAAAATAATACCAAGTTTAATAACATGTATACATGGGAGAAATCAGGGAACCTGAGTTTCTCAACAAAATGGCAGAGATTCTCATCTAAGATACTATCTTCAGCTAAAGACAAAGGAGGAGGTTGGGGGTGGGGGGAGTCAGTTATGGGAGATTACCAGAAAAACACAGTAAACAAGAGTAAGGTTATTATGCAGGTTTAAGGCCTCACCTTCCACATTGATAAGTTTCTAGAGATGAGGTCATCCCCCCTCTTCCCAGTACAGGGAGGGAGATACCTTTACAAATGGAGATTTCCCTTATAAATGTAAATGTTTGTCTGGTAACTCTTTTCAGGGCCACCTAGAGAATGCAGCCAGGGAGAGACAGAATTTTTGATAAGAGGGCCTTGTTGGTGCCTTTCCTATTGTAGCATTTATTTTACGTTAGATTACAGCCATCATATGATAGTGGCTCCTTCCTGAAACAGGTCTTCTATGTTAAATATTTAAGCAGTTTGGGAGAGGTCAAATGTCCGTCAGAGAAAATAATCAAGGTAAAGAGACATATTTCAGGGTGGCCAATTTTGATCTCCCACAGAACCATCTAGTACTTTTGAACTGTTCAGAAGAAAAATGCTATGAAAATCCAAGATATTAATAGTACATCATTTTTGCCCAGTGATAAAAGTCCCACTGACATGAGGATACTTACTATAGGAAAAAAACACTTCAGCAGGAGAAAATCTTTAGGAAAGAGATTCTACTACACAGGAATTCACTTTGTAGCAAAAGTATAGGTTTGTTGAATTCAAAAAGGTATTAGAGGATTTACTAATGCAAGGAGGAACTCAAGATTATCTGTACCTCAAGAATGGAATGTTCTGTTTCCTGTGGCCTAGTCAGAGGTATTATTAATTGCACAGGTGGTCACTTGGAACTGCTCTGGGCACACCTCAATATTTGGTTCCAATAGACATTATAAAATAACTTCTTAATGCCAATAATATTCCCCTTTTATTGTTTTTATTCATGTAGTTTCTGTTTATATATTAAGTAGCTCACCAGGCAATTCTGAGTTTCAGTTTATTTTTCTGTAAAACTAATGATAATATAATAAGAAGTAAAAGAAAGAGCACTTTTGATGAACACTGACTATATACCAGGCCCATGCTAAGCCATTTATATGCATTTCCTCATATGGACATCTTATTTTAAAGATTTTATTTATTTATCTTTTTTCCCCCCAAAGCCCCAGTAGATAGTTGTATGTCATAGCTGCACATCCTTCTAGTTGCTGTATGTGGGACGCAGCCTCAGCATGGCCGGAGAAGCGGTGCGTCGGTGCGCGCCCAGGATCTGAACCCGGGCCGCCAGCAGCGGAGTGCGCGCACTTAACTGCCAACCCATGGGGCCGGCCCTGGACATCTTATTTAATTTAATATTTTCAAGGACATATTATTATGCTGGTATACTTTATTATTCCCAAGTTACAGGTGAGAAAACTGAGACCCAGTGTGTTTATTTATCTTGCTTAATGTCACACAACCAGGAGATAATAGAACTGAGACTTCAATCTACTGCAAAGCCAACATTCTTAAGTTTTATCCAGAGGTACAAAATCAAGTGCAAACTGAGACCAGATAGGTACACAGAATTAATGGAGCCAGCTGGGGGCAATAAAAGGAGGGTTATAAAATCAGAGAGCAGATGCCCTACCTAAAGGGACAGTCACTTCCAACTTCCATAAAGAGTGGGAACACAGTGTAGCCACATCTTTGGTTTTTCAAGAGAAATGGAAATCCTAAATTTTTATATATGAATCTCTTGATTTTTAAATGCAGGCTATCAGCCAATAAAAAATAGTTTAGATGTTGAAGCTAAGCTAGTGGACAACAGGTCTGTGGTCTGTGCCATCTCAGCTCCTTGGTAAACACAGAGAAGGCTCACCTCTACAATCCTTTGAAGATCTTCTCATCTATTTTCGAGGCCTGGAACGTCATGCAAGTCCTGGACTTAGTCAGAGCGAGGGTGACCAACCCATCCTCATTTGTCTGGGACTTTCCTGATTTCAAAACTGCAAGTCCCTTGCCCAGGGAAAACCCCAGCCCCAGGCAAAGTGGTATAGTTGTTCACCTAGTTAAAGGAGAGAATTGGCTTCTGGCATCTACAAAACTTCAGAAGGTCAAATAACCTGACCTTTAGAATGTGCCGTTTCAGGGGAATTTTGCTCTCCTCGAAGGTGCTAATTTGCTAAAGCTTTTGTGTCTCCACTTCAGAAATTAAACTGCCTCTGATGCCAGGGTGTAACATTCCCGAGGACAGCCCCAAAAAGCAAGTTTCCAAGAAACTCTGCCATGAGGAGAGGAGGCCCCGGAAGGCAAGCAGATGTGAAAGCTTCTGGTTGTTATTTGTCAGAGAATCCTAATTCGAATCCAAGTGGGAGCTCGCCATTATTGGGGACTCACACAGCTCCAGGTAAACAGCTAATGAGCAGGCCGCCAGTTCCGTTTTTATCAAGAGCCCTCCGAGACTCAACCGCGCCATTTCATAAAATATGCAGATGATAGCGCGCGGAGAAGAGCAAAGGCTTTGGAAATGATTCACACAACCTAAAAATGATGTTGAAAAGGGAGGAATTAAATATTCACAAAGTGAGAGGAATTAAGGCATATTAACTGTTAGAAAGTGGAAATGAAATGACTAACATGCATAGAGTTGATGAGAACTGCATGATTACAGATCTGTCAAAAGTTTCTAATTCTGACACTGTGCGATGTGGAGGTGCTAGTTGGCTGGTAAGGGCAAAAATTGGGTATGGGCAAGCCGAGAGATGCTGACAGATCAGAGTCAAAGGGAGGAAGACACAGCAGTGATTAACATTAGGCTCCGTTGTGCGCTGAGGGTGAACTCCATGCTCACAAAATGAATACTAATTAGGAGCACAAAACAGACTTTAAGTTGGCTAGACGCTTGATGCTGAATGTGGCTATTAAGTCCATAATGAGGAAGGCAGGAGAAGGCCTAAAGGCTGGAGAGGCTAAATTCGGTGAGGTCATCCCACCCTCCACTTTTAGGGAATGGAAAGCCAAATTGTGGCCCATCCAAACTAGAATTAGCAGTAATTATTATATAATATGTAATGATGGGATTTAAATGGCTAACACATTTTCTCTGCTGAGATCATTTAGACATGATTCATACAAATGATTAAATTAATAGTTCGTCCTCTTTTCAGACTGCCAGGCAGCTTAAACTAGATTTTTCAACAGAAACAGATCCTAGTGAAATCACATGAATACAGAGATTTTCAGAAAAGGCAGCAGAAATCGGTTCTGTGTGTAAGGACACACAAGGGTTTAGAGAAATTCACAAATTCACCTCAAGGATGAGCACACAGCTCTTGGCTCTTGCTTTTTTTTTTAATCTATCTATATTTTTGAAAGTGGTTTTAGAGGTAAAGATATAAAATCTGCCTCCTCAAAATAAAGAGATATAACACCGTAGGCTAAACAAATATTTATAGAGATAGAGTTGCTTTCCTTGCATCTAAATGCAGCCGCTTTTTAAAGAAAACAATTCATATATGTAAAAATACATTTTAAATAATAATAGGAAGATGATTCAGAGAAATTTAAAATTTGATACCAATGGAAAACAGTTTAAAAGATGACAGTATTTGCATATGAAGTATTCATGATTTTAGTGCAGAATCTGAAATTTTCAAGAGAATATTAAGAAAAAGATAAAGAAATTGCAAACAAAAACTCAGAGCCATCTTTGATAAAGCATTTCTCGACTAACATTTCTGCTTCAATCCCATCATTGTTGTTGGATTTGGGGATGCTAATTTTTTTTCCTCCTGCAGAAGTATAAAGCAGTTATTAGGGACAGGAGGCATTGCCAGGGATCCACTGTGTTTTCTGAGTGGAGAGGTTTCTAGTCCCATCAGCTGCACAGCATATGAGCAAATTAACAGGCACTTGGGGAGGAAGCCCACAGTACGAGGCTCAGGCGTGTAATAATTAACATAGCCTTGCTACCTCCGTGGCATCTTGGGATGAAAATATTAATCATTCACGGCTGTGATCGCCTCAAAATCTCCTATTTTATGGCTTTGACACATGCATGAATAATGCCATCTGCTATAATGTGCAGCATATCAGAAAGAATATTTTTACAGTATAGCTACTCCTCCAGAATACCTTGTAAAACGGATGCGAGAACTTGTTTCCTTCAGCATCTATGGAAAACAGAACAGGATGCCATCCTGCATCTATACCATACTTTACTGAGCACCTACTACGTGCCAGAAATTCCATGTGTTCTTTGTTTAAGCCTTACAATGACTCTATGAGGGTAGTGCTATTATTATCTCCATTTCGTAAATGAAGAAACGGGGGAGTTGAGAGGTTATAGTCAACCTGCCAAAGAAACAGAGGCAGGATATGAACTTCAGTCTGCCTTGCTCCAAAGCCCACGCTCTTCCCACACCATGGAATTCAAAGGGAACTCTAAATATTACTGCGACATTGGTTTCCACGGTGCCCTCGCCCTCCTTGGTCTCCGGGGATCACCCTGGCAATTAATTCATTTAGAGAATCCATTCAGCATTTTCCCTACTCTGCCTCATCACTTTCATCACCCTTCTTTTTCGTGTTTCCTATCCTTGATTTGAGCATTCAGCTCAAGTTCATGCCCTTGCCGATTCATTCTCCACACTGTAGTCAGAGTGCAAGTTTCCCAATGTAAATTGACTGGGGGAGCTCTCCTGCCTGAAATCTTCACTATTTTTTTCTCATTACACTTGGGATAAAGATGGACAATACATTGCCTACAACGCCCCAGGTGATCTTGAACATCTTCTGCTTCTGCAGCTTCATCTCCTGTATCCCTCCTTCTAGATCTTTTACTAACATCTAGCAAAGAGGAGGTCTCTGCATTCCTCAAAGCCATCCATCTCATCTGATCCCAAGCCATTGGTCACGCTAAGAGCCTCTGCTGTAACACTGCTTCTCCCGCACTCCCGCCCCCACTCCCGTACCTTGGTTAACTCTTTCTCATTTGTTAGATCTTCCCTCCCTTAAATTTCACTTTCTCAGAGTTGACACCCTTAACTCCCTAGGCTGCTCTGAGTTTTTCCAGATGCTCTCAGAACCCTATCCGTGTCCTCCCCAGCCATTGTCACAATTATAAGTAAATTGTTCTCTGTATGATTGTTTGTATCATAACATCTGGCCCCCATATGAGATTTTAAACTCCATGATGGCAGAGACTATGTTCTCAGTGTCTAGTATATAGTAGGTGCTCAATAAATATGTCTTGAAAGAAGGAAGGCATGAAGGAAAGACTGGATGAAGCATCTTCATTTTTGGCCAGAATCCCTTCCTCCCGCACTTTCTCCATTGTCTAAGTCAACACGGAAGCCTTTCCTTGTTAACATTCACACCGCTTGGCAACAACCAGGAAGGATTGCATCATGAGCACTGTTGTTTTGTCAGGAGAGGGGAGGCTGAGTTTATGCCTTTGGAGATTCACCTGGCTGCAGGAGCGTTGACTCCCCCAGGCTCCTCAAACTTCTACTGCACACCTCTCTGAGGTAGGTGTAACACGGTGCTGTAATTGCTTGTTTGCGTGGCTGGCTCCCTCATCAGACTGTGAGCTCCCCAGGGCAAGGGCTTACCTGGAAGGTATTTGCATCCCTTTAGCATCCCGCACAGTACCTGAGAACAGAATGTACTCGGTCAATGGCTGTTGAAAAACGATTTCATTAATGAATGACTCAGTGAGTAATTGAATGAATAACTAGAGGAATTAGTAAATTAGTGAGTTAATAATAAAATAAGTGAAAGTGAATGTGAAAACAATTATTCACCCAAGTGTTTCCGAAAGTGTAGTGCCCATCCCATCGGTGGTACACAAGATAATTTTAAGGAATCCATAAACTAACTTTTTCATTTTAGTTGCTGAGAAACAATGAAATCAATGCTAGAAAAAAATTAACTTGCACATTAAATCCTTGGTGTCATTGATATTACTACTTAGGACAATTTGAGTTAAATAAAAATATTAAGCAAGTACAGTACTTTTACAGAAGTAAAATTGGCATAAGTGAGGCTTGGGAACACATGGTTCAAAAATGAATGGGTGGGGGTCAATCTCTAAGATTTCATGAGCTTCTACTGTGTTCCAGGCACTGTTTTAAGTGCTTGACCTGTATTAACTCGTGGAATCTTCGTAATAGCCCTATGAGTAAAAACTATCCCATTTCACAGGTAAGGCTATGGAAACTGAGATATGGAGAGGTGACATCTTTGTCCAAGGCTGTGTAACTAATAAGTGTTTGAACCAGGGTTCACATCCATGCGGAGCCTATGGTCTTAAATGCAGCGCTGGCTGCTCAGACTCTATGGCAGAGAATGCAAAGTGGAACAAAGGGATCAAACATGTGAGTGAGCGAGTGAGGGAGAGAGGGAGGGAGCCCAAGAAAGAGAATAAGAGGCAGCTGAGGCGAGTGCCTTTCCCAGCGTGACTCAGAGCTCGGAAGGATGCTGGCAGTGACCATCACTTTGTCCTGCTCCTTGCATTTCTTCAGCCAGATTAACGCCATGGCCACTCTTGACAGCCACCTGGAGGGGAAGTCCTCCTACTGCATCTACTTGTGGCTCACGAAGGGGAAAAATGCCCCATCTTTCTCCACCACCATTTGGGAAGCATCTCTCTGAGCTCTGACATCTGACAAAATAGGTGAATGTGAGGTGGGCCCATTCACTCCTGGACAACCCTACTCCCCATGTACTGTTCAGAGCGCTCACTTGGGAGGAGATGGGAGCAAAGGGGTCTGCACAGCAGCCATCATGACCCAGGGGGAATCGGGGAAGAGGGTGACCCCATGCTCACTCAGAAAAGATATGTGAGTCTCTTCTCACTTGATTCTCTTAGAGAGTTCAGCAGCATCCTTCTCCACGCAGTAGGGTCATGTCGCACACGACCATTCAAGAAGCAACTAACTCTCTTTCCCTTTCCAAATCTGTCTTTTCCTCATACTTCTTCCTCCACCTGAAATGCTCTCCCTATCACCCTTTGTGCAAATCCTAAGTCTGAATTCAGACTAGGCCCCTTACTACCTGTGGGCTGTCAGGTAGCTTACCTGCTCTTTGTCTCCCTGTCCTTCAGGTGTCAAATGGAGGCCCCCACCTCATCGGGCACAGGTTAACACTCCATACACGGTGGCTTTTATCCTGCTTGGGTTGATCTCAATCTATATATGTAAGAGTGCAAAAAGATACATTTAGGGACCAGCCCGGTGGCGTAGCTGTTAAGTTCACGCACTTGGCGGCCTGGGGTTTGCAGCTTCGGCCCAGGTATGGACCTGCGCACTGCTTACCAAGCCATGCTGTGGCGGCGTCCCATATAAAGTAGACGAAAGTGGGCATGGATGTTAGCCCAGGGCCAATCTTCCTCAGCAAAAAGAGGAGGATTGGCAATGGATGTTAGCTCAGGGCTGATCTTCCTCACTGAAAAAAAAAAAAAAAACAGAAATCCTTCCCTATGGTGAGGTCATATTTAAAAAAAAATACATTTATTTTTCTATCTCTAAATTTCATTGTCAAGCCTTTTTTCACCAAGTGGTAGAAACTTAATTGATTCAGGGTCTCACCTCCTCCCTTTCCTTGAGGTTGAGTCTTACGTTCTAGAGATGGGGTTTCTGGTCACTGGTCATTTTATTTATCTATGCGGGTGTGTAATGATATGTCCTTATTTAGTCTTGATCATGAGAGTTAAAACTACCTCTCCTCACCACAAAACACAAGACCCCATTAGCAATCCCTGCCACTTCTAGACCATGTCTGAATGGAAGCAACATTCCGATTCTCCCCACTTTGCACTAGGGTAGGAGAAAGCGTGTTGTGTTAGAACTTCCTGCCATCCTGTATCAGTCCGGATTTGGCTGCAGAGGATATTAATACATTGAGGCACTAAACAATTGTTGGAAGGACTGGAGGGTCACCTTGTAGGGGTGACTTCTGGAATCACACCGCAGAACTGGCTGCAAACTTCAGGAATACAGAGAATCAAGAAGCTGCCACTGGAGCTACTGGTTTCAGGACCACTTTCTGATTCAAGATTAAGAAGCTGCTTCCGTGATAGCTGGCTCCAGAACTATGCTGTGTCTGCCATGTTTGCACTGACAATAATACAGACGCTCCACACCCTGCCTCCTGACAGCCACAAAACCAGCATCTGAATACTGGGCTGCTTTTAATAGTGCCATGGAAACCCCAGTCTTCCACGACTATGCTTCCAGAAGAAACCACAGAAGCAGCAGGAGTATGACTTCTACCTCCCTCCCACCTCTACTTTTTGGGAAAAGGCAAGGTGGGGCAAGACTGAGGAAGGAAGGGAGAACTTGCAGGCAACTACCAGAGAATTCTCTCCCAATCTCGGATTCCAAGTTAACTTCCCCGGAGATGTGCCCCTGTGATGGCTAATGCTGGAAGACCCATATGGATGTGACAGCAAGTTCTACACTGGCGGCGAGCAGCTTGATTAGGACATGGGGGTACCCGGCCCCTTTGGTATTGTTCCCAGCCTTTGTAGACTCTACACAAACTCTGGATTCACAAATCTTGTGATTTAAGCCCTATCTGATGCTTTTTCCTCTCAATATTCCCTTCACAACCACTCTGCTGGTGTTATTACCTCCCCATTTTACAGGTGAGGCAACTGAGGCCAACATGGATGAAGCATTCAATGTCGTATAGCTGCAGGGGAAGATTCAGGTTTTGTTGATCCTAAAACTTATCCAATTTGGATTCTTCTTTAAAAAAGGAATCCCAATTACTGATACAAAATTAGATAAGAAAGTGAATATTTACCTGGAATGAGAAAATAAATCAAGACAACTTATAAATTTTAAAAAGCCAACAAACCACAAACACACATCACAAAATCTAGAAAACTAACTTAATATTTTATTAACTGCCTGATATCTCTAAAATATTTTTCTTACATTTTTTGCTTTGTGCTCTTCGATTGTCTCATCATGACAAAGATTTTATAAAATATTTTTATAGAGAGAAAATAGAAAAATAACAGTTCTTCCCCTAACATGGTTGATCAAAATCTTTTCTATTATTGGTAGTTTACAGATATTTATGTGAGGTTTATAACTCATTACCAGTAATGTCGTATGAATTTTTAGGATAGTTGTCAAATTTGTGAAAGCCTCTGCTAAGTTTCTTCTCTATGTGAACTGTAGAAGTTCAGCGAAATTTCCAGTTTTTCATGTATTAACTAATCTTAAACACCATTTTAATTAAGAACTCCAGTTACAAGTTTGTCAGTAATGCCATTATTTAATGGTGTATTCTGAGTTTTATGTTATCTTCATCTATGCTAATACTCTGTGTCAAATCAGGAAGAAATGTAAACAGTGAGATTACGATCATTTTCAAAATTTCCATCAAAAAAAGAAAAATCATGTGCGGCACATTTATGGTTGTGTATGCTGCATTAGTGTGTCTACTCCTGAGAGAACAGAACTTCCAACTAGACTAACTGTTGATGAAAATCCAATCCTTCACTCACTAGAGCACATATCCAACACTCAGAAAAATTTTCTACAGACCAGCTACCAATTCCTTACATTCCAAACCATGATTCTCTTCTCCACGCCATTGGTGGTGCAGACACCTTGGGATATATTGACAGTGAGAGCTGCCATTGGGCTTGCACCTTCCCACCATAGCATTGGGTTCGTTGGCACAGTGGGTATAGGAATGTTCCTAGAAGTCATTGCTACACCAGGATACTAGCAGTACCTGAAATACAAGTGAAAGTGACAGGAACACACAAATATATCATATTAACCTCCAAATAAATCAATCCTCCATTCATATTTCCTATAATAAGAACTTAAAATGCCAATGGCCATTCCAATGTCACCTAACTCAAAGGAAGTATGACAGAAGGGAAGTTGGAGTGGGAAGAGACAGCATCTTAATCAATTGTGCTTAAAGCCTTTTACTTTCACAGATGTTTCACATACATATCACCATGGCAACGCGTTGGAAGGACCCCTCCCAGGCCTGAAATGTGAGAGTCTCTGAAGCTTAAGCATGCTTGGCCTCAAAGTATATCAGTGCAGCCAGAAACTGGGACCTGAAGCTTCTAACTCGAGAACACAGCCTCTTTCCACGATGCCTGAAGACCTCCCTGTTCCAAGAAGCATATGCATAGTCTGGGGACATCTGCTTGCTCTATATTAGCCGCAATTAATAATCAGAAGCAGAGACACAGCCACTTAACGTATATCAACCACTCTTCTGGGAGTGAGCTGTCATCCTCCAGTTCGCTTTTCCCGAGACAGGGAAATTGATAGGTCACTAGTCTCTGCGAATAGCACTCAAAAGGTATCATATTTATTTTAGTTGCAGCTTCAAATCAGTGGCTATCTGCATTATGAAGAACATCGTTCTATAAAACACATTTGGTCTTCATTTTTCAAATGCTCCTGAAGGGAACATATGGTAATCTGTTTAACTCTGTATTCCACAGAGATACCTAAACCTCATCCACCAAACTCTCATGCTATTTTTATTATAAAATTCATGTCCTTTTTATACCCTAAATATTCCTCCTTTTTGCTTAGATGGTTAAAAATACCGGAGGCTGCAAGACTACCCTGTTTACCATCAAATTCATGAGTCATGCCCAATAGTCATTAAATATAACAGAAATATTATTCACAAGGGGATTGAGGAGTCCATATGGGCAGAGCCCATATTCTTCCGGGTTTCAGACATGAACTATTTTGAAGTTATTTGTTTCTTATCAGAACTCATGCTAACATAAACTCTCAATTTGAACTTCTGAATTACTTGTCTCCTGCTAGAAGCTCACCCCTGCAAGTTTTTCTTGATTGTCCAGTTTTGAGGCTGTATTTCAGCATCTGATTATTTTCCCAGATCTGAATATTGCTCCTCCGTGCTTCCATTTCCCCATCAACAGTGTCATTTAAAACACTGATTTCACTTCCCACATATCCCTAAGCTCACTGCCCTTCCCTACCTCCCGTGAGAGCTCAGTGTGGAATGTGACAATGGGAACTCCAGGCCTCCATTCTAATGATAGTTATTATTGATGTTCAAACCATAAAACAGAGTTGGCGTTTAATTGGAAGCTGCCTGCCAATGCAAGGAAGGAAGCATAGTTCCTAAAATTTGGTTTGTGGCAGAGGCAGAGTTTCTCTAAAAAAATCAATACAGTTCTTTCTCCCAAAGCAGGTATAAACATGAAATATTCACCTGCCTTTCCTTACACGTATCAGCATTTACAAAAGATGATCTATGACCAGGCGATTCTCTGTGATCCAACATATTTTAAAAACACTTTATTTTAAATCTTCCTCGTTGGTTTTCACAATGTATATTAGCATAGTTAAAGCTCTCGAAGTCCCTCACTAAAACAAACAAAATCTATCTTTTTTTTAATTTCTCAATTGCTCTTGATCATGTGACTATTTTTCCTTGAACATCCAGCAAAACTAGTGCTCCACAGAGCACATTTTGGGTAATGTTGCCATAATTAATTTTTTCTGATTTTTCAATGACATATTATGCATTTAATGAATAGATTTCATGCAATAGAAGAGCATCTCAATAGGTTTCAGATCATTTGATTAAACTTGTTTTTTTCTTAAGATTGAGAAAAACAATAGAAGATATGATTGCATAAAATAATGTAGAAATTTTATGTAAATCTCAGAATTAAGTATCAGAAATCAGAGTTCGAGTTCTGAAGACCTAGAGTTGTCTTTCTGCAACATCCCTAAATCATAATTAATGGGATTACGCAACCGACTAACCAAGCATTCACTTACTTATTCATTGTTCACTTATTCATTATTTTATTTATTGAGCAACTACTCTGTGCCAAGCACTGTCCTAGGCACTGAGACACTGTGGGTAACTTGCCCATAGGGAATTTGTAGCCTTTTGGAAAAATGAGCATTCATAAATAATAACACAAATACACATTTAATTTTAATTGATGTACGTTCTATAGAGAAGAAGAAACTAGTGCAGTGACAATATGTAACAGGAGAAAATGATCCAGGTTAGGGGAAGAGGAAGATGTCAGGGAGGGCTTCCTGGAAGAGGTAACATTAGGCTATCACTGAAGAGATGATTTGGGCAGATTGGGTTGAGGCAGGAAGAAAAAGTATTCCAGCCCCAAAAGTAGAATATGCGGGGAGAAGTTTTGCTGGTTCAAAGAAATGGAAGAAGTCCATGTGGCTGGAAACTGGAAAGAAAAAGAGGAAGGAGTGGGATGATGCTGGAGAGGTAGGTAGGAGCCGGATCTTCTAAGGCCTGGAAAGCCAGTGAATATACATGAATATTTTAATTCCAAGATCAGTGAGAAGCATGGTTGATCAAACCAAGATTAAAAAGAGTTCTTGGGGGGCCAGCCCTGTGGCGTAGCGGCTAAGTGCACGTGCTCCACTGCTGGTGGCCCGGGTTCGGATCCCGGGTGCGCACCGACGCACCGCTTGTCAAGCCATGCTGTGGGGGCGTCCCATATAAAGTGGAGGAAGATGGGCATGGATGTTAGCCCAGGGCCAGTCTTCCTCAGCAAAAAGAGGAGGATTGGCAACAGATGCTAGCTCAGGGCTGATCTTTCTCACCAAAAAAAAAAAAAGAGTTCTTGGTTTGGAAAATAAGATGGATTCTAGCCTGATCCACTTAAGCATTATTTAATGATGAAAGAGTACATCCAAATAAATGATAAGAATTAAGCAGCCCAAAATAAAAGAGGTTTCAGTTATACAAGATGAATCAAGCCTGTTTTAAATGCAAGAATTCAGCAATCAAGAGACGAGAATGTGCTGCTGCCTAACCAAAGGTTGTGTCCCACATAACAGCACCCAAAAGAACCCATCCCCTAGTCAGGGTGGCCCACAGGGTAGGTGTGGCCCCAAATCCACTTACCTTTTCTGCCTCTCTGATACATATGAAATATACTGCTTCTAATCACAGTTAGTAAGTGAGGAGAGAAGGTGAGATTTCCATCTCCTTAGCACAATAATCTTCCCAGAACAAGTTATCTTTATAAATAATTCCATATTACCCCAGTCACACTGTCTGGATATCTGGAACTTACTTAAACGAAATGGTTGGCTTTAAATACTTCTAGAAGAAGGCTTTTAAAATTCAGAGCATATGTCTTCAAGGCTAGAGGCCAGGGTTTGTGATCAAATATTATGCCCTCAGATTGAAATACTGTATATGACCTGTAACTGGAAAAGGGATGGCCCCCCAGAAGTTAGCAGCTAGTTCTGGGGAGGAAAATGCCTGCTTGAAATTATTTATGATGAATAATAACACTAAGAAAATTGCCTTAATTCTCCAAACAGTTCCACTTGTCTGCTTTATCTCTGCAAAATGGCATTTCCAAGATACTAGGCACTCACCAGCAAAACTTCCCTTTCCTAGGATTCCTTGGCGATATCCAGGCAGCCTTTAAGTCTTGTTGGATCTATCCAGCAAGATTTACCCACTCCCCTCCCCTCCCCAAGCACAACAAACCCAGATCAGTTTCCATTGCCTCTTCTTAGAGGTAATTATTTTAGATGTCCATAGACAGATACTGGGTAAAGTGGATTTGGGGCCACAGATACCATCCGATGGTAATGAAAAGACATGGGCTTCTCCGTCAGAAATATCTGGGCTCAAATTCAGGTTTAAATCTCAGAGAAGTCACTGCTCTTCTCTAAACCTTGTTTTCTCCATCTACAAAATGAGCACGAAGCCAGGGTGCACTAGTGGTCATTACAAGCATTGGACCTGGAGCCAATCTGCCTGAGTTCTATTCATGGCTTTTCTGTGTGACTTTGGAAAAATCATTTAACCCCTATAAGCCTTAGCCTCCTCATCTAGAAATGGGAATGATAATAGTAGGTTTTTTGTGAGAACACAGTGAGGTGACACGTGTAAAACATATAGGACGGTGCCCACTGCCGAGTGAGCACTCACTGATGGTGAGATTACTATTAAGACTAGATGTTGTCACACTAGGGCTCATCCAGATGGCACCTCAGGAGTGACATTCAGGTCCCACAGGATCACCTTCTCCTAATGCCACGTGCCTCTCATAAAGACACGACCTGGCCCCTCGTCACCACGTTTGCTAACACAGCCGCACCAGACCCTGTTCCCTCTGACGCTCCTCCCTCTCTCGCGTTCTCCTTGCTGCACCTCAAGGCACCGTGTTTTCACCCCTTTCCTGGCCTGACAACTCTTCAGGTCGGGGTCGAGGTCTTGCTGCACGTACATGGAATCGGCAATAAGTATTTGAGGCATTTGGTGTGCTGGCCCGTAAAGCCGCGTTCTCACTCGATTCATTCCCCACTGGAAGGACGCCACTGCTGTCCTGCAGTGCGTTGAGCCGTCATCTCTGTTGCAAAAACCAGCCCCAGGCAGAAGGATGTCAACACCCCTCCCCACAGCCTGGACACCACCAGACCCAATTTCACCCCAGGCATTTGGAATTCAGGGTTCTAATTTCCCAAAATCAATCCAAAGGACGAAAATTCACATTTTGAAATTTTAATAGTTTTACTAGATATTTCTCTCTGCGGTACTAGGATAATGTGACCAAATAAATAAACCTTTTAGTATAGTCAGGTTTTTGCTTTTTGCTTTATTTTTATTTTTTATATTTTTGTGGGTGAGGGATATGGTGGAAGCAGTATATTATAGTGTTTAGGAGCAAGGATTAGACTTCCTCATTGCAGTCCCAGAATTACTAGTAACCTCAGACAAGTTACTAATCTTTCAGTTCTTTTCTCACTTATAAAATGGGTGATAGTATTAATTCTTACTTTGTAAAACTGTTAATACACGTAAATGATTAGACTATTGCCTCGCACATGATACTCATCAGTTAGTGTTAGCTACTGGTGTTAGTAGTTACTTCAATGATAGTCTATATAGTAACCAAGTACACGACCTGATTCCCGTGCCCTCCCCCAAACTAGTGTCTCACTATTATGTTCTTGTAAGTTCCTTTATAGGCTGTGTGTGTGTGGGGTGGGGGAACCTGCTATGCACCAGGCAGTGTTCCATGAAGTAGGGATACAGGTGTAAAGACAGACCACGTCGCTGTTTTCTACAAGGAAAACAAAAAAGATTTAACAAATATCTAAACAAGATAATTTGGTTTATATGGACCATGAAGCTCATAATGCAGGATGATGTGATACAAAACTAATAGAGGGACAATTTTTGATAAGTGATTAGGGAGGAGTTCTCTGAGAAGGTGACATTTCAACTGAGATCTGAATATAACAAAGGAATTGTCATGCAAAAAGCTGGGAGAATAGAATGCCAGACAGATGGAAAAAATATGAGTAATCAAGTATTTATCTGAATAGTGTCTGTCTCATAACGTAGAGCAGACATCAGAAAACTATAGCTTGTGGGACAGACCTAGCCAGTGGCGTGTTTCTGTATATGAAGTTTCTTGGGACACAGACACAGCCCTTTGTTTATGTGTCGTATGACTGCACTCATGTATGACGGCAGAGTTGAGTAGTTGTGACGGAGACTGTACGGCCCATGAGTCTAAAATATGTACTATCTGACCCTTTACAGAAAAAGTTCACCGACCCCTGGTCTAGATCATAAGACCCCTGAGAGCAAGGACCACATTGGTCTGTCTGTGCACTGCTGCTGCCTTCAGTCTTCGTGGTGTCTGACCTGGTAGATACCAATAACTAACTGGGGAGGGAATAAATGCAGGATATTTTGTGCCTGTGCCAATATTTTAAAGATTTTTTTGAATGAAATTTTTCTAAATGCTATTTTAGAACACACAATTTTCCTTCACGCGAACATCCCTGGTTCCCACAAGTACAGAGAAACAGTAATCCGAACTGGTGGACCAGGTTAATAGCTACACATCTTAGCTCACCATGGGAATTTCCTGCAAGGCACTTAGACCAAGACTGGGTCCAGACTGAAATGCAGCAGCGGTTCTGGAGGGTGCTAGCTGATGGGGCAAGGATGGAAGCACAAGGAAATCACGCCTTTGCCAGCCTTGCAGGTAACTCACCATGTGCGTGATGTTAATTTGAAGCAGCATCCCTCCAGCTTGGCATGTGCCAGGGTGTGTCAACCTTGGCACGATCAACATTGGGCCAGAGAAGTCTTTGTTGTGGGGCTGGCCTGTGCATTGTAGGATGTTTAGCAGCATCTCTGATCTCTACCTGCTAGATGACAGTAGCATCCCTCCTCCAGATGTGACAATCAACAATGTCTCCAGACATTGCCAAATGGCCCCAGGGGGTATGAGGGGGATGGAGGGAGTGAGCAAAATCCTCCTTAACTGAGAAGCACTGACATACACCAAAAATTTCCTCCTCTTTCTATAGGAACTTTTAGATCCCGGAAGCAAATGTTCTCAAAAGTGAATGTTCAGAGAGCTGTTAATATTCAATAGCCAACCTTTCAATTCAAATCACCGTGTGTACTATCACATCCACCCAGGTGGGTGTGGGTGCCAGCTAAAAATGACAATGTTGATAATTCCCAACATTATGGACATTAATCTTTCCTACTAAGCACATAACTTTAAAAAATTGTTTCATTTAATTCAAGGTTGAGACTTGGGTGCCCTCTTTGGAGTTGGAGTGTGGTTGTGGTGGTAGTTTTAAAAACTCTCATGCACAAATGTAATCTGAGTGCGCTGATCCCTTCACAGCTCATAGCTCAGGCCTGATGAGAAATGTCTGAAATCTCTCTCTGCTTTTCACGTAACCTGAACTAAACCGGCCCGCCCAGAGCTAATGTTCTGCACACTGCCACACCAGGAGCAGAAGCGCACATGGATGACATTCCACGCAGAGAGGATCCAGGAGGTGAGCCCAGAACAAAAGAGGCAAACAGGGAAGTAGAGAGTGTGGCAGGCATCTAGGAGGATTCAGTTGTTCCAATGAAAAAAGGAAACAGCATTAATACGACCCCCCAGGGAAGGGAAATTCAGAACATCGCCATCCTGCCCTAACTGGATATTGAACCTCAACACCCATGGTTGCTTAGGATGCTCTATACTCCCAACATCAGTGTAATCTTTGATATGCTACATTTTATTATTGTATATCAAATAATGTTGGCAGTAATTTCCCCAACAAAAAATAGATCATAGCTTGTAAACTAGCAACCTGTAAATACATATTGTATAAGATATATATACATACATTTGCTCTCATTTTGGTTTTAGCTTTGAATTGTCAACTTTTTTTTTCAGTGAGGAGATCAGCCCTGTGCTAACATCTGTCAATCCTACTCTTTTTTTTTGTTTGTTTTTGCTGAGGAAGACTGGCCATGGGCTAACATCTGTGCCCATCTTCCTCCACTTTATATGGGATGCTGCCACAGCATGGCCTGCCAAGCAGTGCATCGGTGAGTGCCCAGGATCCAAACCGGCGAACCCTGGGCCACCGCAGCAGAGTGCACGCACTTAACCACTTGTGCCACCAGGCCGGCTCCCGAATTGTCAACTTTTAAAGACAGAGAAACTTTTCATGAAAAAATGTGGATCTCTGGTTTCTCTTTAAAATCTGAAATATCTACCACCACCGCCACACCCATCTTCTTGAACGATGACAGTTCACTGGAGATGAGCAGCAGGGCCTGTGCATCCCCGTTTACCACACTCCCCACCACTCCCTGATATCTGATCCTTGCCTATTTCACACATTCAGGTTATCTACCTGGAACCTGTTGGCATTTCTGCTTGCAGCTGCGTGTATAGATTAATTTTATCTTTACCTTTGTCCTCTTTCTGCAGCCAAGCCAAGGGCCTCTTCACTTTCAACTAAGCTTGCCCCAAATGCATTGCTTCCATAAAACTTTGTTGGACTAATCTTTTCCAAATTTCCTCCTCCTGCTATTTTTTCCACTTGAATATAGTACACTTCATTTATGGCAGCATTTCCCAAATGTGCACGGTGAAACAAACATATATTATGTAGAGAAAACATAAGGATACTATGGTTGAATGAATTAAGACAATTCAATAGTACACCAAGTTAAAAGAATATCTTTGCAGTGGTACTTTTCAGAGTCTATAAAATGCAAATGAATTTGCAAGAGGAGGGCAGAGTATGTGAATATTTCCTAGTTTTCCATGGAATTTCAGAAAACTCTACTGTCATAATTGCTTGCTTTTTAAAAAATGTATATCCATAGTCTCCAATTTTTTCAACCACAGATAAGTTGCAGAGAAGCGAGGTGTAGACCATCATCGGAGGTGGCGGGGGGACAACTTTTTATTTTGCAAAGTACAATCACCAAAAAGCAAAATGTAACCACCATCAACATAAACACCTCTGCATAGAAGAGAAGTCATTTTAAACACCCCCAAAAGTAGGAAAACAATATCTCCACAATATCTCCATTAAACTGAATTCGTTTGGCTTCTAAAATGTGTGCTGTGTTTTTCTTCTTTCCTTTTTTTCATTGAAGATCTGTGAAAACTTTGTCAAAGACTGTCACAAATGTGCAAAACTGCATTTGGGAAACATTGGTCTACATTACGTTAAGTCTGGCAACAACACAAACTCAAAAACCACTGTAAAAATAATTCGCACATGAGAGAAAAGACGGTAAGTTTCCAAGGCAGGGTTTGCTGTGAGGCTGCAGAAACACACTGAGGCAACGTGGAGAAAAGACAAGGATGAGATGCAAGTGGACTTTCCTGTGAACGGCTTCTGCAGATTCCTTTCACGGACCTGATCTTATGTTGGAATCACACGGGGAGGTTCTGCCGTCTTGCGTGAGCCTCGGGGCTGCCCTTTGGCTGGCCTAGGATTGATGGGAACAGGGCGATGATCAGGATGTAAAGCAAATGACCTTGACAGTTTGGGTCAGAACAAAGAGAAACAGAAGTGATACTTTGCGAGTTGAGCCAATGTAGTCTAAAACCTTGAAAATAGGTTATTTAAACCATTTCAAGATGACAAAGGATGATGATGCTTATGCTGATTTTAAGGAGTAGCAACACAAGATACAAATATGTCCCAATTATCCATGTAGGGCTAGGTCTTGCCCTACAATGGTGGGATGCAGGGATGGTTCAAAATCTGCAATTCAATCAATGTGATACACCATATTAATAAAATGAAGAATAAAAATCACATGATCATCTCAATAGATACAGAGAAAGCATTTGACAAGATACAGCATCCATTTGTGAGAAAAACCCTGAATACAATGTGTATAGAAGGAAAGTACCTCAACATAATAAAGGCCATATATGAAAAACCCACAGCTAATATCATCCTCAGTGGTGAAAAACTGAAAGCTATCCCTCTAAGAACAAAAACCAGACAAGGATGCCCACTGTCACCACTCCTATTTAACATAGTACTGGAAGTCCTAGCCAGAGCAATCAGGCAAGAAAAAGAAATAAAAGGGATCCAAATTGGAAAAGAAGAAGTGAAAGTCCTAATGTATTTTATAAAGTCATTTTTTTGCCGGTTGACCCTTACCAGTTGATTAGGGTGATAAAATATGGAGTCTCCAAATAATCCATTTTTATTTTAAGGAGGGTTTTTATCTTTTTATTGTTTCACTTATTGGTTTCTCCTCAAGAGGTTAATAAATCTTTGAGGGTTGGGACTGAATGTACACATTTTAAGATCCTCACTACTTGGTGCCTAGTAAGTCCTTGCTCAATGCCTTCGTGCATAATAAATGAATGAGAAAATAGGTAATGAATAAAGACCAGAAGACAGCATATTTCATTTTTTTCATTTTGTATTTTTTAAATTAAACCTTTTATTTTTGGATAATTTTAGACTCACATGCAGTTGTAAGAAATAATACAGAGAGCTCCCATGTACCCTTGACCCAGCTTCTCCTAAGGGTAACATCTTGCAAAACCATAGCGCAATATTGCAACCCACATATTGACATTGATGCTGTCAAATACAGGACATGCCCAACATCACACGGATCCCTCACATTGCCCTTTTGTAGCCACTTCCCTCCTGCCACCAAGTAGAAGGCCAGGTTCCCCGCTCAGCCTTGTCAACACCAGAAAGAGGGTGCTGGGACTCCTCATTACTGCTGGGTGCAGGTGGGAGTTCTAGCTCCTCATGGACCTCTGCTGGCACCCCTGGGGAGGGGATGGAACTGGTCCTAGTGGGCAGTGGTGGAAGTCCTGGCTCTCATCTGGGCGTCCTCTGACACCAATCAGGTGGGGGCCTTGGGGCACCTCATTACAGCCTCCTGAGGGGGAAGTCTCAGCTTCCCAATGGCCTTTGCTGGTGTGGGTGGGGTTGGGGCCACATTTCTTTCTGTGTTTATTATTTAAAAGTTTTCTCTCTTACTAGACTTCCCCTTTCTTGATCCTTTGGTTAGAGAGAGCAGGTTTTTGTCGGGGCTCTTTTTTCTGCATCTGTTGGTATTTCTGGGTTTCTGGCTTCTTCATCATCAAATATGGGATGTAGGATGCAAGAGAAAACCCAGGGAACTCACCACCAGCCATTCCTTCAGTCCCAAGGTTTCTAGTGATCTGCCTTCTTCTCTCTGTTTTCTTCTCTTCACTTTTCAGAGTCTTCTCATGTTTGTTATAATGTCCAGGGTCTTTGGTTGTACTTAGTGGGAGGAATACGGAAAATTATATATACTCCATCTTTCCAAAAATGGAAGTCTTCTTTTTACATTAAAAAGTCAGAAATTAAAAAAAAAACTCCTGATTTACAATACATTTTAATGTTTTTCATGAAGATTGTCTGTTTTTATCTAAATGGGCACTTCTTCAATTATTATTTTTGTGCTCATCCACCTACAAGCAGGACCAATCAAAATCTAACTGGTGAGTCGTGGAAACCCCGGAGTCAATTTAATATATAATAGAACTTCTATTTCAAAAACAAATTCCCACTCATCCTGATTTTCTCTCTTGCATGCATAAAATGTACACATTTACATTTTGATGTACTACTCTTCCAAAGATATCTGGTACCCCCTCTTACAGACAAATAGTTCACTTTGAATTAAATTTTTAGAACATAAAAGAAAAGAAAGGTCAAAACTTACAGTTAGAGACATTTGTCTTGATTTACTTCCGCTCTACTTAGGGTTAACAAAACAAAAACACCACAGAATGCATTCTTTCTCATTTCTCCCGTGAAAACGTGCTTTTTCTTTCAAGAAAGTTCACACATGTGAGAAATCACTGAAGCCTTTTCAAAACAGGGAAGGGATTTTCAAAACACAGATCCATATTTGATGTTCTCTCATTTAGGAAATAATTTATTTTAGCACATGGGGGTTTAGCAGATGTGATGTTTTGGTTCGCCAGAATTTGGAGTAGGCGCAGGAACGATGACTGTGGAAGGAAGCCTTAACCAAAGATATTCTGATTTTCCCTATTCCATGTTGGGGCCTTGACTTGACCCTTCCTCCTGCTGATGCATGGGCATCGGAGAAGATTGCCCTACTGGCAATCTCAGAGGAAGAACACACAGCTCACAATCTAAGAACTGGAAGTAATTAATGAAGAGAAACTTGTAGAACAGTCTTAGAACACAGTAGACAAAATTTTAAGGCCTAGGGTTGTGACAGGAAATTGGGGGCTGAAAACTAAAACTGACTTTGAATCATAAAAATCACAATGTCAATCCTCAGTTACTAGAAACCTAACTCAGAGAGTCACTAACTAACTCGGAGCAGCAGACTTCTCCCTCTCTTGAATATGCGCACACACGTCTACGTACTCACACCACGATTTCTTTTTAATTTTCAAGATGCATCCTAGGTCAACATAAGTCACAGCTCAATCTTCTCCCTGTTGTTCCTCTTCCTGTCTCTCCACTCACAATCCTTTTTTTTTTTTTTTTTTGCTGAGGAAGATTCACCCTGAGCTAACATCTGTTGCCAATCCTCCTCTTTTTTTTTTTTTGCTTGAGGAAGATTAGCCTTGAGTTAACATCTGTACCAATCTTCCTCTATTTTGTATGTGGGACACTGCCACAGCATGGCTGGTGAGCGGAGTAGGTCCACGCCCGGGATCCGAATCTGTGAACCTGGGCCACTGAAGTGGAGCACAAGGAACTTGAACCACTCGGCCGTGACGCCAGGCCCTCCACTCCCAGTCTTAAACAATAATCCAGCTGACACCCTTTGTGATATGCACAGGTGAGTCAGAGTCATTATTCAAGATCACATTACCTTCTACACACTGTCTTTACCAAGTTGAGAAAGAAGGACCTGTTCTCTGTGAAGGATGATTCCAGGGAATTTTCTCTAACTCTCCATCTCCACTGTCTGGGTTAGATGTCCCACTATGCGCCATGGAGTTCCTTGTACATGTCTCTCTCAGAGAATTTATTAGTTGAGCTGCTTAGGGTGGGAGGACTGTCTTACTTGATGTGAAAACCCCAACACCTGGCACAATGCCTGACATATTATTCATGTGTAATATTTGAGAGAATGAATGAATCTTCTATCAACTGGTCAATTTGGAAAAACAACAGAAACAGAAAACCTTTAAGAGACAATACCCTGATACCATATGAGCAAAGTGAAGAGTGATAGGCAAGCCAGGGTGGCCATGTTGTTCCAGATAGATGTTTACTGAAGTGCTGTTTATGATACTAAAAGTGGGAACCCCTATTCCATCAACATGGGAATAGAGAAATTAAATGTAGGATATTTAGCAGTTTAAAAGGAATGAGCAAGATCAATATGTATCAACACGGCAGGATGTCAGAAAGATGATTGAAAGAAAAAAGCAAGTTGCAGAATGTTATGTACATTATGACACTTTTATATAAAAGCAAAAGGAACTCCGAGCAATTCTGTATGTCTTGTATAAAACTAACAAAACAATTATATGTATTTTCTCAAGGAATATAACATAGGTGCAATTTATTTAAAAACAAAAATGGACAAACGGCCGTATTTCAAACTCATAACAGTGGTTTCTCCAGGGAAGGAGAAGAACTAAGATGGGGATGGGTCAAAGGGGACTTTAGGATTATTCTTATTGTGCCTTTCTCTTTAGAAGGAGAGTTCTTTAATTACATGTATTACTTGCATACGTAAGCATTTTTTTCTCCTATGCACTAAAAGTTGGTACATTCCTAGACTTGAGACGTTTGCAAATTGTGACCCCAGTGCTCCAGAATATCTTGGTAGGATTTGTGGAAAAATTTTCCCCCTTCTCTTTATTCATTAAAAGCTGAGAAAAACATTTGTGAAGGATATTGCTTAGGCCGATCCTCCTCGTTTTGGAACAATCTCATTGTTTGTCAACTGCCAGCTTTGACATTCTCTCTCACTTCCCACGGTCTGGCAGCCGAGAGCCAGTCTGGAGCCAATTCGATTCTCCCCTCTGAAGACACAGCTTAGCAGTCTGCACTGTGCTTGGAGAGAAGTAGTAAAACGTGCAATTTTTTTCCCTCTCTTCCAAATGCCCAAGCGTGTGTGTTAAGATGGGGAAAATCTGCCTCATGGCAGAAATGTGCTAGCATCCATCCTCTGTAAGAACAATTAATTTTTTGATATGTCTTGGTGTTTGATGGAAGGCTTGGTAGTACAATGAAACAGCTGCCAGATTCCACCCTTTATTTCCAAAAATTTGCAATCAAAAATAGACTATATGGACACAAATATTTCATAATAATGACAAATATTGATTGAGTGCTATACATCTCAACAACTCTATGAACTAAGTCCTACTATTATCATACCCATTTTATACATGAGTAAACTGAGGTTAACGGAATTACAGAGGGTTATGTACCTAATATGTGACAGAGTCACAATTCAAACCCTGTCCTTCTAGCTCCAGAGAGATCCCATACCTTCTAGCCACATTTCCACACTGCCTCATGTCAGAGTCTCTCCTACTCAGTGTCTGGCAAATAGAAGACCCTCAATAAATGCTTCTTGAATGAATTAATGAATATTTTCCATAGGACAGACACTTGATTAAAGGACCTTGTGCAAAACCAAGGGCATGGTTAACCACTCTAGGTATATTGACAGTGAGTAGTATAACCCAATCTGGAAAATAATCATGAGATTAGAGTCATAAAGACATAGATACAATCCTTGACTACTTCCCTTACAAACATGGATAAGTTCTGTAGTTTTTCTATGCCTCGGTTTCCATATTTGTAGAAGAGGTGAAGTGTAACAAGCAGGATCCTAAGATGGCCCCAGAATTCTCACCTGCTGGAGTTCCAACCCTGTATGATCCCCTTTCCTTGAGCATGGATGGAACCTGTGATTATGATGGGATATCATTCCTGTAATTGGGTTACTAATCAGTTGACTTGGAGTTAGTTAAATGGAGATTATCCTTGGTGGGCCTGACCTAATCAGAGGAGCCTTTACAAGAGGATGAAGCTTCAGAGAGATGAGTTCCCACTGGCCTGGAAGTCAGTAAACCACCATGTTATGAACTAGCTCTGGGAGCCACGTGACAAGGAACTACGGGTGACCTCTAGGAGCTGAGAGCAGACTTTGGATGACAGCTAGCAAGGAAAAGGGGGTGTCAGTCATATAGCCACAAGGAAATGAACTAACCAACAACCAGTGAGCTTGGAAGAGGACCCCGAGACTCGGATGAGAATCACAGCCTCCACAAACACCTGGTTTCAGCCAGGTGAGACCCTGAGCAGAAGACCATCTAATCCACACCCTGACTCCTGACCCATGGAACTGTGAGATAATAAATTTGTGTTGTTTTAAGCTAAGAAGTTTGTGTTAATTTTTTATACAGCAATAGAAAACTAATATAGGCAGTGATACATCATATAGTGACATAAAAATTAAATAAAATAATGTAAGTGAATTGCCTAGCACACGTGTGATCACAGTAAATTTTGGTCCCCTTCCTTCTTGGGAGATGTGAGGCTGCTTGCTTACTGCTCTGAAAGTGAACGTAATGGCTGGAGTTCCAACAGCCATCTTGGCCCACGAGGACAAGAGCCACGCACTAGAGATGATGAGTGGAAAGTTGGAGAAAGGCTGGAGCCCTTGCCCGTCACAGAAAAACCACATCAACCTGGACTTACACGTGCACGCAACACCCCTTGTGACTGAGTCGCTCTTGTGGAGTTTCCCTAATAGGCCCAGCCCAACCGAATTCTGTTAACAGGTTCTAATCAATCAGGTACCTAAATCCATTTATTGACTCACAGTCAGGCTCTCAGCAGCAAAAATGTGGACAGTGCTGACTTTATTCACAAAAGGAGGGTACCCTGGAACTTCTAGAACAGAGGAATCCAAGTGATACCCCAAAAATGGTTATTCCACTTGTTGGCCAAGAATTCTAGAAGAGAGAGTTGAGATTTCATCTTTGATTGGAGGAGGTGGGACTAAATAATGAGACAGAGATAGAGATAGCTAGAGGGAGAGGGGAGAAAGAGAGGGAGAGGGAGAGAGAGAGGGAGAGGGAGAGAGAGAGAGAGACAGAAGAAAGGCACGTGGAACTCCTCTGTACGGCTGGGTTCCTCAGGGCCTCCAACGTATTTAAGAAGCATCCTTCATGGGCCGGCCCGTGGCTTAGCGGTTAAGTGCGCGCGCTCCACTACTGGCGGCCCCGGTTCGGATCCCGGGCGCGCACCGATGCACCGCTTCTCCGTTCATGCTGAGGCCACGTCCCACATACAGCAACTAGAAGGATGTGCAACTATGACATACAACTATCTACTGGGGTTTTGGGGGAAAAAAAGGAGGAAGATTGGCAATAGATGTTAGCTCAGAGCCTGTCTTCCTCAGCAAAAAGAGGAGGATTGGCATGGATGTTAGCTCAGGGCTGATCTCCCCCCCCCCCCAAAAAAAAGAAGCATCCTTCATCAGCATCATCATTATCTGCTCCATCAGAGGAAGAGAGTCATCAGCAAAGGAGGATCAGATTCTCTCACGGAGCTCATTTCCATGCTTAAACTGCAGGCCTCTCTTTTCCTGGAGAGAATTCCTATTTTATCATTAAAACCGCTGATCGTAGCCCCGCTAATAGATGAATATTGCTCACACACACAGAAAAAGAGCTAATGCGATCAAACGCAACACTAATATTAAATTACTGTAACTCATTTACCTTGCCTGTACATTATTATTTGCCCCCTCCCCTTCGCGAGAGCTTGTACATGCACACAAAATCTGTAAACTCTTCCCAGGAATACAAAAGCATCCTCTATGATGTTGATAAGAAACAGGACAGTCACTCTCTCCTGACATATTTGTTCTTTAAAAACAAATCAATGGCATGGGGATTTGGCACCTGAATGCAGAACAACGGCTTGATGAGGCAAAGATTGTCTTCATTAAGGACATTAATATTCATAGGGAGTAGAAAATCTGACACAAGAGAGGACTCACTAACCTTTTCTCATATTAGATTTTTACTTCTTAACACAATTACAGTCCAGCAATGACTTAATTAATGCTGCTTTTCGTCAGCCGCCTTTAAAGAGCTGTCAATTTGGTCCTGCAGAGGCTGTCAACGAAACAGAAAGACAGTCATCTCAGTGAAAAAGACACAGGAAGAAATTCAAACACTTAATAATATTCAAAGTGCTAAGCAAAGTCACATATCAACCAGGATTGAGGAGAATTTTTGTCTTTTTCTTCCATCTTGGTTAAGCGAGTCTTGGTGATGGTGCACTGAGACCTGACCGTTGGGTTTAGAAGGTGCAGAGAAAAATGGAGTGGAGGGTATGGAGGTGAAAGGAAAGAATCTCCTTACCTTAAAAATGTGGCATATCGATGACCTATAATCTAGGATGATCTGGGTGATCTGCTCTTGACAGTCATAGAATGTAGCACTGGACTTGAAAAATGACTTGAGAAAGCACAGTGTCCAAACACCTCCCTTGATAGATGAGGAAATTAGTCAGCCCCATGTACCTTTGGCCCGGACATCGCAAACCTGAGCTCTGGAAGCCAAAATTTCACCCACAAGTTTTTGTTTCTTAGCATTTACAGTGTTAAAAATGATTAAAATAAAGTATTTACCAAGATGTAAAATTTCAGGATGCAGGTTTTTCTTTAAAACTTAGAACATTTAGCAACCCTGTCTACCTCTCCTCATGGCCGTGACATGCAGAACTCGAGAACTGGAGGCTCTCTCCGGTTTTACCACCATCCCCTCAGCTGACACCTGGTCGACTTTGCTCCTTTTCTTTACCCTCTGATGCCTTAAGGCATGTGCGATTGACTCTCTCACTGCATCCATTGACTTGGCCTCTCTCCAAACACAACCCCAGACCTTCCCAGGTGTCAACATCTGTTGCCAACCCCAGGATTATCAGTTTGAACAAACTATGTTGTTGCCGAAGATATTTTCCTCTGGTTATTTCCTGGCTAATACGGGGTACTCTTGTCACATGGCTGGCGTACATCTCCCAGCTCTTAGCCTACATCTCAAGCACAGCACTACTGACATTTGGGGTCAGATAATTCTCTACTGTGGGGTCTATCCTGTACCTGGGAGGATGTTTAGCAGCATCCCTGGGCTCTACCCATGAGATGCCAGTAGCAGCCTCCCTCATCCCCTCAATGTGACAACCAAAAATGTCTCCGGACATTGCCAAGGATCCCCTAGGGGATAAAGTCACCCTCGGCTGAGAACCACTGGCCTAACTGGTTCCTTCTCTATCTTCAGCTTCAACGCCCCGTCCTCAGAGAGGCCTGCAGTGATCACTCTAACTCATTTTCCCCTTATCCTCTGCTAGCGCACCCCGTGCATTTCACATACTGTATGTTGTAGGGGGGGGTTATTTATTTTTTTCTTTTTTTGTTCAGTGTCTAGATTAAAAGCAGCATGAAAATAAAGGCCACTATTCATATTAATTGAATAAATGATTCAGCATTTCAGAATCCACTGTAAGGTTAATCATGCCTCATCAGCAATGAACTTGTTAAATCCAGTCTCCTGGATTGCTTTGGGGGAAAAAGGCACCACACAACTATTCTTTCCTGGTCAAGCCATGAGTGACTCAGGTCACGTGGACCTGACGAGCAGGCACCCTTCTTCACGACTGTGCAGCTCTGCTTTCGGAGCTCAAAGGTGTCAAAAATTAAGTCCCATTTGTTACATTCTGGACTTTGACTTCTGGTTTGGAAAAGATGAGCCATCAGGTAGAGGAATGACAGTCGATGATGCCTTTATTTTTCCTGCTCGAGAAGCTACTGGCTGAGACTCTGTCTATAAAGACCCAGAGGGAAACTTGCAGATTTTCTTTATTCTGGGAAGAGGTCCTGGAGGGGCACCACTTCGCCATGCAAAGACAGCCCAGCAAAGACTCATCTGCCCAGAGAGAAGGACCCGATCAGATCTTGTGAGGCTGCCCCTCCCAGTATCCTTTGCCATCCGAGCTGGTTACTGGAGAAGAGGTGGTATATTTACATAGCAGACAAGGTGTCTGATGCAAAGAAAATGTTCCTGATCCCTTTCCTTTGGTGACTCACTATTTTTAGACCCTCTCTGATCCAGTGAGGTATTCTTGTTTAAGATCTCTTGACAGGCCCCAAAGCGGGGCTCACTGAGAGAGAAGGGCATCCTGGATAGGGACCCAGAATCAACATCAGTCCCTAAAGATCTGTTAGAGAGACCTGTCCAGGGCACACCATGTGAGTAAGGCTGGAGAGACCTCAGATCCTGCCACTCCAATACAGTGGGCGTACTTCACAGTAATTGTGGAGCACACAAGGGAAACTCAAGAGGGCTAAACCATGGGATTCTAAGGTTAGGATATCACTCTGGTTAAAGCTAAAATCTTACGCATCTAAAAGCCCTCCTTGCAGTGGTGGGCAAAGCCACATAGTCTGCACGGGACCAGTTCTCAACAGTGACACTATAAGGAAGCACCAGAAACAGCAGCAAGGGGAACCTGGGGTGGACTTCCAGACTTCCCAACCCACCATTTCTCTCTCCCATGGGCTTTTGAAGCAAAGGTGACTGTGAAATGAATACAGCTCCTGGGACTCAGGAAAAATTCATGTGGGCATAGAGGGCAGGGTATGAGGCGAGGGAAGACTGCATGAGGAATATACTAAAATTTCTACTTATGAGTGTTTATGGGGCCTCCAGTAATTAACTGGAACTAATAAAAGAGGTGTGGCTGTTTATTTCCTCAAGTTGTAGAATCACATCACACCAGTTGTGCCTTTCAGAGTCTGCAAATTAATCTGGCTCTGATGTCAAAGACAGGAATCTGTCATAAGAACACCAGTAAGGATAACTTAGATTTTAAAGTCTTAGAACCGGGCTTGTGAGAATTTGCTGCTCTTATTCTTGGTCATTTCTCCGGGCATTAACCCACTAATTAAGGGGCATATTCACATTCTGGCTGCCAGTCCTAAGTTACAGAGGAAAGAACTGATCACACCTCCCTTCTCCGCCATCAGCCCCCGGTGATGTAGGATCTACGTATACAGGCTTTGACATGCCTCAGGTCTGAGTTCAGTCCCTCTCTGCCACTTCTCAGCTGTGCAGTCTTGGACAAGCTTCAGTTTCCTCATCTGTAAAACTGATAATTATTTCATCCCAGCTAGCCTTTATTGAGAACTTCTTATAAGCCAAGAAATGTGTTTTTCAAGTGTCATTTCAAGAAATCTCACAATATCTATGAGGTGCAGGCACAATTTTTATGAGCAAAAAGTGAGATTTAATGATGTTAACACATTGCCCAGAATGACGCAGCTAGTAGGCTCTGATGGCAGGATGTGGACTCAGGCTGCCTTAGATCTTATGCTCCAACCACTGCTCTGCACTGCATCTGTCATGGGATTTTGTGACCATCAAATGAGATCGTGTATGTAAGTATTTATCCTAATATGTAGCACATGGTAAGTGATCAATAGATGCTATCTCTTACTCTTTACACACGTTAATATGCTACTCCTAAACCTCACCTCCTTCTTACCCCTTTCTCTCAATTAATAGTGAAATCTCTTTGTTCGCTTATTTAACCGTGGCCTAATTCTGCATGTTTCTGTGTTAGGTCAAAGCCTTCCTTCTAAGAACTTTTTTTACTCCCTTTTGTTCAAGAAATCATTCTTGTCACTGCTGGAGCTCATGTTCCCTTACCCATTCACATGTACACATTGAGTACAATTTTTCATGCAACCCTAACATCGATGTTGGAATTCCTGTTTAAATTGGAGTCTGGGGCGCATAATAGCATCTTTGTCCCTAATAAGACCTCCTTATGTTGGAAGTGAACCTTTCTGTATAACTGCGTGTATTGAACTGATTTTATAAATAGATTGAAAGCTTATAGTTGAATATCAATAGAAGTTGATTAGGCCTGGAAATCTCTCCAGGGGCTCAAGTCGTATTTACCATTATTAGATTCTGTAGATAAAACCATTTGCCTTTAAAACTATTATTGGAAGAAAGACATCCTGATTTTCCCACTGTAGTACCACCTAAACCTTAGCAAGCCTGGAGGACCAACATGGCAGGTGGGCATGAGGGCACTGATCTTCTCATTCCGCCATACTTAAACTCAGGGAAATCTCATCTGCAGGTGGTCCAGCAGATGTTCAGAGGGTGACCCACATTTATCATTGAATGAATTCACTTATCTCTGAGGACTTTGTGTCTTTTAGGAGTCACACCTGTCATGGGGAAGAATGAGAATACCTTTCAAAGAAAACCTAATTTACTTAAAGAAAAGTGTGTGTGCCCCTTCAACAATCTTTTGTGTACTATTCCATGGACAGGATGATGGAACAGACAATTTCAAGCCAAGGCACTTTTCTAAGACACCTGTCTGCAGATAACTGATCATGAAATACAAGTGTCTGGAATGCCCAGCAAGAGGGATTACCATGCATCTGCTGTGATAGGCTGGGGCAGAGATGGATGTTTGCACACCTGTGTTAGGCAAATTCTCCCCTCCTTAAGGGAAAAGAGAGAGGTTGTCAGATCTAAGAGAGTCATCTTCCTTCTGGACTCTCCTTGCCTTCCCCAACATGGAATCTGAATCATGTGTCAGGGAAATGGGAAAGAGAATTCTCATTCTATAAAATGGCTTCAAGGAAATGTGAGGAGACAAATCAATATGAATATTGATAAGTGATCTGCTTGTTTTAGAATTAGAATATAGAAATAATAGAATAAACTTAAAATGCAGATCTTACTACTATTTTCATAGTCACTAACAATTGTTCGTATTGGTGTATATCTATATAAAGCCGACTGAAATAACAGATATTATGTATTGAAAGCTTACTGTGTGCCAGGTAACATTCTAAGTTATTTATATATCCTATCTTATTTAACCCTGACAACAATCCAAAGTGGAAGGAATCTCTATTTGCATTTTATGGATAGAGAAACTGGGATCAGTTCTCTCTAACTTTAAGGTTTATACTCTTAAATGTATGCTATGTAATCTCATTTCACACACACAAATGTGCATACACATGTATGTCTGTATTCACACTCCCAGATTCTCATGTATGTTTGTAGATTGCGCTCTGGGGGGTCTCAGGTAATGCACGGACGCAGAAGTAGTGGGATTGAACAATTGTGCACTGTGGTAATCCCCAGGCTGGCTGTCAACAAGCCTTAATTTAAAAATAAACAGAGTAAAACAAAACATGCAAGTATGGTAATAGCAGAATCCTGCATTTACCCTTCACCTCTTTCATAAACAACTTGGAATCCTGAGACAGAGACGCATCTGATTCTTGGGTGTATGTAATCCTCACCCAAACGCCTAACGCAACCTCCATATCAAAAGCCCTTCGTGACAGGATGCATTACAGTGAGCTGCACCCCCTTCAGGATACTTATCTGAAGCAGTTATTGGAGGCAGAGATAAAAATGAACTTTTCCTTACCAACTTGTGCTAACTCTTCCATTTTAATGAACAGGCCATACGTGGTTCCAAGGGTGTCTGCACGCTTCTTTAGATCTGATTTCTTTCCTTCGGCTGTAATGAGAGGGGAAGAGAGAAGCAGAGAGCCGCACCAAGTCCTGCAATAGTTCATAAATATCTCTTTAAATATGAAACTGTCTAACCCCTCGGTGGCCATGACTTATTTATGAAGCTCCCTATCCAAACTTCTCTCCATCTCATGACCACTCTCTGAACTCACACAATGGTCTTTCAATATGTCAAACATTGAACCGTCCTCTCTCAGATCCCATCATCCTCTCTCGCCCTTTGCCATCACCTTTGTGTTGGCCCAACTTCTGTTTCATAATATCATTCAGTACAGTGTTCAATTTGCCACTGATTCTGCCATATCGTCTGCCCTGAATCATGGATGAACATAGGAAATCATCCTTAGAACATGCACACATTCTCCAACCAAAATCCTTTTATCCAAAAAGATAGAAGCACAAGTGTGTTACCTGGTGTGTACATAACAACACACTTTACTATAAAGTAAATCAAGTATATAGGGCTCATTTAAAACAATTTTTTTCGAAACACAGAAAACTATGAGGAAGAAAATTTAACATTCATGACAAATACTCTCACCCCAAAATAACAATTTTAAATATTTTGGTGTGTTCCTGAATGGCCTTTGTCTATGTATTTTTTGCACAGTTTAGCTTATACTATATATAATATAGTGAATTCTCCTCTTAACAATAAAATATAAGATTTTCACATATCAATAAAAATATTTCCTAATCATCATAAAAGAAGGAGTGCAAAGAGGATGAAATTATTAAAACACAAACAAAATAATATAAAAAGAGATTGCAGAATTCTACTCCAAAAACTTAATATTGTGGACTCCAGCTTGATCACAGGTCAAATAACATTCTCTCTATATCTGGTGTATTCTGGATTGTCTATATAGCTGAGGGTTGTTCTGGTTATTCACACTTATTCTATCTGATTAATAATCTTTGTCAATATTTTGCCTGACTATAAGTTCCATGAGGGAAGGGACCATATTTGTCTTATTTTCTCCGTATATCCAGGGCCTAGCTTGGTGTCAGGCACATGGTAGAAGCTTAGGAAGTGTATGTTGAATGAATAAATGACTTGCCTCCTTTTCCTGTCTAATCCTCAGGTGAGAATTACATGCCAATCAAGTGTCAGTGGCATTGAACTTGGAGAATAGAAGAGCAAGGATGCTTCATTTTATAGTCAACATGACAAGAGGAAAAAGGGATTCCTATCTAATTCAGCATTGTTCTTTAATTATTCTGCCTGTTTAGAGAAATAAATAATTACAAATCATTTTATGAATTTCAATCCATTTACTCTCTGAAAGATTGGGCCTGGTCAGGGAGCCCTTATAAACATAGTAAGCTTTCCCAATTGCCTTTTGGGCAATTCTAAGACTTCTTCACGTTGGGTTGATGGTAATTAACACCATCCCAATAGTGCACCTGAACACTTTATTATTCCACAAAAGACAAGACATGAAGCACCCTTATAAAAACAGAAAGGAGAATTAGGTGACATCATTAAATGTTGGATGCTCCACTGAACTCTGTGAGACGTTTTATAAACCTTGGTGCACGATGAAAGTTTTATGCACAGGACTCCAGATGTAGAAAGAATTGTGGCTCTTTCCCAGACATATTTACCAATTGTGCTTTATTTTCCTCTTTAAAAAGAGGGATAAAAATAGTACCTACCTCACAGAGTTATTGTGGTGCTAAGTAAGTAAATTAATATCTTAAAGCACTAAGAACATTGCCTGGCATAGAGTAAGTGTCCCAAAATATTAGTAATTTTGCCCGCTGACAGTTTCTTTCTTTATATATATTTTATTATCTCTTAATATAAAAATTAAAATATTTTTCTTGTAGAAATTTTGGAAAAAACAGAAAAGAGTAAAAAAAAAGTCACATTTAACTCTTCACCAAGAGATAACCACTGCTATTACAAACATCTTTTTATTTCAATGAAAGTGGTGGTTCTAAAACGTTTACAGATCATTTAACATCTCTTGCTTCAAAAGATGGAGCCTAATTCTCCTCACCTTGAATGAGGGCCAGACTTAGTGATTTGCTTCTAACCAATAAGAAGTGGAGGAAGTGATGGTGTGTGACTTCCATGGAGGCTAAGTCATAAAGGCATTGCCACTTCTACATGACTCATTTGGATTGTCACTCTGGGGGAAGCAGGTCGCCATATTATGAGGACACTCAAGCAGCTTGTGGAGAGGCCTGTGTGAGGAGGAACTGAGGCCTCCCACAAACAACCAGAACCAACTGTGAGCCATTTGAGCGAGCCAACGTAGATGGCCCTCTTTCCACAATGAAGCCCCCACCCACATCTTGACTGTCACTTCGTGAGAGACGCTCATCTGGAATCTTCAGCTAAGCCATTTGCAAGTTCCTGACCCATAAAATTATGAAATAATAAATGCTTGTTTTTTTAAGCCACTAAGTTTTGGAGTAATTTATTACACAGCATTAGATAACAAATACAATGGCTATATATAGTCATGTATAATTTCTCAGGTTTTTGCTAGTTTTTTTCCTTTCAACTCATTCATTTTTCATAAACTTTCATTATAAATTCTATAGGTGGCTTCATCACTCTGAATATCTTAACATATTATTTAAAATCTCTTTTAGATTGTTCTATTATCTATAGTTATTCGGAACAAATTCTGTCACTTTTTGTGTGTTGATTTCTCATGATGGTTCACATCTTTGTGTTGGTTTGTAATTTCAGACTCTGAACTCACTTGGAAGTGAGTGCAGGAGGTTCCTTAGGTCGTGGATGTTTCCCTGTGGGTGGATTCACATGTGCCTCTGTTGGGACCTAAAGGCTTTTATCAGTTCAGATGCGTTTATGTTAATTTCTGGTTTCTGCATCACATATCCAATAGATAGTTGATCATGGACTCCATATCCACGCAAAATGCAGGCTTGAGATTCAGATTTCTCATGGTTGACTCTATCTATCCATAACACTGGGTAAACAATAAGTTTCCTTAAAGTGACCCTGGAAGGTGGGGGAGTTTGTTGAGTCCTCCTTTCAATGATTGGTGGCTTCTGACTTTATGCAGGAAGCTATTTCCAGCTCCTTATGACCATACAAATGTGAGAACTCATCTTCCACCCCCCACAGACATTAATACCCCAGCATTAGAGTCTTTCCTAGACCCTGTGAGGCATTCGCTCCTCCCAACACACAAACATGTACAATTTTATTCTGTGTTCTCTGAACAAACTCTTCTTCAACTACCTTAGTTTCTCACTCTCTCCGATGATTATCTGAGTACCACAATGATAGTCTCCTCCCCTTTAAAAGTTTTGCATCTCAAAATATCATGCTCACTGAGACACCTTTATTTAACTCTATGGATTCAATATAGTTTATTTAAGCCAAATATAAAAGATTCCCAAACATATGTGCTTACTTACAGAACCTCTCTACAAGGTCTATTTTCCCACAAATACTGTTTAACTCTTATTGGTCACTTCCTGACCATTACTACCCATAATACACCATATTTTGTAAACAACTTAATACCAAAACTTGTGTCAGATGTTCTTTACTGTAGGTCTGGATACCCTGGGCCAGGAGAGGCAGTGCCTTACAACATGAAGAGTGGTTTACTATCCAATTTCTCTTATAATAATCTACCTATTGTCTAAGGCATTTACGGCAACACCGTGTTGCCTTTCTTTCTTCTTTCAATAAAATGGATGCCTTAGCCTAGTCCTGGACATTTCATAACATGGCAGCTTCCTCCCCGAAGCACAGCTTAGAGAGTGGTGCACAACGTGCAGTGGGTCTCAGAAGTACACAATGAGCATGAGTGTTCCATTTTCATCGAGAACAGCTGCTCATTTGCTGTGGAGAAGAGAGGCCTCAGGGTTAGAAGGGACCAAACTGCTCAGCCTTTAATGTTTCTGCAAAATTATCTTGTTGACAAGTGCAGCATTATAAATTTGAATCCATTAGCTAAAAGGATCCATAAATATTTGAATAATGGCCTTTTTAGAGTTTTACCAGTCTATCAAACTTGTCACATGTCCACTTTTTACATTTTTCCTACTGCTGAACAGAAAAGAGCTGAACTAAATCTTATGGATGGTTTCTAGACATGGGTTTTTTATCCTTGCTTTCAAAATGGAAATGCTTTGCCAAGCAGAAGTTGATTAACAAAACCACTCTAGTATCTGGTAGTAATGGCAGAGGATGCATGATCCACTAAAATTTGCTCTCCCCTCCCATGTGGTGGCATCTGGTCAACTAGGATTCCATTTCCTAGCCTGGCATCCAGCAATGGCTAGATGATAAGTTCTAGCCAATGAAATGTGAGTGGATATGACTCATGTCACATCCAGAGAAGAGTTTTGTAGAGCTCATATGTCTTCTTTGCTGTCTCTTTTTCTCCTTTTCTTGCTAGAAATTGAGGACTATGAGGCAGTGAATAATGGAGCCATAAGCTAGACAGAACCTTGGATCCTGAACCACTTCCTGGAATAAAGCAATCCACACGCTAACCATGAACACCAACATCAGTCTGTTGCAGCTGTGAAAATGTACTTACTGAGTTAAACCACAGAAATTTTAAAATTGATTTCAGCAGCTAGCAATACCCCAACTAATAAAGTGACCTATTGTAAGTTGAAATAGTAGCAAAACTATTGATTTTTTTTTTTTTTTTGTACATTGGAATTCCAGATTTCTTTGTTGTTGTTGTTTTTGTTTTCAAAAGAGATCTCCTAAATTTTGAAGTAGTGACCCCTGAATATATTTCCAAAAGGTGAAACATGACGTGGCTCGGTGGTGTTTGTATTAGATTATGGGTCAACCAAGACAGTCTCTATGAATACCTTTTTGCCTGGCAAAGGCACCAAGCAGATAGGAATTTAATAAATATGTCATTCTACCACCTGCTTGCCTGATTTCTAGAGAATTCAATGCAACTCTCAGTCAACAGCTCCAAATAGCAGCACTCTGAACTCCTCACCATCATACCATCTTGTTGGTTGTATTTATGGTAGGTCATCCACATTTCTAGAGTTTCTTAAGTCTATCAATAGATTAAACAACTCACAACAGAGCTTCATTCCACGGCCCCTTGCAAACCACCACCATCTTCAGG
Organism: Ceratotherium simum simum; assembly: GCF_057802395.1. Classification (NCBI taxonomy): domain Eukaryota; kingdom Metazoa; phylum Chordata; class Mammalia; order Perissodactyla; family Rhinocerotidae; genus Ceratotherium; species Ceratotherium simum. The sequence continues at coordinate 9,874,913 of NC_141920.1, forward strand.
GAATAACAGTTTAGTGCTACCCTCTCTGCCTGTGGCCTATTTTAACAGTTAACACTCATTAAGCTTTTACAATGCGCCAAGTACTATGCTACATGTTCTATAAACATTATTCCTGCTAATCCTTATAACAACTCTGTAGGATTTACGTAATTATCTCCAAGACACTGAGACTGACAGAGGTTAACCAACTTGCCAAAAGTTGCACAGCAGGTAAGTGGTGGAACATGGATTTAAACTCATATTTGCCTTGTTTCAAATCCATGTGTTGTGGGAATCTCCTAGAGAATATTATGAACGTCCACATGAAAAACTGATTTTATAACCCACTGTTTCCCCACCTTGGCTTATTGAACTTTGGGACCAGACAATTCTTTGTCATAAGGGGCCATCTTGTGCATTGTAGGATGTTTAGCAGCATCACTGGCCTCTACCCGCTAGATTCCAGTAAGACCTCCCCAAGTTGTGACTACTGAAAATGTCTCCAGACATTGTCAAATGTTCCTGGGGGACAATATTACCCTCAGTTGAGAACCAGCATCATAACCTAATGTTAGAAATAGATTTTCAGCCCCTAAGGAACTGATGCAGTCCCATTTTTCTGATAAAGAAAATTATGTAAGTGGTCACATCTCCATTTTCGCTGTGGCTGCCAAGAAGCTCAAAGACAGACATAAGTTTCAACTATAGCAAATAGGTATTCCCAAAGTCCTGAGAAATGTCCATTTATCATTTTCTAATTCTTGACCTACCGTGTCTTTGCCCCTGCTGCTTTATTTCTCTACTTATTTTTTTCCCATTATACTATGTCTTTCTCTATTTGAAGTTATTTGAAATACTTCACAGAAGAACCAATGTATAAATACGAAAACAATTTTTATACTGATTTGGAAATCATCTTGCTTAATTATTTGATCAAGGCTGAATCTTTCTAGGAATGAAAAATATTCCTGTTTTCTTTTTAAATCTTTTCAATAATTCTCTCTGATCTTAAAAAATCAAAGTTGGATTAAGAACTTGAACTTTATTGAAATTTTCTGGCTCCCAGAATCATATTTTAAAATGGGTTCAGGCATAGTAGAATAATAGAAAGAATTTTTTAAAAAACTAGACAGTTATAGAAATAGTTTTTTTCCCAAGTTTTCCCACTGCAAATGCTGAAAATTATTATTCCATTAAAATACTTATATTACTAAAGTTATAGGAGAGGACGTTATGATAAAATGGATTCCTTTCTAAGATGCTTTTCTAAGATTTTGCACCACTGATGCTCTAAATTGGTGCACAAAGACAGGTCAGCTAGTTCAGAGCCCCCACTTTTAGAATTCTACCACATGTTTTCACAAATGAATTTTCCAGTCTGTCAATTACTGGGGAGATAAAAATTGGGTCCAGAACAAAGGGTGAGTCAGAGTCTCATTTGGAAATTTGGGATTTCTGGTTCTGCTTTGACAGATTTGAAAGAAGAGGCAAAACATTTCCTGTAAATACCATCACAGGGATGAATTCTCACTCTCTCATTTCCTCATCAAATAGAAATCTATATTGTGCCTTGAGCTGAGCCCCAGAGAAATTATCAATATTCACACATCTGGCACAAATCTGTTGGAAGAAAAAAAAACATTATGCCATCTGTATTTCTTCAATCGTTTCATAGCACAGCTCGTCTCTAACAGTCTTTTTGTCACACAGTCTTGTAAGTATAAAGTTATATTCCTTCTTGGCTTGCTTGGGGACACTGTTCATCATAAGGGGAGGATGAGGAGATGATGTCATTGCCAGGAAAAAAAAAAAAAGCTTGACTTTCCGAATCGCCCCCTTCCCTGGAGTATGGAGGAGCCAAATTTCATCAAGTTTGGCACAGTTGTAGGAATTAACATGACTGAAATGTATGCCAGATTTCAAAACAATTTCTAACAGTTTCTGTGAGACCGTGTAAGCAACCGAAAATTGACATGTTGTGTTGTGCCCGAGTCAGCCAACTGCTGTCACTGCATAATTAGATTTTCCTGCATGAGAGGAGATTTTCCTTTAAAAAATTATGAAATAAGGCAGAAGCTAATATAAAGTATAAGTGGGCCTGTTATTCGCAAAGAGGTAGCCTTCCGCCGAAGAATGACTTTGGACACATACACACGCGCACCCAGGAGAGGCCAACGGCCCTGGCTTTCCGTGCCTCACGTGCATGAAATGCTCTTTGCAAAGGGAAGAGGATTTACAGCACAGGCCAGATGGAAGCGGGCCCACTTGGCTGCCCAGGGAGTGGCAGAAACCCAGAACCAAGAAAGATTTGGAGCTAATGAATGTGCGGTTACTTCCCTCTGATACAGGATAATAGGTGTGGCAGAGTACGCTGGGTGCCCTCCATATTTATTCCCCCTTCTTCAACAGTGACAGTAAGTTTTGTTCAGCACAAGGCCACTCGGCTAAAGACTACGTTCCCCAGGCTCCCTTGCACCGGGCATAACCATATAACCGGGTTCTGGCCAAGGAGACATGGACAGAGTGAAAGTTTCCAAATTCCATATCATGCCTTTAATAGGAAACACAGGTTCCCTCCCTTTTCTCCCTTCCTGTCTTCCTAGGGCAAGAGTGTAGGCATGGTCATAAGCCATCTTATATACCACGTGGGCGAGGGCTGCACCCTGTGCGTGGCAGGGCAATAAGATAAAAAGAGCCACATCTCTGATACCTTTGAGTTGGCACACCAAGCTTGGATGGCCTTCTGGAGTATTGCATGAAAGAGAGGCCAGTTACTGCTTTGATTAAGCCATTGTAATATTGGATCTGCTATAACAGCAGCCTTTTCTGTGCCCTAACCAATACTGCACACTTGGAAATGACCTCCAGAGTTCATCAGTGCTAGACCCGAGCAGGGAGGAGAGTCTTTGTACCCAGGACCACATTTCTTCATTTCCCAATCATCCCCTTCAAGGTAAACACCTTTCCCCAAGTGATCTTGTCTCTCTGAAAGGCAAAATCTGGCTCAAAATATCATTCATTCCTTCTTTTGTGATGAGGTGATTACAATTATGATTACCATTTTACAAATGAAGAAACTGTAGCTTAGAGAAGTGAAGTAACTTGCCCCAAATTACATGGCAAATAATTTTAGATTTTTCACATCGTATGCTTAAGTGAGATAAGTTCTTAGCATACAGAAAAGCATTCAACAAAAGTTTGTTAAATGACTACATCATTGAAATGAAGCAATAGAACCAAGACTAGAACTCAGGTCTGCTGACTTTAAGCCAGTGATTTTAAATTCTACACAATCTTTGCTCCCTGACTATGTTTTAAATTAGGCTTCTTTGAGTTGGATTTGTGAGTAAAAGTTTCAGTGTACTTGTAAATATACATATACATTATATAAATTTTTAAATATATATAAATTTAAAAATTTAAATTTTTGAAAATAAATCTTATATCAAGATTTTTTTCTGTGGCCAATAACAGAAACCCTTAACTCAAACTGGCTTAATTATTAACGGGGCCTTATTGGCTCATGTAACTGAAATGTCCACTGGCAGAACTAGTTAAGTTCTGGCTTGATCCTGGGGCTGGAGCAATGTCCCCAAAACATGAAACTTGTCGTCTCTCAGCACAGCTCTTTGCCAAGCTGGCTTCACTCCCAGGTTCCATATGATAAATGGCTACCCACCTCTTCAGGCTGATATCCCATCCTGTTTAACTCCCTACACAACTTGGTCTGATTGGTTTATGAGCCTGTCTGTCAACTAACACCTATGTCCTAGAGGGTTCAGGGCTCTGACTGGCCAGACACAGATCACCCCCTAACCAGCCAACAGACTCTAAGTGTGGAGGAAATGTGGTTCTCAAGAAGCCAACCAGAGTGCTGTCCGAAAAGAACAAGAAATGGATATGGGATCGGCAATGATAACAAATGCTCACTGCAAGGCTCTTTATATACTCAAAGCTGTCCCATCATAAAAATCTAAATGTATGTTTTATTACTCCCCTCCCAACATTGGCCGAAAGTATTGTCATTTCTCCACAGTATCCTTTACTGATTTCCAGTCCTGTGCACAGACTCACAAATCTGTATACAGGATCATTACACACACACACACACACACACACACACACACAAACTCCACTCATTCGTCTGCACAGTGCTGTTCTAATTTCCCTAAATATCTCTTATCTTTTGGAGGCAGCCAGCACTCTCCAGGGGCCATACTGCATCACGATGCAGGATACAGATCACCAGTTTTTATAGCCCAAGTCTGCCAAAAATTGGTTGTGTAATCTTGAGCAAGAAATGTAACATTTGTAAGCCTTGATATCCTCATCTTAAAAGGGAATCACAATCATTCCTAATTCATAGAGTTGCCATGAGGGTGAAATAAAGGATGCACATAACACTCTAAGCACAGGGTCTAAACTCACGATGTTTGCTGGCTAGTATAGGTGATAGGTCATGGAGGCCCCTCTTTAGTCCTCCTTCCTCTAGAGAGCCTTAATTTCTCTGAACAATCTGGCCTAAACTGCCCTCATTTGAACTTCCTTAATACTTCCAATTGATACAGTGTTTATTGGCTCTGAGGTGTACACCATCTGCATTGCTTATCTGTCTTCCCAACAGTCCAATCTCTGTGCCAGAAGCTGTCCCCACTCCCACTGGGATTCCAACCCTGTTTTGAAGGCTGACTTTTACAGTGGATCTGGGGTGAGACAGATCAGAGTCTAAGTCCCAGTTCTGCCATTTACTAGCTGTGAGATCATGCACAAATTATTTAACTTATATGAGCTTCAGTTTTCTCCTCTGCAAAATATGGTTGATGTCAAATATAAACAAGGCAATATATATACAGTACTTTAGTATGGGTCCAGACACATAGTGGGTGCTTAATAAATGGTAGCTGTTATATTATATTACATGTATTTTTAATCTGCTTCAATTTCCCACCTTAATTGTCCTAAGAAGTAGTCATAGAATGAATTAAATTGCTCTAAAATTCAAACTTTCCTATGCATGATTGGATCAACCCCCAGATATATTTTGAAAATACTGTTAGGCTACACAGTCATATCAGAGCAGAAGACACACTCAGATTCTTGAGTAAGAAAATTTCAGCAGTCAAGTTCAGAGCAAGAATAATGACAAGGAGCTAAGGACTGATGTCCTATGATGAACTGAACATGCACTGGGCATTAATTTTATTATCTCATTTGACGTCCCAACAATCTTGAATAACAAACCACCTTCAATACACAGTGGCTTAAACAACAACAATGTAATATTTTCACAATTCGGTGGGTTGGCTGCAGTTTCTCTGGTGGTTTTACTTCAGCTCACTCATACAATTGCCTTCAAGTAGACAGGCAGGTGGGCTGTAATGTTAAAATGGCCTCAGTCATATGTCCAGCAGGTGCTGCGGGCTATCAGCTAGAGCACCTTGGTTCTCCTCCACGTGTTCACTCACATAAGCAGAACTGGCTTTCTTTCAGCGTGGTGGTCTCTGGGCAGAGCTCCAACAGGGCAAGCCCCAAGGGGCCAGTGCTTATCAGGCCTCAGTTTGCACAGCCCATCACAATGGACACAATGTTCCATTGACCAAAGCAAGTCACATGACCAAGGCGAGAGTTAATCTGGACAGGGACTTAGACTCTGTCTCTTTTTTTTTTGTTTTTTTTTTGCTAAGGAAGATTAGCCCTGAGGTAACATCTGTGCCCATCTTCCTCTATTTTGTATGTGGGTTGCCACCACAGCATGGCTGACGAGCAGTGTAGGTCCACGCCTGGGATGCAAACCTGCGAACCCGGGTTGCTGAAGTGGAGCACGCTGAACCAAATCACTACGCCACGGGGCCAGCCCCTAGATTCTGTCTTTTAATGAGAAGTATGGCAAAGAATTTGCAGCCATTTTTCATCTATCACAGAGAGTTTGTACAAGGTAGCATGCAGCAAACAAGTGGCAGAATTTAGAATCAAATTCAAGTCCGAATGTCCCTCTGCTCCTTCCAATATACCACAATGTCTTGGAACAGCCCAAGAATGATGATTTCCCATAATCATTTAGATTTACACTTTCCTTCTTATAACACATAGTAGAGTCCCTAGCACGTCACAGCCATCATTTCTAGCTCTGGGGTAGAGCAATGTACAAGGCAACCAAAGACTCTGCCTTCAGAAAGCAGAACATGTAAGACCAGGTACATGTAAGAATGTCAGATTAGTGGGATGAGGGTAACGGAAGGAAGGAGAAACTTTAGATTGATTGGTCATGAAAGGCCTCTCTGGGGAGGCCCGAAACAAGAATGGAGAAATGAAGGCGGCCATGGGAAGACTATTCTAAGCAAAGTATCCAGGAAATGTAAAATTCCCCAAGGCAAAAAGAAGTTTGGTGTTGGAAAGACAGAAATAAACCAGTGTGGAAAGAGCAGAGAGAGACTGTAGGGGAAGAGCTGTGAGAGCTGAACAGAAACTAGAGCTTATGGGACCACAGACAGGTCTCGTTTTATTCGAATTGAAACAATTGCAGCACCCCGAGCAGGGGAGTGATGGGATCTAGTTTACATCTGACCTGGTAGCACTTGACAAGACACCAGCGTTCTGGCTGCCCTGTGGTATGTAGATCACAGAGCAGCAAGAGTGGAGGCAGAGCTCAGCTGGAAGGCTAAGTGCTGACAGTGGGGAAGGGCATGGAGGGGAGGTTCGTGATGTGCTGTGGCATGCGGCTTATAAGACTTCATGATGGATTTCTCATGGGATGGAGGTTAGTGAAGATAGATTACTACAAATAGAGTTGAGAATGTCAGCAAACGCCACTCATTGGGACCAGAGGTAATCACAAAAGGGTGAGTCTACTTAATTATAAAACTGAATGTCTTTGTTTTGCCTTGTTTTCAAAAAGCATGAATACGAGTCTTTTTGATTATTTTCAAATTCATACAGGTGTGGTAGGTGAAAAGGACAAAGTGGTTTAATGATGTGCAAAGGGAGGAAAAGGAAGCTGGAAATGCATATTTTCTGGTTGCTAAGAATGCTTTATATCCATTATTCCAAATCACATTCTCCGATTAGAATGCAGGCATTCACCTGTAAACTAGAAGGCAGTCAAATCTAACAATGAGAAAAGAAGAGATGAACATCACATGAACCGATCCCATTGTTTATATGGACACTTGGTGGGTGGTGTGTCCAAAGACAGTGCAATAATCATGGCAACAGTACTGTTTCTTAATAAATTGAGACACACTAGCTTCTCTCGAATCTACTTCCCAATCCCTATAGCTCCCCAAACCTTGATTCAGCCCTTTTCTACTTCACAAAATCTAAAGTTGTCCTTGGCATTTATGTGAGTGGAATGAACGTCCATCCTTTTACATATCCCTTTTACCCTCAAAATACCTAAATCAACTCATATCATTTAGAAGGCCACTGCACCTTGTCAAGGCGAAAGACCTAGATCCCCATCTTGCCTAATAAATTACATCCTGAGACTTAATTCCCTGTTGTCTGCATATTTTTCCTGCATAAAGCTTCCCCAAACAATAAATCATCTTTCTGTCTTGTCCATCATGTATGGGCTCATTACTTCACACATCATAATTATAATCAACGAATAAAACTCAAGAAAAAAATCTGAACAATGAAATGATACTTTTTTCTTAACATCATTGGGACTGTGTGTGATTAAAGCTTGTAATAATATAGATGGAGGCTTTGGATGATTTTCAGGTAGCTCTTTTACATTTTGCAGATATTCTTAACAGGTCCAACTACCTAAGGAGAAAAAAAAAGCTCTTTTTGCCTTTAAGACTTCGAAGTCTGATTTTTTAAGTGCACAGATAACTTTAATACCTAAATTGAAAAATGAGAAGAATATCCGTAGGGAAAAAGGAGCTTATTGCTGCCTCCCTGAAGTTCATCAAATGTTGTCACATATTTCTCTAACATTTTTGACTTGGTTAAGTGCAAATTTAGGTGAACACACTCTTTTTCCCAGGGTTCATGGCAACAGAAATATAATACGTATTTTCCGATTAATGAGTGCAGCTCTACAGTCTGAGGGATCTTAGGCAAATGGTGCTTCCTGGAGGCAGAAGACTGGACAAGGTGACCTTGAATTTCCATTATTTCATGACATAGTTGTTGCTAATTTTTTAAACACTTACTTTACACTCCTTCTTAGGTATACTTGTGGCATATAATGACTTGAAATCCTCATTCTCAGAATTTAAATCCTCAGTAATAGTACACATAAATTTCTTCCAGAACTATGGAGAAAATTTAAGCCGGGAATTAGGCAAATGGAGGAATATTAATAAAGCTCACCTTTAGTCTCATCAATTAAATTATTATATTAGTTGGAAAATCAGTGAATTACAATTCACATGATTATTGAAAGATTGCCGTGCATATGAGTCCAAATTCTTTTTCAATGTGTGATTTTTGGTAGCAATGTCTAATTTATTGATAATAATCAGATCCCCTTGTCGATCTCACTTTTTATTTCATAGTTATCATTGATGGCATTTCGTATGGCTTGTGGTTATCAGGGAAAAATTGACAGTAGTTCTTAGGCCATGATGAAGCAGTCTTGACTAGGAAGTTTCTGAAAAGTTGACCCTAAATAACAAGGCTATGTCTGAGAGGACTGTGTATGCAAAGTGTGAACATGTCACTTTATGCTATAAAATATTTCCCTGAGTCTTTGTCTCCTATTAGCTATGCGGCCTTGAGCGTGAAGCATAACCACTCTGTGCTTCAGTGAACCGATCTGTTAAATTATGGGGTTGTAGTAATTGTTCAATGAGGTAACACTTGCGAAATGCTTAGGGCAGTATTTGGTAAGTGTTAAATATTAGTACTGTTGGGACTATTGTTATTATTATTATCTCTTCATTTAGTGAACTTTTATGTGTCCTTCCTGATCCATCTGTTCAAGTCCCCCTCTGAGAAGCCTTCTTGACTTCCAACAGGCAAAGTTAATCATTTCTTCTGCTGTGCTTCATACTTGAGTCCTTAAGTAATTTTGATTATAATTATTCACTCTTACATCCATCTCCCCCACTAATCCCTGTCTTGGTTGGTGTCTTTCCAAAGCAGAAATGATGTCTTCTGTGTATCTACCCTAGATACTGGCACATCTCCTTGCATATGTAAGAAGAAATGAATTGGCTCTTGGCAAATCTATTGGTAAACAAGTTAGGCTAGTTCTAGACATAAAGGCAAAAAGAATAAAGTATTTTGCTTAGTCTTAACATTTTTAAATGTTAATTTGAATTAGAATATCACCATTTGCAACAAAAAGGATGAATCTAGTCAATGGTCATCAATGGCTGCTCCATCAGAAAAAAATAGATACGATCGTACATTATGTGTCTCCTGATGGGCATACCAATAATACCTCTAAAATAGTCCTGCCCTCCACAAAAATGGCAAGCCTGGATTACATCAAGCTTCTTTATCTATCAATCAATTTACGGGAAACACAGTGGACAGAAGAACATGTTATATGGCACTATGATGATGAAATTAGGAAAATCCAGACTGTGAGAAACTCTACAGAGCAAACTCTGCAAGATAAATGATCAAATAAATTTCAGGGCAAAAAAAGAGAAGGAGAAAGCTACAGATTCAAAGAGACTTAAGAGACAAGACAGTCAATTGCAATATGTGGACTGTATTTGAATGCTGATTTAAACAAATTCTAAAAACAATCGAATACTGGGGCCAGCGCCATTGTGTAGCAGTTAAGTGTGTGCACTCTGCTGCTGGCGGCCCAGGTTCGGATCCCAGGTGCACACTGACACACCGCTTGTCAGGCCATGCTGTAGCGGCGTCCCACATAAAGTAGAGGAAGATGGGCATGGATGTTAGCTCAGGGCCAGTCTTCCTCAGCAAAAAGAGGAGGATTGGCATGGATGTTAGCTCAGGGATGATCTTCCTCACACACACACACAAAATTGAATACTGACTGGATATTTGATAATATTATGGAATTATTATTAATTACCTTAGATGTGATAATGATTATTTTAAAAAGAGTCATTATGTTTTAATGATATATACTGAAATATTTACAGATGAAATGGTAACATGTCTGGGATTTTCTTCAAAATAATCCTGGGTGGGTAGAAATTTAGATAGAACAAGATACAGTAAGAGTTGAGGATTGCTGAGGCTGGGTGATAGGTGCACGGACGATTGTGGTACTGTTCCACTTAGAGTGTGTTTGCAATTCTTAATTATAAAAATAAACTTAAAGATGAATAATTCCCTCTATGTTAAAAGAAGCTTTTATGTATCCTCTGTTTCCCCTAGATTGCAAACTCTGACCATTTTTTTGTGATCCTTGAGACCAGATGCATTCTTTGTACAGTGTAAATGTCCAGTCATTGTTTACTGGATTGGATTTTCTTGTTTGTGAATCTTTTGGTCATAACATATACTTTCAACTATGAATTTATCAGCCAAAAAACAGAGTTATTGTATGTATTCCATAGTAAATGTAATACCAACAATTATATTAATAATTGCCAATAACTAATGAATGTTTACTTCCTTGTCACTATGAATGTCAATTCCCATGGAGTTATCTCACTTAATTCTTACAGCACTTTATAAGGTGAGGCACATGTTATAAGACACCACGGCGATGCAATTACCAACCCAGAACCTAAAGCTTACTGGGGTGAGGTACTTTCTCCACGATCACATGGTAAATGGCAGAGCCGAGGCCACACCCAGATCTTCCAGACTTCAATACCCAATTATGCATTATGCACTTGCTTGCTTGATTCTTGCCTATCTCCCCCAGTAGAATGCAAGCTCCATGAGAGCAGGGACTTTGTCTCTTTTGTTCACCAGGGTATCCCGAAGACTTAGAACAGTCCCCGAAACATAGTGAATTCTCAATAGAGATTATTTGCAAGTGTCCATCCTCACAGAGCTCACAGCCTACCGTGAGCACAAGGCTGATCAGGCAGTGATGACACCGTGTGAGCAATGTGAGCTCAGGAGGCTGGGAGAGCATGGAAGGGAGGTTGTTGTAATACCCCTACCTCACAGAAAGACAAATGAGAATTTAGTCTCTGCTTATGTATTAAATAGACTGCACTGAAAGACACACACCCAAAGCTAAAAGGATGATGAAATTGTGTCACTTTTTACTTCTATCTCCAGCACACACATCTTATACAAGGAAAAAATGCTACACGTGATTTTGTCACTAAATTGACTCGTCCGTGGTGGCACTTGAATGGGAGTGGGGAGAAACAAACTGGAGATGAGAGTGTCCACGTCATTCACGAGCTGTACAGAATCATCTCAGCCTTGCTGGAATTAATTTAAGGCAATCGTTGAGCTTTTTTAATGTGTGTGTGTGTGTGTGATTTCAATGATTGTACATCCTCACAATCCTTATGAAGGAAATCCGTGGACAGTTATTATGCACCACCAGAGGGCTGGAAAGGCCTTCCCTCTCACTTCTGCTAGCCAATCTGGACATCAGGACAAACACCCCCAGAACCCACCTTATCAAAATGCTTCCATTGCAAAGCAGCAAGAAGTTGTCAGATATAGATGGTGATGCTGACTTCTCAATAGGAGAAAAAAAGGGCCTAAATTAGACTTCTATAAAAAGAATATTGCATATTTATTTCCACAATAACACCCAAGAAAAACGTTAGTCAAGAAGCAAGCAATTGGGTGAATAAATAAGCTTGTCTTTGTTCTCATCAATTAAGTTATTACATCAGTTGGAAAACCAGTGAATTATAATACAGATGTTTAATGAAACACTGCTGAGCCTATAAGTCAAACTCTTATTTTGTGGTGTGATTTTGGCTGCATAGTTTTGTGTGTGTTAAACCATATTTATTAGCTGATACCCATTATTATTTTGAGCAAGGTATAATTCAGTTGTCAGCCTCCATCGCAGGCAAGCAGATTTAATCAGTAAGAGCCGATTTGCTACCGAGTATAAAACAATGTGGGTTTCATGAAACAATCACGGCAGTGTGAAAAAATGGGATTAATTAGTACTGTATACGAACAGGCAGCATGCTCATTAAAACCTTGTGAGGTGGCTCTTGATAAACTGCCACTTGATAGGACCGCATTAATGTGACAAGGCAAAGACTTCATTTCCAAATCCTTTCTGATTGTATCTTGCTTTTAAGTTACCTGGAATGACCCTTCCTGGCGTTCAGAATACAAAGATCAAAATGACTGCCAGGGATCCTGGAGCCACCTGGACCGAGGAAGCCAAGCATAGACCGGGAAGCTTCAAAGACGACTTTTTTTGAACTCGCAGTCAAACACGTATCAATAGCTGCAAATGAGGCAGCGCCGGGGGTGGCAGATTTGCATTCTCACTCGGCAGGTCGGGCAGAAACTAATTTGACAATTGGCAACCCACCTTAATGAGGGCCACATACAAATCCTGTGTTTGTTTACCCAGCGTTGGTGATGTGTGGAAACGTACAGGGCCCGAGGAAGAGAGCGGGGGCTCCCGAGAGCGTGGGGGCAGCTCTTGCAGGAAAAGAAAGAGGGAGGCAGTCACGGAGAGCCTCCTCTTTGCAGCCCCTCTGTTAGTGCCCACGGACTAATTATTTGGGTTTCCACAATGCCTCTCCCTTCGTTCCTAAAGTGAATCGTTATTTTTTGTTTTGTTTTGTTTTCACAGCGAAAGCATCTGCACATGAAAAAAGCGCTGTGAGAACAATCTGCTTTGGGTAAGGCGTCTTTTTTGATGTGCCCTAAACTCGTTTTCCTCTTTGGGCATCCGATTTCTCTTTCAGACCTGTAACGGATGGGTATGGGGGTGCGGGGCTCTCAGGTTAACGTCTGCGGGAACGCCTTCTGAGCAGTTCACCAGTCGCATCGTTTCCTCCAAGGATCTTCTCCTCCTCGCATCCCCCCAGCTCCCATTTTCCTGACGCCTTTAGCTAGCACAGCTTGTAAGGCAGCTCTACAGAGAACAGGTGTTTGTTGGGCGTATTTCTAGGGCTGAAAATGCGGCTCAGAGACTTCAAAGTCTCTGTTCCTCTCCCCTACCCGCCCCCAACTATATATATACATATATATATAAGCTTGTTACATCTCACCAGCATATTAAATTAGTGCTTTCTACCATGAAGCTCCAGTACTCAGTTCACAATTATAGGTTGTTTGCAATTGAACTTGGGTAATTCCACTGCAATCTGCAGATTCAAGGCACTGGGCAGAAGTCAGGCTACCTGAGCAGGCTAGATAGGATTAAGCACACTGCTTTATCAAGTGATGTGTTGCAATATTATTAATTTAAACCCTAACATCTCATTGTTGTGATCCGAGCTGCATGATGTAATGCAATATGACAGCCATTGAATTAACAGAAAATGAAATTCATCTCTCAAAATTTCACACAAAGTGGCACAGAGACAGACAAAATAAAGGGAGAAAGACAGACAGATAAATACCGTTAGTATCTTTTCTGTATTCAAATGCATCTGCCTCTATCTGGCAGCATTAGGAGTATTATATAGCATCAGCCCATTTGCGCAGAGATCTCTGCCATCTTATTTATTCCTCTGTGAGGCAAAGTAGCGAATATGTTCCTATTTTGTTACTTTTATTTTAGCCGGTGAATTGCACAGAGGTAATATGCTGTGAGCGGAGGTGCAAGTATTACCATTTACGCATGACACAGTAATAGGAAATTTTCTGCCTCTCTTAGCTTGATGAGGACTTCCTGCGAAGACTCTACAGCTCCTTCAGGTAGTGGCCACCTGCTTGATTTATAATCCTCCAGTGGCGGAGGGGGTTCGCTGGGTAATTTAAATCACTAGATTTCACTAATGAACTAGGGCCGGGGAGAAAGTACTTTACATTGTAAAGGCTCCATTTCACCTTCCTTATGTCCCACATACTTTATCTCCAAATTTTTACATTATTTATATAAAAAGGGAAATGGTTCTCTCGAAGGAAAATGAGTGGGCATAGCATGTCTGCTGATAGAGTATCTCCTACAATTCACTGAAATTCAGATACCCTCTCTCAGTGCAGCAAAAATAAGGTTGGTAGATTTAGCAAATAAAAATACAGAATGCCCAGTTCAATTTGAATACCAGATAAACAACAAATAAAGCAATACTGAGGATGTACTTATATTAAAAGTTATTTGTTGCCTACCTGAAATTCAAATTGAACTGGGCTTCCTGTATTTTATCTGGAACTCTAAACTAAAAGAAAGGTGGAAAGGAGTTGTACTTACCACAGTGAGGGCGTTACCTGAACTGCCAGGAGAAAAGGTTCTAAAAGCTTGAGAAGACTGACCGTATGAAGAAGCCTTCTGGCGTCTCTGCTTCTCAGTGGAACATTTTTATTCAGCAGATTGCTATAGGCTTCACTGAGCCTTGAAATAAACTATTGGTCACTTTTTTCCCACATGGATAAGCAAGTTTTAAATGATATTTCCTTCATGTTAACCTCAAAGAGACTTTTCTACTGTTGCATTTTGTATAAAGAAAATATACAGTGGTCCTCAAGTCTAGGGATTCCTGGAACCTGCTCACCAAACACCACCACCAAAAATCTTCATACATCTCCATAGACTGCAGTTTCAAAAACACTGATCTTGTAATATACCTGAAGAAATTAAAAACAGGTGTTCACACAAATGCCTGTACAAATATATGTACACACATGTCCATAGCAGCACTATTCACAATAACCAAGAGGTAGAAACAACCAAAAGGGCCATCACCTGGTGAATGGATAATCCAATTGTGGTCCATACGTACTTACAATGGAATATTATTCAGCCATTAAAAGGAATGAAGTACTGATGCATGTTATAACATGGATGAACCTTGAAAACATTACGCTAGGAAACCAGACACAAAAGGTCACATATTATATGATTCCATTTGTGTGAAACATCCAGAATAGGTAAATCTATAGAGACGTACAGCAGATTAGTGGTTGCCAAGAGCCAGGAAGGTGGGGCAGGGAGCAGGCAGATAGGAGAGTGACTGCTAATGGGTACAGGTTTCCTTTTGGGATGATAAAAATATCTTAGAACTAAATAGAGGTGGTGGTTGCACAGCATTGTCAGTCTATTATATGTCACTGAATTGTTCACTTTAAAATGGTTAATTTGATGTCAAATGAATGTCATTTCAATAAAAATAAACAAATAATCAAGCAAAAAATCATTGATCCTAATGAGAAGATGGGGTTCACTAGTCTGCCTTTGGACTTATGTTGAATTTATTACCAGCTGCAAAAAGACCTTCTCATTTTCCATAATGCTTATCAACTGAGAGATATTTCCGTATAAGGTATTAACTCAACTAATATGAATTGAGCCTCTACAAAAGGGTCACAGGTAGCTACGCAGAGCCTTTGTGCAAATTAGAAAAAGGTGTCCCATCTGGAGCTGCTTGATGCGCTGAGCCCCCGTCACCACCTGGTGGGGCACCTGCGTGCAGCCCCAGCCTTCTTCTCATAGGCTGCACCCCTTGCCTACAATATGCCACGTACTGTACAGTATGGTACCCTAATGAATCTTAAGTAATTTTGGGTATGGTAATGAATCTTAAGGGGCTTACGAGACAGCACAATGCAGTAATTCAATATGCATGCTTTAGAGCCAGACTCATTGGGTCCCTTATGAGCTGTATGACCTTAGGCAATTCCTTAACCCCTGTGACCTCAGTTTTCTTATCTTTAAAACTGGGATAATAACATCTACCTCCCAGAGTTGTTAGGGATGGGGTGGGGAGGTTAAATCGGTTTAAATCAATAAGAACAGTGTCTGGCACCCACCGGAATGGCTGAAATTAAAGACTGGCAATACTACATGCTGATGACGTTGCACAACAACTGGGCCTTTCGCATATTTCTGATGGGCATGTCTACAGGCAGGATGTCACCACAGTAGAAAACCATTTAGCAGTTTCTTATAAAGTTAAATCCGTCTACCTTATGATTCAGCAATTCCACCCCTAGGTCTTTACCCAAAAGAAATGAAAACTTAGGTTTACAAAAAGACTTGTACAAGAATGTTCACTGCAGCTCCATGCATACTAGAAAAAACAAATGGAAACAACCCAAGTGTCCGTCAGTAGTAGACTGGATAAACAAACTGTGTGTTCATATAATGGGATAATATTCAGCAATAAAAAGGAATGAATTACTTATACACAAAACAACACAGGGGAATTTCAAAAACATTATGCTCAGTGAAAGAATCCAGTTCCTAAAGAGGGCATGCTATATGATTCTATTTTTAATGAACTTTAAAAACAAACTAAACTATGGGGTTAGAAATCAGTGTTGTCTTTGCCTCTGGGGAGCAGAACATGAGAGAACTTTCTAGGGTGATGGTGGTACTTGATTGGGGTTGGAAAAGGTTTTCTGCAAAGGCCAGATAGTAAATATTTTAGCTTTTGAGGTCCACACACAGTCTTTGTTGTATATTCTTCTTTGTTTGTTTTTTTTAATAACGCTTTAAAAATGTAAAAACCATTCTGAGCTCACACGCCACACAAAAACAATTTACAGACTGGATTTGGCTCAGAAGTTGCAGTTTGCCAAACTCTGCTTTATACACAGTCTTGGTCACGTGGATATATACATTCATCAGAACTCATTGAACAATATACTTAAGACCTAGGCATTTTACTGTACGTATTTTTCAGTAAAATACAGAACAGTGCCTAGAAGTTGAGTTAATACTCAAATAAACGTTAGCTAATATTATTTTAGCTTCATAAAAATGATATACTTATTTATTTTTCATTATAACAAAGAAAATATCATTCTTCCAAAGAAAATATTTGCCATTATTGTAAAATAAATTCAAGCAATATATTGAAGGCTTCCATTATGATTCCCTCAACTCCTGCCATTGCCTATGCACACATTTCCATCCCCTTCCTAC
This sequence comes from Ceratotherium simum simum, assembly GCF_057802395.1. Classification (NCBI taxonomy): domain Eukaryota; kingdom Metazoa; phylum Chordata; class Mammalia; order Perissodactyla; family Rhinocerotidae; genus Ceratotherium; species Ceratotherium simum. The sequence goes on from NC_141920.1 coordinate 9,891,810, forward strand.
AAAGAGAATTTGATTTATGAGGACAGTGTCTCAAACCTGGGAATACCCCAATCCAGAGGATATCTTCTCAGACCTCTAAGGGGGCCTTGAACCCCAGTCAGAGAAACAGGCATTTGTAATGGACCAAACTGTCTCACCTGGTGCCCAGGTAAGAACTAGCCCTCCTTCCACAAGACCATCTTGACGGTGATTGATGGACGGCATGTCTTCCTTCCCTGTTAGAGTTCTTACACTGTCAGTACTGAGAAGACAACACTTCTGAGGGAAAATTCTTTGCATTTATGATCTACCAGATAACAATTCGGAGCATTTCCAAGGGATGAGACACTATATCGAGAATAGTTTCTGTATATTCATATTTACTTAGGCACCTATTGGTGTCACTTTTCACTCATGCTGAAGAATACTCTCTATGGAACCAGCAATTCAAAACTGCTGAGCAAAGCAGTGTTAGAAGTATCTTGAGGAAAGTTCCATGTGGAATGGCGAGTTCTCATCTGTTTCCAGCAATAGAAGCCCTGGGATTGGCGGTGATAAGAAATGAAAAATCACTTCGCTAAGTGAAGCGTTAGAGGACACTGGAGTGTGGCTGCCACAAACCAAATTATTGCACCTTTTTTTCAAATTCCCATCAGAACCAAAGTTGAGACAGCACTGGATCTGCTGTTCTCAGCTAAGTTTGCTGATTTGGTTCATATAATTAAATTATGCATCTCTTTTGCTCTCTCTCATATATATATGCATATATATATATATATGACAGATCATTGAGATGGAGAAATAAACTGCTTAAATAATGAGTTAATTTCATTATATTGAACAATGTTTTTTATCACTTATTATGTCTATATGTCTATTGTTGCCACATGCCACTTTGAAGGTGAGGAAAGAAGAAAGAGCTGTTGACCGCTGTCCTTTGTAGGGTTTGTAGGGGAGCCTACAATCCTGTAGGGCAGATAAGGTGAGCACCCTTACTATCATCATTGCAATTCCCACCATTTTGGCAACAGGTGTTATTATGCCTGGCCTTGCAATAAACACATTAGATGCCCTGACTCATTTAATCCTCACCATAACTCTGGGAAATAGTTACTATTTTATACCTATTTTACAGATACAACAATTGAGGCTAGTCAGAAGCTAAGTAACTTGGCCAAGATCTGACCCCAAACAGTAAGTGATGGAGCTAGCATTAGAATGCAGTTCTACCAGACTCCAAATTCTATGTTCTTAACCCGTGTCTCTTTACAGTGCGTCCAGATACAACTGAAAACACAAGTAATGACGGGCCAAGAGATAGTATCTACCATTCCAGAAAAGCATCCAAGATGATCAAGGACTAGAATGGAAAACTGTATAAACGGAGTAAGACTTTAGCTTTACTTGGAAATAGAAGCAATTTCTGTGTATCCAAAAATAGGGGAGGATGGCATTTCATAAGGAGATCCCAACTTATCTGGGATGGATTCTTGGAAACGTCAATTAAAAAAACATTAAATTCTCACAAGGGAACTTCAGTCCCATTAAAATAGCTTCAATTCATTTGCTGTCAAGTATTATCTTTTTACAGATACCTCGATATGTTAAAATTGATCAGAACATGATGAATATTTCAAAAACTCACTCTTCCCAATGGTGGGAACAGTGATATGTCACAGAACTTTGGGCAACTACTCATATCATGGTAGTGCCGGGAACACTACAGTTTTGCCTGGTATATGGGGTTGGGGTACCCTGTCTCAAATACTAGTTGATGCATGTGTTATGTGCCTGGAGATGGAAGGGGACAGAAAGGGGCAGTAGGAATGAAGAAATGCAAAATAATTCCAAAGTGATATATCCAGCCTAGAAGCATCTAACCTGTTTCTTTCTCTCTTCTATGCTTGGTAACTAAAGACTGAGTAACTTTCCTGAAGCACTGAAAGGGATATGGTTTGCAAACCAGCTGAGTGCCTGGGAAACACCCTGCTGGCCGCACAGGTGGGAGGACCCTCCATAGCAGAGGGCGTCTCCACAGCCTCCTGGGGGAAGAGGGATGCTGGAGAGCAGGAGGAGGAGCTGTTCTCCGTGGCCTCTGTTACCATGGCAACCTTCCCCTTTGTTTCCCTGGATCCAGGGCTGCTGCCTCATTTAGTGACTGGCATTCAGGTGAGACAGCTGCATGGTTATGGCATTAGGAAAGTGAGGAAGTGGATAAACAAAACCGCTTGAGCAAACACACATCCTGGCACCAAGAAGGCATTGTCGGGACAAGTTTCCAGACCTCTTGCCACTTTCTCTTTGAGCCAGTGGGCATCACATCAGTGCAATTGCCATTGAATAATAGGCTGGGGGAATTTTCACTTTATTCTGGCTGTCATTCAGATGGTTACCTTTTGCATGGTCTTCCGTTGTCTGCAATACTTTGCTCTTCCTCATCCCGTGGCAGGGTCTCAATGTAAAGGTCACTTCCTCCGACAGGCTTTCCCTGACCACCTCCCTCCACCCTCTGCCAATATTCTCTCTCAGCTTCCTGTCTGCTTCCTTCATAGCAGTAAGTATGATTCATAACCATTTCATTTTTGTCTTGTGCTCATCAGCTTTTGCTCTGTCTCCCAGCTAGATTACAAGCATCGCGAGGGCAGGGATGCTACTGTTCCTGCATCAAGTGGTATCAAATGAAATGTACCATATAAGTGGCAACAAATGAATATTTGTGGAATACATGAGTCATATGATAATTTGGAAAACGTGATTTAGGATGCTAAGATACTAAGTACTGGTCTAGTGGCTTAGATAGAGTCTCTCTCTCAATTCTCTTTTCTCTTAAACGAACAATTAACAAAAGAGTCATATTAAAATCGAAGACCATGACCTGAGTCGCAACTCCATGAACGCTCATTGTAGTGTCTGTTTCACTGTGGGACTTTCCCACATCTTAGGGAAGCCTAGTTACATATGTACAATTGAATAGTATAGAAGATGAGAGAATGTAAAGTTGGCATTCAAAGAATAGGAGGCAAATTGAACTCCTGCAGAATATCTACTAGGTATTTTCCCACTAGCTTGTGACCACAAGAAAGGGAGGACCTCAGGACATTTACATTCTAAACGCTAAGAGAGTGAGTCCAAGGAAGAAATCTCTACCATATAGGGAGGGAAGAGAGAAGGTGGCATTAGTGAGACAGAGAATAGAGGAAGTTCTGAAACTGCCCAGCACCCTTCCCCCACCTACTCACTGGGTCCTTTAGAACCCCATGGGGTTGTTGGCTTTCTTGACCTCCCTGTATAAAAGGTTGCCGATGAAATCTATTGGTTGGGGTTGGGGGCCATTCCTCCACCCCATACTGGAATATCTTTTCAAATTTATAATGGACATGAATGAGAAATTGGATGAATTTTATAGGAAAGGATATTTTAGGCAACTTTGATGGGACTTATTCTTTCCAAAATACTGAAGAATTTGGTCAAATAAAATGACTAAGAATGTATATTACTCTCATACATATGCAAAATCAACAGTACTAGACAAACACCAAATTTTTAAAAAACTAAATAAAACCTAGCATGAAAATATCTGTTAATTCCACCACAGTGACCTATCAGAAGGTAAAATTAAGGGGTGAACTTCATGGAGAGGCAAAGTGTCCTACCTTCATACAACTAAAAAGTAATTCCTGAAAGGGAGAGGCCATGAGCTGTTGGACTCCTGAAAATTTGTCAGTGATTATACTAATGACAAAACCAGAATTATATCAAGGAGCAGAAGGCAGCTTTCCTTTCCTGAGAATCTAAAAATTATCTCATATAAGAGTCCTTACTTTACTGGCTAATGCAATCAGGGGTCTACATTATTCCTCTTTGAAGCACTTTGGGCTCAAAAGTCAAAGATGGGTGTGATTGGCCAACCCTAGTTTTGAGCCTACATTACAAGCTATGATATTGGGATTTATGATAAGAAATATATATTTGGTCTTTATCCCTGTTCCTGGCACACAGCTCCTAAGACCCTTGGAATTTCGTAAAGGATAAGAGAGGCAATAAAGGTGAAAGGAGTGTCTTTTGTTATTCATAACAAGCCCCTTCCAACAGCACCTGAGTTTGACTTTTGGAAATGCCTAAGGATGGGGGCACTGGCTGCCAGGGGAACCAGCCATGTGATTAGAGGGTTAAACTTTCAGCCCCATCCCCTGACCTCCAGGGGAGGAGAGGGGGGCTGGAGATTGAGTTCAAGCTCCAATGGCCAATGATTTAATCAATCATGCCTATATAATGAAGCCTCCATAAAAACACTAACTGTTGGGGTTCAGAAAGCTTCTAGGTTGGTGAACACGTGGAGATGCTGGCAGGGTGGAGTGCCAGGGGAAGGCATGTACGCCCTGCCCCCACGCCCCGATATCTTGCCCTATGCATCTCTTCCATCTGGCTATTCCTGAGTTGTATTACTTTGTTTCCCCAACATCCCATTCTTTAGAGACAGCTCTCCTCCACTCACAGATAGATCCTACTCAGTCATGTGTGGGATGAGGTGGACCACATCTTCTCTTTGTTCCAAAGATGAGTGACCCAGGTGACATCAAATAGAGCTTTCTTCCCCTCTAGCCACAGGGAATATTTTTTGATGAGCCCGTGACCCAAGCTGAGCTCTCCTTGAGACTTTTATCTGTCAAAAGAGACTTCAATAAAAAGAATTTGTAAGGTGTCTGTCAAAAGAGACTTCAATAAAAAGAATTTGTAAGGTCTCAACCCAGAAATCAATAAAAATACTATCAATAAACAAGTCATCAAACCTGTAGAGCTGTGGTTCTCAACGAGGTTGTACCTGGGAGGTTTTTGTTTCTGTTTTAAGCACACACCTGGTCTATTCCAAACAAATCAAATGAATCACTATCTCAAGAAGACTCTGGCATATTTCTCTAATTAAGAAGCTGCTTTATAGAAAATACTAGATTCTTGAGGGAAATTAAACTATGCTTTTACATTTTATACAGATCTCCAAAAATGAGTATGTAGAATAAAATTACAGAACATTCATTCAACTGCTAAATTGCTTAAAAGGTATTTCTTAGAGTAAAAATTTATATCATAGTGCTGTAGTTTAGGGGAGCAGAATAAGGTTAAGAATGATAGGAAATAGCCATATGAGCCAGGATTCTTTGGGTTGCAAGTGACAGAAAACCCAAATGAAAGGATTAAGTTAAAAAGGGGAGGATTGATTGGCCCAGATAGTTGGGAAGTCCAGGGGTAGGGTTACCTTCAGGTAAGGCTGGTCCAGAAATTCAAACAATGGCATCTGTGATCTCTCTTTCTCTCCATGTTAGGCCTGCTTACCTTTGCTTGGATGCATTCTTCAACATGGTAGAGGAGATGAGCCCAACCTCCTCCTCCCTAGTATCCACTATTGAAGCTCATCGACCCCAGGGGAAAGAGGATTTCTTCTGTCCAATGTCTACTTGTCAATTCCAGAGAAGACTCTAAGCAGCTGAGCTAGTTAGGACTTCATGCCTGGACCAAGCACAGTGACACAGATAATGGGTCCACTTATGAGGGACCCATCTGGGTCACATTTCATAGAGTGGGCAACCATCGTTAAAAGTATCACCAGAATACCCGTCATGAAGAAAGAGAGATCAGCCGCACTCCCACCCTAACCCTGCAGTGGGGGGATGAAGGGAAGATAAAAGTCAACATGTGTCGACTACGATCATGCCTAGACTGAGCTCACACTGAAGACTTTCCTTCATTCTTCACTCTCTATGAGCTGTCAATGACTTCCCAAATGTCTGAAGTCAATTAAAAAAATGAATGATACTTACCAATAATAGCAAAATCTTTTTACTGCTCAAGTGCAAATCAGTGCATATGGTGCTGGCCTAAAAGGCTGTCCAGGAGAGCTCAGATCCACAAGAGCCTTCCTCAGTCAGAAGTGAGTCTCAGAGGGCAGCAAAATCTGAGCATTCTGTATCACTGAGGCTTTGTAAAAGTTCTCTCTTCCATTCTAGTGAATTTAGTCTCCTTAACGGTGAACTGAGTCCAAGAAAAGGAAGGGATCTGACTATATCTCATGTGATTTCTGCTAAATGCCAGTCCAAAATTCTTGAGTGACACCTAATTTAGGAGTCTGGTAAACCTGCTGTAAAAAGATGCCAGATGTTGGTTTCCAAACCAGCTCACAACTGGAAATAACACAATTAGTACCAATAACTGCGTTTACATGAAGATTTTCAGCCAAGGAGCTTTGCAAAATAAACTTTACAAATTAATTCTGTTGGCGTGATACCACCTTCCAACCACTCCCTCTAGCCCCCAAAACCACATACACTGGGAGACTGACTGGAAAAGCATATTCAGATAAAAGTTCTGAATGTACCAGGATTGGGAATAAAGAATATGTCTGAAACAGTGGGAAAAATTTTAATGTCTCAAAGTGTCAGGAAACAGAACTAGTCTGTTTGATTGGCTATGTTCAGCCCAAAGGTTGAACGTATGGACTGGCCTGCAGGTTACGTAGACATTGAATGAAATGGAACTCTTTAATTATGTGACTGAATCCACCAGAATGCATAATATTCTACAGTGCTGAGTGCCCTTTGATTGCACCACGGATTATGTATTTGGCTGACAGCAAACCCAGTTCCATGAGCTATAATATTTGCATGAAATCTATCAAACAACAATGCATTGTGGAGTAAAGATTTTAAATCAGATTCAATCCAGCCTGAATGAAATCTGAACGAAGGGCTTGAACCAAACCATAAGGCAAACCCCAAATTAATTCAAAGTACCTTAACTCCAACATTTTGTTTTACAAATAAACCAAAGCTCTTCATTTTCAAAAAAACTACTTTATACTATTTTCCGAAGAAATTAGTGATTTGGTTTGTAATTTAAAACAGTAGAGTAAAATGGCCCAATCACCACATAAGGGAGACATTTTGGTTCATTTAGTCAGAATATATCATTGAACACCTAATATGTACTAGCCTTTCTGTGCTTAGGAAATAATGCTGAACTCAGTAGCTTATATGGCTGGCCTGTGAATCTCAAATTCTAACGGAGAGAGACACACAAATCTGGAAAATAAATAAATGCACACAAAAATTAAGAACATTAAATTCTCTTAAAGCAGGGCGTGACAGACTATGGCCCGCAGGCTGTTCTTGTAAGTAAAGTTTTGTTAGAACATTGTTTATACATCATTTAGGCTGCTTTGAGCTCAGTGGAGTGTTGAGCAGTTGGGACATACACCATGTGCTCCACCAAGCCTGAAATCTTTGCTGTCTGACCCTTTACAGAAAAAATTACTGACTCTGAAGAAACAAAAAGGGTGACGTCTTGAAGTGTCTGGGGTGGGGAGTTGAGTATAAGGTCTGGGAAGGACTCACTAAGAGTGGCATTTGAGTTGAGATCTGAGTAATGAGAAGCAGCCAACCATGGGAAACAAGGTGTTTTAGACAAACAGAACAGCATGGCGATTTTGGTGTTTTGTTTTGTTTTGTTTTGAGTAAAGTATTGCCTTAAAGATGATGAAGTTACCAGGCTATAACGTTAAGAAAATCTCAAATGGTAACAGAAACAAACACAGAACTTTGAGCTCGTTCCTTGTGCAAGGTGATAAAAGCGTTTTCAAGTCCTCTCTATATTCTCATTCAAAAGATAGGGCAAGTTCTACATAGTTCCATAAGCAACTCTACAAAGAAGAAATGCATTGATGCACTCCCAGATGACTGCCTTGCTTTTTGTGGTTTAAGGTTAGAGCCAAAAATCTACTTTCTTTAGGAAATCTTTCTCCTTGCTTTGCCTAGTCTCCAGTTACGATTTCTCTCACCTTCATACCTTTGTGCTGATATAACACAGCTGTTTGGAACATTGCTGGGGATATTTTTTCCCAGAAAAGGTGTTCCAATATCATTTGGGGAGAAGCAAAAGGATCAAGACCGTGACTCTAAGTGAATAAGATAATGAAGGAACTCAGATTGTCTATGGGAAAGCTCTTGTTTATTTCCACCCAGAAGTAAGTGGCCTTTGTTGTGGTGAAGGGGGATGCACCACTGGCCAGAGACTATGTTTTCCTTCTGTAATGTTCTGTGTCTCCAGGTGGGCCACTTCTCAATAAAGGTTAAAAAACCCACTTCACCCTTTGTGCAGTCTCTTATACCAATGTCTCTTTAACTCTCAATTCTAACACCATATTTGAAACTATTTCAGGTGGAAATCAGCAATTAGCAAGCGTGTCCTTGCCTCTTAGAAACTTCATGCTCCAATGTCAAGATGTTTTCATGATACTTGTGGTGGTCTTGGATGGATAAATTAAATCTGCTTTTCTCCTGATTGCCTTGCTAGACCTCTTTGTAACTTCACTTTGTATTCCTTTCTGTTCAATACTTTTCAAAGTACTGAGAGTTTAAAGAGGTACAATAAATCCCAGATCAGTTTTTAATGACCATGGTAAGCCTGCTTGTAATATGTCAGTAAGCTGAACCTAAAAGCCAGTGGGGAATAGGCCATTTCTGCCTTAGTAATTGCCTCCACAGAAAGATTTATAATGTCATTATCCGAATCTACAAGAAATAACTCATAGAGTTGAAATACCCTAAAAAAATATTACAATTCTCTTAAAATCTAGTCATTCATAAATGCTAAATCATAAAACTTTTTTCAAGATGTTTTATGTTAAAAGTAAAACCCAGTAAAAATATAAATGCTCGTTTCTTAATCAGATTCCTCATTCTTTATGTATCTGTTTGTAGCTTTGCAGTTTTCTGGGATATATTTACAAACCTAACATTCGGCTGCCAGAATCCCCAATCACTACAAGAAGCCATGGTGTCTGGAAAGGCATTTCTGGTCGTCTTTTTATCTCTGTGCGATAGCAGGGAGTGAGGAGGAAGAGGGTTAGTTAGTACAGCAATAAAATTAATTTCAGTAATAAAAGTCACCTTTTTCCCCTAATTTCCCCATGAAAAAAAAACACACTACACTTCCTGCTAAATGCACCGCAGAGCTGCTTTAAGCCATTTCTGTAGTTTTCCTTCCCCCTTAGCATTTCCAAATCAAAAAAGATCAGAAACCTCTTTATAATAGCAGGAAACATCCTCCCCAATTTGTCCAGAGTTTAATAAAGTCCTGGTCTTGCCACGTCTCTTCGTCTCCCCATGCCATAAAATAGAGCAACATTTATACTAATTTCTGCAGTGTGAAAATGTTCTTTGGAGTAGAAAATCTACTAAAGTTTAAAAAGGACACGAGATGTTTTTCATAATTTGTAAAATCGTATTTTCTCTTTTTAAATACAGTAATTTGGTGCAAATGTGAACATTGAATTAGGCTCTTTTCAGGATTTCTCCCCTTCCTCCATTAGCCTACTCAAGATTGGGATTTTATCCACATTTTTAATATCTAGGATTGCACTAAGCCTTTGTGGGGGAGAGGTGTACAGAGAAGGTTATTTAAAAGCATTTGGGAAAGAAAATGAATCTTGTGTCTTTTGTTTACCATTCCTTTTGCCACTTCATAGAGCCGACCACCATCACTCCATTCGTTAATTATTATTTTCCAGTTTGATATCTCTGTAAATGGTAACTATTGAGTCTCTTGAGGTATTTTGATTCAACATATCCCAAACGGAACTAGCCTTCCTCCCAGAAAAGTCCTGATCTCAGTGAATGATACTACCTGTTCATCTGTTTCCTAGGAACCATAAACACAGGTAGAAAGGCAAAACACCTTGTCTTCCACTCTCTCACTGCCCAGAGCCAAATAATCACCAAGAAAATTTCTACCTCCAATTATCTCCCAAATATAAATATTTTCGTCTATTGCTACCATCACCACCACCTTAGTAATTTCTCACATGGACTATTGCAACCACCTCCCCATTGATCGCCCCATTATTCCACGAGCCACACAAGAGCCAAGGAGATCTTGAGAAACCCAAATCTGATCATAAGCCCCTTCAATAGCTTTTTCATACTCTTTGGGTAAAATTTAAAGTCTTTTTCATGGCTTCCTTTGAAATTTGGTCCCCAATGACCTCTATGACTTTATGATACTGCCCTCTCCACTCTGAATTCGTTCCAGCCATCCTGGCCATCTTCTGGTTCTTGGGGTACACCATGTTCTCTTACCTCACTGCCTCCACACATGCTATGCCTTCTACCTGGAACAGTCTTCTCTTACTCCACCTCCTCACTCTACCTAACTCATAATATGGGTCTCAGGGAAGTCATCCATCACTCATGGTCTAAGAGAGCTTCCCTTGTTATATACCGCCTTAGCACCCTGCATCTCCTCTCGTGTAGCCACACTTGACATCACTTGCTAAATCCTGGTCCCCTCATCCGTAGGCACCATGGTGGCAGGGAATAGCTCTCTTTCTTTCAGCATTGTATCCTCAGCAACTAGTAAAGAAGAGCTTCAATAAATATTTGATGAATGAATTAATATTATAACAGTTCCATAATTCATCTTTATACGTTAATCTCTACCCTATCCCTCCCTTCCCCCATCTATCCATCCATCCATCCATCCATCCATCCATCTACCCATCCATCCATCCGCTCAACAATATTTACTGAAACTTACTTATGCCATGCACCATACTAAGCATTAGCATGAACTCATGGTAAACTAGGAGTAAACAAGATAGAGTTGCTGGTAGGGAAGAAAAAAAAAAAGTATATAAATGAGATAATTTTAGATAGTGATAAGAGCTATGGGGAAAATACACCAGAGTCACACCATGACACTTCAAGGACGTGGAATGTGAGCTGAGAGCTGAATTGACCATTGAAAGATCCAGAGGAAGAGAGGTCCACACCAGAGGTGTAGCATGTAGAGGCTTTCTTTGGTAGAAACAAGATTCAGGTGATCAAGAAAGACAGTGTGGCTGGAGCATTGTGACTTGGGGTCACAGATACCCGACGTGAGGCAAGGGCAGATCGCACACGGCCACAGAAGCTGCAGTATAGAATGCAGGTTTATTTAAGTGCATAGGAAACCATCTGATGATTTTAAGTGAGGGAACAATATGATCAGATTTTTGTTTCAGAAGAATAAGTCTGTCTGCCTTTTGGAAAGTTGATTAGATGGGGGCCAGGAGTGAAAGACAAGGTAGTTGGGAAGCTGTTTTAATTTGGATACAAACTTCAATGACTCCCCTAAGCCTATGGAATAAAGCTCAAATTCCATCACATCACATTTAAGGTCCCCTAAATCCTGGCCCCTGCTACCCCATTAGACTTACTTCTACATGCTCCTTGATGGTCCCTACACTACAGCTGGTTGGCGCTGGCACCTCGAGCCCACCCTCAATGTTTTCACTCCAGCCTTTAACACATACTATTTCCACTTTTTCTAGTTTCCCTGAGAATATGCTGTCTCCCTCAAATCCCATCTTCTACATGAAGACTTCAGAACACTTCCGGCCATAGCAAGCTTTCTTCCTCTGAGCAATGGGCTGTCCTTTTTTTTTTTTTTTTGAAAAAAGCAAATATAGCCTTTGCCACCTCTTAGATTATTGCTTTGTATTATCATTTACCTCTTGTTTGCTTATTTCGTTTTCCATGTGTGTGTATATGTCCCACTTCCCCAACCACAGTGTAAACCCCTCAGGGCAAAGACTTCCCTTGTGTTTCTGTGGATCCGCCCCCATAGTGCCTGGCACCATGCCATACCCACAGCATGGCGTTCTATATGTTATCCGCTGCGGAGGCAGGCCTAATGCACTTGTCAGAACTGAGAGAAACATCAAGTTGCTTCATGACTAGGTAAGTAAAGGAGTTGAAAGTTGGAGAGATTTAAAAAAAAGAAAAAGGCTTTTTGAATAGCTCCTTTCCTGGAAGCCTCTTTTCTATAAAAACCGCCATGCTTTGAGTAGAATCGGATATGGAATGTGAAATAAGCTTGATGCACTGTTGATCATTAGCTCCGAAATTCTAATCTGGCTTGAGATCAGAGATTGAGAACTAAGCCCCTCTGAAGGAGCAGCTCAAAGAAGGCCACTAAGGGAAATGTTGCATGCTTGGCATGGCCCTGGATAAATTACATGATCACACAATGTGAGGTTTGAAGGTGGATTGTGGATAATAGAATTGAGGCCAGAGACAGGTAAGCCCAGGTGAAAAGAGAAAGATATCAACATGGACAATTGCGTTGCATGTGAGACCATCTACCCTGTCAGAACCATGAACTAGGTTTGGGGAGAACTGGCGCTGGTTTCTCATTTCTTGCCAAATGCCTTCGCTTTTTGGGCGGGAAATTCTATTGACAGGGTAAGACATTTACTGTGGAATAGTGGGAGGATAAACGAACTTGACTGACCCAATCACAGTGATGGTATTCTGTTCCTAAAGATAGTTTCCTGTGTTTATCACACTGAAAGTCCCTGAAAGGGACCATGGAAACTCACATGAAGGAAGGGTAGGAGATCTCTAGCCAACTGTATATAGAACGTGGAACTGGTGGCTATTGGGAAAATATCACTTATTATCACATATTATAACTAAGACTTTTTCTAAGAGAAAGAAAGTCAATTCAGGAAAGATGGATGGAAGGAGTCACAAGTTGCTTCCCTGGGATTAAGGAGAAGCTAGGACCCCTGGTGACATCTTCTAAATCTAGAGACTTAGAAGACTCCATTAATTGCACAAAATCTAGAGAAGGTTCCCTCCATCTTGGCACTATTGACATTTGGGGCTGGATAATTCTTTGTTGCGGGGACTGTCCTGTGCATTGTAGGAGGTTTAGCAAGATCCCTGGCCTCGACCCACTAGATGCCTCCCCAACCCAATTGTAACCAGAAATGTCTCCAGACGTTACTAAGTGTCCCCTGGCTTGGACATTTGGGCTTGGAGGTGGGGGGACAAAATCACCTCTAGTTAAAAACCTCTGGGCTACAGTCAGACAGACTTGGGTTTACATTTCAGATTCGCCATTTCCTTGTCCATAAAATGGGGATAAATAGCAGCCACCATAAAGAGTTTTGGAGAATATTTAATGGACAAGGTACATAAACCATGAGCACAGTTCTGGCACATAGTAAAGCTCAACAAATATCAGCCATCACCATTATTGTTGTTATTATTTATTGACCATCACCCAGGTAGTTAATTCCACACTCTGAATGCTAGTTTTAACTCTTTTAAGCAATGGAAAGAGAAGGTATTTTTTTCCATGTGATATTATTTCTCATCCCTGCTAATGAGGAATAATTTAGTATCTCTTGCCATGTAATTTCTCACAGGTGAGCTCAAGGCCCCAGAATTCTCTTATCTTCACACTACAAATAACTTGGGTGTTAAGGAAATCTTCCAATATTTGCCTTCTTTAAAAAAAAATGCTCATTTTTTCTCGTCTTCAAGTCAATTTCCAAATGAAACAGAAGACGAATGTCACGCACACCAATTATCTAATTGTGAAACTGATCTTCACTTAAAGCATCTGTGTTTTTGACATAAAGAGTCGTAAAGTGGTAAGTTTTCAGTATGATTGTTAGGCTGATTGCTGCGTGCCGATACCAGAGGCTAAAGAGGATTTAGCCTGAAAATTACTTTAGCATCTTTCAGTTGAGGGAAAAGCACTTTAAGTAAGTTGAAATAAACTGTGTCCTCAAGGTTGGCCCTAGGCAGTCTCCAACTTGTGTGTTAGAATTAGTGGTCTTATGGAGGATCAGATATGGGGAATGAGATCGAGTGCGGAAAAGAATTATTTATTTTTTAGTTCTGCCATGATTGATTTTGTTTTGTTTTGTTTTTAAACTGAGGAAGAGATATAAATGAAAGAGTATGAGTGGGTTTCTAACTTGTAAACAACCCTTTTCTCTTATACATGAACTTTACAGTTAAGCCTGCCAACAAAAAGCAAATCTGTGCAGGTCAATGGAGTGTTTCCAGGTAAAACAATTAGATATGTGGAAATCCTAAAATGCATACCAAAAATAATGCATCTGTTCATCAGGGTTGTTCATCAAGATTGCAAACTTTTTCTGTAAAGGGCCAGAGAGTAAATATTTTAGACATTGCGGGCTGTATAGTCTCTGTTGCAACTACTCAAATCTGCTGTTCCAGCACAAAAGCAGGTATAAAAATATGTAAACAAATGAGTGTAGCTGTGTTCCAATAAAACTTTATTTACACAAAGAGACAGCAGGCTGCATTTGGCCCAAAGACCCTAGTTTGCTGACCCCTGATCAAGGCAATACTCCTGTAAATGGCATATCCTCAATACCACCGGTCCGTATTATTATATCTGTCCTTTCAGTGCATTTACTGACATTTTTGTCCAAATACCCTCAGGGAAATGATAAATACATGGAGGCCTTTTCATCTTCAAATGGCTGGACAGAATGATCGAGAAGGCTGCTCATTTTAACAGAATTATTCCAGTGTCTTTGCAGACTAAATAAGCCTAATATGGAGCAGTACATTTAATTTAATTTTCCCCTCCAAAAATAAAAAGCAGTCATATTAAGAAATCCCATCACTCAATGCTGAGAGGAAGCTCCTTCAAGTCTTCAGCTCTGCGGTAATTACTGGCAAAGAACCCCTGATGAGAGATCCTTGAGAAATGGAAAAGCTACCCAAAGAACTAATAAAAACCCAGTCAATGGCTGTTAGATGTCTCTAAATAGAACGCAGGGAGGAGACAAGGAGAATTACAGGGTTGCAGCAGGCACCCAGCTCAAAAAGGGAGTCAGGGAGAAGGACATCAATCAAGAGGGTGATTGTGGGCAAAGAGCCACGGAAGCACAGGAAAGGATTTGCAATTTCTCCTTGGATATGGGTTTGGAATATAGTTCATAGCCCTAATATGTGGAGGTTAACTATACAGGTCAAGAGAGCAGGAAGGTAAGAAGAAAAATGCCATCATCTTGGAATTAGCCATACACATTGAAATAGTTTACAATTTATAACTGTGCATGGAAAGAAAGCAAGGAAGGAAGTAAAGAAGGAAGGAAGGAAGCAAGGAAGGAAAGAAAGAAGGTAGCTGAGCAGCCCATGAAATCAGAACACATATTAGAGAAAAATTTACCTAATTAATACGAAAGAATACTGAGAACCAGGCATGACTCTTGACATAAGAAGTAGTAATTGTGTGCTGGGCTAAATTCATCCTGATGTAGGAGACCTTGAAAGGAGCTCATTGTGTGGCAGAGATGGTGCAGTGAGTCATGATCAGGTGACGCATCCTTCTCTATCAGAAGGGAAACCCTCTGGGTGACATCATGGAGCCGCTGATCATCAAAGAAGGGAGATTCCTGCATTTTCTCTCGGGAGCATCTCTGGGTAGATTTGTGAGCTTTTGCGTTTAACAACCTTTATTCTGACTAGAGATTATGAAACCCAAATACCACCAAAGTTCTGGAGAAAGTGGCTGTGGTGGAAGCTGTGCTTGGTCACCAGATACCCGTGTGATCCTCAACATTTCTCAGCTTGTTTTGCAGGTAGGTTGGGGCCATGTGACTAAGTTAAGATTGGTAGAATTCTCTTGGAAAGGATGTGACCTGCGCTGAGGCGTGGCACTTTTAAACCATTCCACTCTCTACTGCTGTCTCTCTCTTTGCCATGGCGCTCTCAGAGGATACATGTTCCACATGCATAGCTAAAACATGGAAGCAGCCCAGATTTTGAGTTGATATTCAGGGAACAGCCATGTAGGAGACTCACTCAACGCCAGTAGACTGTAACGTGAGTGAGAAATACAGCTTTTTGTTATTAAGACATTGTGTTTTCAGGCTTTGCTAGTCACCTTGGCATTGTGGAGCTTTGCCCTGATGTATCTAATCATTCCACTTGGCTATACCAATGAGAATCCTTTCTGATGCAGGTGAAATTTGAGCAAAAAAAGGAATCCAGGCACACCTGGATCCAGACTTTAAACAATGTAAAGAGGAATCACATTCTTTCCAGCTCTTGGTTCCGCTTTCAGGGAGCACTGGGGACCTTCAGAAGCCCTAGGTTCTTCCCAGTGACAAAATAATGGCAGCACCTCCACATCCTATCTTCCCAGGGAAAGATCCAGAGGAGTAAAGAATCTCTTTTCTGGTGATACCCACAAAGGCCTCAGGATTTACTGTGATTGGGCCGGCTCAGCTCACCCTGCACTTGAACTCATCTTTGTGGCTAAAGGAATGCAATGCCGTGGTCAGCTTCAGCCTGAGACATAAGCTCTGCCCCTGGAGCTGAGAGAGAAACTTTACCCAGGACACGTGGACTGAGACCCAGAGAGGAGATAGTCCCCAAATGGAAAGCAGCCTGCTGCTGGAAGAAAAGGGAAGGAGAGCTGGGGAAGCAGAGAGGTGGTCTCCAATGACCTAACACGGGAGGCGGACAAAACTCTTGTATTCAGTTGGAACCCAAAAGTGTCATTCTCTAACTCCTTGGGAACAGTTAGGCCTCTAAATGTGCAGATTGAGAAATTCCAACGATTGAATGATGTTCTTATTTCTAAGGCTACATTAAGAATGTCAGAGCAAAAGGTGTAGCGTCCTCATGAGAGTAATGTCGATTATACCTCAACACTCCTGTTCATCCCAGCATCTCGGTTCATGCTCACAACTTGCATTTTTTTAAAAATTGCTAGTTTACTTTGAGGCGATAAAGAGTCATTGAAGAACAGATGCTGTGATTCAGAGAGATGTTTCTACATCTCAGTTCAACCTTTACCTGTCTCTATCTGTGTGATTGTGGGCACTCTACCTGCCCTCTCAGAATCTAGATTCTTCCCTGGTGAATGGAGATAACAAAGCTTATTGTGCAAGGTTGCTGTAAGGATTGGAGAATTATGTATGGGAAGAGCTGGGCACAGTGCCCAATACAGAGTAGGCACTCAGGAAGAATTCGTTTTCCTTCATTTTTTAGCATCATTATTCTGCCTCCATGGTGTCTTGTACATCATAAACTCTCAATAAATAAACTAGCTGTCATTATTGTTAGTGCTATAAATGTTCGCAGAATAGATAAAATAATTAGTGAATGGATAGAAGAAAAGGGAGGGAGCATGGGGGAGGGGAAGGCAGAGGAATAGATTTCACTCATTTAATAAACATTCTTGAAGGACTATTATGTGGCAGTCATCATGAAAGGTATACATTGATAAAACAGATTTAACTCCTCCCTTTCTGGAGTTCACAGTCATGAAAAGAAAAGAGATGATAAGCATTTATACATAAAATAAAAGTACGTGTTTGAATTGAGAAAATAAATATCAAGGAAACTAAAAGGATGCAGTACTAGGCAACAGTTCATATACCTGGTGGACAGAATGGTCAAGGAAACCTCTCTAAATAGGTGACAGTTAAGCCAAAACTTAAAGATTAAATTGTAGCAGTTATTATTAGCTGACACTATTATCATTGACTAAATCTAGGGTAAAATTATAAGTATATACGTAATTCAAAAATACTTATAAAATTCAACTATAATAATAATTATTTTGAATTAAAATTAAACTCAGTAATATTCACACATTTAATAAACATTTGCTGAGTACCAACGTAAATAGATTCAGCCAACTGATGGCTTTGCATCTTGAAGTGAACACGAAAAGTGTGTGAGTCAGCCAAGATGAAACAGTTCTTACCAATGTCCACAGAAAAAAGAATAAATACATATGTAAACAGTGAAAACCTCTTTATATTTCTATTGCAAACCCTCCAGATTTGTTTCAACCAAACTTCTTTGTTAACATTAAAGTCATTACTGTCTATCAATAAACGATCATGGAATGATGTCTTTATTTATTTTGTGCATTTTCTAATTCCCTCTACTAGAACACAAGCCCTCAAAGGGCAATGCGGTCTTTCGTGCATTTCCCCACTGCATCCCTTGCACCTAGAAAAGCACTTGACACATGCTAGGCACTCAATAAATTGCTGTTGAACAAATGAATTAATGCATGGATAAATGTGTTTGCATTTCCCCAAATGTGTTTGCGTTACAGACTTCTAATTTCACACTGGGTTTAGTCAATGTTTTTTAACACACTGACACTTATAATCAAGACTCAGAGTCTTACTTATGCTAACAAATGCTGATTCTTCCTAATATACAGTATTGCTTTTCTCAGCTCTGAATATTAGCTTCTCATTCAATCCGTATGACGTATATCTCTGAATAAATAAATAGGGTCCCGTGTGTAGTAGCATCTATTGTCAAACTGATCACTACAATTCTGTTTCATTAGGGGCTGGATACAGGATTGGAAACCTTCTGGGAAATAATGAACCACGAGAAGAGCACACAAATAATTATAGGAGTGGAACCACACTCTGACACAGTCTCTACGTGGCTGAAGCCCCTGAAAGGGTCAAGAAAAGGGGGAGGTCAGAAGTAGACAGTGTGGTCAATACATTTGGTGAATACCCTTAAAGAACCAATCATAGTTGAATTGGCGTGTTTAAGTCATTTTGGCAACCAGAACTGCAACCCTGTCTCTTGAATAAGATACTGCTGCTCTAGCAGAACAAAAGAACCATTAATGACACCAACTAACCCGTGTAATTCTCATTTACACCTCTTTATTACCTTCCATATACTCCATGTGATGCATTACACATTCCATTAATTGTTAACATACACGCAAGTCAAGATCTTTTATTATGCGAGGTCATCAGTCAATGATAACAGAGATATTGATGTATGAGGCTCCTCATCAGAAGTTGAGCAACATTTCCATTCAAGATGATACATGGACCTTTAAAACATACTCAATAATATTGAGTCTCAGTCTTCCGTTGCTTTTCTCTGAATGTGCATTTAGACCTTTATACATCTATCTATCCACCCACCCATTCATTGGACATTCAGCATTAATTTTCTACTTTTAGGGCCAGGATCACACCCGACTTGTTCACTGCTGTATCCTGAAGTCCTAGAACATAGTAGGAGCTCAATAAACTGTTAGGATTAAAAATAAGTGATTGGGGATGTGCAGGCAGAATTCTAAGATGGTCCCCATGACATTCATCCCCTGGTGTTACTCCCATGATAATGTCCCGTTACATGGCAAAGGGATTTTGCAGATGTAATTAAGACTAATAATCACTCAACCTTATGATAGGAAGATTATCTGGGGGACATGATCTAATCACGTGAGAACTTTAAAAGCAGAGAGTTTTCTATTGATGAGAATGGAACAGAAAGAGAGTTTCAAAGCACAAGGAGGAGTCAAGCACTCTTATTGACTGTTTCTTTTTAAACAACCTTATTGAGGTATAACTGACATATAAAGAACTGCACAAATTTAATGTGTACAATTTGATGAGTTTGGACATATGCAAATACCCATGATACCATCACCACAATCAATAATGAATAATAGACATATCCAATACCTCACAGAGTCTCCTTGTGTCCCTTTGGTTTTTTCTTTTTTGTTGTTGAGGAAGATTAGCCCCGAGCTAATACTTGTTGCCAATCCTTCTCTTTTTGCTGAGGAAGATTAGCCCTGAGCTAACATCTGTGCCCATCTTCCTCTACTTTATGTGTTGGATGCCGCCACAGCATGGCTTGATAAGCAGTGTGTAGGTCTGTGCCCAGGATCCGAACCCATGAAACCCAGGCCGCCGAAGTGACGCACTCAAACTTAACCACTATGCCACGGGGCTGGCCCCTGTTTTTTTCTTTTTGTAGAACACATGTAATATGAGATCTACTCTCTTAACAAATTTTGAAGTGCACAATACTGTATTATTAACTATAAGCACTATGTTATACAGTAAATCTCTAGAACTTATTCATCTAACATAACTAAAACCTTTTGTCCACTGAATAACAATTCCTCATTTCCCCCACCCCCCAGCCTCTGGTAACCACTATTGTAATCTCTGCTTCTATGAGTTTGACTATTTTAAATATGTCATATCAATGGAATCATGTAGTGTTTGTCCTTCTATGACTGGCTTATTTAATTTAGCATAATGTCCTCCAGGTTCATCCATGTTGTTGCCAATGGCAGGACTTCCTTCTTTTTAGGGCTGAATAATATTCCATTGTATGTGTATACTGATGGAGGGAGCAAACAAGAGGACCAGAGAGTGGTTCCTGTGACTCAAAGTGACCACTGGGTAACAGCCAGCAATAACACGGCTACAACCAGTCCTACAACTACAAGGAACTGAGTTCTGCCAACAGCCTGAATGAGCTTGTAAGAGGATTCTTCCCCCAGGGCTCCAGATAAGACCCCAGCCCAGGCGACACCTTGATTTCAGTCTTGTGAGACTCTAAACCCAGGATCAAGTTGAGCCCACCCAGACTTCCGAACTACAGAACATATAATGCACAGGTCTTGTTTGAAGCCGCTAAATTTGTGGCAATTTGTTGTGCATCATAGATAACTAACACAGAGGGGATTTGGGGAAGACGTTGGTAGCAGCAACAGCATAATATGGTAATCTCCTGAAATCCTTACATTAAAACAAATACAGCAACTAAATAGCCAAAACATGGACAACATATGGAACAAATGCAGATAATGAGGTATCTGTACAAACCCCAGACTTCAAGTGGGAGGTGGGGACAGGAGCCCCAAGTCCTCAGTGGGTCTGACTCTGCACAGAAGAGGCAGAAAAAAGAAATAGGATGTCTGCAGACTTGAGAATAGCAGAAACTCTAAGTAGCCAACAGGAGCTCACTGGAAAGCAAAGTGGGCCAGTTGCAGGCAGCAGGCAAAACTGGGCATGCCATGACCGCTCCAAGAGCCAGCGATTGCAAGAGGCCAGTGTGAGCTCTGAAAGAGGCAGGAGCTATCTGGCCACTGGGACCATGGCAACCAGCCAGAATTCCCTTCCAGGACTGGGCCCCACACCAAGGAGGAACTGCTGGGTAGAGAATCAAAAGAGAAGGTTCAGATAAAAGTGTGTGAGTGGGGAGGGGGTTGGAACAAGAGCCGGAAAAACCTCAGAAGGTAAGCCACCATACTTGTGATGTACATGAAAATAACAGATGAGGAAGCTCTGCAAGATTACAAAAATCATCCTGAACCACATTTCCTTCTAAAAGTTCAGGAAAACTAATTTCATGTAAAATGACAACAGACAAGTACTGAGGTCAGAGCCCTTGCAACATTACAAGAGAAAAAATAAAACCAAGAACCAATGACATTCTTACAGAGATGAAAACATGTCAGAGAGACATGCCCACAAAAGAGATCAAAACCGTAGCCTACTGGGGCCAGCCCAGTGGTATAGTGGTTAAGTTCATTCGTTCCACCTCAGTGGCCCAGGGTTCATGGGTTTGGATCCCAGGCGTGGATATACACACTGCTCATCAAGCCATGCTGTGGCGGTGACCCACATACAAAATAGAGGAAGATGGGAACAGATGTTAGCTCAGGGACACTATTTCTCAAGCAAAAAGAGGAAGATTGGCAACAGGTGTTAGCTCAGGGCCAATCCTTCCTCACCGAAAAAAAAAGAAAAAAGAAAAGAAACAACTGTAGCCTACTGTGTTATATAATAAAATTATACAAGATCTGGAAATAAAAAGCAGAAATCAGAATTAGATAACTCAGAAATGAAGTAAAAGAACACAAGAAATATTTACAAATAAAAGATACTTTAAAAAATGAAAGCTAAAGTAGAAAAAATTCAAGATTAAAACAATAGATACAAGAATTAGCACAATATAGTGCTTTAAGATAAATAAAAGCCTTAAAAATGAAACTTTTAAAAATTAAAAAGAAACAAAAGGGAGATAAAAAACTTCAAGAGAGAGGACAAATATTAAAGATAGGCAGAGATGATCCAAAAATGGATGGAAAAGAGGAATCCCTAAAGAAGAAAACCAATGCAAGGGAACAGAACAAATGCCAAAATATACAATTTAAGAAAACTTTCCTGAAATTAAAAAATATATATTTGAAACTAAATATTGAAAGAGCACACCATGTACCTGAGAATAGCAACCTGGAATGATAATCTCCAAGATATACTCAAATAAAATCTATTGGACTTTAAAGCAAAAGGACTATCATTTGGACAGTTAGGCAAAAAGAGAAAATTATTTACAAAGTAAAGAAAATTATTGTCATCAGACTTTCTGACAGCAACACTTTACACCAGAAAAAAATGAAGTACCATACTTAAGATATTCAAGGAAAGATAATGTAAGCCAAGGATTTTATATCCAGCAAAACTGACTCCCAGGTATAAAGGGCACTAGCTATTATCAACATGCAAGAACTCAAGGCAAAAATCAGAACCTTCACAACCCATAAATTTAAAGTACTCCCACTTGTGGGGACAAGAGGCATAAGTCGGTGAGACTTGGTGCAGAAGCAGCAGAAGAAAGAAATGGGGCATCTGACTGACTTGAGAATACAAAAACCCTGAGCACTTCTTGAAGAATCTACTAGAGAATGAGATTTGGCCAATCAAAATGACTAGAGGCATCTACAAGAAGACAAGTGGTGGAGATTAATCTACAGTTACTTGTAGGTTTAAGACTAAAAGAGGTTAAAGGGGAGAGTATAGTATGCAAAGACCACAGGCTCAGACCATGTGGATATGGTACAACAACCATTAAAAAATGGGAGAAGGGGCCGGCCCTGTGGCTTAGCGGTTAAGTGCGTGCTCTCTGATGCTGGCGGCCCGGGTTCGGATCCCGGGCGCACACCGACGCACCGCTTCTCCGGCCACGCTGAGGCCGCGTCCCACATACGGCAACTAGAAGGCTGTGCAACTATGACATACAACTATCTACTGGGGCTTTGGGGAGAAAATAAATAAATAAATCTTTAAAAAAAAAAAAAAAAAAAAAATGGGAGAGGGCATTGAATGGGGAAAATATGTGAAAAATAATTTTAACAGTTATAAGTAGTCCTAGTGTATACTGTAAAAACCTAAAACTGATAACCAACCACGTAAATGAGCGTCCCTAACACCCAGATTGTGGTCTTGAAATACCATTTTAAAAGGTAGGGGGAGAGGGAGAGGCTTCTTCCAGATCTGGGGCAGAAAATGTAGAAGATGAGTTTAGAACATCTTATCCTACCAGAAATGAAGGACCTATCAGGGCCAAGTCAGAAGGACTCAGGAGCCAACTTGAAAAGGCTCCCACTAGCAGAAATGGAATAATTTGAGCTTCAATAAGATAATAATTGCAATGGATTGAAACCCATCATATATCTCATTATGTTATAATAAAACTAAACATTGTCCTTTAGAGGATGATAGAGAATGAATTTAGTATCCCAAAAACTGATAAAGAAAAACAATGCAGTATTCATCCTGCCTTTCCCACATGAACTTCCTGCAACTTCTAGGAAGGCAAATGGAAGAAGAGGCAAAGTATCTTTTTTCTAAAAGTATTCCAAGTTGCACATTAAAAAAAGAATTGATTCAATCAGAATATCAACATTTTGCAAGCCATAATGAATTACCAGATGCAGGCATCACACATCAACAGCTGTGACATCACAGAAAGAGATGGACGTCATTCTATGCATCCTGATGAATGAACACACCACCGCCAAGAGTCTTGCCAGAGAGACTAAACCCAAGTCTGATCAAATCACTGGATTCAATTGTGAATTTGCAGGAAATACAGTGGACAGAGGAACATGCTGAGCTGCACCAAGAGGACTCAATTCCAAAATCCAGACTGTGGGAGTCTACATGTTAAATGGCCTGGGTCTTCCTCAAATAAACAGCAATGAAAATAAAGGGATGAGGGAACTTGTAGATGAAAAGAGACTTAAAAGACATACCAAAAATAAAGAAAAATAAAAGTCAAGGCCTAGGAGTGAACACTTGAGTGATTAAAGTATTTAAAAACTCAAGGAAATTACCACTATGAAAGTCAAGGTTAGGAGTCAGCAAATTTTCCTGCTATAAATATTTTTTAGGCGTTCAAGGCCAGACAATCTCTGTCACAATTACTCAACTCTGCCAGTATAGCACATAAACAGCCATGGACAATAAGTAAATGAATGGGTGTAGCTGTGTTCCAATAAAACTTTATTTACAAAAACAGGTGGCAGGGCCAGCCCTGTGGCTTAGCATGGCTTAGCAGTTAAGTGCGCGTGCTCCGCTACTGGCGGCCCGGGTTCAGATCCCGGGCGCGCACCGACGCACCGCTTCTCTGGCCATGCTGAGGCCACGTCCCACATACAGCAACTAGAAGGATGTGCAACTATGACATACAACTATCTACCAGGGCTTTGGGAGGAAAAAAAGGAGGAGGAGTGGCAATAGATGTTAGCTCAGAGCCGGTCTTCCTCAGCAAAAAGAGGAGGATTAGCATGAATGTTAGCTCAGGGCTGATCTTCCTCACACAAAAAAAAAACAAAAAACAAAAAACAGGTGGCAGACCAGTCCCTGGTCCGATCATGGTTAGGCCGGAGAAGAGTGAATTGGGATTGGGATAGAATGCATGCAGGGGTGTGTAGGGTGACCAGCAGCGTTCTGTTCCTTGAGCTGAGGGGTAGCTTATTGTAAGGGTGGTCAGCTTATATTAGTGCATTAAGCAATACAGTTCTTACATGTGGTTGTCACTATTTGTGTTTTATTTTAAAATAAAAAAGTAAAACCATGTGATTTTGAAGGCATCAAGAGAAAGAAGATTGAGGTCCCACAAGGAAGAGGTCTGCCTGCAGAAGGTCTTCAGATTGGAGCTGCAACATCAGCTCTTCAACGGGTCTCCATCCTGCCGGCCCGCTCTGCATATTTCAAACTTGGTGGCCCCACAATCGCGTGGACCAGCTCCTTAAAAAACATATCCTGTTGGTTCTGTTTCTCTGGAAAACTCTGACTAATAACACTAAAGTGTAAACTTGAACAAGTTACCTAGCTTCTCTGTGCTTCGGGTGCTTCCTTGGTAAAGTGGAAGAGTAATTGTAGCAAATAAAAAAATAAAGGTAGTTTCTTACCCAGTGTATTGGGAGGGCTTCCTAAACAGAAGACAAACCTTCCCAGGAGAAGGCCATTTGACCTTCCCCCCTGTGCGGACATGATCAAAGGAGCCTTGGAGGAATAGCAGCCACCTCGTGACCACGAAGATGAAAACCTCATGCTGAGCGCTGCGCAGGATCAAGAGCGGAGGAGCCTGGGTTCGTCATGTCGTCACTTAGCCATCACACCTGGTGGGGAGAGAACACTGCTGGGTTGAGCCAGAAAATCGCTACAGTTCAACCTAGTAAATCCAACCATAACCTTCACCTTTATAGGCAAGCACAAAACAACAGACAGAACAATGAGCTAATATGTTATACTTGGAACAGTGCCTAGAACGTAGATATTGTTATCATCATCACTGTGTGCCGTCTTCCAGGAGGGATGTCCCACCATGGCTCCATGTGGCTGCAGCAACAGCTGCGGATAATGATATCCTCGGCCTCAAATCCAGAGGAAGGAAAGCGTGTCTCTCCCTCAGGCGTCCAACAAGAGTTCTGGTCTTGGCTCTCAGTGGCCCTGGGACGTGCTGATCTCACTTACACCAATTAGGGCCCAGGCCTGACGCTGAGGGTTGCAGTTGGGGTTGCCCGATTTAGCAAATAAAGATACAGGACGCCCAGTGAAATTTGAATTTCAGGTAAACAATGGATTGTTTAGTGTAATATGTCCCATGCAATCTTTGGGAGACAGTTGTACTGAAAAAATACGCATTGTTTATCTGAAATTCCGATTAACTGGGCATCCTATATTTTATCTGGCAACCCTGGTTGGGATCCATCACACAAAAACACTTGAGCAGAGAGGGTGACTGGAGCTGTGATAATTAAATGAAATTCTGGGGCTGTTTCACCAAAAAACAGGTGAATGGCTGCTTGGAGCTGGAAAACACACACACACACACACACACACACACACACACACACACACTCATAGGCATCCTCTCCAAACATCTCATTTTTCAAAATAAAACAACATATAGAAACTGCAGGCTGAATATCTGCAACCTGTAGCTATGCGGAGACAGTACAGATTTGAAAATGCAAGAGGTGAAGCATACAAAAAAATACCTATTTGTACATAAGGTAGTTGTAATCCAACCACACTAATGTTTATGACAAAAAATTTCTATTTCTTTTCCTCCAGTTACTCAATCGCTGGATGAAACCCCCAATAAGACATAAAGGAAATCACAGCAGAGAGTATAAAGATTCAGAAAGAATATAATTATATGATAGATGTGTGTGTGCTGTAAGCTTGCACATATCTATCTCTTTCTTAAAAATAGATTGCATAAAGAAAATCTCTGATTTCATTGAAAACAATAATTATGTCAGTTATACTAAGAAAAGGATTATAATACTCAGAATTTGGAATACTTGGTAACTCAGAGCTTAGTATTCTGAATATTTGTTGCAAACTAGAATATTCTGGTATGATTTATAGCAGTGTGCATGTGTGTATACATATATAAATATACATACATATATATTTTTTTCATTTCTCCTTTGTCTTAGCCTGTGATCCGCTTGGATCTAGCAAAAATCCATTGCGGAGACATGATAGGAATTAACAACATTATGTGAGTTTCAATGGTCTTAAATTAGACAGCTCTCAGGATGCTAGGATTCAAGTCCTTTGATTTTATATAACTGACAACTTCTGCACAGCACTGTAGTCAGGCAGACTCGACAACAATTAAATAAGAACAAAAGGCATCTAGTACTGGCATTATTGCAAATATATATAGGATGTACAGTTAATTCTCTCCCTTTACAAATTCCACTAACAGCCTAAGCATAGCCTCAATTCTCTTGTCCTTTGTGCAAACTCAAGCTTTGTGATAATGAGGGAATTGGATTCAGCTCTTCAAAAAACGTGATATTCCAAAACGGACAAAGGAGGTTGACATACGACAATTGAAAATTGTTTTTATTTTAAAAAGAAACAAATAGGAAATCTGTTTTTAAAGCCACCAGCATTGAATGAGGAACATTGCATTCATTCATTCATTCATTTTTCCAGTATTAATTGAGCACCTATATTGTGCCAGGCACTAAGCACTGGGGACACAGGAGGGTGTAGGGCTTGCTGTCCAGCCTCCTGGGAAGAGACTGTCTGCATCCAGCTCATCAGGGCTACTCTGCTGCCACAGTCTGTGCAGTCTTCATAGGTCTCTGTCTCTTGTCCACTGAGAAATGCTAAGAGGAGCTCCTTGTAGCGAGATGGAGATATTTTTTGTCTTTATTGTCCAAAGAGTAGTAAATGTTCCCCTCTTGTACACAACACTCTTTTAGGTGAACCACAGATGAACACTTTATAAATTTTATTAATGATATATTTATTTTTTATCAATGCATGCCTTTTATATGAGCTTTCCATTTTTATTTCCTTCTACGATCCATTTTTAAGTTAGTTAAAACAGAGGTAGAGAACAAAGTCTAAAAATAATAGAGGGGACACCTGGGTGGGCAACATTGACTGTGAGTGAGAGGTGGGATATACTGTCATATATAATTCCAGAACCCCCAGGAGGAATCTTGCCTCCCCAAATTCCTCGTGGTTTGTCTGCCTGGGGCTGAGGTTCCTTTCATTTGGGACAAAATTGCAAAATCCTTTGGCAGATATTGCAAAGTAAGATAGAAGGGCATATACTCCTGGGAGGAAGAACACATTGGCTGACGCTTAGACAAAGGCATAAGAGTGGAGGACAGGAGGCTTTCCGACATTTAACTAGGGGGCACCCCTGGGGATCTGAAAAGTGTAGGGAACAGGTTAAAGGGCAAGGCGAAGCTGGGGGCGGGGCTACACTGAACTTCTTGGACCTCCCCCTCCCTGGTTTTGGGTGTGCTGAGCTAGATACAGTACCAGTACTGAGTGTGTGGATGTGTGTGGGGGCTGCAACCATACAGTGATATTTAGATCAACGAAAAGAAACTAGAACACTCTTGGTTCTTTATGGAGAGCAAACTGCTTTACACACTTCATCCAGTCTTCCAAAACAATAAAACTAAGTGGTATTGTCACAACCCTCATTGTATGTTTGAGGACACGAATGCACAGAGTCGTTAAGTAACTTGCCCAAAGTCACTCAGCAACTCAAATCTATGTCTTCTAATTACCTATTCTGTGCTCTTTTCTATCTAGGTTCTGTTTTCAGAATTACAGCAAGAAAAAGTAGAAAAATATTGAAAATAGAAATGGAATGTTCCTTATAATTCTTCTTCCATTGATCACTATTGTTAACCTTTTAGTGTATTTTTGTCGAGAGCTTTTGCCAGGGTAATAAAAGAAAGCCTGACAGACAGACAGACAACCTAACTTTAAGATATGCTATTTTTTTCTTTTTCTTTCTTTTTTCTTTTTAAATGTAACTAGATTTATATTCAGGGTTTCCCTTTATGCCCACAGTTCAGATGCACTTCATTTTGGGGTTTCAGCTACAGAATCTCTCACTCTGTGGATGTACCATCACGCATTGAGCCAGTCCTGTTGAAGGGCATTTAGGTGTGTTTAGATTTTTTCTATTCAAGCAATAATGCTGTGACCATCCTTATACATATTTCTTTTCACATTTGCATAAGTATTTCTGTGGAATTCATTTCAAGCACTGGATCTGCTAGACAGGAATATACGATCACTTTTAATTTTTAGTTTTGATGCATACTGCCCGTTTGTAATACAACCAGCATGAATTTCATGAACCTGCAATAACTCAAAAGGATCTTTTTAAATGAAATAAAATATAGGAAAATAAAATCCCAAAAGGAAAAAAACAATAGCAAGTAGCACTGATCTAACGCTCTACATTTTGCAAAATACTTTCAATACTTCCAAATGAATCTTCTCATCTTATTAGCAAAGGAATTCCTCCTGAACCCTGCATCCCAAAATAAGGTAGGTGGCCATGGTGTATGTTGAGCCCCATAAGGTTGAAATTGTGTTATGTATCAGGTCTCTACGCCCTGCTATGTCTATAGCAAAACCGTTATGCTTAATAACAAGGTTCTTTGTATCCTTGGGGGAAAATTATGAGGCCTTACATATATAAAAGAGCAGGTTGCTCTGACTGGCAGCTTCTTGGGGTGTGTGTGTGTGTGTGTGTGTGTGTGTGCACGTGCCTATGCCACTCAGTGTCTCAAAGGCTCATTTCCTTGAACTCCAGTTAATTTGCCAAAACCCAAGTTACATTAGAAAGACATGACAAAATTTGCATTATAGGCATCACTCACTCAAGAATGATAAATCATCAAACTGAATCAATATGGATAATTAGGTTGTTTGTATTTGTGTGTTTGGTGGATTTTTTTTTTTTTTTGCTCATTATCACTACTTCTTTTTTTAAATCTCCACTCTTCCCCTAGTTGGTCCATCCCCTACATTTAAAGGAATCTGATTAATCAAATTTAATCTAAGAAATACTGTTGCTCTTTGATACTCTAGAACGGTCCACGGACCAGCAATTTTGGCATCCCCCGAGAGCTTGTTAGAAATGCAGCATCTCAGGCCCCACCCCAGACTTACTGAATCACAATCTGCGTTTTAAAAATCTCCCAGGTGATTCACGTACACATTCAAGTTTGAGAAGCACTCCTGAAAACCTTTCCTCCATTCGTCCAAGACAGAAAATTGATTTTTTAAAAATAACAATAACAAAATAAGGAACAAAACCACAGATAGGACCTGTACTCCCAAAAGCAGAGCAGGAGGAAGGAAGGGAGAAAGGGAGAGAGAGAAGAAAAGAATGAACGTGATAATTATCTAGCAATCTGGAAAAACAGACATTATTTCAAAGACACTGCGAAAAGATCATTTTCCTATGCTCATTTTACGCACCGATGCTTCATATTTCTTAGGAAAAGGGGCTAAAAGCCAGAGCCCCATATATTTTGTATAGGTGAGGTTTTAATACGCCACAGAATTCCCAGTGCCTAATGCAAGCCTTTTAAGTAAATCTCATGAAGCTCTAATCTCGCAGAGCCTCCCATGTTCTTCTCTGCTGTTCTTATTTAATTTTTAATAAGAACAATTCCACGCAGCTCGAAAGCACGGCTCAATTAAGAAATATTCCTACCAGGCATCTTTGAAATCTTGTAGCATTCTCTTCCTTCGGTTTCTTGATGACCCTCAATTTGGTTGTGTCGAGGAGTTTGTGGGGAGGAGGGGAACAACCTAAGCTTATTTTTTAATTGCTAGTTCAATTTCACACTGTTCTTTATGAGATGGCAAGACCGATTTTCAAAGACAGAAACCCAGCTCGTGTATCTGCTGCCAGAAGGCTACAGTGGAATATCTCAGTATTGTATTTTGAAATTTCAAGTGGCATCTTTGATCTGAATCCTTAGGCATTAGACGTCCTTGAAGTTATATCGAGGTCATGAGAAATAATTTTAAAAGAAACAATTGTTTCTGAATCACAGAACCCCAATCACAAGTATTTTTAAAGAAATATAAACTTAACTCCCTCATAAGGCCGTATGGTTTATAACAGAAGAGATACTGCCTAGTTCTTCGTAGTAAAATTGATCTTGCATTAATGTTTTCTTTCTTAAGACCAGTTTCCAGAGATGTAAATCTAGCCACAAACGTTCACTGTATGCTCATATTTTTCAGCTGAAAATTCATGTTTAAATCTATATTTGTGTATCTATCCATCAAAACACATACATGCATGTACATATGTATGTGTATATAACAACAAATGGGGCTGCTCATGTTAGTTAATTTCAAAAGCACAAAAAGATAATACACAATGCACAAAATTATGTATTCGTTATTTTTATTTGTAATCCATCCACTACCTAAAATGTAATGAAACTTACTAAACTAAGCATAAAATAAATAGGACAATTGCATATAGAATCATGAGGGAAAGAAAGTTAGAACGGGAATAAGACAGAGGCCGGCCCGGTGGTGTAGTGGTTGAGTTCACATCCTCCACTTTGGTGGGCCGGGGTTTGTGGGTTCGGATCCCGGGCATGGACCTACATGCTCTCATCAAGCCATGTTGTGGTGGTGTCCCACATACAAAATAGAGGAAGACTGGCACAGATGTTAGCTCATCGACAATCTTCCTCAAGCAAAAAAGAGGAGGATTGGTCACAGATGTTAGCTCAGGGCCAATCTTCCTCACCAAAAAATAAAATAGCAATAAGACAGAGACAGACATCAACATCCATTGCAACTATAGCTACACTGACCATTGCATTTAACTTTGCCTATTCTTATAGCAAAGACAAAAGAGAAAACATATTTAACTATACACCTCACACTTCATCATAGGAGAAAATTTTGAAATGCACCAGAAGTAAAAGTTTCTCATGGCCCCAAAGAAATTTTCACATGGATGTATATTTTGGGGACCTCAAGCAACCTAACAGCCAATATCTTCAAATATGGCTATCCTGAAGACAAAATATGGATTTCTGTTTGAACAATCTTTATAATTCCTCTCAGAGGGGATTTCTGCAGGTAGATGAGATAGTGTTGCCCAAAGTAACATGGGAAGAGGTCAGAAATCTTGGGGTAGTCATGGTGCAGAATGTCGAATGTCGCATTCAAATACCAGGCATTCCTAGTAAATTCATCAAGGCTACTTCTCAGGTTAGCTAACCTGCTCATTTTCCATTTGACTTCGCCAGAAACTCAATGTCTTTAGAAACCAAATGTTTCAAAGGAAGGATTAACATTCTGCCATGAAAATTTAAGAGCTTGAAAGTTTATTTAACTCAGCCACAAATCATCTTTTTTAAAATAAGTTGAGTTATAATTTATATAACATAGAATTTACCCTATTTCAATGATTTTTAGCAAATTTACCAAGTTGTGCAACCATCACCATAATCCAATGGTAGAATATTTCATCACCCCAGAAATATCCCTCATGCACATTTACAGTTCATCCCTTTTCTCATCCCCCACCCTAGGCAACCACAAACTTACTTTCTGTCTCTTTAGATTTGCCTTTTCTGGTTATTTCATATAAATAGAATCACACAACACGTGGTCTTTTGTGTCTGGCTTCTTTCACCTACCATGATGGTTTTGAGATTCATCCAAGTCATAGTGTGTATTGGGACTTACTTCATTTTTATTGCTAAATAGTATTCCACTGTGTAGATGTACCACATTTTATCTATCCATTCACCAGCTGACAAACATTTGGATTGTTTCTAATTTTAGCCACAAAGAAGCTTACCCATCTGAAAGAGAGATTCATAGATGCTAGAAATGGGGCCCATATTTTGCTTGAAAAGCACTATGGATTTGTTCAAGCCCTGGGACAAACAAGGAGCATCCAAAGGCCCCAGTTTCCGGAGTCACATGACATCCAAGAAATAAATTAGGAACAAGTTTTGCCAAATCATAATTTTCTGCATAGCTCTCTTTTTTCTTCCTTCCCTTAGCTAATTTTTAATACCTACAAGAGCTAACGCTTATTGAAAGCTTACAATATTTGAGACTTATTATAATTTTGCATGTATTATATCATTTAATTCTCAAAATAACCCTATGAGGTTGGTATTAGTTTTGCCTCCTTTTCAATAGATGAGGGAATTGAGCCCTTTGGCAATTAATTACTCAAGATCCTGCCTCTAGGAGCAGGTGACAGGAGGATTCGACACTTCACCGTCTGACTCCAGAGACTGTGTGCCTAACCACTGGATCACACTGCCTCTTCATAGCTCAATGCACCTCACTTCCTCAGGAGCAGTCCCTTCTGGATGCCCTGAACAGCTTAGAGAATCTCATTGTGTCACTTAGACCTCTGTGCTTCTTCATGACACTCATTGCCTGGGAAATTAACATTTAATATCCATATTTCCTTCCAGTCTGTGGGTTCCATGAGGACAGGGAACTGGACTTAGCCATTTCCTTCTCTGTTAAACCTGAGCCCCTGCCCCATCTTGGGCCTATTATAGGCATTCAACAAACATGTGTTAAGTAAATGAGTCATTTTTTTATTGCGATAACTTCCTAAAGTTCACGCCAGGGTAATTTTGCTAGCTGCCAAGCACTTCCAAAAAATGGTACAATATTTCCCTTTAAATAGATGATTTAGTATGAGCACCTAAATATTGGAGCATACTTGCCAAACACAAAAATTTTGATTTCAGTGTATTCAACGCAGAGCCCTTTGAAGTGAATTAATTCATGGGTTTGTTTCTCTCAATGGGTTTGAGATACTAAAACTGTGTCATAAGCCTAAGAGAGGATGTTGTCTTTCCTGGTTATCAGCTAGGAATGCTTTTGCCTGCAAGTTACAGAAATCTGCCTAATAATGACTTACTAAATAGAGCACAATTTTTTTATGGAACAAAAATTTGGCATCAGCTCACCCAGGCCAACGCCATGCCGACAATGTCATCAGAGACCCAGATTCCTTCTACCTTTTCCCTCTTCCGTCAGCATCCTGGGTGCCATGGTGATAAATGGCTCCTACAGCTCTCGGTATATAATGAATGACAGAGACCAAGACAGGAAGAAACCAGAGAAGGCGGATGGGATAGTCATGCATTCAGAAGTTTTCCCAGAACCATCCTATACGTCATTCACTCATTTAACACATCTTTACTGAGCAACTCTTATGTGCCACGCACTGATCTAAGCTCTGGGACAGAGCAGTGATCAGAGAAGACAAAGTCTCCCTGGTCTCGTGGAGCTTATCTTCTAGATGGCCCAGAGCAGTTCACATTTTCTGAATGTTTACTACAGTGTATGCCAGGATTTCTCAATTTTGTACTATTGACATTCTGGCCCACCTCATTCTTTGTTGTGGGGTCTGTCCTGTACATTGTAGAATGTTGAGCAACATCCCTGATCTCTACCCACTAGATGCCGGTAGCACCCGCCCTCCACCCCCACCCCAGTTGTGACAAGTAAGAATGTCTCCAGACATTCCCACATGTCCTCTGGGGGGGCAGACTTGCCTCAAGTGAGAATTACTGGTCTAGGCATTTTCCTAAGTGAGTCACATGTATTAGTTCATCTAATCATAACAAGTCCATGAGGTGGGCATCATTATTATCCCCATCTCAGAGATTTAAAAAAAATCCTTAGCCACTGAGATGTTAAGTAAATCGTCCAAGGTCACAAAATTGGCGCCAGAGCCCACCTTCTTGTCCAGTCCACCCTACTCCACTGCCTTTCCTGGTAGAGGGGAACGTCATGGCCACCCTTACTGCTTGGAAGGCAGGGTCAGCGATGTCTTGCTGATCCTAATCCCAATCCATTGCCTCCATATATTAAACAAGTAAATCCATGTTACCAGCTTAGAACAGTGCCTGGCAAATAGCAAGAAATATTTAAGTTATAGCTCTTATAGTCATTATTATTGCCTAGTCTGAGCACATCGCTAAGGTTTATTAGCAAAAGAAATGCTTGGGCTAGATGTCATGACAAAATGACAAATAATGGTACATTATATAATAGCATATAACAGTGTCAGCAACATCCTGTTTCCTAAAGCTGGGGGATCAATTTCATGTAATAGCTCTACTAAGATATTGAAATATAAGTAACACAGGAAGAAAGTTAAGACATAGCCTTCTCTTATATCACTTCAAACTGGAAATCCATCCACCATAAGAACTCAACTACTCACTGTGAGTTTAGGAGTAATAATATGTTACAGGCTTTAAGAAGCATTAAAAGCCTGTGTTTTATTCAGAGAATATTCAACTTATTGCATCTACTGCTTCTGCCCATGAAGTCAAAAACCAAAGAGAGAATCATGAAGCAGATACAGACAGATGCCATGCCTAACTGCTTTCCCACTAGAGGAAGGACTAGTAACTGAAAATTGTGCTCAAACCAGCTCACTACCCATAAAAATGTATAAAAACTTACTTATTCATTTAACAAATATATATTTATAGAGAGAGAGAGAGAGAAAAATGAATACATATTTTGAGGTCACACTCTGGGACAGACACAGTTCAAGATCCTGAGGATACAGCAGTGGGGAATCACACAAAATTGCCTGCCCTCATGGAGTTTATGTTCTAGTAGTAAAAGACAGAACATGAACAAGAGAAGTATAATACAGTCAGGATTTGAACTTGGGACAGTAAGATTCCATCACATTTGTCTCCTTCCTTAAATGGCTTTGTTCTATGGAAACAAAGGCTTAGATGAGGTTGATGAGGCTGGAAAAATGCTACAGACAACATCAAATCAAAGAATGCTGATGAAGGCCTCATTTTATAGATAAGAAAATTGAGTCACAGAGAAAGGAAGCGCCTTGCCCAAGGTCACACTGTGTATTAACCAGGAATCTTTCTGATACCAAAAAACAAAACAAATGAAAATACTCAAATCAAACTCCCTTAAACCAAAAAAAAAGGTAAATTTCATTCCTTTAATTGGCACGTCCAATGGGTAAATCTGGGCTTTAGGTAAGGTTAGATCCAAGGTTTCAACTCGTGTTGTTGGGACACTGACTCTTCGTCTGTCTCTCAGTTCTGGTTTCTTCCCTGTTGGCTTCATTCTAACTGAGGCACACTCTGTGCGTTTACAAAAATGACCACTGTCAACTCCAGGCTTACATGCTACCAGGCAGTATAACACAGTCTCCAGGAGTTCCACTGAAGCCGTCCCACCTCACCATAGCCCCCCTCAACCACACTGGCCAGAGGCCCTGGATATGCTTGTAGAAAAGGGATGAGGTCTTGGAAGTAGGCTAAGGATTGAGAAAGTAATATTTTTATTCCTTAATCAACAAATCACTAGAAATGGTCATTTATTGATAAGTAACTTGGCTGCCTAAGTAATATGGATGTAATTAAAGGAACTTGAAAGGACATTTTCTTTTACTTGATGAGAAAATCAATTTTTAAAATAATCAAAGGCAAAGATTTCTTAGATACAAACACCAAAAGCACAATCTATAAAGGAAAAAAAAATTGGTAAACTTTGATCAAAATTAAGCAATATGTTGTTAGGAGAATAAAAGACAAGCCTTTAAAAGGGAGAAAATATTTGCAAATCATATATCTGATAAAAGTCTTACAGAAAGATTACAGACAGAATTACAGAATTACATAAAGGATACAAAAAGAATTACAGATTACATAAAGAATACTCAAAACTCAGTAATCAGAAAACAAACAGACCAAGACAAAATATAGGCAAAAGATTTGAACAGATACTTCACCAAAGAAGACATATGGAAGGATGGCAAATAAGCACATGAAAAATGTCAACATTGCTAGTCATTAAGTCAACGCAAATTAAAACTTCATTATGTAATACTACATATTTAAATACCTAAAATTATAACGTTGACCACCAAGTGTTGGCGATGACGTATAACAGCTAGAACCCTCACACATGGCTGGGGGCAACGTAAAATGGGACAGGCACTTTGGAAAACAGTTGGGCAGTTTCTTAAAAAGTTAAAGATTCATCCACCCTATGATCCAGCCGTTCCATTCCAAGTATCTACTCAAGAGAAACGAAAGCATATGTCCACACAAAGACTTGTGCACACATGCTCAGAGCTTTGTCTGCAGCACCCCCAAACTGGAGATGGCCCAAACAAATGATTCGACAAATAAATTATGGAATATCCATACATTCAAAGACTACTTGGCAATGAAAAGAAATGAATTATTGATACACAACGCAACATGAATGAATGTCAAAGTTGTTATGGTGAGTGAAAGAAGCCAGACCAAAAAAGAACACATTTTGCATGATTCCATAGCTATAAAATTCTGTAAGATGCAAACTAAGCTATACTGACAAGAAGCAGATCGGTGGTTATATGGGGATGAGGATGAAGGGACAATAGGAAAATAGGAACGAGAAGAAAAGGGCACATGGAAATTGCTGGGGGTGATGGAATTATCCTGATTATAACGATGGTTTCATAAATACATACATATGTCAAAACTTACCAAATTGTGCACTTAAATATGTACAATTTTTTTTTTAATTCTTTGTTTATTTATTTTTCCCCCAAAGCCCCAGTAGATAGTTGTATGTCATAGGTGCACATCCTTCCAGTTGCTGCATGTGGGACGCGGCCTCACCATGGCCAGAGAAGCAGTGCGTCAGTGCGCGCCCGGGATCCGAACCCGGGCCGCCAGTAGCGGAGCGCGCGCACTTGACCGCTAAGCCACGGGGCCGGCCCATAAATATGTACAATTAATTCAATACCAATTACACCTCAATTTAAATGAAGCGTATTGCAGGCCAGCCCCAGTGGCCTAGTGGTTAAGTTTGGCACACTCCACTTCAGCAGCCTAGGTTCCATTCCCGGGCATGGACCTATACCATTCGTCAGTGGCCATGCTGTTGTGGCGGCTCACATACAAAAAAGAGGAAGATTGGCAACAGATGTTAGAGCGAATCCTCCTCAGCAAAAAAAAAAAAAAAAAAAGCATATTGTGAGAACAATAACAAAAAATATTCAAACTTATTCATTTGGCCTCTTGAGTATCGAACAACACAAAACATTGAGTATCTGCTGCTCAGAGTCTTTGCATTCACTGTTCCCTATGCCTGGAATGCTCTTCCCCAGAAGTCTCGCTCCTCATATCTTTTATGGCTTTGTTCAAATATCACCTTCTCTACTTGCAAGCTTAATCCCTTCTCCCAGCACTCCTTTTTCCTCCTCCCCTCTTTTATTTCACTGCTTCCCACTTAACATTTGATATACTATATATTTTGTTTATTTATCTAGTTAATCATCTGCCTCTGCCTTCTAGAATGTAGGCTCACTTAGAGCAGCGAATTTTCGTCTGTTTTTATTCACTGCTTTACTTCCAGCATCCGGAATAATGCCTGGCACATATTAAAAGCTTAACAGTATTTGCTGAACACTCATCCATTTAAGTCTTTACTTTTCCTGTGTTCACAGGCAGCTGACAGTTGCCTTTTTGTGGCTACACTGCAGACACACATCATTAGATTCAACTATTAATAAAAAGTACTGGTTGAAATTCTTTTTTTTTTTTTGAATTATCAGTTCATACAACAAAATTGTTTGAAAACAAAAATTAAATATGAGATAATGCATGTTATAGCCCTTTATAAGCTGCAAAGAACTACACTGTTGTTAATAATAAGACTTATGAATACCATAGGCTACTTTTCTGACTTTAGGGTAACTTAACTCTGAGAAAGTCACTTCCAAGTGTCTGGACCTCAGTTTACCCACCTGTAAAATCAGCATTTTAAACTCAAAAACATCTAACATCTTTAGGGAAGTTCAGTGTAGTGCTAAAGAATATAGATTGTTATCAGACAGACCTGGGCTCAACTCTTGGCTCTGCCCCCACACCCACAGATCTTGGGAAGTTACTTAACCTAAGCCTCAGTTTCCACATCTGTAAAATGGGGCAAAAACTATCCCTGCCTCTTTATAAAGCTTTAGGAGCAAAATGAGATAATACCTGAAAACTGCCAAGTATATGGTAAGCACTCCCAAAGTTTTATGTATTATATCATTAGATTTTTCCTTTCTCGAGTTTTTGATCCATCTTTTACTCGATATCAGTTTCATCTGATATTCCAATCCCTTCTACCTTCTAGAGGGATTTGATTTTAATTTTGATTCTAATATTTATAAATCTTGAAAGTGAATGAATTGAAGCTGCTAGCCAGTAAAACTTAATTCAGTATGAGTGCTCCCAGGTAGAAAGTTTCCAAAACGCATTGAGTTCCACCCACCCATCTGGGCCTGGAGAGTCAGAAAGTTTAACCATATTACACACTGGTCTATTTGAAATGCCACAATGAACAGCACAGGCTTAACTACAATTAAATAGTCCCTGCTGACCACCTAATATACAGTACATCATGTCAGGAGAGGCGAAACTGTCAGATTAGTGGAAATTCATTTTGGGATTGCTGGGTAATTTCAAGAGCTGACAGCCAAAGAAAAATCTGTGATCCCCTGTGTGTGCCAGCATCCATCACTCGAACAGCGTCTGTTTGGGAGTGCACAATGCAGCAGTGTTCCACATTCTCAAGTTCACTTCTAGAGCGAAGCCGGAAAAGAAAGTGCGAGTGATGAGATCATTGTTTCAAATGATAAAAAATGGAAAGATGTCCTTCTTGTACCCACCGTAGCTAAGTGAATAGAACGGGGGTTCATAAAGCCAGAATAGGCTTTTGTAGCCAGTTACTTCTGAGCTAAGGATTGGGGCTACTCACCAGATAACAGCTGGACGTTAGCTCAGAACTCTGGAGGGGACTTTGCTGATTTGGAGTCCTTTGGCTGAATGGACATTTTTTTTAGATTTTCTGAAAGTTGCTTGACCCTACACGAGAGTCTTCAAACTCTCTACTCGAGCCATCAGCCAAGCTGATGTTTTCTATGTGAGAAATTTTTGATGGGCAAAAAACATCTGTCTTAGTAGATAAGAATCAGAGGACTTAAAAGTAATAACTAAGAGCCAGCTCTGATGGCCTAGAGGTTAAAGTTCTGCTCGCTCCACTTTGGCAGCCTGGGTTCAGTTCCCAGGCACGGAACCACACCACTCGTCTGTCAGTAGCCATGCCGTGGTGGCAGCTCACATAGAAGGACTTACAACTACAATATACAACTGTGTACTGGGGCTTTGGGGAGGGAAAAAAAAAAAGAGGCAGATTGGCAACAGATTAGCTCAGAGCAAATCTTTCCCAGCCAAAAAAAAAAAAAAAGTAATAACTAACAATTTATTAACTGCTCACTATGTCCCAGGCACAGTGCTAAATGCTCTACCTGTATTATCTCTTAATCCTCACCCGGACCTTTTGAGGTTGGTGTTCTTGTACCCATCACACAGGTGAAGAAGCTGAGGCCTGGAGAGGTGCAGCAATATGACCGCAGCCATACTTCTATTACGAGGATGACTGTGATCGGATTCCGGGCCACCTCACTCTAGAGCAGCGGTTCTCAATCAGGGGTGATTTCGCCCTGCAGAGGATGTTAGGCAATATCTGGAGACATTTCTAGTTGTCACAGCTGCTACTGGCATGTAGTGAGCAGAGGCCACAGATGCCGCTGAACATCCTATAGTGCGATGGAGAATTATCCAGCCCCAAACATCAACAGTACTGAAGTGGAGAAACACTGCTCCAGGACAGGGATTTTGAAGCGTAGCCCCTGGACCAGCAGCAGCAGCATCACCTGGGATCTTGTTAGAAATGCAAAATATCAGGCCCTGCCCCAGACCCGCTGCGGGGGTGAGGCCAGCAGGCCAGCAGACTGTGTGTTCACAAGCCCTCCTGGTGACTCCGAGGCAGACCGAAGTTTGAGAACCACTGTTCTAGGGCCATCCAAACATGTGGGCTGAGCCCTGCTGCTCACCCTAAATGCTCACAAATCCTCCAAGTCCAAAACAAAAGGAGCATCAAGGCCTTTGGCTTATGGAATTCTACCCCTATCAGAATTCTGGGTCAGCTGGACACCCTTCCTCATTTCTGAAGCTAAAAAAGGATGCCGCTAGCCTGTCCAGGACATTCCCTGTGGCGTGCAAGAACCAGACAGTGTGATGGTGAATTCTTCAGGAGGACCTGGAGTCTCCCTCACAATGCTTCTCTGAACGCTAAGGTACTCGTATTAGCAACAACACGAAAGTCAATATATATAGAGCCCCCCCCCCAACTCAGATCCCAGGAGGGGATCTTGTGCATACATCACCTCAGTTATTATCATTAATAAGGACAACGACGGTTACATTTCTGGAGGACTTCTCATGTGCCAGGCGTTTTACCTGCACGGTCTCATTCTTCACCGCTGCCCTGGGAGTTAGGTTTTGTACTTGTGCCCATTTTAGAGACAAAGAAACTAAGGCTTATGATTGTATCTTAGGGCCATTCCGTCTGATGCAGACACGCTCTAACTGGGTTGCCAAGCTCCAGCAAGTTAACTCACGGTGAATATAAAGAACACCTGGTTGGGGTTAATCGAAGGTTTACCACTAACATCAGTTTCTCCATTTTTTGTAAAACAGAAGGTTTAAACTAAAGCAACTCTAATTCCTTCCACATCTAACCAGTTATAACTATGGTGGATACTAATTGTTCTATTTTCTTAGGCTCAGTACAATAAACACCATAACTTTTACATTGATATTTACATCAATTTCATTACATTATGTGGATAGCCACTGACACTGATCTAGCATTTAAACATTTTCCATGTGTCTTCCCATCCACAATCTCATTTCAGTTCACCACTGTTCAGTGAGGTACAAAAGGAAGACATGTTGACTTCATTTGATATTTGACCCCTAGAATGGTACATGGCAGCAAACATTTATTGGATCCTTGCTACAAGAGTGGCAAGTGCTGGGTGCTTTACAATCGTTGTCTCTTTGACCCTCTCAGTTGACCCTATGGGACAAGCGTGACTATCTCCACTTTTTAGATGAGAAAACAGAGGCTCTGAGAGAAGTCAGGACCCCGGGAGACACTAACTGCTGAACATGCATTGAACCAATGCCTGACCAGCCCCCAAGTCCAAGCTCCTAGCCCCACTATGTATGGGTCTTCCAGGAAACTGAGCCACAGAGAGAGCTGGGACTTCCCTAATGGAATTTATATCCATAAAATCTAGCATAAAATCCAAGCCCCTGCCTGCTGTCTTGTGGTCCTGCTACTAGAACACAGTGACACTCGACTCTGTCGTTTTTGGGGTAGGGTGGATGAGCTCATCCTCAGCAGGACTGAAAGATGCTCACCTTCACCTTGCTCTCTCTGGGGGGCTGGGGCGGGGGCGGATCTGGATAGCGCTTGCTCCCTTTAAATGGATGCACTAGCCCCTTGGGACATGAAGCTCATTGGTTCTGTCACTCGTGAGTAATGCACCATAGATCCCTGGTGGGGAAAATGCCAGATTATACAATAGCATGCTTTGGTGTGCAACTGTCTTTAGAATAACAAATCTCCTCTTCTGTTTGTGAGCATTACGCTTTAATAAAAACCAAAATAGTGGCCACAAATCCCAGCTCTAGCTAAAGGGCATGGTTTGTAAATTCACGTTTGTAAACCCCCTCACCATATCTCCCCCCAAAAAACACACACGGTTCATAATTCACAAGGAATAGCCCAGCCTCTGGCTTTATTTACCTTCATCTTTTGGTGGGTATACAGGGGGCAGCAGAGTTTCTCAGCCTCGGCATTATTGACTATTGACATTTGGGGCTGGATAATTCTTTTTTGGGGTGCTGGGGCCAGAGAGAGCTGGGAGTGGGGGGCAGGCTGCCCTGTGCATTGTAGGAGGTTTAGCAGCATCCCTGGCCTCTACGCACTAGATGACAGAAGCACCCTCCCTCAAGTTTTGACAACCAAAAATATCTCCAGTCATTGCCACATGTCCCTTGGGGGGCAAAATCGCCCCCAGTGGAGAACCACTGTGTTAATGAGAAAATAACTAGCCAACCCATGTCGTGGATGGGTGTTAGTAGAAATAATACCTGACAGTTGAAACTTTTCTTTCCTAAAGAAAAAACAAGCGGTTAAGTGCGCGTGCTCTGCTGCGGGGCCCAGGGTTCACGGGTTCGGATCCCAGGCGCACCGAGGCACCGCTTGTTGAGCCATGCTGTGGCGGCGTCCCATATAAAGTAGAGGAAGATGGGCACAGATGTTAGCCCAGGGCCAGTCTTCCTCAGCAAAAAAAAGAGGAGGATTGGCATCAGATGTTAGCTCAGGGCTGGTCTTCCTCACAAAAAAAAAAAAAAAGAAAAAACAAATATATTCCTCCCTGGAAAGTATTCAGCAGTGTGCAACATAAAACAGATCTCCCAGCAGCAGTGGTCTTAGCTCAGCACAGCCTGTTCCTCCCTGTGGTCCCTAGGAGGGGTTGGGCGGGAGTTGCAAATACTCTCGAAGCTGGGCCTGGAAAGCAGCGGGGAGGGCACCCTGCAGAGTGGAAGCTTCCGGTGCAGAAGCGCAGACGGAGCTCCTGCCCCCCGAATCTCAGCTGTGCTCACATCACCTTCACACGTTCCAAACTTAGAGGTGAGATCTCGCAGGTGAGAGATGCGCAGGAATCTAGCAGAGCGACAGGTTGGAAATAGCCTGCTCTGGGGATGCAGAGAGGATGGGTTTCCTTCCTGCCTGCCTTCGCAGCCGGGAATACGATAGAAATAAATTTAGGCATTTTTCTTTGCAAATGTTCACTAAAACGATGCTCACCTCCAAGTACCGTGTCTATTTCAGAGATTCAGTATGTCCCCCAAAAGATATTGTTTGTCCCACAGAGTTTTAAAAACTTGGAATCATTGCCAACATTTAAAAATTAGGATATGCTTATAAAAATGCAGGCGTCAGGCTTCTCAAGAAAAATTGGCAGTTCTGGACGCTTTAGGCCAGCAAGTCTGCACGGCAACCGGGAGCTGGGGTTGAGGGGTGGCGCCCCCTCTCGGCGGGGAAAGTATTTTGCTGTTCACCACAGACCCTCCCAGCCCACTCACCATTTTACACTGCCTGCCGGGATTCTGTCGGCAATTGATCGAAGTGCCCACTCCTCTATGTTTTTAAAATGTGTTGATTAGGCAATATTTGATATATTAAAAACACATTAACACATTTATAATTTAGGAAGCAGAACAAAACTAGCTTCCGTGAATCTTCCACCTAACTTTAAAACTAGAACCTTACCTTAAATATACTCCTTATTTTGGCTCTCCCTCTCCCTCTCAGGTATACATTATTTTGCATTTTATGTTTATTGTTCTCCTGCCAGTTTTGTATTTAGTTTTATCACATACGTATGTATCTCTAAATGATATATTGCTTAGTTTTGCTTGTGTTTGAGTTTTATAAAAATGACACTCTGGTTTTTGTAGT
The DNA here is from genome assembly GCF_057802395.1 of Ceratotherium simum simum. Classification (NCBI taxonomy): domain Eukaryota; kingdom Metazoa; phylum Chordata; class Mammalia; order Perissodactyla; family Rhinocerotidae; genus Ceratotherium; species Ceratotherium simum. Next base: position 9,935,464 of record NC_141920.1, read on the forward strand.
CTTACATGATTTGTTTTTAGCGCTCAACTGTATGCTGTGAAGATTCAGCCACATTGTTGCATGTAGCTTTGGCTCTTTCATTTTTCACTGCTGTATAATATTCCGACACACTGTGATTTAGTTATTCCTTATTTCATGTTGTTCCCGCCCCCCTGCATTTCAGTTGGCTCACTCCTTCTCAGGGATCAGCTTGATAATGACACTTTCTCAGAGAGCCTTGCCCACCATCTGTCAAAAGGACATGCTTCCCACTTATTTTCTCTATAAGCATTTAGATTTTTTCTTTCAAAAGACTTGCCACAATTTGTAATCACTTCCTAAATTTGCTCATTTTCTTGCTCATTGCTGTGTTTCAGTAGATCATAAGCTCCATGAGGGGAGGATCTTGCCTGCCTGTCCGTTGCTGTCACTTCAGCACTCAGTAGCATTCTTCACGCATGTTGTTGTTGTTTTCAAAATTTGATAAATGTTCCCTGGCAAGGAATTGGGATCATAATCCATGAAAAATTCTAGCTGGCCTTCTACACTGGAGGTAGAATTCTAATATGCCTTATTCCTAATGCCTGGGACCAAGGTGCTTGGTAAATACTTGTTATGGGCTGTGAGTAGAAGTGATGTGTGTAAATCCTAGGTCATGACCTTGAAAGGAATGGCTTGGCCATTGCTCTCCATTTACTTCTCCCCCTGGCAGAAATGGGGACACGGTGGTGAACCGTTTTGAGCCAGACAGACAAGGAATTTGCCCTAGTAATGGAGGAACAAGAAAGAAAGTGTCTGGGTGACGGATACCATGGGACTGCCATGCCAGCCCCAGGTGTAGACAGAAAATGAACTGCCGTATTGTTTAAGCCAAAGTCAGCCTCGGTCCCTGCAACAGCAGTCAAACCTCTATGCTAATGGATACAGTCCATTGGTAGGACACCACGACCAATGCTTTCTCTCACCAGTTCGTTCCATTACAACACTGGTGATTGGACTTAATTCTTGGAGTATTAGAGGAGTGGACAGGAATACAGGGAGGGAAGACAGCAACAAGAAGAAGCTAGGACAATCCAGTTCTGAAGCCGAAATTCCCTGATTTTAACTAGAAATTTATTTTGAATCTGCCCCAAGACACAGAATAGACAGTCAAGACCCAAGAGAATTTAGCATTTCCCACATTTTTATGGCCTGAAAATGTTTAAGACAGGCATAACCATGTGCCTTCCTCAACCAAAACCAAAATCTTAATAAACCACCTGTAGCTATCATAATGCAACTTCCTGGAGAACCCGCCAAAATAAACTATTTGTGAAATGTACACCAAAGAAACTAAAGGAAGTGACTTCTTGTATGGGATCATTATTTATATACCAGGAAAATGTTGAGAAACATCTGCCAAAAACAATAGTTTTAGAAGAGCTGGTCGGCTGCTGATCCATCTGACGGTAATTAACTAGCAGGAGCTGTTGTCTGTTCGGGCCACCCCGGGGTTGATATAATGAAGCCAGCCATTTTAGGAATAAGAGAAGTCTTATTCTTCAGTTCCCTATAGTACCGAGGTTTGCAGACCACTTACCTAATAATGGTATCAGCTCAGGGAGAAACAAGACGTAATCATAACAACAAATGGCAGCCACGTTTTGAGTGCTTCCTACATGCTGGGTAACAAGCCAAGTGTTCTATACATATTATTTCATTATAATTCCGTAACAAAACTAAGATGCACATACCATCCCCATTTCTGTTGGGAAACCAAGGCTTGGAAAAGATAAACAACTTGCCGAAGGCCACCTTACTAGCCAGGCATAAATTCCAGATTCAAAACCAGTTCCTTCTTTGTTCTTAATAGTTATGACAATATTTTTCAAACTCCATCCACTTGTGTACCTTATACACAATTTTTGCCGTATCTGTGTAACAACTGTTAATAAAGATATGAAATACTTTTCCTTCCATCAACTTGCGTTTTATTTTTACTTAGCTAAATTTACTTCAATGAAAATGTTATATGAAAACCATAAATGTGAAACACCAAGTATCATTGGCCTTAAATAGATAACCACCTTGAATATATCACCATATAAACATAAAAATGCTATTAAATTCTATCTAGACGTGGCTGCTGAAGGATCTGAGCCTGAAGTGTGCTCTTGCTGTGTTAAATAGGGAGATTAACAAGTGACAAAGTGATGTTCAAGACTACACTAGCACCAAGTGAGACTTTCTCCCCAACCCAAGCAGAAGGACCTAAAGAGAATTCGATGGGCAAATCCTTCCCACTAGGAGCGTCAGTGTTATTTAGTGATGAGTGAATACACTCCCAAACCATACTGTTTATCGTATTTTCTGTTTAAAGAAATACCATATTATTCTCTGCTGGCATCCAAGAGACATGTGCTGGGAACACAGACTTACCCTCCCGGACATTTTTAAGATTCTACATCAATTACCTAAAAATTATGATAAGCTTGCTCATCTTGAAGCCCATTGCTAATTCCTGCTCCTGAACGAAAAATCTGAGAAAAGCCATAAAAGTCAAAATTAATCTTCTCTTCTTCACAATGGATTTATCCCTGAATTCACTGATTCCTTCATTCAGTGAGTACTCACTGAGAGCCCTAAGTGCTGAGAATAAAGTGGTGAGCAATACAGACAGTGCCTGCCTTCATATAGCTTACAAAACAAGATAATGGTAGGATGGTAACTAAACCAGATGGCAACATCTATCTAACAGCAATGGAACATTCCTATATAAAGCCCTCCTGCTCCCTAAGTAGAACATGAGAAATTAGACTAGCAGATCGATATCCAGAAGGACGGACCATTATCTGGCCTCTTTCAGACATTTTTCTGGGAGTGACAACAATCAGGGTACTGTGTTTGGTTTATCAGTTGGAGAGGAGCCAGCCTCCTGAATATGTTGTCCAGGATCTGAGTTTTTTTTCACTTACTGTGTTTCTTCCTCAAGTAGGAGAGCCACAGAACCCTCTCTCATTGCCAAAGAAGCAGTACTGATCAACCAGTCGGTGTCTGGAATCAAAGACCTAGCTGCAAGTCTTGGCTCTGTCACTCGCTATTTATGTGACCTTGACATGTGACTTTCCTCTCTAAGTTTCTCCATCTATAAAATGGGATCATAATGACAGCCGTCTGGTGCAGTCATTGCAAAGACTGAATGAGATAGTGCACTGAGCTATGATCCCCTGATAGCCAGAGACAAGTGCCCCTATGAGATTTTAGTGTGGCCTGAAACCCCACCCCTGGAGAAAGGAAAGTGCCAAGACCCTGAGCTCCTGCGGGCACAAAATGCAAAAGGAAAAAAAACCCACTGGGATCTTTACCCGAGGGTCCAAACCGCCTTGTTCCCGGAGCAAAATGGGAGTCACCACTGAGCGTGCTCCAGAGAGTCTTGGCGTGTAGGAATGAGCTGCTACAACCCACGGTGCTTCCCCTCCTGATGCAGGTCCCACCTGTCATTCACTCAGACGGGGACTATTTTGGCCCCAGGGGACACTTGACAATGTCTGGAGACATTTTTCTCTATCATGATTTGGTGGGGAGTGCTAGTGGCATCTAGTGGGCAGAGCCAGGGATGCTGCTCAACAGCCCATAATGCACAGGACAGCCCCACCACACAGAACTAGCAGGGTCAAAATGTCAATAGTGCTCATGTTCTGGAATAAGATGAGCTGCAGCCAACAGTGCCTGGTGGTGAAGTAAATCCCTAAATTTCTAAGTCAGGACGCCTGTGCCCTAATGGAACCAGCTGATGGGAATGGGGCTAAAAAGGACATTTCAAAGGGAAAGAAGAATCAGATGCAGGAAGGTTTGGGGAGAGGGAAGAAGTGGGTCCAGGAGGAGGGTGTCTGCTAACTTAAGTGTCTGCTCCATGAGTCTAAAGAGCAGTAGATGGGGGTCCAGCGGAGGATTGTTTGGCAGTGGGTTGCTCCTTTCAGTAGAGTCCTACACAGAGACCTAAAGAGAGGAGATTAAACATAGAGATGTTAATGAGTCACTCTGAAGTGTGCTTCAGTACAATTTCACACTTTTTAAGGCCCTTGGAGGGGAGCCAAATATGGCTCATGCCCAATTGTATGACCTTGGAGTGCAAACCAATGCAACCCAATGAGGTACGTACAGAAATAGAAGGGGATGCCAACACAGAGAAGGCAGCCCGGAATTCAACTTGATTACCTCCCCTCAGATGCATGGGGAGGGCTTGGAAGGCAGAGGGCACAGTGGCAAAGAACCTGGGCTGCAAAGGCGGTACTGTTTCTACCACTCAGCTGGAGAAGTTCCTTCTTCTCCCCAAGTCTAGTGTCTGCATGTGTAAAATTGAGGTGGTAAGAGTATCCCCCTCGTGGTGCTGATGAGAAGACGGCATGGTGAGATAAGCCATGCAAAGTACATGGTGAGGACACGCCACTAATGGTAGCCCTGATAATGGCTTGGGATGCAAAGTCCCAGCTTGATTTTGAAATAGGCACAGCGGTGAAACCACGGTAGAATAAAGACTGTCAGCTGACAGCATTACTACTGGTCTGACAGATAAGTGGGCTTCCGATGGGGCCTTATGCTCCATATGTGAGCACTCTAATTAGGGGAATGAGGTCCAAGCCAGGATAAATCACAATATCTGTGATTTCTATTTTCTGTATAATTCATAAGCCAGAATTTCCAGTGAAATTTTGGAGCTTATCCAGCCTTTCTTTAGGATAGAAATATTCTTGAAACAGAAGAAATTGTAGACAGCTCTCATTGCCTTCTGGGTAATCATGTCTTTAAAGTAAACTCCTGAGGCTTATTATGAAACAAATTGCATCTTACCCATGTCCTTGGAGAGATGTTTTAGATGGATGGGTGTTGGAGTGAAAGCTTCCAAAAGCCCATCTTGTTTCAGAGGAAAAGAATGTGCTTTCAATTTTTGATGGTGTACAGTGGAATATTTTTACACCCGTTCCTGAGTCTTTCATTGGCACACATAATGGCTATCTGCTGCCACAACAGTGAAGGAATTTCCCACTCTAATAACTGCAATACTGTCTCATCTTTATGATGTGCGGAGGGAACGAGTATTTGCCTGGAATTAGCAGCTTTTGACCCATCTTCTCCTGGGAGCTCAAGATTCAACAACAACATTTAGCCAACATTTATTGAAGCCTTCTATGTGTATGATGCACTGTGCTAGAATCTAAAGCTTCAGTGGTATAGAAGACGTAGGTATAACTGGGTGACCTCTGGGGCAGGGGACAGGGACCAGTATGTGAAGCGACGGTCTGAATCAGCCAGGATTTCAGCAGGTGGGAGATACACTCTCCACCTGCATCGCGTGAGGAGCATTTAATAAAGGGACTGAGGTGGTGTGTAAGGAAAACAACAAGGTACAGAGGTGTACATCTGGAATAGCGACAGTGGGAACCATTAACAACACCAGGGCTGAAGGGACAAGAAGAAAAAGTGCCACCAGAACCCAGAGAGGTGACTGCATGAAGAGGGACACTGAAAGGACTTGTAGCCTTTGTTAGAGTGACAACCAGCCCATAGACCTGTGGCAGGGACGGGGGGGAATGATACCCCAAACTCTTTATCTCCCACTCTCTGCTCTTTGGTGCCCTTAATGACCAAGCCTAACAGGAAACTGGAAGGCAAAGAGCCCACCGATGGAGACCCCACCATCAGCCTCCCAGGGCACCAAGCAGGGTGGCTGGTATGTGGATCTGGAGAAATAAATGAAAGCGATCCTGACACTGGTCCAAGAGGATTTTGATTTTGTGCTAGAAGGATGCGTTCAAATGAAGGAGGAGAAGGAGAAAGAGATGAGGGAGAAAGAGGACAAGGAAGAACCCGAAAAACAAGACAAATAAACAGGCGATTAGACTCAGAGGAAGTATGTCCTGGCAGCAAGCGCCAGCTGCTATGGGAACACCAAGAGTAGTCCCTTCCTCAGGCTTGAGGAGTCAGGTAAGGCTTCCTGAGGAAGGACTATCTGAGTTGAAACCGGAAGAGCAGGTAGGAATCAGCCAAGTAATAGGGTGGAGAACAGCATTTACAAAGGCCCCAAAGTGAACCAAATTCTTACAAGTGAAAGGCCAGTTTGGGGAGAAGAAAGAAGTCAGACTGGTGAGGTAAACAGAGAGAGGACCAAAAAGAGCCTTCTGTGTGACAACAAAGAGCTCAGACTTCATCCTAAAGGGGGGACATAGAAGTGAGTGACAGGAGTAAACTGACACTTGCATGTTTTCCTCCAACTTTCCTCCCAGGAAGTACATTTGATGCTGTCAACCTTTCAGCAAACACATACCTGTTTGTCCCTGTACTTGACAAAAAGAAAGCATGTGTGGGAGATTGGTTTGTGTTTTTAATCCGTGGCAAAGATCCAAAGGGCTAAAAAAACCCCGCAGGTGGCTCTTTTGGTTAGGCGAATGTTTCCATGAGAAGGGAAATTGCTGATGTCCCTCTCTACTAACCCCTGCACGCCTGAATAGAGATACCAACATTTCGAAAGGCAATCTGACACACCTTTGACATTTAAGAAATAGAAGTCTTAAGCCTCAGCATCATGAGCCAAGCCCAGATTAATGACCTTTCAGACTATAGGCTCAAGGAATTAGAAATAGGTCAGCCTTGCAAAGAATTTTAAGAAATCACTGAACCACAGCAAATCAGACTTCTCATTGGTTCCAGCCACCCTTAAGAAAGTGACCCTCCCCATATCCTGGGAGCCTCTATTTCATCTGCTCTCTCCATTTTGGGGTTGGAAGAACAAATATAACCTCCTACAAAGACACTACCTTTGGTGCAAAACAAGAGACATACGTAAATAGAGGTATGTTAATTCCTCATTGGGTGCATCATTTGCCGGCCACGAGTTCATGGAGGAGGGCCGATTTTCACAACTCATGTGAGTGTCCTTTGCATATTTGTTTTTTTCATGAGATACGTTTATGCAATAAATGAATCATGCAATATAGTGATCTGACTGATAAAATTGCCAGGTCATGGTTTGTTTTTATCTTTATCTTGGCAAAATATATTCTGAAATTGTGAGTTTGGAAATAGAAACTGTCTTATCACACCCTGGCACTGATCACTACTGGCAGGATCCCCAAAATCCTAAAACAGGCGTGAACATGATCCATTGGATTAGTCTATATGTCTGTCAAAGGATAGGAGGGTTCTTTTGATCTTACCTTTCTTTTCCTGGATTCCCTAACTTTGCTAAGATATAAACATCAGCACTTACCTGACGTCATTTCCTAATAAACAACAGATATTCTTAAACTACATCCCATGCCTTTTTGCCCTCATTATGCTAAATGTTTGCCAACATTCAGGTTCCTGTTTCTGCAAAGGCTTGTTTTCGGGGCACCGTGGCTTTGCCGTAAGTGTTCTACCCGGAACAGCTACCCCTTCTTGGGGCAAATGGCTCCTCCCCACTCTCCCATCTTGTTCTGGTGATAGGTGGTGGTCACAGCATCTCTTCCTCTTCCGGAACACATGAGTGGACACAATCTGGGCCGATTACCCCATCCTATCCCCTGGCCACAGTGGTTGGGCCAGGGATGGCCATGGGTCTAAAGCCAAGGCCAGTCAGGGAAGCAGGGATAAGAGTCTAATGATGAGAGTTCAGACTGAGTCAAAGCCCTGGATCCATTTATGCCTGAAACCGCTCCACCCATCCTTCCCATGGTTTGGTTAAGTAAGGCAATAAATGTCCCTCTTTGGCTTAAGATAGTTTGATTTTTCTATAACCTATAAGTGAAGGAATCCTGATGAACATATCTTCTCTTCACACTTTTTAGAAAATACAACTCTCAATTTTCTCTACATATCAGATGTCTTTACCCATAGAAGGTCAACAGGTATCATAGGTCTCGGGCACAGCTGTGGGGAGTGCACAACAGCTCCTCCCCCAACTCCTCTTCAACCATTCACAACCACAGATAAGCACGAGGGCTTTATTTTTGCTGCTGGAAGGAGAGGACGCTAGGGGGAATGGCACGGTGTTAGCACCTCTCAATCCTGTGGACTAGATTTGATCATCTCTGGCTAGAGGGATGAAGACCAGAAACTATAGGACCTATTCCCATGAGAAAATGTGTGAAACCAGGGACTGCATGTCCCCGCCCTCATACCCAAGGGGCATAATATAAGACAGATCCAGAGAGGCAGTGATATTTCCCTTCTTTGCCCAGAACCCAGGGCTGGCTCCAGAGGCATGCGACCTGTGCGGTCACAAGGGGCCTCCTTGCTTGATCAATGCCCTGCTGTTGCAGTCTTGACATTTTAATCATGTTTGAAGAGGAGGCCTCACCTTTCCATTTTGCACTGGGTCCCACAAATTATGTAGCTGGTCCTGATAGCACCCCGCACTGTCTGCATCCCAAAGGTAATGAGGTAGTGGCTTACACACAAAGGGCACCATCAGTAGAGTGGCCGCACTCCTTCAACTGTTGGGGTAACCAGAAGACACTAACGAGAGAGAGGAAGAGAGAAGAACATGGAGCATGGCCACTGATGGAACTGGGGGTGGTCTTAAGAAAGTTATTCCTTTAGGGGTTCCTAAAATGCACTGAGGAGACTTCCTTGGGTTGGGTAGGAGGAGTGAACTCTGATCCTACAATCAAGTTGTTGGGGGGCTCAGCTTTTTAAATGAAGGAATAACATAAACACAACTCATTAGGAAAAATGAGGCAGAATCTCTGGATTCAGAATTAGGGGTCTGGATTCAGACTGCTTGGGGTCTCATTTCTGCTGCTTCATAGCTGTGTGACTTTGGTCAAATTACCTAACCTCTCTGTACCTCATTTTCCTCATCTATAAAATAAAGCTAGCAATTGTATCTATCTCATCACATTTTGTTAAAAATCATATTAGATAACACATGCAAAGCAGATAGCACAGTTTCTAGCACAAAATAAATCTTCAGTGAAAGTTAATTATTATTGTTATAATTCTGAATAATTTGTGAATAAGCAGTGTAGTCTGTGAATAACTGGATAATGAAAGAGTTAAGGATCTTTTACTATGTGCTAAGCAATTTAAAGCGAAGCAATATACTATTGCTAAGCAGTGATTCTCAAACTTTAGGTCTCAGGAAGCTTTTAGAGTCTTAAAAATTATTTAGCTTCCCACAGAGCTTTTGTTTATATGGCTCATGGTGATCAATATTTACCCCAAGAGAAATTAAAACTAGGAAAATTTTAAAAGTTTGTAACAGTTTTAAAATATGTATTTATTAATTCATGTTGAAATAATAAATTAATAACAGTAAATAATAGTAATAAATAATAGTAAACCCATTACATGTTAATGTAAACAACATAGGCCTATAAAAATGTAACTGTAGTTTCAAAAAAATGTGGTAGTGAGAGGCACATTTTTAATGCCTGGTTGTAGAAGACAGCTGCATTCTCACATCTTCTGTACTCTGTCTCTTGTGGGATGTTGTTCTGGTTGAAGAAAGTATATAAGAAAAGTCCACTCTCACACAAACATATAGTTGGAAAAGAGAAGAGTACATTAAGAAGGTTTTCAGATAAGTATGGACATTCTCCTTTGATGCTACATCAAAACTCAAGAAGTAATAGTTTCTTAAAGGTTGATTGCAATGTGGAATCTGAAACCATATCAATAACCTTCCCATACTCTGCTACATTAAAATCCATTTGGTCTGTCTTACAATTTGAATGGCTGTTTTACCCAGGCATGATTTTGTAACATCATACATCAGTCATTTGGAAAATATCAAGGCGCCAAGTTATAAAGATACTCCAGATGTTGGTGCATTTAATATCCCCAACCATTCTCATCAGAAAAGTATTTAAGTATGGGAAAGCTCTCAAGTTCAGTGGTGAATTCATGTTTTCCAAAATTCTAATTTTGGCTTGAAAATAAGAATTTTATCATTGGCAACAAGTACCATTAGCTGTTGTCCTTGCAGTGACGGCTCATTTTATTCATTTTCAAAAAAAAATCTGCCATATTCTGAGATCTGAATAACCATAATTTGTCAGTCTTTCTTCAATTAAAAATGGCGTTTCATGGAAACAATGGCTATGTCGGCTCCCAACTCAATCACACAAGTGTTTTTCCTTAGAGACAACCATCGTAATTCTTTACACAGCACAAGTGCTTTATATATACTTCCCATTTCATGACACAGAATATTAAAAATGTCAAGATTTAATAAAATTAAGACGTGTTACCAGTTCATCAAGGACATGTTTAAGTGGAACTTGTGGATGTCGTGGTGAAGAAGACCACGCCTATGTTCGTGCCACCACCTTGATTCACGCTAAGGTCTGCCCACCGTTGCTCTTGTACCATCAGTGCAAATGTCAACTCAGCGAAAATGGCAGCTAACCCCTTAGTACTGTTATGAAAATACTTTTGCCTGTGTGGATCCTAGGTCTCTGGGACTCCTAGGATTTCTCAAGCCACACTTACTTTGAGAACGGCTATTCCAAACTACCCCCATACACTCAATTAATCATCACATGCACTCTATGACATGGGTGTTGTTATTATCCCCATTTTACAAATAAGAAAACTGAGGCAAGGTGAGGTCTGAGATCATATGGCCACTAAGAGGAAGGAGCAAGATTCAGCTGGAGTGCAGGCTCTTAACCACTATGATGAAAGAAGGAGGTGGTCTTACCTGCATATTATTCCTAGCTTTTTGAGACATATGCTATGGTGATGAGAAAAAAAGGAAAAAGGCCTAAAGTGAGACAGACAGATGAAAGAATAAAGAGAAAGATCAAAAAGAGGAAATTATCTCTGATGGAAGATTACCGTTTATCCATGCGATTAAGATACCTTCCTGGGCACAGCCAGAACACAGCTCACTGAAAACTGTACTGATGTAAAATACAATTTAGATTTAAAAAAAAAAAAAATCAGGTGATATAGTAATGACAAGTGTAAACTGAAAGCCTGGGATGATAAACTTGGGTCAACATCAGAGTTCAAGGAGAAGGTACTCAGGGCTGAGCCAGGTTCTCAGCAAGCAGTGCATTCCTTTTTCTTTAAGGGCAATTTATCAGGACTTAGCCAAGCCTGTAAGAGCAATCCCTTAAGACCATCCAATTTCCTCTCTTTCTAATTCCATACTTAGCAGAGCAACCTTCTGATAATTAATTTGGTTTCTCAGGTAAGTCAATACCGGGAAAGAGACTCGTTGAATTATTGTGCCAGCCATATTGCCTGCTGTAAATGAATAAATTGGTGTGTGGATTTATCAATCCACCTCCCAAGAGCTCAGTTTGCAAACACTACTTTTCCTGGGGTGCACTGACATTTGCCTCATGGACCTGCAATACTCTGTGACCCTGTGAGCAGTGCTGTTTTCAGACTTTTCTCTTTTTTTGGTAAGATTAGCCCTGAGCTGACAGCTGTTGCCAATCCTCTTTTTGCTGAGGAAGATTGGCCCTGCGCTAACATCCGTGCCCATCTTCCTCTACTTTATGTGGCACACCACCACAGCGTGGCTTGATAAGTGGTGCATCGGTCCATGCCCGGGATCCGAAACTGCGAACCCCGGGCCGCCAAAGCAGAGTGTTCAAACTTAACCACTACGCCACTGGGCTAGCCCCTGTTTTAAGGCTTTTGTAACCCTCAACACTTATTGTAGGGGTCAGTGCCCCCATGTTATATGAAGTATATTAAAATACACTCACTCCCAGGGCTGCCATATTGCACAACACCAGTTGTGAATGGAGCTCCCTAAATTGTGCAATAAGTGCCCCTACTTCCACTCCATATTAAATGTAATTTATTTTGTTAAAAATAGGTGGAAATAATTTTTATAAAGTTGCTTATTTAGCTCTAAGTCACTCATTTCTTTTTGGCCATAAGTTCCCAGAAATCATTAGGTATGGCAGAGAATGCTAATTGCCCCCAGGATCCATTTGCCACTTCTTCATTTTAGTAATAGAACTCCACTCCCCACCCCCCACGTTTTGGAGGGCACAGAGTCACCTAGCTGGAGACTTTTCTGTACCGCTAAATATGGCCATGTTTTTAAGCCTGGTCAATTAGTTACGAGCAGGCATGCTATGTGTGACTTCTGGGTCACATTCTTTGGAGCAGAAGAGATTTGATTTCTTTTACCCTCGTTCCTTCTTGTACTGAGCTGAAGCATCCACACAGAGCCAGTCAACGCTAATGAAGCAGACAAAGACAATGCGTCAGGGGCTGTTGGAGCAACAAGATGGAAGGAACCTGGGTGCCTGCGTGACGTCATGGAGCAGAGTTGCCTATCACCCTGGACCACTCACCTACCTTCACCCTGTTGCATGAGAGAGAAACAAACTACTATGTGGTCGAAGTCTTATTTTGGGGTCTCTGTTACATGGGCTTGTCCTATGCCTTAACTAATAGCAGGGATTGTCATGAAGAGAGAAAATCAAGTTATACATTTTTAAAAATAGAATGAAGATTTTTGTGATTGTTAAATTAAACAAGATCAGCTTACTTGCAGCGATCTACCGGCCTGCACTGTCTGGCCGCGTGCTCTCCTCTGACCTCATTCCTGTTCCTCTCCCCATCACACTCATCAGCCACGCTGGGCTCCTTGTTGTTTCTCACCACATTAGGCATCCTCCTGCCTCAGGATCTCTGCACTTGCTGTCCCTTCCCTGTGAAGACCCTTCCCCTATGAAACTTCACGGCAAATTCCCTCACTTCCTTCAGGCCTTTATTCAAATGTCACTTCCTCAGTGACGCCTTCCCTGATCACTCTTTTTAAAGTACGATTACCCTTCTGCCCCTCGCACCACCACTACCATGTGCCCTATTTCTCCTCCCCTGCCTGATTTTCCTTATAGGATTTATGGGCATAAGATCCTCTATATCTTACTTATTTAGTCTATTGTCTTTCTCCTCTCATCACAAGGGCGGGTATTTTTGTGTCCTGTTCACTGGACTAACCCCAGCACCCAGAACAGAATGGAACCCAGTATGTGCTTAATAAATATTTGTTGAGTTAATAAATTAATCAATTTTAAGTTAATTTTTTCTTTACATGTTAAAGTGATTTTTTTATTTTTTAGGTCTCAAATATTTTAGAGGCACATAAAAGATGTATAAGCTGTAGGCACTGGGCGTAGGGTGCCTAATGCACGCCATATACCTGGATGTGTGGCTCAGAGGGCTGTCCTCCCCCCACCCCAGCTCCCACCTGCAGACATAGAACCCTTGGTGCTCCTATCCGTGCTCCTCTCACATCCCCATGAATCCCTTTTACATAGAGTCTCTGTGGGCCCTGTTCTGCCTCCCCCTCTCCCCGAGTTTCTGTGAGCTTTGCCCATACCTGCGATTCTTTTCAGGGGGCTACTGCAGGCTATGGGGGCTGCCTTGCCACATAGAACAGAACCAGAAGTTCCTGGGAGGTGATGCCCGCCCCCTGCAACTGGCTCTGAGCCAGTGACCAACTGCCGGAGGAGTATGAAAGCCCAACTCTTTTGCCACCAGTTGGGAAAAGCTCCGAGGTGTGACTTACACTCCAGAGCTCCCCACGGGATCAGGCTGAGGCTGGGATTTGCCTGAGGTCACACCTTACTTGGCTTCTCTCCCTTCCCTCTCCTGCTTCCCTCATCTCCTTACACGATTCTTCTGGGAGTACATTCTCAATAAATCCCTCACACGTGAATCCACAGCAGCCTCCCCCACACACATCGTCCTAAGTTCCCTAAGAGATGAAAGCCACTGTGGCTGCTCCTGCTGGTGGCTGCTGCCTTTCCCCGTGACTGAAATAAGACTGCGTGATGCTCTGCGTGCTCTTCACGGCGCAAATGGCCTTCCGTATGCACAGCCATCATCAGGCAGATACCTAAGAGGAGGGAGAAACTACAGGGTGAAGCAGGTGCAGACACTGAGCACGTGATGCTCAGAAGCACAAAGGTTGGAAACAATGCCAAAATATTGAGAAATGGGTTCAAGCTCAACTCAGCTACAGATTTGTCATGTGACCCTAGACGGGCCTCCATTTGATAAATGCAAGCTATCTTGCCTCCAAGATCAAGTCTGTGCTGAGCTTTTCTTCTTCCAAAGAAAACGCACCACTGCATAGCTCTTGTTTCCAGCCTGCTTATTGGAGTCAGAGCTCTGCAGCATTTCAGTTTATGGTATCTCTGGGGAGGAGTGATTATGTCAGTGTAATTAACTCATCTGATGAGAGAGGTCTTGTTTATTTCCCCTACAAAATAACAGGTGGTGGGTGAGCTCCAATACATTATGGTGATATGAAATGCATTTAGAATAAATCATACTGAATAAATAGGGAGACAAAACGATTTCAAGGTACATTTTTTATTGTTTTAAATTAAGTTTTGAAAATGAACAGCTGCATACCAAAAAGCCACAAAGCTGCTACCCACCTCCGTTCTGCTCTCCTGAGAAAGGGTTAACGCACTCTCAAGTTCAACCCACTAGGACTAACAGAAACTTGAGTATTGTCTTCAAATTATTATCCCAACAATCACTGGGTCTCTGAGAACTCTCTTTGTGCATGGGAAATGGCAGTCTAATCAATTTGGGTGATCAGTTAAAACAACCATCCGCAATTCATTTCACCAAACCCGCAGGGACATTCATTTAACAAACAGGTAAGAGCAACACCATGTGCTGGACATTAAGTAAGTACAAACAAATAGGACAGAGTCTGGGAGCTCACAGTCTAAAGAAGTATGGGAGACAAAGAGGCATTTTCAGGGATTAGAATGGTAAAGCATATTCTTTCTCCCTCCAAAAACTTAATGAAATTCCAGAAATTGTTTTTTACAATTGAGTGAATCACAATACTAGAAAGCAAGTAGAAAAAGTAGTGGCTGCAAACCAGAAATGTTGACGAATTTCTGATGTGTTGGGGGTGAGAAGAGTTGTTTGTTTGTTTTTGGTGAGGAAGATTGGCTCTGAGCTAACATCTGTTGCCAGTCCTCCACTTTTTTGCTGAGGAAGATTAGCCCTGAGCTAATATCTGTGCCCATCTTCCTCTATTTTGTAAGTGGGATGCCACCACAGCATAGCTTGATGAGCTGTGTGTAGGTCTGCGCCCAGGATTCGAACCTGCGAACCCTGGGCCGCTGAAGTGGAGCACGCAAACTTAACCACTATGCCACTGGGCTGGCCCAGGGTGAGAAGATTTGATTGGAGCTAGGGAGATATTAGACTGGAGGAAAGCTTGAAGAAGGAGAAAATGGTGTAAGGAAAGAAGCATGAGGAAGAAAAATGGAAAAGGAAAAAGGTAAATGTTGGGAGAGTTGGAAGGGTTCAAAACGAGAAGCAAAGGCAGAGGAAGAAGGGGAAAGTGTGGGACAGTGAGAAGCCAGAGGAAGGCTGGACAGATGGAGGAGGACACCTCTGTGACGGAGCAACAACAGAACTCTAGCTTCAATGTCTACACTTACAGGGAGCAAAAGGGGCCCTATCAAATGATGAACAGTGGCCCCCAAAGATATTTGACCCTGATCCCTAGAACCTGTTCATGTTACCTAATACAGAAAAGATGATCTTTGCAGATATGGTTAAATTAAGGATCTTGAGATGGGGAGATTCTCCAGGATTATCCTGGTGGGTCCTCAATGCATCATAAGTATCCTTATAGAACAGAGGCAGAGGGAGATTTGACACACAGACTGAAGAGAAGACAACAACGTGACCACAGAGGTAGAGATTGGAGAATGTAGATGCAGAATTTCTATTATTCCTCAAGAAGGAATTCTAGAAGGAGAAAAGGAAATTATAAAACTAATAATAATAATAATATAAAATCTCCTAGAGTTGAAGAAAGAAAAATATCTTTAAATTGAATGGGCCTTTGAACCTCAAGCAAGATAAAAACTAATAGTAATAATTAAAAAAGACCCACCCTATACACATTATGGTAAAATTTCAGAACAAAAGACAAAAATATAATAATCTAAAAATATATCATAAAGCTAAAATAGTTTACCTAAAAAGATTAAAATTCTGATTGCCCTTAGATTTCATTGACAGCATTGTAGGCTAGAAGACAATGAATCTAGAAAGAAAGTTGTTACAAACTTAGAACCTTGTGCCTAATTAAACTAGCACTCAAATATTTTCTAACCTGTAAGAAATCCAGAACTTTACCATCCACTGATTCCCTTTGATCACCTTAAAAATACAGGAAAATTACCAAAGGAAATTACCACAGGAAAATTACCAAAGAATCTATGCTAGAGGAAGGCAATGTACAAGAAAGAGAGGGAAGCAAGAAATAGTAAAACATAAGGGTAAATTTAAATAATTAATGAGTTACCTAAATATTTTTAATAAGAATATGGAACTGAAATCCCAAAAGATCATTATATGGCAGGTTAAGGGGTGGGGCTGGAGGACAGAGTAAAACATGCTCAAGTTTCTCTCTTGTTCAGAGGGTAGATATAGACACCAATTAACTCAAGATGTGGCTGGAAAAATATATCTTCATATGTACGAGTCAAAATTTAAAGATAAACATCAGAAAATGTAAATAAGATATATAACTGTGAAAATACTGGAGAAAAATAGAAGCCAAGTAAATCCAATCCACTAATAAAAGTCAAAGGTAAAAAAGAAAAAGATTAAAACACACGATAAGCAAAAGATATAATACAACGGCATATAAATATTCAATTAATAAATATAAGTGAGTTAAACTCATTTATGAAAAAGGAAGATGTTTAAAAATAATAAAAATTTTAATATTACATAACAATATTCAGCATGGATGAAAAATAGGGCAACGAAGGCAGACACAGGACCAAGAGAAATATTTTTAAGATGGTGGAGACTTCAGCTAAGTTAAAATGCTGATAAGAGGGAAATGATAGAGGGGAATCAGACGAGAAAGGAGATAATGTATAGACTGATGTCTCTGAAAAGTAGGAGAGACTGGATCCAAAGCCAGACAGAGGGATTCACTTCAAAGAAGAAGAAAGAGAACTCCAGATTATTCAGATTTTTCTCTACGTCATTTACAAACTGTGATTGGAGTCAATAACCAAGGTTTCTCTAGCATCACCGTGCTGGGAGGGTCCTTTATGATAATACATTTTCTCATCAAAACATAATGAATGATTATTATTAAGAAGTTTAAAAAGACAAACATTACAAAGGAGAAGGTAAAAATTTTCCCAAACATCATCTTTCTGCTTTCATCCACTGTTATTTTAAGTAAAAATAAACCTAATTCCATTGTTTATTTTTTATGATCAATTGCTAAATACTACCTATTTTTTAATTTCTTTATATATCATCTTTCCATTGAATAATTAAGAATGTGGTTGCTCTGATGGAAGAACCATAATTTAATTTTAATAAAACTTAACTCTGCTTGGGTTATTCATGAATATTAACAAGTACAGTTCCTGCTCAGCCCACAAGATCTCTTCCAATCCCATAAACATGTAGGCCTCTTGCTGAGATAGTTTTCTTTCCAAGGAGCCAGGCCACCTCTGGAATAGAGATCAGGGTTTGCCCAAAGAGGTGTAAGTTCAGAGACAAAGCTTCCCACCCTGAAAGTCTCATGGCAAGAACATTTGTCTCAAAGAAAAGTTAGTCTTAAATGGACATCAATGATAGATAGTGATCAAGAATATAGACTCTAGAACCAAACTTTAAATCCAAGCTCTACCATCCAAGCTCTTCCAATCCAAGTCCTCCATGAGTGTGAAAGCTCATATTTCCACCAGCAAAGATCCATTGAGTCCCTACTCTATGCCAGGCCTTGTACTAAGTGTTTTTATGGGCTGGGTCTTTATTTGTTCATTCATGCAAGAAATACATCTTCCGTTCCTTTTTTGTATTGAGAACCAGTAGATCTGGGAATATTATAGTGAACAAAATTAGGGATTTTCTCTAGTCTACTAGAATCTATTGTCTCAGAAGAGAGAAAAACAACAATCAAATAATCCCTTATGTAATCCTCATAACAGCTCTATGAGGAAGGTACTGTTACACCATTTTGCAAAGGAGGAACTCGAGTCTCAGAAGAGCCTGAGGTCTGAGGCTAGTTAATGGTTGAGCCTGGCTCCAGAACCCACTCTCTTAACCACTTCCCTTTACCACTGACGGTGTTGGCTTCTCTGGGCTGGTTGTGGGTGTTAGAGCCTCAAGTCTCTTTTATGCCTGGTTGGTAGAGGGCCTTCTGGCTGCTCCCCTGAATGCCCTGCACGGGAGATCTCCTGGACCCATGTTGCCCACACTCTTAGACCTGACACTGCTTATGAGACTAGCTGTTTATCTAGAAGCCCATTCAAATGACCAAATCTTCAGCCAGAGTTTGATGAGTTTTTTCTCTTCAATCTCTGTCTTACTCAGCATAGAGGAACACTAACAATTGGGATATATTTGGGTGGTATTTTGCATCTTTTGCAAGATTCAGAATAAGAAACTATTGTCTCATATATTTTCCTTTTGATCTATCCATGCCTTTAAGAACCTTCCCTCAACAGCTCCATCTCCTTCCTGGCTGGAGCTAAGCTTTACCTGCTGTATCCTGTTGTGGTCACTTCTGGTCCCCACATACCTGTCCCAGTATTTCAGAGGACCTGTTGAGACTAGATACTTTCCGGGAAACTCAGCAACAAGAAAAGATCAGGAATCTTAGGGCTGATACTGACAAAGCTCTTCCCTCTGTCATTTTTACTGAGCACACAGCATACGCAGCCTACATGGCTGGCATGTCCCCAAATTCTACAGTATTGTAAACTTTGAAGGATTCCAGGCCTTCGTTCCATCCTGCCTGCACCATGTACCTGCTCTGTGACAACTGGACCAGGTCCTTGGACACTCTGACCCTCTGTTTGTCACGTATAAGGTTCAGATCAATGCAACAGTACCAACCCATATGATTATCGTGAACAATCGAAGAGATGCACTAAGTTAATTGCTGATGTGGTACTTGACAAAGAATATGCTCAATAAACATTATCATTATTTTTACTATTATATTATTATTATCATCATTATAATCATTATTTATTTTTGCCATTTAGATCTTGGAACACGAAAGTAGCGTTCTCAATGATAGCTTGGTGCCCAAGAAAGCCACTCTTTCTCATACAGAAAGCCTTTTTAACTCATATATAACCAAACTGTGGTCATTTTTTTCTCCAGATTTATTGAAAAATAAAATTGTAAGATATTTAAAGTATATAACATGACTATTTGATATAAGTATACATTGTGAAAGGATTCCCCCCATTGGGTTTATTATCACATCCATCAAAAAACGTGGTCACTTTTAAACAAAACAGAAAAACAAATATATTGAATAAAACATGATTTCTCATTCATTATGAATGGTGATGCTTGAAGGTAAATAGTTATAATTTGAGGATGAAAAGAGAGAGGAGGAGGAGAGGGAGAGGAATGGGGCAGTTTTATAGGGACTTCTTGCTCAATCCACAGACCTTCAGCATCAGCATCCCCTGGGAGCTTGTAAGGAAAGCATAATTTCAGGCCTCACTCCAGACCTGCTGAACCATAGTCTGCATTTTAAAAGATCTCAGGTAATGCCTACACACTATAAAGTATGCACTTTGGAGCATTTTTCAGGGCTTAAAGCTGTTGGTGCTCTCTTCAGGAAGTTAAATTTCACTTCTGAAATTCTGGATTTCCTTTTCCTAGATCTGTGTCTCACTAACACAACTTTTATACTAACCAGCAATGGTTACGGTGTTTTCAAAAATTCACAAATAAAAATATAATGGAGACAATGGTGGTGAGGAGAAAGGGAGGGACAGAGATAGAGAGAAACAGATCGAGACAGATTTTCCTGGGTTTATTGGAGCCCAAGTCTAGGAGGCCACCGTGCCTAGTTGCAGAGGAGGCTTCACTGTGGGGCGGAGATTTAGACCAGATTGGTTTTAATCCAGATCCTGTGTTCTGTCTTCTAAATCCTATGGTGGCAATTTCCATGTGGCCAAGAAAAGATGATACAAAAAGGATGATTCTGAATAAGCCCGATGACACTCCAGGTCTGACTCAGCTGGATTATTTTTACTGTATTTTAAAGAAAAGACCATAAGTTTTCAAATCCTTGAGTCAATTTCACCTGCAGGTTTCACTGGCGAGGAGAATTCAGGGCAGATGTTTACTGTCGTGGAGTCTAATTGTAGAGTGTGGATAGACACTGGGCAGTGTTTCTCACATGAGACAAGTGATCACTAAGGACGACATGTCGACTTGTGAGCACTAATTTTATGTCAGGTCCTTGTATATATAACCTCATTTAATCCTCAAAACAACCTTTATAATTAGCCCATTAGTCATTATTAACCCATTGTTATTATTAACCCATTAGTAATAGTAGTAGTCGTCTTCTTACTAACTCATTATACAGATGGGGGACTAGAGCTTATACAGGCTAAATGAATTGCCTAAACTGGTAGACAGTAAGTCAACACTGGTCAGTCTAGAGCCCAAGTCTAGACTCATTTCTTTTCTGCTCATCAGATTTCCCTTACTTGGCAACGTTGAGAGTGCAATAGAAAGAGCCTGGAATTTGGTGTCTGAGGCCTGAGTGCAAATTCTAACACTATGCTGGACGGCGTAGCACAGAACCAACTGCTCAAGAGCCTGTTGAGGCCAGGGTTCCATGCTCAGTCCACTCAGAGGCCAGCTGTTCAAAAATGGGTAGCTTAGTAAACCTCCTAAGTAAGCTTCCTTACTGTTAGTAATGACAAGCCTCAACTATGGAATCCTGTATGGTCATCATCACTGAGAGCAAATAAAGGCAACATAATAAATACAGGAAGTGAAAAGGTGTCCTTGTGAACCGGGAGTTACAAACTAGAGAACTTGGATTTGGTTTGGTGCTAAGACTTATTTTGTTGCTCAGAAAGTGAAAAGAAATTAAAAATCAGAATGTCCATAATAATCCAGGTCTCCTGTTTCTCTTAAGGAAATGTGTCAATACCAATACTGGGACCACATTCCAACAGGAGAACAAGAAGCAAATTATGCTGGCTCTGGCTCGTCACTGTAGCCTCCAACTTGGCATAGTCCCTTCCAATCTCTGTCTTTTCTTCACTTGCCTGTCTTCTTCACCTGCCTGATTTACATCAGCTGACTGGCCGAGGGAGGTTTGACTTTGCAAACCCTGACATAAACAAGACACCTCTGGGAGCCAATTGGGGCTAGCTGGAGTCAGCGTCCTCCTCTCCACCCAGTCTGGAACCCAG
The DNA here is from genome assembly GCF_057802395.1 of Ceratotherium simum simum. Lineage (NCBI taxonomy): Eukaryota > Metazoa > Chordata > Mammalia > Perissodactyla > Rhinocerotidae > Ceratotherium > Ceratotherium simum. Next base: position 9,956,640 of record NC_141920.1, read on the forward strand.
GCTTAAGAGACCAAGGTGTTCAGTCCATAATGGGTTGTTATATAATCACGATGTAGCACATTTATCATTTCATTTAAAAAGAGTGACTGCTGGAATTACATTTCCCACGTAAAACAATAACACAAGTCCCAGTTGATCGGCAAATAAATAAGGGAAAACAGCTTTGTAATTATTTCGACAGTGGTTGGACTCAAAGAAACCCATCAAATCCCATTTCATGAGAGAGAGCGCTAAGCAGAATTGAGCAAACATTTTACCTGAGTCTAGTCCAACACATTGTACCCTGAAGATGACTCTTATAATGAAAATCTGTCGTTCGCAAATGACTCATCATATGAAAACTGTGCTGAAGTTGCTGGAGACGCGGGCGACACGTGAAAATGAAATTAATCAATATGAAGATGAAGATCAGCAGTCTATCGCCGCTGAGCTGTTTGATAACCATGAAACTAGGGGAACAGACGGGGCTCGAGAATCTCATGAAAGTGCGGGAAATGTCAACGGTAAGCCTGAATTAGTAACTATTGCTAGAAACAGAGAAACAAGAGTAAGCAGACAAAGTAAAACTATTGTCAGGAAATGACTGCATCCATTCCTACTTCCCCAAGTCCACGCCACCACCGTCTCCCCTGAATTATGACAATGAACTACTCCCTTGCCTGTTCCCCACAGTATGTTATCCTCACAGTAGCCTGAATAATCCTGCTAGAACACACTCCACATCAAGGCACCCCTCTACTCAGAATCTTCTGCTGGTGTCCATGTCATTTGTTTATAAAAGCCAACATCCCCACATGACCTGAATGCCTGGGTCCCCCATTACCTGTCTCCCTTTCACTTACTCCAGGCACATCATCCAGACACACAGTTACCAAAGCACCAGACCTGGTTCCTTCTCAGAGCACTGACAGGTGCTGTTCCATCCTTCTGGAATTTCTTTCTCTCAGGCACCCTCAGAACTTGTTCCTCCCTTCTTTCGAGTCTTCCCTCACAGGTCACTTCTCAGTGCAGCTCTCCCTAGCCAACCTGTCTGAAATTACAATCCTCTTCCCATATACACTTCCTACTTTCTTCCTTCCTTCACTTTCTTCTTAGCATATCACTCTCTCAAATACAGATATTTTAGTCAGGCATCTGATTTATTGTCTGCCTCATCAGCTAGACTGCAGACTCCAGGAGACTGGGAAGTGTTGCCTATTTTGTTCTCTGTTGTATCCCCACTATCAGAAGAGTGCCTGGGATGCAGTAGGTGCCCAATAAATATCTGTTGAATACATGACTATCATTCAGAGATAAGTGGGAAAACAACAATGATAAGAACATGCAAAAAGGATTTGCTAAATTTACCGTTCCAAAATATGCCCAGTAATAGCCCCCTTCCCTTCCAAGAGGATTTGTAAAGGTGCTGAGACAATTCCAATCTTCTCCCAAGTGAACAGATGAAATGGAGGTTCTGGAACCACTAGAGCAAAGGACTGTGCCTGGAATGGTGGCATCCTGGCCACCCTTGCCCCTTTCTCCTCTGGAGGAGTCATATGGTGAACCCTAGCCTGAAATCACCAGTCAGTCTCCCTCTCTCCTCCTTCTTCATCAAGAATCAAAATGGATTGGTTTGCATTTCATTTTAACAAACATTTATTTACTGAATTGAATTTGCAAGAACGTTAAGGCTTCAATGTGGCAGGAAGGGAAAATTGTTACATTAGTTAGTCTTGGAAGGAGTTTTTCTTCCACTCATTTGTGAAGATTAACGATAAATATGGGGCATCAGTCTGATTGCGTTGTATTTGCACACATCTTCGGTAAAAACCATTGATGGTAACTTGGCAATATGTGATGCTTATCTGCAAAACTATAGCAAGAATAAGGGGTAAGAACTAGAAAATGGTGCATTTGCAAGATGTCCATTCTCAAAACGTATTATCTGCCGCTTGTCAAGTCCTCCTCCTCTATCTGGGAAACTGATCCTCTTACAGAGAAGATGGCTGCTTCAAGACATGTATATGGGCCAGAGAAGAGGGGACTCATCAGCTGATTCACTTTACAGAATCATACATCGGAACTGGTAAGTATAATTTTCGTTATCCTTTTCTCCTTCCTTCAACTTAGAGGAGCTATCTTAAAGATTCAAGAAGCCCTCCTGATAAATTATCATGCTTGTGACTGAGCACTTATGTTTGCTTCCACAGTTCTCTAGAGCAGTGCTTCTCAACCTCAGCACTGTTGATATTTGGGGATGGGTAATTCTCTGTCATGGGGGCTGTCCTGTCCATGACCTCTACCCACTAGATGCCAGAAGCACCAACCCTCGAATCAAAAAAAGTCTCCAGCCATTGCCAAAAGATCCCTGGAAGGCAGAATCATCCTCAATAGAGAACTACTGTTGTAGAATGGTCTTTCCATAAATTGAATTATATTTTCACCACCTACAGTTAAAAATAATACATGATTAAGTCCTATAAATGTATTACCATGGTATGTTTTATAGCTATCCCTTCCTCTTCTTATGTTTTACTCCCACCACATTTCAGATTCTTAGGAGCTCTGTCCTAATCAGGGGGAAATTTGATTGCAAGGAATTGACCTCCACTCAATTTGACCAAGTAAAGAAATACGTCTTAAGTATGCAGAAGATTTTCTTAGACCAAAGAAAACAGAGTGAAGACTTCCAGGACCACTTATGTTCAAGTGGCGAATTTCTTTCTTCTCTCTCCCTCTCCTTCTTTCTCATTCATCCTTCCATCATTTGTCTTCCGCATAGCAGCAAGAGTGATCCCTTTAAAACATAAATCTGGTCATGTTATACCATGATTTTCCATCAAGTTTAGAATAAATTCTCAAGTCCCTACCATGATCCCAGGACCTTTCTGATCTGGTCTCTGACCTTATCTCGCCACTTGCTCCCTCTCTCTCTTCTCTAGCCACACAAGCCTTCTTGCTGTTCTGAGTTCCCTCACACTTCATGGCTCTCACACCTGTTCCTCTGCCTACAGCATTTTCCCCAGATGTCCATGTGGCTTACTCCTTCACTTCGTTCAAGCCCCTGTCCAAATAGGACCTTTTCAGAGAGGCCTTCCTTGACTATCCTGTCTAAAATAGCAAAAAACCCCTCATTATTCTCTATCTCCTTATTCTGTTACCCTTTCTTCATTGCTCTTAACTCTATAACAATTTCAGGTGGTGTTATTTGTTTATCATCTCTCTCCCACCTCTATAAAGCAAATTCCAGGAGGTGAGGCCATTTCACTCTCACATCTCCGAAGCTTGGAAGCTTGGAGGCTGACAGTTCTCAATCAATGTTTGTTCTCAATTAGTATTTGTCAAATGGATAAATAGATGTCTCATTCTTCATTCTCTGCAGGTGGACTCCTGTGTTCAACACCCTGGCAGGTAGTTCATCAACAATGTTCCAAAACGACAGCTTTAGACCCTGAGTCTATGAGAATCTCCAGTTTGGGCTCCACACAGTTGACCAATGTAGTCTCTGTATCATTGTAAATTTGGGGAGAGAAACTATCTGATCTGACCATCTTGGTTGGGTGCCCCCTCCTTGTCCAACCAGCTGGGATCAAGGAGGAGGCTTCTAGGGCTAAGTCTTTGAAGCAATAAACAGAGCAGATTCTCTAAGAAAGGAGTAGAAAGGGGTGAGGAATGGGCTTAGGTATTGGATATTTTAACTGCCCCACTGTCATTACACTAAGAGCTTCCTCACTGATCTTTCTCAGGAGGGCCAGGGAATGAAGCTCCTTCACAGAGTCTGAAACTCGGAGTTATATTGGCAGGGAAGAATAACTATGGTAATACATAGGGCAAAGACCATGGCAAGTGGGTGCTAACCCCTACCCTCCACCACCACCACTGGATGATGACTAGGACTTTTAATCTTGAAATCAAAGAAAGATGCCAAGATTAAAGTCAAAGGAGTCTGATTAAGGAAGAGAATGTAAATTTGTCTCAAAGAACAAGAAAGCAAGTAGAAGTATGTCCAAACTTGAAATCAGACATTGGGAATGACTTAAGCGTATGGGTTGAGTATGAGGAAATAGGTAAGAAATGGAATGCTTACCTATTATTTGATAGAGTCTTTCACAAGAGGCTAGGCAAACAAAATCCCTTAGCAGCAGCTTGATGAGACTCTAACTCTGATCACTGGAGAGGATGTCGCACACCCCCTTGGGCTCACATGCCTTTTCTGATGTGAGAAGGTGTGTGATGTCTCCTGAACAAAAGGCTGATCTCAGCAAGAGCTAGTGATGTAGCTGGGCACTAGGCCCAGGGGATTTCTCGTGGTCATAATAACCAGCTTCCATCAGGAGCAAATCCATCATGCACACTATTTCCACATTAATGTTATTTAAATGACACTTACAGCATGTCACTCCTTTGTTCAGAAGCCATCAATGACTCATTGATGCCTACTGGATGAAGTACAAATGTCTCAACTCTGCACTTGTAATCTTCTATGATTCACACTAAAGAGTTTATTGTACAAGAACCAAGGAATGCAAGACTGAGGGTTATGGGTTAAATTGTGTCCCCCTAAAAAGATATGCTGAAGTCCTAACCCTCTGTACCTCAGATGTGACCTTAGTTGGAAAAAGGGTCTTTGCAGAGTTAACCAAGTTAAGATAAGGTCATTAGAATGGGTTCTAATCCAATATGACTGGTGTTCTTATTAAACAGAGACACAGATACAGCACAGAAGGAAGACCATGTGAAGATACACAGGGAGAAGATGGCCAGGTGATGAAAGAGGCAAAGACTGGACTGATGCATCTCTAAGTCAAGGAACACCAAGGATTGCTGGCCATTGTCAGAAGCTGGAAAGGCAAGGGAAGATTCTCCCCTAGAGCCATGAGAGAGAGCATGGCCCTGCTAACACCTTGATTTCACACTTATAGCCGCCAGATCTGTGATAGAATTATTTTCTGTTGTTTTAAGCCACCTAGTTCATGATATTCTGTTACGGCAGCCCTAGGAAACTAACGTACTAGGGAAATGGTGCAACAGGATTTTTTTGTTTAATTTCACATGGCGGTAGGGTGACCAGTTGTCCCAGTTTTCCAGGGACTGAGGAGTTTTCTCAGGGACTTTCAGTGCTAAAACTGGGAAAGTTCAGGGAAACTGGGACGAGTTGGTCACCTTCTAGAGCAGCCTCCTCCCTTAGTAGGCAGAACTCAGGAGGAAGTAGACCAGTTTGCATAAAGAACCAGGAACCTCCTCTTCTTGAGAAGCAAAGATGAGGGGGAATTGTCAGGGTAGGACTTGGTGGCCTCAGCCAAGGCACAGTGGCAAGAAAGGGCAAAAAGACTCAAAAGAAAACTTTAACATGAAGGTCCTATAAATTAAGATTGGTAAACTAGTCTCCATAGGGGCTGAATCAGGAGAGAGAGAAAAGCAAATAGTATTTCCATCTTGAAGAGATGGAGAGAAACAGAAGTTGTCCATATCCGGTCCCCCTGGGGCAGATTCACTGCACCTTCTCCAGTACTGAATATTTTTTTAAATTTATATTTGTTTATAAATAGTAGAAAGATATCTTGTTTTAATATGAATTTCTGTCTTATTAGGGTTAAACACTTTCAACTGTTTATTAGCCATCTGTACGTTGTTTTGCATGAATAGAGCATTTGGTCTTTTGCCCACTTTTCTCCACAGGTCTTAGTTTTTAAAAATTGGCTTGCATGGACTCTTCAATAATAAATATATTTACACCTTTTGTGCCATATACATTGCACATATATATCCATGTTTATAGTATGCCTTATCCTAAAAGGTTTATGTCACTTTTTAAAGTATAGAAATTTCATTTAGATTGTTGCTGTATCCTTTGTGATTTCAATCATTGTTTTTTCAGGTTTAGACAGTGCTTGCCCACACAGAGAGGAAATTTAAATTGTTTTTAATCTTTTAATAGAAAATGTTAATATTTTATCGCTGGAAATAGGGACCTAACAGGTTAAAATACTTATCTTTCCATTTCATTATAAGAAGTCATGTCGTCTTTACTTATTCTATTAAGTGGCTCTTCCCTGCTTCCTGTGGCTGGCGCAACATAAGCCAGGGCCTGGACGAGGGTGAGGAGAGTGAGGTGCCTAGAGCACCAAGTTTAAGAAGGCCTCACTCTCAGGGCATGGAAGGATGGAAGGATTAAATAGTTAATTAATTAGCATATTCAAAAATATGAACACAACACTGAAAACTTGAGGAACGGCAGAGGGGAACGAGGGAGAGAGGGAATGTTGGAGAAAATAAAGAAAAGAGTAAGAGAATGAACCAACTTTCAAAAACCACATCAGAAAGAAAATTAAGAGGAGTCTTCAAGAAGGTGGGGTTGTGAGGACGATTTGGAAAACTGTCATTTCCTTGTTAATGAATGCAATAGATACTGGAGATCATGTTAAATACTGCTTGCTTATCATTTTGGACTTTTAGAACTAACTTTTTAAGGATATGTTTCACTTGACGCCATAGTTCACATTTTTGGTAAGCGACATCTTTGGCCAGAAGAGAGTGAAAGAGTGGTGTCTTGAAAAGTCAAGATTCACAGTCCACACTTTATTTCTTCCCTACTGACTTGAAGAATAATGATGAGGCAGCAAAAACTCAGGCCTCTGGGGGACTGCAACGGCTCTGTCCCGCATCTAGTCTCTCAAATGTCAACATGGACTTGAGAGAGCCAACTGTGGGTTCCCTCCCACTCTCCCCTCTCCACCTTCCCTTCCTCCTGCTGGGGGTCTCCTTGCCTGGTTTCTGCCTTTGACGTTAGAGATTAAGGGCTCCCAAGATCCCCCACATCCAGGAGTCCACAGTTCACCTTTTAAAGGAGGAGTGGTTATATAATATCTTGCATTTTCTTATGATTTATATAATTTATCTTAAGTATTATTTAACATGCATAGAGCAGTATTCATGATCTGGGAATGTGGCTCGTGTTCTTTTATTTTCCATTAAATTCCTCTGAAAATAATTCTCGTGTATAAATTCTTTCTCGATAAGTTGTGTTTTCTTCTTATGTACCCTCAGGTACATAAGATCTATCAAAGACTAAACAATTCCCACTGATTAATTTTTTCTTTACTATAAATTGCATTTTCCTATAATGTAATTTTAACATATAGGAAAGACCAAATAACTCTCTGCATATTTTCCTAGAACATAACCTTGGCAGATATTGAAATCTTTATACTTACAGAGTAGTCTGGCCTAGTACTGTGCTAGGTGCTGGATTTGGGTTCACAAGATGGGCATAGCCTGTACCATCAGGAAGCCTAGTTTGTAATGTGTTTTAGGGAATACCTTCCCTTTCCTGGCTTAGCAGTTCTGCCTACCTGCACTGTGACACTTAGCTTAGGGACAGGAACGGTCCACAGGCTCCTAGAAAATTTAGTTGGAGCAAACAAGCTCACCTCTATTGTTTCCTGGCAGGAAGGAATGGTGTCGAACAACTCTCCAGTTGTAAGCAACAATTTTCAAGAGAGATATAAGACATTGCTGATACTGTCAACACCTTGTTGATTAACTTTCTTTGGAAGAGCATCTATAGTAACTAATCAATAACAGAGCCAAATCATCTTCTCCTACTACCGAATCTTTGGTTTATTGAAGTTAAAAAAATTGTTTATGTAATTTTTAACAACTACCAGAACAGATTCTGAGTCAGTGTTTGACAATCCAAATCTCTTTAAAAGTCTCCTAGGGATTGCAAGTTGTTTATTGATCAAATCCTTGTGTTTGGCAAATGATTTTCTCTGTGAAATTAGGGGAAGAAAGTCCAACAGTATGAGCGAGTTTGTCTCTTCTTCCAAGGCCAATAACAAAATAATTTATACAGAGGAATTATATGTGAATCAGCAAGTGAGACATCTTCAGAGGAGAAAATCTAAATATTTGTCCAATTGAAAATAGTCATACTTGTCTCCTGTCTGTTAAAGAAAAAAGTAAACAAGAGACACAGTACATTAATCCTGAGAAGAATAGTTTGAAAATGAGGATTTAAAATTTTCCCCAAGAAAGGGATGAAATATGAAGATTTTCACCTACTTTTTCTTAAACTGATAACATATGTTGGAATTGCACATTTATAGACATTTACAATTTGAACAATTGGACAATTCTTCACTGTATTTTGTTCATTAGCTATTACTTTTAGGCAGAAGCAATACCAAAATAATCAACAACATATATAGCACCAGCAGCAACCAATCAGAACAGACGCTCCCCTGTGTAGGCATTAACCCTTTAGCTGCCTGACCACCATCAGAGGGGCTAGGAAGGAGCTATATAAAATCTGCTATGGCAATATCAACCAACCTTGTTGAATATCGATTCTACTTTAAGTTCAAGGTCAAACTCCATTATAAAGGATCTCACAGAACCACCCCAATTGCTGTGATATTTTGTCGTAAGCAATACTATTATTACCATAATCGTTAATTACACCCTTTTGGTTTAAAGGCGAAGGAAAGGAAACAACTGAAGTGTGGTCCCTCATTTGTCAATGAGGAAAAGCAAAGTTCTTAGAATACTAGTGCAAAAGTTCAATATTATGTGCTTGTCTGTACCACCTCTTCCTTTTTCAAGCTGTGAATTTTTTTAGTGTGCTGCATTTGGTTTGGATGGTGTATTAGTCAAGGTTTTTCAGAGGAGCAGAAGGCGTGGAATAAAGAGAGACTTATTTTAAGAAATTTGCTCACATGATTGTAGGGGCTGGCAATTCCAAAATTTATAGGGCAGGTTGGCAGGAAATTCAGGTAAGAGTTGACGTTGCAGTCAGGAGACTGGATTTGCAGGGCATACCAGCAGGAGGAAAACTCAGGCAGGGTTTCTATGTTGCAGTCTTGAGACAGATGGCTTTTTCCCCTAGAAATCTCAGTCTTTGCTCTTAAAGCCTTCAACTGATTGGATGAGGACCATCCACATTATGGAGGGTAATCTGCTTTACTTAAAGTCAACTGATTGTACATGTTATGAACATAGATGCTAGGAATACAGAGCAACATCTAGACTAGCATTTGACCAAATAACTGGGCCACAAAGCCTAGCCAAGTTGACACATTAAATTAACTATCACAGATGAGTATTTTGGAAGCTTAATAGTACCAGAATGATGGAGACGCTATTATATGGCGAAATCAAAAATCCATGACTAATTCAGTATCTTTAAGCATGTACTCCACTCCTGGCCCAGTGGCAAGCACATCTCTCATTTATACTTCACAATAGCCTAGTGGGATAAATATTGTTATTATTCTATTTGTACATGACCAAACAATGGGTTAGAGAGATTAGGTTACTTGCTATACTAGTTTCCTATTATTGCTGTAACAAATTAATACAAACTTAGTCGCTTAAAACAACACAAATTCATTGTCTTACAGTTCTGGAGGTCCAAAGTCCACAATGGGTCATAGTGAGCTAGAATCTAGGTGTCGGCAGGGCTGCATTCCTTTGGGAAGCTGTAGGGAAGAGTCCATTTCCTTACTCTTTCCAGCTTCTACAATCTGCTTGCATTTTTTGGCTTGCGGCCCCTTCCTCCATCTTCAAAGCCAACAGCATAGCATCTTCCAATCTCTCTCTCTGACTCTGATCTCCTTCTTGTGATGACGTGGGGCCCACCTGATAATCCAGGATAATATCCCACCTCAAGATCCTTAACTTAATCATATCTGCAAAGTCCCTTTTGCCAGGTAAGATAACATAGTTACAGGTTTCAGGAATTAGGCATCTTTGGAGGAGCCATTACTCTGCCTGCCACACATGCTCGATCTCACAAAGCTAGTAGAGGTGGAGCCTGGATTCAGATCCAGTTCTATCTGACCCAAGAGCCTATGCTCTGGACCACAGCGGCATTTTACCTCTAACAAATAGCACACAAACAGAATTTAAGTTATCAGGGTGATTATTTATTTCATGAGCAGGGGCTGGGACCATAATAATCATTGGTGATAGAGAATTGCAAGTAGATTAACAAAGTACTGTTCAATAAGTCACCCAAAGTCACATGGAAATGTTTTGTTGTAAAGAAGGTTTCAACATCTTGGGATTTTACTTTCATAACCAACTGAAAAAGTTAATTCATCAGGCTTCCAACACTAAAATGAAGCTTCTCTGATCATAGAGATTAGCTATAAAGCCAAATTTGGAAAAGATTGAATTAAAGAGTGTTTTGCAAGAAGAAAGAAAGGAGACAAATAAGGACAATTTAATGCCAAAGTTATGGCTATTGTCCTCACACAGAACAACCAAAAATCTCAAGGATCAGTTTTCGAACTTGATCAGCTCTAAAAAGTGACATGGATAAAGTGGGGTTTGGAGGATTTGGAAAATAAAGCTTGGAATCTCCAGGCTTGTGACAGAAAGAAAAGGGATTTATTTACTTGCGTGAGGGGGATTCAAAACAGAACTCTAAAAAATCATGAATAAAATAGCCCAAGGAAAACGGCAAACAGTAAACAGTTCCGTATGAACTCACTGTCCATTCTCATTGATTGGTCTTTTCACTAATTTCTCAGTTAATCAAGTCGTAAGACAACGTTTAGACTGCATGACTATAGAAACAGCCTGTTCAAAGGGTGTGCGACAGAGCGCAATGGGGAAGAAAGCCTAGGTCACAGCTCAGATGCACAAAAAAAATCCTTACTTTTCAACAACTTGAATCCTACTTCCATTTCTCTGCACTGAAAGATATTTGGCTGTTGATTTACAGATGCAATCAGCTCCAAAATACTACTTCTCTTCTTATTTTGTAGAAAAGAAGATTAAGCAACAGAGAAGGAAGGAATTTTCATCTGCGTTCTATGAAGACTTCCCCAGGAAATACTGATTGCTTTATAACAGACAGCAGTGCTTCTCAACTGGGGCCATCTGTACCTCAGTGGACATTTGACAATGTCTAGAGACACTTCTGGTTGTCATGACTCAGGGTGTGGGGACAGAGAGGTGGGAGGGTGGGTGCTACTGGCTTCTAGAAGGTAGAACATCCTACAATGCACAGGACATCCTCCACATCAAAGAATCATCCAGCTCAGAATGTCAATACTGACAAAGTTGAGAAACTCTGATATATATAGTGTAGCACATAAGGACAGGGTTCTGGAACCTTATATCCTGTTCAAATTCTGACTCTGCCACAGACTGGCTGAAAATCTTGAAATTTGTTTCCTTGTCTCTAAAATAGATAATAAAAGCACCCATCTTGTAGGATTCATGTGGGGATCAAATAAACGAATCTGGATAAGTGCTCAGAGTACAGCCTGGCACAAATGATACACATATGTTAAATATAATACCAATCTCACTGGCTCGAAATCGTTACCTGTCTGTCACCTTTGAATCCTTCATTAAGTTGTGAGCATCCTAAGGGCAGAACTTGATCTTAACCATCTGTGTCACCTCAGCACCAAGCACAGGACCTAAATAGACTTAAAACAAATTAGAAGTCAAAGACTCAACCCATTGATTGCACTTGTAGTCATTATCATTGGTGCCCATCCATATCTGCTCAGCCCCTGCCACTTCAAGGCACATTGGCCTGATGTCTTTTGTTCCTGGGGGCTTTCTCTGACCTCCATGTCCACCCTGTCCACAACATGGCAGGCTCAAAGTGCCAGACAATCAATAACCCTTGAGAGCAGCCCTCAACCAATGACTGATGGAAACTGGTGTACAAATACCCCAGCTCCCTCACCCGCCCCTGGCAAGGATACTTCAGCGTACTCTGTCTACCAGGGTTCCTCAGCAGGAGTAAGCTCCAGTTGTCCAGAGTGGTAATTTCCTTAATAACACAATTCCCCATCTTTGTCTCATTTTTTTACTCCCCTACTAGTGTTTCCTGTCTTCACCTCCACACGAACCACTATACTCCAATCGTGGTCTCAGAGTCAGCTCCTGGGGGAATTCCAACCAACACACTCAACAAGAGTAGGACGGATCAGGTTGCCAGGAAGGCGATGTGCCCGACTTAAATACTTTCCCATGTTAGTAGGGCTCAGGCTTTCCTCCTGCTCATTTCTCATCTCTCGGGGCATGCGTCCCCGTGCACAAGATGGCAGGGACCGATTTGGGAAATGGAAGAAGGATAATCCGTTCTCAGAGTGATGAAATAAATAATTTGCCTCCAGGTCTGAGACTGGTATTAAATGAAACTTGAGGTAATTTTCCGAGAAGCGCTTGGGGGCACCTGTGACTTTTAAGTGGAGCTACTCTGTTTCTAGGGAAATACATACTTTTAAAAATTAAGCTTGAGGCTAAAAGCTTCGAACAGTATGTCTCCCCGAGGCGCACTTCTCTAGGGACAAATATACGGGAAATTTTCAAAGACGGTGCTTGGTTTATCACTTTGTGTCTCTTTTCCACTGAGGAAGGAAGTCTCTTTGTTTCCACCGACAAATCGAGTCCACCTGAATCTCTTTGAAGGTTCAAGTGTCTTCAGCTCTCCCCACCCCTGCCTCTTAAAGACCCAAGATTATTTCTTTTGGAAAATAACCCTTCGGGAGTTGAAACAAATAGTGTTTTAGTAATCACTGCTGTTCCTTAAGCCTTTTCCTCGTGACCCGAACAAAAAAAAAAAATCAAACAAATAATAACAAAAACCCATCCTGCTGTGTAATTAAAACACAAGTTCAAATCTGTTCTCTTGTCCTTCATGGAAAACTGCGTAATACTAGTAATAAGAATTTGTTGAGGCATTTGCTATGTCCCAGGCATTTAAATTCATTACTATACTGAACAATTCCATGAGTAACATTATGCCCATTTTACAGATGGAAAGTTTAAGAAGCAAAGCTTAAAAAACTGACCACGTTCACATCACATAGCTCAGAAATAGTAGACCTTGGATTTTAGCCAGAAGAGTCTGACTTTAGAATTCTATACTCAGTGATTACCTGATGTGAAACTTAAGCACAATATAACTGATAAACATCATCTGAGTAAAGCTGATAATTATTCCACTCGATACCAGGCATGGAGACAGAAAACATATAAAAACTGTTGGATATCACAGGAAAAAGTCCAACGAATAGGGAAAAATCGTTGCAGATTTCCAGGGAAGTTTTCCATCTAAGATTCTGCAATCATGCGCTTTATTTCTCAGGTGTATGTCAAACATGCATGCCCGTACAGCAGAGCCTTGGAGGAATCTAATCTGTAGGAAGATGAAATTAAAGCCAGGAGTCATTGAATGAATAAGAAACAAGACTTTCTCTCGCCAAAGAAAGAGACCTGTGCCCCATCTTCCTCACACTTGAAGCCTAGTGTGCAACCGCCCTGGTTCACCTCTGAGCTCCAACACCTGCTGGCTGTAGGGACTGGAGAAGTTCCCTCATCTTTTGTAAGCCTCTGTTTTCTCACTAAAAAGTGGCCAGGGATAATATCGTTCTCAAATTGTTGTTATGAAGATTGAGTGAGACAGCCATACAAAAGGCAGGACTCGGGGACCAGCATATAAAAAGCACTCGGTAAACATTCGGGAATCTCCTGCCCTCGCCTGAATCCTGAGCGTGCGAGGCAGGGGTGCAGTCCCCTCCCGCCTCGAGCTCCACTCAGCCCCCTTGGTGCTCGCCTTCCCTTTCAGCCCACAGCAAAGGAGAAAAACCCTCGTTCTGGGAACTGGACTCCGCCTTGAGTTCCAGGGAGGGACTAGCACATTAACGGCACAACCATTCATAGGAGTCCGAGGTCGGGGGGTCCCCTCTTTCATTCCCAGCCCCCGGAATGAGATCTTGCACCGAAAGTCCTAGAGGACAATCCAGCACAGCGTGCAGGGGTTCTCATGGTGCTTCCGGGAGCCCTGAGCAGAGAGGATGCTCACAACCAGGAGAAGACGTGGTGAGGTCGGTATTTGGGAGGGGTGACCCAGAACGCGGGCTCTTTCCACAGATATTCATAACAGTAGCATTCATAACAGTAGCATCCACTGACCAAAGACATTTTACAGAAATTATTCCTGAACCTCGTATCCTAAGTCAACAAAATGCTGCCAGTAGGCCCATTTTACAGATTCGATTGATCTCAAGGTTCAACTAACCTACCACAATGCCCTCGCCAGGAAGAGATGGATTTGGGATACGAACTCAGATCTCTTGGGCCAGGACCCTACAATCTTTCTGCTTTCTCTTCTGTGTCTCTCTTGAATGGTTAGTGTTTTTATGGATATATCTGAAAACAGTTTGTTGTAGACACAGTGATGTACAGCCCAGATCTCCCTTCAGGGAAGGCCTTGCTGCTCAGATGTCTCTTCCTGAATCCAGGGACTGCCACAGCTGCAAAATGCCACCTGAGCCCAGGTCTTCCCCTCGGAGCAGCTGGTGAAGTGACAGAGCGAGGGAGGGCGGCACGAAGGTCTGGCCATTTCTGCCCAACACAGGAGACTGTGATGGGTAATACCAGCCCCAGAGACCCCCAGAGGGCTGGCCAGGGCTCTATTAGGCCTGCATTTCAGTTCCACTTCCGCCTCTGCCCAATCCTGCTCCTTTCTCCTATAGGCATTGATCCCAATAAACATCTTGAACCTCCAATTCTGTCTCAGGGTCTGCTTCCAAAGAACCCAGCCTGCACTACAAAGCGAGGCCTTTTCAGCCACAGAAAGTTGGTCTCTTGGGTTTTAGAGTCAAAAGATCTCAGTTGGACTCCTAGCTCATCTACTTCCTATCTCTGTGTTGGGCCAGGTAACCTCACTGGACTTTATATGAAAATGAAGACCAATATGACTTCCCAGGCTCAATCAAGACAATGTGCACAAAAGTCACAGCACATCCTACAACGGTCCTCACTGTTACCCTGACAGACCTCCCTCAGTCCATTGTAGACGAATGGGAAAGTTGATTTTGTGGCATGGGAAAATGCTCCTTTCTTCCCCAGTGACTCAATTCCCCTGTCTCTAAAGGAGAACAAATATCACTCTTTTCCAAAAGTCTCCAAAATCAACAGCCCCAGCAACAGCAGAAAAGTAAGGAACATTGTTATTCTCATACAGCAGAGCTGCAGCATATAATTAAATCATTAAGAGACAAATTAACTCCTCTAGCAACACTCTCCTAGGTATTTGTGGGCAAACCCATTAGCATTGTGCCAGTAAATCCTGAAATTTCTTTGCATGCAGAGTGAGTAACTACAGGATCAAAGGCAAGGGTGGGTGGGGAGTGAGGTGCACAGTGAGGTGGTTTGACCTCCTATGGAGATATGTGGGAGGGGCAGGGTGGGGAGCGGATGAGACGCTAAATGGCATGTTGTGACTGTATTTCATAAGCCCTTTGAAAATACAGCTGCCAAATTTCCCAACAAGAGCCAACAATAAATCTATTCTTTTCCCAGGAAAACCATTAAAGAGTTTTTGGTTTCCCATTCACTCTACCCTCATCAATTCTGCTGAATTCACTCAGTTTGGATTATTTGTTTTTGGAGACAGCATAGCTGGGGGGATTACAGGGGAAGTAGAAAAGGCATCTTCCACTAGTATACTTTGTAGCTATTTATTTAGTGGGGTTTTCAGAATAATGAATATGCAATTGGCTTCGATTCTGTAGCAAGTATATATTTATGCTATTGACTCAAATTCAAGCTGACCAATCTGGCTGGCTGGCTGTGGCCTTCAATTCATCCAAGCTTGAGTGTTTCAGTCAATATGTTGATCATTTATATGATGACCCTGCTTAAATCATTTAATAAAATGTAAACAACACGAAAGTGTATTGGAAGTCAACATAACTCATTATTGCTGCTTATACGCTCATCAAAATCCTGAGGGGGGTGCCTGACCTGATTGGAGCTTTCCTCCAGAGTCATACAATAATTTTAGCTGTGAAAGGAAATTTTATGGCATGTAAGATTAGCCCGCACTAATGCAAGGTCAAAAATAATAGAATCAATAGGCAAACTCAATACTGTTAACATTTTGAGAAAATTACTCCCAGAAAACAATGTCAACAACAGATTGAAATGGGTCTCCAAAGTCGTCCCATTGATTTCCTTTCACTTTGGTGGCAATCTAACTCTTTCTTTTATGCAATATGGAATTTTTTTATTCTTTTTTTTTCAGCTCTGCTTTAAACATGGAATATTTCTGTTGTACTTTTTTTGACTGATAAACATTACATATGTCGAAAAAATTTATATGATTGTTCATATCGAAGAGAACAGAATATGGAGACTTATTCCATCATGTAAAGCCTTTAGTGGGTCTTTAATTTAGTGTTCAGTTGACAAATTCAGGAGTTATTTTAATTATAGCAAGTCATCCAAGTGCAAATGTAAACAGTGCCACTAATAAATTACCAACTAAATAAAAATCTTATATTGGAAACACATGGCCTTGGAAATGGTTGTATATTAGATATATTGTATGCCTTGTCATCATGCTTGATGTCGGAAGAGGAGGTTGTGGTTTGACAGATCCATGTTCTTTAGTATTGATTGAGATATCAGTAAGTAGCCAAGCATCACAATGGAATAGCAACCCAACCCACCTCATATTTTTCTGCTCCAGGCTTCTCATTTTAGTCAATGGGTCCATCACCCCCACCACCACTGACTGACTTATTTAAGCCAAAACCTTGGGAATTATCATTACTCTCTCTGATTCCCTCTTTCCCACAGTCAATCCATTGGCAAGTTCTGGCAGTTTTACCTCCAAATTACACCCTGAATTCACTCACTTCACTCCATCTCTGGTTATTTATTGCAAGAGCATCTTTCTTGTTTTCCTGGTTTCCATTTTCTACCCAGCAGATCATAACGATCACTTTAAGACACAAATTAAATCACATTGTACTCATCCTTAAAACTCTTTCCTGTGTGCCCGTTGCACTTAATATAAAATCCAGACCTCCTTACCATGGCCTACCAGGCCCTACACGATCTGGTCCCTGCTTACCTCTCATTCCTCATCCTTAATCTTTCCACCCCTGACTTTCTCAGCTCCAGCCCCATTGGCCTCCTTTCGTGACTTAAAATATGCCAAGGTTAATAACATTTCAAGGCCTTTGCTTGGGCTATTTCTTCTTCCTGGCACACTTTTCTCCCAATGTTTTCCATCACTGTTTCTTCCCTTTAGCCAGGTCTCAGTTCTAGAAGAGCTTTCTCTGAACATGTTATCAGAAGATGCCCGTGACTTCACCTCATACCTCTTAATTACTGTCATCATCTTCATCATATCCATAAAGAAGTTAACATTTATAACTATGACTCCAGTGTGTAAAAAAAGTGGGGAGAAAAGAAAGCAGAGTATATAAATCATTTTCTCTAACATATAATCCTTTTGTTCTCAAGTTTCATTCCTACTGATAGCATAAATCCCTTAATTCATCAACTAAGGGCATCACTATTCTTTTTATTAAATTTTCTTTTGGGTAATTCTCCAACCTGTCCGAGTTCCTCTCCCATCTCAGAGTTCTTGCCCCCCTCCCAAGATGCATTTGGGTACCAGGGAAAGATTATGTCTTCATAGATCTGAGAAGGTATGTCTGTCCCATGAGCTCCCCTTTCACATTAGTTCCTTCTATTCACGATCTTCAGGCATCACCCTCCATCCTTATTGCAACTACAATCATGTAGTGTGGCCTCTCTGCTCAATGGACATTCTGGGCTGGTGTCCACCAAGATGGAGTTGAACCCACCTACTCTTTTGGGCTCTGTGTTGGCACCTGGTGTTAATGACGATGGATCTCACCGTTGCCTCTGGGCATAAAGTCCCAGTCACCTAAACTTCCTTTTCCTGAATCCAGTCTTCTTCCAGACAAATGTTCATACAACACCTCCACATCCCCCTTGGTACAGTGGTTGATTGTTGCCCCCACTGTGCCATGTTTGTTACCCCATGCTGGGGTATTGGGGGCCCTGTGAGCTTCCGCAGGCCAACCAATGGTGTTCTCCTACCCCAAGCCACATCAGAGGCCCCCTTGTGCCCAACACAGCACTTCTCTGAAGGGCTAACATTCTGCCTAAACTTCAAACTAAAGAGTTGCGTTATAGACCGAAAGTTCTAAGCAATCTCAAACCTAGAGCCAGAACACTCTTGCCAGAATTTCCTGCCCTCCTCTCTTCTGGCCACATTTCTGGGCTCTTCCTTCTGGCCCCTCAGGGCTTTTCCCATCCTGTGTAATCAGAAATTTCTCTGAATTCATAACCTCACCTTTCCCACTCTGAGTTTCACTTTGTGGTCTGCCCACCAAGTCTTGGTTCCTGAGATGTAAAAGCTCAGTTTGGAAAATACCAGAAAAACAGAGCTTTCCTGTAAAAGCCTGGCTTTTAAGACTATCTTCTTACTAAATATCTATTTTGAAACTCAAATCTAAGAATCATAATTAAGATACTTATTCAATAAATGTTTCTTAAGGACTTTTTTTTGCTTATTTTGAAGCCATATCAAAATTGCAGGAAAGGTTCAAGTATGGAAAAAGGAACCTTTTCTCCTTTGAATTATAGAAGTAAGTTGCTGACCTGATGCACCAAACACTTTAGTGTGTATATCCTACAAACAAAGGTCTTCTCTTATATAACCACAAACAATCATCAAAATCAGGAAACTAACATGATATATTCCTACCACCTAATCCTCAGGTCCCATTC
This sequence comes from Ceratotherium simum simum, assembly GCF_057802395.1. Classification (NCBI taxonomy): domain Eukaryota; kingdom Metazoa; phylum Chordata; class Mammalia; order Perissodactyla; family Rhinocerotidae; genus Ceratotherium; species Ceratotherium simum. The sequence continues at coordinate 9,975,207 of NC_141920.1, forward strand.
AAGTCTCTCCAACTGTCCTAACAATGTCTTCTGTAGTAAAAGGATCAAGTTCAGAATCACTGTTGCATTTAGTTCTCATGCCTCTATCCTCTTCCATCTGGAATAGTCTGGAACAGTCCCTTGATCATTCCTTGACTTTCATGACCTTGATACTCTGGAAAATTATAAGCCAGTAAATATGTAGACTTCCTCTGGCACTTCTGCTGCTACCTACCCTTCTTGTGTGTGAGATACTATAGCATCATCTGAAGCTGTGAGTAAGAAGACAGACTCTAAGACAGACCTCCAAGATCACATTCTATCTCCACCACTCCTGAATGTGTGGTCATGGGCAATTTACTTAACCACACTGTGCCTCAGCTTTCTTGCCAGTAGAATGAAAGTAACCATCATGCTTATTTCCTGGAGCTGTCATGAGGATACTCTTTATCCTGCATACTCAGAGCCTGAGCTGTCTGGAAATGTAAGACCCCTGGCTGCAGCCCCTACAAGTGACCGATGGGTACAAGGAGTATCAATACCCCAGCTCCCTTGTTCCTGATTAGGGCAGTCTGAGGTGTGGTCTACACTCCAAAACTCTCCTGTGCACTAAGCCCAAGTCACCATCAGCAGGACTCACCGAGATTGCAGGCTTACTCCGCCTCCTTCCCTTCCCAGCCTCATTTCCTCACTCACTTTCTGGTCTTTCCTGGGAGCACTCCTTAACAAATTACTTTCACACAAATCCTCATCTCAGGGTCTGCTGCTGAGGAACACATCCTAAGACAGTTTCCATCTTTTAAGAGAGCAGTTTGCCTGCCTTGTGGAGAACAGATAGCACATAGACCAGTGCAGACACTGCCACGGTGGTCTGGATGGGAGCCACATGGGCAGAGAAGGGAACACACATGCAGTCTATTTGGAAGTGTAGTCTACAGGACTGGCTTCTAAATAGAATACAGGGAATAAGGGAGAGAAACAAATCAAGGATGAATCATTAGATGTATGCAAATTGTTTCACACGAGGAGCAGAACAGCACTTTAGCTTTGGAGAGCTGATATTCTTAGAATCTCAGTTAATAATACAAAATATCGCTGGTAACAAGGACTGTAGACACACAATAGAATTTAATCGCTGGTACCACAGTCTCACAATGGGAAATTACAATGCCTTGAATTTAATAGGTTTCATTTTTCAAAGTGAATATTTTGCTATTACAATCTCTCACTGCCGATGATGCACTCAGATTAAAACCGATCAGAGTCTTCTTTTATCTAGAAACAAGGCCCTTGACTATTTACACAGATGGGTTAACTTTGTCTGACTGAAACAAAGACCTCTTGCATTCCTCTTCCTCCTTCATGTTGTAGTCCCCTTGATGACCTCAGAAAGGGCTTCAATTTCTTTTCATTTTATCAAGGCAGTGACTGTGTAGGGGAAAAAAAACATTGGAGTAGAGATTGGAAGACCCAAGTTCATCCACCAACCCCAAAACTTGGGCAGGTCCCCTAAAATCTGATCCCCAGGCTCCTCAACTGACTTAATAATGGCATTCTACAAATGTTTATTGAGCATTTACTGTTTATCAGGCTTGGTTATAGACTGGGGATACGGCAGTGAAAACAACCATCCTAGTCCCTGACCTCACAGAGCTTACAGGAGGATGAAATTCCCCATCTCCATCCACAAACAAAATAGGCATTTGCGATATAAATGTTTTATAAAATTAGTGGGACAGGCAAATGTAAGAATTATTGGTATTTGTGTGATTTCTCTATCCATAATCTCTTAAACGTTTCCCCTGACTTTCAAATATTATCAATTCCAATTCCAATGCTTTTTTTATGCATTCTGAAAAAAATGGTCATACATGGTTGTAGAGTCCATAATCCTCCATCTGAAACCCTTTAGGCCCAATATATTTCAGAATTTAGGTATTATTTGGATCTTAGGTAATTCGCTGCAGACAGAATATTAAGTAACATTCCCAAAGGGAACTGGGGCAGATCCCTGTAATCAAACTCAATGTTTCTGCAGTGAAATATATGAATATTCCCACTCAGGAGGATGAATGAAATACATATATATATACACACTCATGTCAGTTTAATTCAATTTTTGCCATTAGATGAATTATTTAAAAATTTAAAACAAACTAACTTCGGTTTTTTGGATTTCAGAATTGCATGTAAGGAACTATAGGCCTAGAGCACATATAGTTTGAGATAAGTAGGACATGGGTTGGGACTTAAAAACCAAATTTATTGAAGATATTCATTACAATTGCATTTGCTATAATGGTATTTGACCTATAGATGACCTAGCTTTACAAATAAACTTAAAGCACCTCCAGGTCCATTAATATTTCATTGATCCATAAAATACTCCCAAGTACTTATATTTATCAGCCTCATAGAAAGCAGTATCTGATGTAGAAACCACAAAAAACAAAGGCAACCCAGCTCTGGTGTCCTGGATCATAATTCACAGGAACATTAGTAGTCAGCTATAATATAATTTTTAAGGCCCCAGGAGGGACCAGTGGAAGTTGGCATGACAGAATTGGACTGTGCCATATCGTGGGTCAGCTTTTCACATGCTCAAGATAGCAATATCCAGAGAGATCTCTTTAAAATGCACATTGGAGCCAATGACTTCCACTTAAACCCCACAGTGGCTTCCCACAGCATCTAGAAGAAAGGGCAACTTCCTTATCCGGATCTGGCCCCATCTGACTTCATCCTTCTCCATTTCTCTTGATGCTCCAATCACACTGGACTTCTAATTCACAAAGCTCCCACCCACCTCTGCACCTTTGCCTGGCTATTCTTCCTACTTGAAATACCTGAACAGACCCCACTCTTCACAAAAACGGCTCCTCTTCATCTCCAGGTTTCAACTCAAAGGTTACCTACACAAAAAGGTCCTTAACTCCACTCTTATCTCATCACTCTTTATCACATCACTCTCTATCAGACCATCCTACTTATTTTCTTCAAACCATTATCACTTTCTGAAATTATGGTTTAATTTATTTGTTGTGTGTGTGTGTGTGTGTGTGTGTGTGTGTGCGCGCGCGCGCATTGTGCTTCTATTGCTTAGAATTTTGTCTGGTGGCCGATTTGTGCCCAGGTCTTTATTTATAAAGGTGACTGAGTGACAACATGGAGAGGCCATTGAAAGAAAAGTTAAATGTTACTCATAGTTCCCCTAGAAATGAGGAGTATGGCACATGATGCAGGGCCACAAGAGGAAGAACCAGTGTGGGTCAGGAGGCAGAAAGAAGCAAGAGGAAGGCCTCAGCCACAGGCTTTATTGGGATTGTCACAGGAAAGAAAAGATAGGGCCGGGTAGACAGCTTAGGATTGGCTAGTTGGAATAATTCTGTGGGCTTTGGGGCACAGAGGCTGCCCCTAGGTTTCTGGTGCCTGGCCCTAGGTTGATTTAGGGCAGGGGAAATATTGGCTTGATTATGTGAGAATTAGAGGAAGGAGGTGGTTCAGAGTATGGACTCTGGATCGCAGGGGAGATGTAAACAACTTTGGCCATTAGTTTGGCTCTGTACTAAATGGACGTCAACTAGACAAATATAGAATCTAAGAAAACACAAACAGTGTTTCTGTGGCACATAATGCCAAAACCAAAAACAAGATGTTTTAAATAAGATGGAAGTTTATTTCTCTCTTGCATAAAGTAAGTCCAGAAGTAGCAAATTCAGGGCCAGTATGGTAGCTCCATGGTGTCATCAGGGGAGAGCAACGTTCCTATCTTTCTGTTCCCTTCTCCAGATCACTTTAGTTAGTTAGTTAGTTTCCCATGGCTGTTGTAACAAATTAGCATAAACTTAGTGGCTTAAAGCAACACAAATTTATTACTGGACAGTTCTGGAGATCAGAGTCCAAAATTAGTCTTATGGGGCTAAAATCAAGGTGCAGCAAGACTGTATTCCTTCTTGAAGCTCTAGAGGAGAATCCATTCCTTGCCTTTTTCAGCTTCTAGGAGCTGCCTGCATTCCTTGGCTCGTGGCCCCTTTCCCATCTTCAAAGCACATCACTCCAACCTCTGCTTCTATCATGTCTCCCTTTTCAGATGTTGACCCACTTGCCTCCCTCTTATAAAACCCCTCCGATTACATTTGGCCCACCCGGATAATCTCTCCATCTCAATATCCTTAACTTAACCATATCTGTTGTGTCCCTTTCGCTGTGGAAGGTAGCACATTCATAGGTTTTGGGAGTCAGGACATGGACATCTTTGGGGGCCGTTATTCTGTCTACTACACACCACATTCTCCAAGGGGTCAGCTAGAGCTCTGGCCATCAAATCCACAGTCCAGGCAGCTGAAGAGGAAGGAGTGGAAAGTATCGCCACCTCCACCTGCTTTGAGGAGCCTTCCTAGAAGTCCCCATAGCACTGTCACCTGCATTTCATTGGCTAGATTTAATCGCATAGCCATACGTTCCAAGGAAATACAAGAGAGACAAGGAAAAGTAGGTTTTATTCCAGGGGGTACGTTCCAGCTCAAAATGAAGGTTTGTTACTAAGGAAGAAGGGAGAACAGATATGTGGAGTACCCAGCAGTCCATGCTACACTCCCCAACTGGCATGTAGGTGTCTTAATGGACGGAACGGTCTCTCTGCTGGCTCTTCTTTCCCACAAAACTTGGACAGCATCTGGGACCAAGCAGACAACAACAGGCCATAGAAATATAATATGAAGCCATTCCTGCCAGAATCCAAACTCCTTGGAGGCAGGAACCTCGTCTTTCATGCTTGCTTCTTACTCCTAGTGCCTAAAGTGCAAATATTGCAAGTAGGCTTGCCATGTTTGTTGACTGAAGAATGAATCTTTCCTCTTTAAAGTCTGGTGCAGAGGTTCTTAACTGGAGGTAATTCTGGCCCCCAGGGCCATTTGGCAATGCCTGAAGGCATTTGTGGTTGTCAAAACCAGGATAGGGGTGCTACTGGCAACTAGTGGGTAGAAGCCATGGACGCTTCTCAACATCCTACAGTGCACAGGACAGTCCTCACAGCAGAGAATTATCCAGCCCCAAATGTCAATAGTCCTGAGGATATGGGACAAAAATTCTTGGACCCAAGAATTCTAAATGTGTTTAAAATGCCTATCAAGAACTCGCTGTTGAAAATCCTGGAGGAGACAGAGCCCCTCGCCCTCGGGTTAGAATTTAGACGCCGTGGTGTGAAGCATAAGGCCCTCTGTGATCTGGTCCGCACGTGCCCATCTTGCCTCCCACCTCGTGAGCCCTCCATGTCCATCTCGCTGGAGCAACATCACCTCCTTGCAAATCACCAGACACATCTCTACATCCACAAGCTTCTTTGCAACAGCAAACCTCTCTCCTTATTTGCCTGTTTATATTTTTATGTGTCTTTTAAGAACCAGTGCAAGGGCTATTTGCCTTTTCAAAACTTTTTCTAAAATCATTTTTTTTCATTTTCCCAGTGGGGTGAATCACATTCTTGCCTAAATTCCCACAGTACTCTCATCATGGATTTCACTTTATACTGGTGTATCAGTTTCCTAGGGCTGCTGTTACAAAGTACCACAAATGCGGTGGCTCAAAACAGCAGAAATGCATTGCCTCACAGATGTGGAGGCCAGCAGTTGAAAATGAAGGTGTCAGCCAGGCCATGCTCTCTCTGAGAGCTCAGCGGAGGATTCTTCCTTATCTTTCCCAGCTTCCGGTGCCCTCAGGCATTCCTTGGCTGCGGCAGGATATTCCTTGGCTGTGTAGCCATCTTCACATGCTGATCCTCTCCCCCTGGTGTCCCTTCTCCTCTTCTTATAAGGACAATAGTCATTTTAGATTAAGAGCCCACCCTACTCTAGTATGACCTCATCTTCACTAATTACATATGCAAGGACCTCATGTTCAAATACAGTCATATTCTGAGGTACTAGGTATAAGGATGTCAACATATCTTTTTGAGGGACACAATTTGACACATGAACTGACATAATAATAACTAAACATATTGGTCTTTGAAGAGAAAATGAGAGAAATTCAACTGTATTGGTTTAAGTAAAAGAGGAGAATATATTGGTTTAGATACCTGGGCATAGCAGAGGGTAAGTGGAGCTTCAGGCACAGCCAGATCCAGGAATACAAATGCCACCTTACAGGTTTATCTGTGAGTCTCTAATCTGATTTCCACTATGTTTGGCTTCATTTTCACGCAAGCTTTCTTTGTGTGGTAGCCCCCAGAATTTGCAGAATTAGGTTACCTAGAAACCCTATTAAGTGCACGTACAACAGATAAGAACTCATCTTCCTCTGGTTTCTGCCAAGCCTAAGACTGAAGTATTATTGTAATACTTTGGGTAGGACGGCCCCCTGAACCTATTGCTGTGCTAATTGGGTCAGCCTGATCACAAGCCCACCCCTGGAGCTTGGAGTGGAAGTGGGGTCAGCCCTCTCTACAACTCATGGCCTGAGAATGGAGAAAAAAAATGATACCCTGGAAAATCAGAAGAAGGAATGATTGTTGGAATGGAAAAGATAGCAGATACTTACTACAGATGATTTTCTGTTCCTTCTTTTCTGGGAGATGCTAAACAGATTGACATAAAACATGGCATCCATCTTGTTTAATTCCATGAGAAGCAACTTCAGACAGAACATCTGGCACGTAGTAGGTGATCAATAAACGTTTCTCCAGTTGAACTGGGATTTTATTTTTTCTGGTACTTTTATGGCCCTCTGTGGGCATCTCTTCCTTTCTTTTGATCTAAGTGCCATGCATGCTCTTTAAGCACATTCCTCTTCTCTCATCAGTGAAAGTAGTGAGCCATTCTAAATATGGACTGTTTTCTCTTCGTTTTTGCAAAAGTGTGATCATACTGTTGTTGCACAAAGAATTATTAAGTAAAGCTACACAGCCGTTACTATTGTGATGACAATGTTTAAATGCCCACCTTTCTCCCAGGATGCCCACCAACGTCCTCAGATGTCTGATTTACAAGCAAAAAAGTTATGCTCAAAAAATCCCAGCCATTCATTTTCAGCCATTCTAATGTCACCTGATGGACACCTGTTGGTCAAAGAATATGTCCACAGCAATTGGGTTCACAAGCTTTCGCCAACAGATCATAAGAGAGTTTGTGATTTCAATCGAAGTTTGTCATCCACCCAGAACTTAAGAAATGAATTTCATCAAAAGGAGATTTAAGTTTCTGAAAGTTACCCAGTCTCAGAGCCATGAGGGTGAACTCCAAGTCCAAAAGGAAATAAAAATCAATCATGACAATTATTTTGCTAAATTATTTTAAACTGCAGCGTACCGAGAAGACTCAGGTAAATGTCGCCTGTTACAGCAACAAGCATGCTGTCTCCATCTCTGACCTTTTCCTTGTTAAAATGCATGTCAATATGCAAAGTAGAAGTGTTCCATACAGAGCCAAATGCACTCTCCATTTCTAGAGGTTCCCAAAAGAATCTACAGAAAAGGGAATTCAAGGGACAATTCTGTTTTTGCTAGAGACATGTACAAACAACTTTTCAAAATTGTCTTATTTGGGCATTTGCTCCTTCAACACGCCAGCTCTTGTTTCAGTGGATTCAGACCTGAGCTTGGTTCAAATTAAGATGGAGTTGGGTGGGATGCCCTGATAGCGAAACATTCCGCAATACCTCATTCATGCAGGAGTCACTTCTATGCCAACTTCCATCGTCTTGAATATAACACAAAACTCAGGGAAAAGCAAGAGAAATGGTCCTTGGAACAGCCAAAATAGATGTTGCCAAACCCAACCATTTTGCAACAATTAGAATCTATGGACTCTCATTTAACTGGTAGTAAAAATCTAACAGTATCGGTATATCAGTCCAGGGCCTATCAGAAATCACATGGCACTCTCAAATTAGGATAATTCACAGACAGCTTGGTAAAGGCACTAGTCACAAAGGAGCTGTGACCATCCCCAGGCCTGATACGACAGGGGAAGGAGGAGGTTCCAGAATCAGGAACAAGGAAAAGCCGTGTGGAAAAGGCTATCCTGGGAGGAACAGTGGCCATCGAGGAAACAACCAGCCAAGACAACCTCACAGGAAATAAACATCCTAGTCCCACTCTCTTCCCTCTTTCTTGCCAGCTTTGCCCAATTGAAAGCTGGGGAGCCAGGGAGCCAGTCGATCCCGCCCCTAAAAGTCAGGAGTGGGGAGTGGATCTGTGGAGCAAACAGACATCCGGCACACTTGATGGATAATTGAGGGTTCTCAGCCCACAGTACACAAGGGGAAACCGGAAATGACAGTTGTTAGAAGGAATAGCTGATAACAGGGAAGAAGAAAACAATTCTTACAGCAGACACCAAGATATTCCAATATGTGGATGGGAACTTTTGCAAGGTTCATTTAAAGAGTACAAATTCTCCTCCCAAAGGAATTCAAATAAAAATCATAGGGAATGGGACCAATTAGAGTAGGGGCCCAATTCTCCATGGTGCCAGAAGACAATACTGCAGTGTAGATGCCTCAATAATTTAATAACAAGTAGCCCAGAAAAGTTTACAAAGAATTCCACAAACTCATCTTAGGCAAGCAGAGATATGTTGGGGATTTTTTATCAGGTTTCTCTCTAAAGTGGTTAAAATGCATTTACTAATTCATGAAACACAATAATAATAACAGAAATTTTATTGAGTTCTTACTATGCATCATGCGAATGCCACTTCACCCCCACTCCAGCCTCAAGAGCTAGTATGATTATTTCGTTCTCATTTCACACATGGTGGTTAAGCAATTTGTCCAAGTCCCACAGCCAGTAACATACGGTGCCAGGTTTAAATGCAGGCATTCTGGCTCCAGAGTCTGTGTTCCTAACCAGACACACGGCCTCTCTAGCCCACGTGTGCAGCACCTGCTATGTACAGAGCACAATGCAAAGGAGATGATTTTTAAAAAACAAAAGAAAGAAACACTTTTGTGGCCCTTCAGTGACTCTCAGTGTAGAAAAGGCACACACGGGGTAGTAGTTTTCTATCGTTATGTGACACACGACCACCAGTTTAGTGGCTTACCACACCACCCATTTATCAGCTCTTAGTTCCGTAGGCCAGAAGTCCAGGCGTGGCATGGCTGAGTTCTCTGTTCTCGATCTTACGAGGCTGAAATCCAGGTACCGGCTGAGCGGTGTTCATATCTGGAGGCTCTGGGGAAGGATCCGTTTCCCAGCTCATTCAGATTGCTGACGTGATTCCATTCCCTAAGTTTGTGGGACTGAAGTCCTCATTTTCTTGCTGGCTCTTGACAGAGGCCACTCACAGCTCATAGAGGCTGCCTATGCTCCTTGCCAGGGGGCCCCTCCCATCTTCATAGCCAGCAAGAGACTCTTCCTCATGTCAAATTTCTCTCATTCTTTGAATCTCTTTCTTCAGAAAGAATCCAATTACTCTCAAGGCTCACCTGATTAGGTCAGGCCCACCAAGGATAATGTCCCTATTTTAAGGCCACCAGATTACACATCTTAATTTACATGGCAAAATCCTTTTTTCCATCAGAGTGATATTTCATCATATTCACAGGTTCCTCCCACATTTAAGAGAAGGAGGTTACACAAGGACAAAGATCACTGAGGGTCATCTAGAATTCTACCTACAATCCCTGGCATTAGCCTAGGATGATCACAGAACTGGAGCTGGCCCACATGGCCTTCTAAGAATATATACAAAGAAGTCATTAACCTCGCAATCCTGGAGTTGGACTGCATGGGTCTTCTCTGCGCTCAGCCTCTGTTATTCAAGTCGTTTAATTTCTCTAAACCTCAGAGAAGCTTCTTTTGCTGGTGTTGGAAAAACGATAGTATATCCCTCATAGGGTTGCTGTGAGTAAGGATTCAATCCATGTAACTACCTAGCACAGTACTGAGCAAGCAGTAGCCACTGAGTAGCTCTTAGCTATTCAAATTAATCTTAGCATTGCTGTTAATATCTGTATTGCTATTCCTATCTGAATTATTGAACCAGAATTGAGATAAACCCAGACTGAGTTCATAGCACAGCTGAGAAATCACTCGTGTGTTTTAAGATGGATTCTGGGAGCAATAAGCCTGGTCACTGATGCATCGACTCAGGAATAAAAGCAAGGGGCCCCTGGCAAGAAAGAAACAAAAGCATCTCCCATTCCAGCTTCAATTACAAGACGGCTTACAGACAACAGAGCACAAAGTCTTCCAGAGAAGAGAGCCTGAGATATTCTAATATAGGGACAAAAATGTTTGTAAGATTCCTCAAAGCACAGTCTCCACCCAAAGCAGATGAGCAACTGAAAAAAAAAAATCCACTGCCCCCCCTCCCCCACCTCCCCATCTATTGAGGTCATCACAAGCTTCTCTTTTGCATTCACCTTAATTTAAACAATGTTGCATGTCAGGCAACTTCCTATAAGAGACAACTTATTTCAGCTCCTTTTGCTTTATTACTCCAGGGAAGGCACTAAAGGACAAAGTGTGGGGGCTGTGTCGTTACTGGGGACTGTGTCCTTTCTAGACGCATCACGCTCTATAACTGGGGAGAGACAGGAAAGTGTTTTCTGATTTTGTCTAGAGCAGTGGCCTCCAAAGTGGAAAATAGGCAGAAAAAAATACATTAGACCTTCTATTTATACTTAGTTTTATACTAAAATTAAGAAAAAAACTAAGCTTTGCTATGTTTTAATAATCAGCTCGACAAGTCTCACTCGGTCTTCGTCGGTTGCAGATGGTGTTGCAGGAATCCTGAGAGAAGAGGGGAATTCTACAACCGGAGGGTAGTGGGGCAGGGAGTGGAGCACAATGGAGTTCTTATTCCCTCTAGCCTACAGCTTATTGAGGCTTCCCGCAATTTACATGTGCCCAGTAATGTGGAGTCCCCGATTGCATTATCTACTCTTAACTGTAGCGGCTCTCAAAAAAAAGGACTACTGGCTTAAAAATCCTTGCAAAGAAATCAAATTGAAGGGAATACCAACAATGCAAGCAACTGCATACAGTCAGAAAATGGCAGAGCCAAGTTTTCTCCCATTCTTTGTATCAGCTTTTGTCAGTTACGTTGTGATGTAAAAAATAGTGATAATCAACTCAGATCTGTCAAGAAATCAAACAGAAAAAGCCCATAACATTATCAAGAAGACTATTTAAGATATAGATTTACATTTAAATCCATGGTCCAATATTTTCTGTACTAGAATATAGGCTGCAGAGGACAGGGGCATTAGTTTTTTCAACACTGCTTCCCCATATCCTTAGCCTGACACATAGTAGGTATTCCATAAATGTCTATTAATAAGTGACTGAATCTGTAATGATAATGGGGCAGATTATCTTTTCCAAGGATATCCCCAACAATCTCTCCCATCCCGCGTGCTGGCTTATAATGCGATCTCGTTATTCACTCATTAAGAGGCATGGTCTAATTCCCGACGTCTTGAATCTGGGCAGGCTTGTAACTGCTTTGACTAACAGTTTATGGAGGAAGGAACGCCGTGTGAGTTCTGAGGCTAAGTCAGAAAAGACATGCAGCTTTCCCATCAGGTTCTCTTGGGATGCTTGCTCTGAAGGAAGCAGGCTGCCGGGTAAGAAGTCCAGCTAGGCTGAGACCACCGTGGTGGACAGGCCACATGAATGTGCTCTGGTCAACAGCCCCAGCTGAGTCCCAGGGCTCCGACCACGTGAATGGGACCCCTTGGGTGTCCAGCCCACCGGATCTTCACATGACTGCGGCCTCAGCCGACACTGAACTGCACCACATGAGGGTCTCCAAGTGAGAACCACCCAGCTGAGCCCACTTCTATTTCCTGACCCAGAACTGTGAGCAAAATAAAATTGTTGGTTTAAACCACTAAATGTGGAGTTAACTGGGTACACACCACTAGGTAACTGGAACAATGGACCTCATCCCAAGTACCTGTTAGGTCTTGATATATTTTTAAATAATAGTATAAAGCCATCCAAAGTCATGAAACATCTAAAACTAAGCATGCAGTTCATGTTTAATACTAATTTTGTTTAGTGAGTGAAAAGAGGTTTCTGTACCATAATGAATAAAATAATTAGATCAGTCATTTATTTCAGTTTTATCTTATCTATTTAAAATTCTAACTTTTTACTTATGCTTTACAGTGGACATAAGATATCAGATCTTTAGTGCAAATACATAATTTGTAAATAAATATACAAATATTGGGGGTGCATGCTCAAAATATTTTAAAATTGGGGTACACGATTAAGTTGCTAGCCACTTGGAAATGAACCAAATAAATCAAACCTCTCCCAACATTCTGCATAAAATTTCAGAGGGGGCTCGGACTTCTGTCACCCAGGTCTGCACCTCACGTTAAGAAATCCCATCCTGAGTACTTAGGACGCAGTGTGAGCAGTACTTAAGTATGATGTATGTTGCAGTTGCCAGACCTCTCGGGTTCAAATCCCTGGTCTGCTTCTCACTAGCTCTGTGTGTTTAGCCAAATTATTCCAACCTCTCTCTGAGCCTCAGTCTCCTGATCTGTAAAATGGGAGATTATACGACTACCTACCTCACAGGATTGTTGTGAAAATCACAGAAAATAACTTCTGTAAAGAACCTACGTGGCAGAGTACGTGGGTGGTGGAGTCACCATAAGCAGTCAACACTCGATAACTATCAGCTGCCATCTTCGTCCTCACTGTTACTAGGGACACCTCCTAAAGAACCCCTAAAAGGGAGGAAAAGCAAATGAAATGGGGCCACATAGTCAGCTCTTAGTGGTGTTCCTAAAGAGTCGCATGGGGAAGGTGCTCAGCCCTGTAAAGAGAAAAGAGAAGAAGAATTTCTCAGCAAAATATCTCGAACATATTAGCTATCACAGGATTCAATGCCTGACACTGAAGCAACCGGGTGGCAGGGTGGCAGCGGAGAAAAAAAAAGGCCTTATTCTGAGCTTTGGATTCAAAATGATGTTCATATTTTCTTTCTAGAGGATGAGATTGTTTGGACAGGAATCATAAACCTGCTGGCAGGAACTCATTGGACGCACCACTGTAGCCGTATAGATCATTCTTTCCCTTCCATCTTCAAACCTCTGCCCACCGTGTGTATCCCACGGCACCTCTTGAACAGAGTAAATAATGCTGTGTTTTTGGAAGATAAAATATGGCAGAGGGGAGAGGAGTGGAACTCCTAAGAGAGAGATTTTAATTTGGGGAAAAGAGGATAGGTTTCATGAATTTTCCCTTTAAAGACAATTTGACTCTGGTGATTAAGGAGAAAACACAGTGGTCATAAGTCATGTCAAGGTTGTATCCTCCTGTTCCCAGTAGGAGGGTTGGTTTGAATATTTCCAACAGCTAATGAAGAAAGTGCAAAAATAAAACTTGATTGTCAGATCTCATTGGGATGGACTGGGTGTCTTGAATTCGTAGCTGTTTCTCTCTCATTATAAAGACTTTTTTCTAGAACTTTCTGTGAGACACTTGAACACTGATGGCCTGAACAAAAGTAGTCTCATTGTAGATCTAGCAGTCATCAAAAACCTTCATCCAGTTCTCTCTTTCCTAATTCACAGGAATGTGAAGTACTAACCCCATTTTTAATAAGAACTTAAAACATATACAACTGTAAACATGTTGCTTAGCAAAAGATACCATAAATAGGGTAGGGAGAAAAATAAAAGACAAAAAGGAATACTTGCAACACATATGACTGACTGATGGTTAATCCTTAAAATGCAAAGAGTTCCCACAAATAAATAAGAACAAGTCCAACAATCCATTAGCTAAATGGTCAATTACAGGAGAAGAAATCCAAATGATGGTAAAGCACCAAAACCACAACAATGACAACAACAAAACCATGTTTTAACCATTAAACTGACAGACGGTACCAAGTGCAAAAACATCCTGGGCTGGCAGTGATTTGGGGCATAGACTGTGAAGTCCTTTAAACTTTCTGGAAAGTCATCTGCTATGTTTATTTAAATTAAAGTTATATGTACCCTTTGACCCTTTGGAAATATATCCAAAAGCAACAGTGTACAAAGCTATGCAACTAAAGAGGTGTGTGTATGTGTACCATACATACACATACGTGTGTTTATATCTGGTTCTAAGAACATAGGAAAAGGAATAGAGGGATATGTATTAGGCTGTTAATGTTAGTTACTTTAAGAGAGATGAGAAGTGGAGGGAGGGGAGCAGAGAAAAAATATTTCTTATACACTGCATTTCCACACTTGCTAGAATGAACCAGTATTTGTTTTGTAATTTTAAAAAAATGAAGAAAGAAGATACAGACCTTGTAACTTCACTGTGCAATCTTAAAACACGTCACACGTGAATCATACCCTTCCTTGTCATGGAGAGGAGTTTGCCGTCTTTAAAAGCAGGCATTCCAAGTAGTGATCCTTGTGCTTTTACTATTGGGGATGGGAAGAGACAGTGTAGCAGGGGAGGAGATGGGAGAGGGAGGAAAGTCATGCCAAAAGTTAAACTCTTGGGAATTTTGCATTTTAAATCCATGCTAAATTAACCAAATAGGCAAGAACTTTTGCTCACGTGAAATGTCTTCTGTTATACTCCACAAATTAGAAATGTATTTGCAATTGGCCAAGTACATATTTTCCAGTACATAAAAAAAAGGAAAATACACAATTTAGATAAAGACTCAGAATATATTTTAAGCACCTATTGTCAGTCAGTCACCATCTAGCAGTTTACAAATATTGATTTAATCTCCAAAATATCCCAATGGCTGAGTCAACATTCTAGTCATTCACACCTTAGTTTGAAATACCATCAGGAGCCAATCCAACCCATGAGGGAGATTTTTCTGGAGCACGAGGAAATTTTGCTTGAAGGAGATGTTCTATTTGGGAGTCTTTTGGCAGCAAGTGTCATAAAGCTAATTTAATCTGATTTCAGCAAAAAGGGTCTTTATTTTCTTACATACCATGGACATTTAAGTGATAAATCTACCCTTCAGGCAGGGCTAGATTCAGCAATTCCAAGATTTCATCAGGACTCTTTCTCTGTTTATTTCTCCTCTCTGTTTCCCTTAATACTGGCTTCACTCTCTGGCTGACTCTCCCTTCATAGTAACAAATCACCAGGCTTCCATCCTGTGGACTTTGTGGTCCTAGTGAATAGATAGCTTCTTGTTCCCAATAAAGCCCATTAAAGTGCCTGGCATCTCTATCATTGGCCACACTTGGATCAGTTGCCACACCTGGATCCAGGGGGAAAAGTCATATCTCTCCAAACCTCATGGATTGGGATGAGGGAGGCAAATTTCCCCAGGAAATTTGAGGTGCTGTTGCCAGAAGAAGGAGGACTGGACTTGAGCCAAGCAAAGCAACAGGTATCTATTTCAGGGGCTACACAGAGGGAGTGATTCTGGCCATGGAGCCCCCCAGACTCTCAGGAGCCATCCTGTAGTACAAAGCCTGCCACGTGGTGAACATAGAAATGAATGAGAAAGGAAGGAGCTCTGACGGTCACCAGAGGCCAGTGGAGACATCGGACTTGCTGCTTCAGAACGACTGGCGATCCTTGCACACTTTCAAGTTTGAGAGCCCTGGGATCCAAACTTAGTTAAAAAGGACGCCTCTGCCTCTTCTGCCCACAAAACTACAAGCTTGAGAAGAGGATGTTAAAGGCAGGGCTTGTGACAGCTGGAGCCAAATCACAGCTGTCTCCCTCCTGCCCCACCCCCTGGGAGCTGTGTGACTGAGTGGAAGTGCTTTGATTTCTCTGTTCTTCATTTCCTCCTCAGGAGCAGGGAGCTGATGACGGTACCAACCACACGGACTTCCAGCCAGCATTAAATGAGACGTGTTTTCTTCGAGAGCTGCAAGGGAGCCGTTAAGAGCGTGAGGATGGAATCCCACTGCTGGAGAGGAGTCTCTGCTCTCCTGCGCACCGGCTCCGTGAACTTGGCGATGGATTTAACTGCTTTGAAATTGTTTCCTTGCCAGGAAGAAGTCAAATGGATAACAGTACTTGCCTCCTGTGGTTTCTTGGTGGGATTAACATTGCAGGTGCCCCGCACTCTGCCTGGCAGACAGTAAGCATTCAAGACACGGTAGCCACCAGTCTTCTGGGGATTCTTCTCTCACTCAGCTGCAAGTCCCGTGAGGACAAGGATTTTCCTCTATCTTAGTTGCTGCTGTGACTTAAAACAGAGCCTGGGACATAGTAGATGTTCAACAAATATTTGTTCAATGAGCAGTCGAATATTTGTCATCCATTGGAAGTAGGCTACCTCAGCCCTCAGCCTTCTCATTTGCAGCTTCCCATATTTCCTGATAGGGATTTTTTAGTCAACAAATAGTTATTAAGCCCCTGTTTTGTTTCAGATACAGACCCATAC
This sequence comes from Ceratotherium simum simum, assembly GCF_057802395.1. Taxonomy (NCBI): domain Eukaryota; kingdom Metazoa; phylum Chordata; class Mammalia; order Perissodactyla; family Rhinocerotidae; genus Ceratotherium; species Ceratotherium simum. The sequence continues at coordinate 9,991,526 of NC_141920.1, forward strand.
TCTGGGTCTGGGAAGAGAGTGGTGAACAAGACACGCACAGCAGCTTCTCCTAGGAGTTTATACTCCCACGGAGAGACAGAGGGGGACTACACTTCAGGCAGTGGTGATCAGGTGTATGACAGAAATAAAGTCCAGTGATGACAGGGGGTTGGAGGGTGGGTAGGTGGGTAGTTCAGAGTGGGTAGTCAGGGAAGGCTCCTGAGAAAGTGGCTTCTGAGCTGACCTCGGAGAGATGGGAAGGAGCCAGCTATGGAAAGAGCTAATAGGAGAGTATTTGAGTTAGAAATCATGAGGTGGTGTATGGGTTGAATTGTGTCCCCCCAAAATAAATGCAAACTCGTAAACCCCATACTTGTGAATATGACCGAATCTGGAAATAGGGTCTTTGAAGATGTCATCAAGTTAAGATGAGGTCATGAGCCTCCAAAACCATAAGAGAATAGATTTCTGCTGTTTTTAGCCACCCATTTTGTGGTATGCGGTGGGAATAAGCTTGGTATGCGGTGGGAATAAGCTTGGCACGTTCAGGGGACGGAAAGGAAGAACAGGGATGCTGGGCTGCAGGGGAGAGAGGCAGAAAGAAGGCCAGAGTTAGGAAGGGGCTGGCTCAGGCAGGACCTGTTGGCCGCACCACGGTGAGAACACTGCCTGTCACTCAGTCTGCGACTGGAAGCCAAGGGAGGGACCGTAAACAAGGAAGGACGTGATCTGACTCACATTTTCCAAAATCAGTCAGGCATCTAGCTAGCCTGGAGATAGTCATCCCTGTTAAGAGCTTAGGATGGCTTTTAATACCTTGGTGGGCAGCACCATTTACACACTGAAAGGAGGGACCCTCAACCAAGTTAAGTGAGTCCAGAAGTGTTCTGCGGAACAAGGTGTTGCTCAAAAATCATATCGGATGCTAAATGTTTCCTTGAGCCTTCAGATCTTTCTACCTCAAACCATAATCTGCCATCGTTCTCCCATACTAAATTCACGAATAATGTTCTGGAAGTGATGCATATCTTTTCTAGAAATGTGGATATACACACACATGTAGACACGCATTTTGCACATTGTCCTAAATCAATGGGGCATATACTCAAGGGAGAAATAGGTACTAGTTCCTGCTACCTATGGTCAACCTAGGTTTTGTTTTTCTTTTTTCATCTTTCTCTCTCTAAGCACGACAATACTGCATTTTGTATGTTTTTCCCCACTGTGATCATTCTGGTTTTGTGACTGTGTATTAGTTACCCTGGCAACATGGTAGACTTGCATCTGATTGGCCAGGTTGTCAGGTTCATTGTCAGAGCCGTGGGCCCAGTTTTGAGTGGTAGATGTGTGCGTGTTAACCAGAGCCACACAGACAAGCCTGGCCAGGAAAACCCGATCTAGCAGAACTTCTGCAGCCCTTCTGCCTGCCAAAAGGACCCTTCCTCTACTTGCTGTGAACGTCCCTTGCATTGCTTTTGGGAAGATATCAGAGCTCATCTATATCTTTGAAATATCTGTTAGGAAATGTGCTCAGCCTTGGTATGCTTAGACCATGGTGTAGAACGCATTTATTTGTAATGAGAAATTAATTCTCCAGAGAGCTGAAGGAGATTGTTCCAATTGCCGGACCAGGGGATTAGAACCTGTTACACAGCCTTAATTCAGACTTGCTGTGCAATCTGGAATAAGCCACAACTCAGCCAAATGCTTCGTTTTCTGTGAATAAATTTCATTCATAAAGAAAGAGGCTTCTCTTAAGAATGAGGCCCTGGGAGCATAGTATGCTAAATATTTAAACTGGGACAAAATTATAGCCCAGTTTATGCCAACAATATTGAATCATTTATTTATTCAATTCATCAGATGCATTGTTTACTTATTAGAGTCTGGCTCTATTCATCTACCAATTACCTAGGAAAAAAACCAACCCCTATTTATAGCTGAAATTTTATTAGCCAATGAATAAAGAATCCTAACGCAGAATAAAGTACAGATTGATGCCTAAAGAAGTAATAACTCTATTTTTCTCATTTGCACAAATTTCTAAGTAGCCATACCTAGCTCACTTCTCTCAATCTTTGTGTTTTCCAAGAAGCATATCATTGACGCCTGGATCTACCACAGTCTGTGCGTCTGAACGGATGATATTTCACGGTGCTATGTAAGCAGCACAGTGTTAATATAGACGTGAAAGTCATTGGCGAGCAGTCGTTGTTCACCTGGGCTAAGTGTTACAGTGTGTGCAGCTCCAGTAAAGCTAACATTTAGGCTGTCCAACTTCAAAGAAAAAAAAATCTGAAGGGAAAAGAGACAAGAAGCACATTCCAAATTGTTTCCCAAAAAAGATGATTGCACAGTAATAATTCTTCCACTAAAGTTACTGGGGAAGAAAAACGTGCCATCTAAAACTCACATTTTCCCCTCATTGAGAGTAAATGCATTGTTAATCGTGCATAGAGCAACGAGAGAATAGGGTATGACCAGGGAACCAACAAATCCTTCAGCATTTAGCCAATAAACCAATTGATATCAGCTTTCAAATACCATGTGCTCTCTAAGATATCACCTTATGTGGGTGGGTTTTGTTCGGAGTCTTGTTTACAAGGCTATCAGTAGTACATACTGAATATGGTTTATAAATCTGCTAATTTTCCTACAGATAGCACAATCACATAGCCTTAGATTTGTGCAAGGAGTGGTCATTTAAGTGCAAATATTTAAAGTATATCACAATTTTCATAACCCTCCTTTGGTATATTTTCATCGTGTATCTAACACACCAGGAAGCCCGAACGTGGAAGTGGCCTGGGCCTCTGGACCACTGAGAGGCTGCTCGTTCCAGGATTTGTGCACAGAGACAGCTCTTCAGGGAATGATCCTCTCTTGGCCGGGGGCGAGGGGGAGCCTTTGATAAGAAGAGACTTTGGGCCTCTGCTCCCAGACTGGTCCCGCCCGTTCGGAAGCCACCATCCCGATCTCTGACTTCCTACAACTCTGGACACCTGCCCAGAACATCACATTCAGATTTTCGGAGAATTCACAGCAGAACGAGAAAATGAAAAGTGCCATGGAGGTCTGTGGGGATAGCATTAGCGGAAAGGAAACGAATAATATGGGGCGGGGTCAGAAACAAGAAAACCCCATTTGGAGCCAACGGAGATATCTGAGGGAAAGCAAGGAATGGAGCCCAAATGCAAGATTCTGTGCAAATCTAGGGGGAAGACGTGGTAACGTGCGAGGAGACGAAGGGACACGGGCGTTAATAAAACAGAGGGAAAAGGAGAACCCAACAAAAGCCCCCGCGGTTCTACATCCAAGCCAAGGTATAGACACACGCCAATAAAAGCAGGGAAGTGGGGAACAAAGGATGTCATAGCAACCTCAGCGAGCCCCGCAGTGCTACCAACTGCGGTGCTCCTGGTCGTCCGTCAAGGAGCCTCCGGGATCCAAACACGGCGTTCACACGGGGAGGGCCAAGGCCGCCCCATCAGAGGTGTCCAGGCCCCTGCAATGCTCTCTTTTCTCCCTTTCTTCCTTCCTCCCCTCATAAAATCTGAGCTAGGTCTCTGCCAAGCCTCTCCCTCCCCTCTCCCAACAGCTGTTTTTCTGAAATGCAGGGAAACATAATCTGGACACAGCCTCCCAATACACTCATGTCCCCCAATTATGTTTCCGAAATTGTTTCAGATTTGGGTAAGGCGGCCTTCCGCTGTGCTCTCAAAAACTCCCCTGCCCCTTTGAAAACAAAGACAAGATAATAACAGAGAAGAAAAAAAAGCACATAAACGCATTTTGCTTCATCTTGCAAAATCAAGCATCCCACTGTTCGAATTCATTTGGGATTGTGGATTTCCAGTGGGATAGAAAGCTCATTTACCTATGCCTCATTCAAAAGAGAAATGCTCATTTCCTTCCACCGCTATCTTCTACTTAAATTATAGGTCTCTTCTTTATTAATAGACCATCATTTCTTTCAACTTTCTTCTGGTTTGAGTGGGGGAAATAGTGTGACACTGGAAAAAAAAGGAAAGATGAGTGTTTCACCAGCAAGACTTGGAACGCTGTAGAAAATAAAAGAGAACTTTTACAAGAACCTAATGGAGATATTGACATGTGTGTCTGGAAATCTAAACTTAGCAAAGTGTAAGGCAAGAACAGGCTTTCTCACTTTATTTCAGTATCTGGAAAGTTTCAGCGGCTGGTACCATATGAATATTTATTAATGCATTGTGAATCAGAACCTGTGATTATTACTCAAACTATCTTTTTACCTTACAAGCTTCAACTCAGAAGAATAAAAACACATCTGCTTTTGCTCTTCCCATATTTTATTCAATGTTTTAACAGCTTTGCTGTAAATATCTCATCCATTACGATTCAGTTGTGACTATATCGGCTTCACGTCTCCTGTTTTATTACTGTCATTGGAGTGAAACAACACACTGTTAATTCTGTTAACTAACAAGTTCATTGTTCAAGCTAGTCAGCGATCTCTTGTTTGTTGGGTCCACGTGTTAAAAAAGAATTGGTTATAAATCAAAGAATGACCTGAGTGAGACATGTTCCCTTTGTTAAGATGAGTGAGTCTTTCTTTGAGATTGTCCTTTAATATGCTGTCATGGAAGAAATGAGTAAATCTGACGATAGGGCCAAATCCAATCATATTAGATGAAGACGTTGCACAACCCTTAAAGAATTCAGCTCTGGAATAGGCGAGCCTCCTTAAAGCTTCACATGCTCTGCAAGAAACCTGCACCTCATTTATAGCTCCCATCCAGCATAGACCTTGTAAACCTGTCTTCTTCTAGATTCTTGCCAGGAGAAATGTGCTAGTATTTCTTTTCTCCTAGATGTGACTAGTTTGTCTGTCAGTGTGGTCTGACAGTTAAGAATGTGGGTTTTGTAGTCCAGCAGACCTGGTTTGCTTTCCAGCTCTGACATTTCCCAGTTGTATGGACTTGGATGGTTTACTTACCATCCACGAACCTCATCTGTAAAGTGGGAGCAGCAATCACACCTACTGGTCAGGTGGTTGTGACAATTACAGGAGCAAATGTGTGTAAAGATCTGTATCAGTCAGGATTCAGTGCAGGAAATAGAAATCACTACAGATATTTCAAGCATAAAATGAGTTAATTGGGCTATACACCAGTCATCTAGTATTATGATAATGTTAAAACACCCACACACACACACACACACAGACACACACACACACACGCACACAGAAGCTTAAAACAATGATCATTTATTTAAATCATGGTCTGCAGATGAATGGTTTGGACTTGGCTTGGCTGGACACTTCTCTGCTAGGTTCACTCTGTGTCTTGCCATTGGCTGGTGCATCTGGGCTAAATGTGGAATTCTCCAGCAGGATAGCCTGGGCATTTTCCTGGCAGAGGCAGAGGAGCAAAGGCGCTTCTTCTTGGATGATGTTTTCTGGTATTTCTTTGACCAAAGCAAGGTACGTGTTCAACCCACAGGCAAAAGCTAGAGTAGAGGGACTGCCCCCCCCTCCCCAGAGTAGCTGCAACTTAGTGTGATCAATCAGTCTGGTTTCCCAGAGCCTGAAGGATTTCCCAGGATGCAGGACTTTCAGTATAAAACTGGGACAGTCCTGGACAAATCGGGATGTGTTGGTCATTCTATTGGCACATTTACGGGGCAAGAACATGGAGGCAAGGAGGGTAGAAGAATTGTAGCCTTATAAAAGGGACTTAGAAGTGGCCTATCAAATCGTTGGAAGGGTTGGAAGAGGTTTGAAGGTCATGGCACTGTTTTTGTTACTATTACCACTTCTGCTGTTTCCCCACCAGACTGGCAACCAGACACTGGAACATGGCATTGGGCCAACATGGAATTGCCCTGTGAGTGCCTGCTTGTCATCCATCACGGTCACAGAAGGTATCTCTGTCCCACCCTCACCTTCCAGATCTCCCACGAGGGCAACTGATGAATAGAGCCTAAATCTAACCCAGAACTCTGACAGCAGGGAATCTGCAAATTATGCTATTCAGCTTTCCAACTTCCCTGAAGAGGGGGGAGAAAAGGAGTCTGAGAGGCTGGCTCCAAGTGTCTCTCACAAAGGCTCATGTGAGCGTCTGGCTCATGGGGAATGTTATCAGTGGCGGTGGTGGTGGTGGTCAGATTCATTCAGATTGAATCATTGATATGACCTGCTACTAATCCTCAGGTCTGTAACCCTCTCTTTGGTTTTCCTAAAATTATAAGTGAACAGGTTACCTTCTAAGATATCTGATTCCTAGAAGGATACCCTCAAAAGGGCAGAATCATTACAAAGAAAATGGGTTTTGTAGCATTTCAAGACCCAAGGACAACTGGGGAATTTTAAAGAAGGCATGAGCCTTTTTTCACCTTGTTATGTTTCAGGTATTATTGAGTTTTCTTTTGTTTTTTTAAATTCCTCTTCTTCTGAAATTTATCTGGGTATTCTCAACCTCTGAAAGGTTTTGTTCAAACTCTGGGTGAAGATTTACATCAGTTCTCATCACTTTAACCCAGCTGACTTCTTTGAAATCACACATAGTTACAAAATAAATAAGAGAGAATGAATTCTGAGGGCATCTGAAATGAGCACCATAGATCTGGGCCTATATCTGACCTATTCTTAAGAAAGTAAAAAACAAAACACCTTATCTTAAGAAGGTCATTTGAGTTTACTGATTTCAAAACACAAATGAGCTGAATTTATTAGAAAAAATTCTGGTTCATCAGAGGTAATTTTTCTAAGATACAGTTTCTTAAGGAAAACATACATTCGTTGTGATTCTAAATGTGTCTCTTGAGAAATCTCAGGTGCCTGCTGATCATTTTGAATTCTTTGCCTTCCTTAACTTTCTGGCTGCATGTTAGAAATCATTTTAAATGAATTGAATAAAATTCACAAGTGTTATACACCAGCAAATGATGAACTCACAGGAAATATGACTCAAATCCACGTTTTTTCATTTTGTTTTTTTTCTCATAATAAATAGAAGTGAACAAATGTGGCTTTAATGACATCTTGGAGTGAGAGCTTTTATTGATATATTATCAGTTGGAAGCGTATAATGCTTCAGTGAAATAAACCCTATTCCGCATATTTATAACCAGATTGAAAAAGGTGCATTTGTTATTTTGTGTGACACTTCCTAATGATAGTGAAGTTTTATATATGAAGATATACATGCACCATCATAAAAACGAACAATAGTTCAGCTTACAAAATGTTCTTTTGATTGAAGATGTTTTTGTACTTACTTAGTTTCTGATTACTTTTTTAACCTGTGCTCACAAACTTACAAATAGCTTTTTCTCATTCCTGTAAAGCTGTAAACAGAGGCTCCAAATTGTGTCAGTTGAAACAAAATATGGAGCATCTGTTTTAGAGTGACAAGCCCTTCTTTGGACAGCTGAGGTTCTGGTCATTAGCTAATTACAATTTGTATCAGGTCAAATTCTTTGAGTTGCAAAAAATAGAAACTGGCTTAAGAAAAAAGGGAATCTACTGGCTCACATCAGTTAAGTGTAGAAGGATCGCTTCAGACACAGTGGAATGAAGAGGCTCAAATGATGTCCCCAGAACCTGGTGTACCTTCATCTCTCAGCTTTGCTTTCTGATTTGTCTTCTCTCTCTTTTAAGACAGGGTCTCTCCGCAAAGTCACAAGATGACAACAGCTCCAGAACTCTCTCTCTCTCTCCTCTCTTTTTCTCTCTCTCTCTCCCTCCCTCCTCCCCCACCCAGTGGAAGAAAGTCAAAGATCTGCCTACTATTGGCTCAAATTGCTCATGTGCACATTCCTGAACCCACTGTTGTTTTGTTGTTGTTGTTAGTGCCATCAAGTTGTGGACTCTGACTCCTAGCGACCCTGTGGACAGCAGAGCTGAACCCTGCCTGGTCCTTTTGCACCATCCTCTCACCTTCTGGCACTGTATCAGACAATGCTCTGCTGCTATTCATAGGGTTTTCATGGCCAGTTTTTTCAGAAGTGGGTGCCCAGGTCTTTCTTCCTAGTCTATCTAGTCTGGAAGCTCCACTGAAACCTGCCCACCATAAGTGACCCTGCTGGTATTTGAAATCTCAGTGGCATAGCTTTCAGCATCCCAGCAACACACAGTGGCCGCAGTCTGACAACCAACAGATGGGTGTGTGGTTCCCTGACTGGGAAAGGAACCCTAGCCATGGCGGTGAGAGAGCCGAATCTTAAGCACTAGACCACCAAGGCTTGGCAGCTGTCATTACCAAGGGTATATTAGCCATCTATTGCTGTGTAACAAATTACATCTCAAAACTTAGCAGCTTAAAACAACACGTATTTATTACCTCAAAGTTTCAATGGGTCAAGGATCCAAGCATGGCTTAACCAGGTCTCCAGCTCAGGGTCTCTCACAGGCTGCAGTCAAGGTGTTGGCCAGGGCTCCAGGCATCTCAAGATTCAACTAGGGCAGGATCCACTTCCAAACTCACTCAGTGGTGTGGGCAGGATTCAGTTCCTTGGGGGCTGTTGGACTGAGGACCTCAGTTCTTCATCGGCAGAGGCCACACTCTGTTCTTTGCCGCATGGGCCTCTCCACAGGGTGGTTCACAACAAGGCAGCTAGCTTCATCAGAAGAAGCAAACAAGAGAGAGACAGAGGCAGAGAGATGGAACTCAGTCTTTGATCCTAATCTTGGAAGTGACATCCCAACATTTTGCCATATTTTATTTATTAGTCACAGGCCAGCCCACGCTCAAGGAGGAGGAATTACACAAAGGAGTAAACATCAGGTGGTGGGATCATGGAAGCCATTCCAGAAGCTGCCTACCACAAAGTGTTATGAAATATACTGATTGGTTTAAATATGAGTTTTCCATGTTAAGATATAGGCTTTATTAACAATTATTTTAGTCTGCATAATAACTCATTGAGTGGATACATGACAGCTTATTTAACTTTTTTTAATTTAGTAAACTGAGTTGTTTACAGGTTTTAAAATTTTCTTTGGTATTGCAAATAAAACTGTGGTTCATCCTTCTTTTAAAATTATTTGATAATCATATTTAGGAAAAACCAAACTCAAATGCTCACATGGTCATGTGAATGGCATCCCCCTAAAGGAACAGAGTCACTCAGGTCCAGCTTCCTGCTGATACGTGGGAACATGAACCTGGTGTTAACAGATCTCCTGATTTTACAAGAAAAATAGGAAATTCATACTCGTATGTGAACTGTCCTATTGACTCCATTAAAAACAGAATATACTTAAATAAGTGTGCTGGCCAAACAAAACTGGTCTGTGGGCCGGATTCGATACATTGGCTATACAACCTAATGGCTGTACTTCTGAAATCAACCCTAAGGGGAAAAAAACAGGAAATAGTAAAACTACGGAGACAACAAAAAGATCAGTGGTGGCCAGGGCTTAGGTGGAAGGGAGTGATGACGGGGCAGAGCACTGAGGATTTTCAGGACAGGGAAACTATTTTGTATGATACTATAACTGTAGATATATGTCATTATACATTTGTCAAAACACATAGAACGTACACCAAGAGTGAACCCTGAAGCAAACTATGGACTTTGGGTGACAATGATGTGTCAATGTAGGTTCATCAATCGTAGCAAATGTACCTCTCTGGTGCGGGATGTTGATAGTAGGGGAGGCTAGGGGTGTGTGGGGGCAGGGGTGCTTATGGGAGAGCTCTGCACTTTCTGTTCAATTTTGCTGTGAACCTAAAACTACTCTAAAAATAAAGTGTATTAAAAAAACAGAAATAAAACTCTTTAAGAAGCATAATCACAATTATGTAAAACAAATAAATATATACCAATCAATGTCTATTGGAAAGAAATACATTTATAGACTAACAAGTCCCCTTGAGGGGTGGGGTTACGTGTAAATTTTTTCTCTTGGTCTATTTTCCAAACCATCTTCAATGAGCAAATTGTACAGGCAGTCCTCACTTTGCACAGTAATGTAGGACTAAAAAAATGACTGTGCACACTGAAACCATGCAAAATGATATTAGTAATCAGTGGTAAAAATTCCATTCATTCCACGACCTTTAAAAACGTTTGTCAAAACATTAAAACTGTCTTACTGTCATTTATAAATGCATAGAGAAAGGAAAAATAGTAAAACTAAAATTTATTTAGTACTCGATACTTTAATCATTAGAAACATTGAGAATTAAAGTGTTTATTTCTTTGTGGAAACTTATCAAGTAATTTGAATACTGCTGGTCTTCTTCTCATTGCATAACTTACAATGCAAAAAGAGCATCTTTTCCATGCCCTGATGAATTGTCCTACTTAATTCTAAGTTTGCACCAGCTTCCAACATTTTGATCTTAGTGCTTTCAATGTTGTGAAATATCTCTAAGAGTTTCTAAATGTGAAGTTTTTTGCAAGTGTTATTTCCTCTGGTCTATCTTCATCCTTCTTCTCATGACCACTTTCCTCATTTCTTGATAAGTTTGCCTCCACTAAGTTTCTCTGGCTGCACTTCTAGCATCTCTTAAACGGTTGTGGCGTCAGTTTCCCCATGGTCAGCTATTTCTCTGATAACTCCATTTACATTCAGTGCAAATTTCATTTCCAGCATCACTTTTCATTTCTTTGCTGCACTTTTATCTTTGTTGGCCGATTCCCTCTTTGCTCATTTTTATGAAATGTCATGTGGGTTTATCACCGGGAGACAAGAGGCAACACAACCACACACTTTGCTGTCTGTGTGTGAACTGAACACAGATGCACAAGCATTAGTCACTGACAGACTGAGGAAGGGACGTGATGGGTCAAGGCTGGGGGTACACATCTGCTATTCATGTAGTCAATTCACCTAGTGATTCGTGGGCTGAAGAGCTAGCAATGAAGCTTGTACTTTATGCAATTACTCACAGTTAATATACCATGGTAACTCAAAATTGAATCAGGTTGTTGAGGGACTTGTGTTATTTAACTAAAACATGGTAACTGAAGTTTGTGCATAGCAGAACCATGCAAAGTGAGGACTGCCAGTACTTCGATATTGGAAACATAAACTTTATTATAAAAGAAAACGATTCCATGCTCCCTTTTTGGTCGTGGGCAGACTCAAGGACTAAAGATAGACTACTGAAGAGGACGCACTGCTGGTTGATTTATGAACCTGGAGACCTCATGGAACATTTCGTAATGCTATTTTGTTCAGACTCCCTGTGAATATGTACATCTGGAGACATATGTATTTATGGAAAATGATAAACATTTTTTCTCCGCTACCTTATGTCTAAGTAGGTCATGTTGGCAATATGTTGAATAGTTATTGCATTTCAGCTAGTGTATTTCCAAGAGCATGTCAACTGCAGCTGTAGGATGCACATGGCTGGGGACAGCATCTCCCACCTCAAAGTCCTGTAAATACGATTGATCTCTGAGAGCTAAACTGGGAAACCAGAACATCATGGATCAAAGCAGAGAAATGCAAAGGCAACTTAGAAATCTAATTTACAAGTCATTTGATATCCTTAATAAATGCAAAATAGATATAATTCAATAATTCTTCATGGTTTTTTAAACAAAAGGAATTTAGCAAAATAGCAAGAAAAAGGAAATTCTTTAACAGAGTAAAGACCTATAGCAAAAATCATTATTAATGTTGCAAATTTAGAAGAATTGCTATCAAAGCTAGCAATACAACAAGGACGCCCCATCACTACTATGAATGTTGCTGTGACAACACTGTTCTGAAGGTCTCAGCCAACAGCTTAAGAAAAGAAAAACAAATAAGAGGAATAAGAATTAGAAAGGAAGCAATTAATATCATCATTTGCAGCCAACAAAATCATCCATAAAGAAAACAGAGATTCAACAAATGATTACAACTAAGGGAAAAAGTGTGTCCAAGTTGCTAGACATCAGATGGACATTTAAAATGTCCTAGACACTAGAAATAGTCAATTAGAAAATGCAAGGAAGTGTCGATGTGATTCCTAAGCCAGCAAAGCTGGAGGTAACCAGACTGAAGGTATTCACACACCTAAGCAATTATGTGGGTACTTACAGGACCAGATGAGCCATGAATTCAGGGACAAGGAGAATCGCAGAAGACAATATCGGTGAAGCCCAGGCAAACCCTGTCTTGTGACACAGATATCTGACATAACTGTCAAATATTCCAGTATTGTGAAACCAGTTAGTACCTGAAGCCATTACATTTGCTAACATATAGTTAAATCACCTGAGGTCACCCCATTCCTTAAGATTTCAACAAATTTGCATTGTGTCCTTTGTCTAACAGTCCTTAGAAGTCCAGTGTCACTGCTCAAGTTCAACCACTGGTGGTTCATAGGCTGAGTCAGTTTTTGAGTCCATTAGCAAAGAATCAGACCTTTCCAGGAAGGCAGTCTTATCCAGGGCCCAAACTGTCTCCTTTCCATGAAAAGTCAAAAACAAGACGCTCATGGATTTCCCATGTATTGCTTGTCACAAATCCCTTAGAGAGGATTTGATCATTTGAGCCATAGCTTCTCTCCCCAGAAAAAATGCACGCTCATGAAAATATTGCACATATTTCCAGGGGATTCACAGACCTCCTGAAAACCATCCCAGAGACCCTAGATTAAGCATCCTCGCTCTGCAGTATGTGGTACATATTCTCCTAGATGCACCAACGCTCATCACAATGGTTCAAAATAAAGAAGCCCTTCCCATTGGCTGCCTGGATTTGTAGCCCAGCTTGGTCCTTAATCAGTCATGTGACCTTAATTACATCGCTTAACCTCTCTGGCCCTCGGTTTTATCATTTGCAATGGGTATCATAATAGTTCCTACCTCACTGGGTCATTATGAGGATCAAAGCAGGGAAAGGTATTGGCACAGTGCCTACAACAAAATAAATGACCAGTAAATGTTTGTTTTCTATTAATAACTATCTCATGACAGCTTTGTCTTTATTTTGTTTTAGCTTTTTAAGATAAATACAATTTATGATCTATAACAGAGTTTTTCAGCTTCTACACTATTGACTTTTGGGTCAGATCGTTCTTTGTTGTTAGGGTTGTTCAGTGCATTGAAGGATGTTGGGCACCATCCCTGGCCTCTACCTGCTAGAGGCCAGAAGCACCCCTACAGTTGCGACAACTGCAAATGTCTCCAGACATTTACAAATGTCCCTTGGTGGGCAAAATCATCCCTGATTGAGAATCAGTGCTCTCTACTGATGATATGGATATTTCAAGATTTTTTTATGGCAGAGGCAAAAGTAATCATAATATTTTAAATGTTACCATTGCTGACGAAAAGATAATGAGGCCAAGAAATTTGTACTCAAAATTAAGAAGGGCTCAGAGTGAGGAAGAGGAAATGATGGTGCGAACGAGGATGGAGAAACACAAGGCTCAATAAAGTATATGTGTGAAGGTGATTAATGTAAAACCTATAGGATGTGAAAGACACAGAGAAAACAACAAATCTTGGCAGTAGAATGAGTAAATTGGAAACTCTATCAGGAAAAAGAAATAGCTTAGCCTGGAGAATACACAACATGAGTAACACCTGGAAGGAGTCAATAGAGACTGGATATGAAAAACAGGGAGAGGAAAATGGTTCTATGGATTCCATGAGAGGTCAGCACTACTGATTCAGGATAAGACAGAAAATTTGGTGTGGAATTAAAGGGTAGAGCCAGGGGTTATAAAATCCTTGCAACAGGACCAAGGCTGGTGTTGGGCTGAGACCCCAAGTATTAGCCTTTTAAGAGACTAACATGGTATACTCATTCTTGAGACAAATAAAATTGATATCTTGAGTGTATATAGTCCACATGCTGTCATAAAGTTGTTTTACATTCTGAATAAGTGAGTTTATGGGGGCTGAAAGTCTCCCTGAAAAAAGAGCAGCTCAGAGAAGTTACACATCAGCCCTGATCATAAGGTGTGTAGTCTGTGAATGAGACAGGTGGCCCTTCCCTCGGGTGATGGCAGCAGAAACTGAGTTGTCATTTCGGTGTTGACGTTGGTAATATGAATCTACTGAGCACTTTTGAGCACTTTCCATATGTTAGGCTAAATTATTCTCTTCTATTATCCTATTTAATCCCCACAACAACCTTTCGAGGTACCAATAATTATGATCCCCACCTTACAGAGGAGAAACCAAGGTTCTGAGAGGTAAATGCTTGCTCCAAGGCTGCCCAGCTAGAAGGCAAGGATTTAACGCCCTGCAGTCAGTTTCTAAAACTTGTTCTCTTGGCTCCTGTACTGTTGTCTCTTGAGTACACGTGGGGAGGGGGAAGGTTCTGAATTCACCTTGTCACCTCGACCCAACATGCTCAACAGACTAAGAATGCTTGAATAACATGGCTCTGCTCTTTCAAGCATTCATTATTGCATTAATATTTCACTTTGCAATTGAATGGAGCCCTAAACGTGTTAGTTGCATCACTGAAGATGATAGAGGGTGGAGAGGGAGGGGAAAGATCCAGCTAGGGGGAAAAGTGTTGTGGTTATCTGCATCATCAGTTCACCCTATAATGATTGAAACCAGTCCATAGAAGAATATTTATTGACCATGTGCTTCACTTTATGCCAGGTATTCCCATGTAAGTTATCTTACTTCCACTGACACTTAAAATTTTTTTCCAAGTTAGCATCATTATCTGCATTGTTCAGAGAGCAAACCAAGGTAACCCAGCCATCGAGAGAGGGAGCTAAGACTCAAACCAAGCTCGATCCGACTTCAAAGTCTACGTTTGTTTCCATCAGATCAAAACAAACACATTAAAATCAAGAATCCTACACTCTGACATCTGTTCCATGTCTCCAAACTTTTTGCCATGTGTGACCAATTAGCACAGTTGGCCAGAACATGGTGCTAATGAAGCCAAGGTCAGGGGTTCAATTCCCTCATGGGCTGAAACTCGATGCTTCCTTCCCAGAGTCACAGGCTATGGCCTGCACCACAGCTGGTCCCCTCCCAGGAGCATCGTATTGGTCATAAGTGCAGTCGAGCAAGTCTTGCTGAATCACAGTAACTCCATCCACACTGTTGGATCAACTCAGAACGCATGCTGTACTGACAGTGTGACTACAGACAGAAATGAGGACCAATATTGTTATCAGTTGAGTAAATTAACAATTTTTCCTATATTCTATAAATTTTAACTGTACTCTGTATGGATTGATGGCGTTGTGACTTTATTTTTAAAAACTCATGTATATTAAGAGAGATGCTAAAATTTCAAGATGTTGAATGATGTGTGCAGCAATACCTCAATTACTTAAACTCATAAGGAAATGAGTTATTTTGTATATGTAAATTATGTTCAGATAATGGAAGTGTCTCTTTAGTACCAAGACATTTTCATATTAGAGATTTTGATGGAAATATTTCTAAATAGAATTCACATTTTTCTGCCTTCTCAAATGAGAGAGATGGGACATAATTTATCCTAGATATCTGTTATTTACAAGAAATACAATTTAAACAAAGTGATTTTTTATTAAATTGAAAATAAAGGGATGGTCAAAGATATACCAACCAGGAAAGTCAACGTTAACACCAGACAAGGTGGAATTTAAGGTTAAAGTAATAACAGAATAAAGAGGAATATAATGTAATGATAGAAGACGTATTTTCCAAAGAAAATGCAATAATCATAAACCTATGTGTACCAAATAATATTACATCTTCACTGATTCCCACATTTTTTGGCCTTCTTGCTATTCATTAAATAAGCCAAAGTAGTTCCAGACTCAGGGCCTTTGTGGCTATAGTTCCCTCTGCCTGAAACTCATTTTTTCCTGGGTTTGCATTCCCACCTTATTTGATTCTCTGCTCAAATATCACCTACCTAGTGAGGATTGACCATTCTGTCTGATTTGTCATCTATTATTCCAAGACTTGGAGTAGTTCAATAACTGATAACCTTTACGTATGTGTATACATATGAGGTCTTATTGCTGTTGGAAAAATTAAAGATACCCAGAGCCTTGAATCCAACTACCCTAAATTGCATTGGGTTTCTAAGGAGTGTCCTAGCCTCAGAATTCTCTAAGCAAATGTATTCTTCATTACTAGCCAAGACTTTACACCCAAAACCTTATCAAAGGAATAAGCCCACAGACTCTCCCCTGGCCCCTTTCCTCAACAGCCAATCCTGATTTGGGCTTTTAAGTTCTTAGCACCCTAAGTGTGAGAAGAGCCACAGAAAAATGAATGCAATGAAAAAATCGTAATTCTTTCTGTATTACTTTCCATGCCGGTTCTAACAAATTGCCACAAACTTGATGGCTTAAGACAACAGCAATTTATTCTCTCACAGTGCTGGAGGCCAAAAGGCTGAAGTCTAGGTGTCAGCAGGGCCACACTCCCTCCAGAGGCTAGGTGAGAATCCATTCCCTTACCTCTTCCAGCTTCTGGTAACTGCCAGCAATTCCTTGACTTGTGGCCATACAACTTCAGTCTCTGTCTCCATCTTCACACTGCCTTCTCCTGTGTGTGTGTGTGTGTGTGTGTGTGTGTGTGTGTGTGTGTGTGTGCATGTGTGTCAAATTCCCTCTATCTCTCTTACAAGGACACTTGTGGTAGCCCACAAGCAGACGATCCAGGATTATCTCCTCACCTCAAGATCTTTAACTTAATAACATTGCCAAAGATCCTTTTTACAAATGAGGTAACATTTACAGGTTCCAGGAATTTGGACCTGACATCTTTGGGGCCACCATTCAGCTCATTACATTTTCTAACTCCAGGTGCCTATGTTGCATCACTTTTCTCTTGAATTCTACAGTGGTCTTCTAGTTTTTCCAATGGTAAGAAGCTCCTTTAAAATGGTAGGTGTTCCCAAGTTCATCCATGCATAAATGTCCATGTGGTGTCCTGGGCAAGAGAAGCAATGGAAGAAAGTCAATAAAGTAGAAAAGGATGGTCCTAAAAGAGTAAGCCCTGAAAGCACAAACCACATCCCCCCGAAAATGCCTTTTTTCATCACTTGCTCTTCCCAGTAAAAATTGCAGCCTCAGTGTCACGACCACACTGTGGTCTTGTCTCATATGAGAAATATGAGATATGAGAGAATCTCCTCCTCAGGATTGATCTGCATAGGGAAAAGCCCTGAGATCCACAAGCAACCCGCAACTCTTCTAATCAAGCCTGGGATCATATTCAGCTGAGCCTGAATGCAGCCTCAGGATCCTGCTCAACACTGTGCTCTGAGAGCCACCCAATCCATCAAAATTGTCACATGCAATGAAGTGTCTTTGTCATAGCTGTCTGGGAAATTATCTTCTGTGACCACCTAAATCCCTCATACCGTATATTAATTCACTAATTCAGCAGATATTTATAGACCACCAAATACGTGCTAATATTACGTAAGTGCTAAAGATACAGTGATGAGCAAAACCAGACGTAGTCCCTGCCCTCATGGACTTACCATCTAGGGGGGAAAGAGACCTTCATTAAAGAGCAGCAAATGTCAATGTAAGATTACAACTGTGACAATTGCTCTAAAAGAGTCCTCTGTAGTGAGAGCCTATAATGGGGGGATTTGAACAACTCAGGAGGTCAGGAAAGCATTCCCATAGGAAGTGATGCTTGTGCAGAGACCTGAAGAATGAACGGGAATGCACCAGGTGGAGGTGACAAAGGTAGAGCATGTGCAGAGCTCCAACACCAGGAGAAAGCACAGAGGGAGGAAGGGAAAGCACGGTGGAAGATGAAAGATGAAGCTGGAGAGAGGTTTTTTTAGGCCACTTCAGAAAGTCTTTGTTAGATTGTTTTTTCACAACCTCAAGGGCACCGAGGAGCCTTGAGATTTTGCACAGGGAGCAGGCATGATTAGATTTCTGTTCTGAAAAGATTGCTCTGGACTCTCTTTGGAGAGTGGTTTGCAAGGGGGCCCAAGAATGAAACTCTGGAGGCTCACAGAGTCCAAAAAGGTAATGATGGTGGCTTGGACTAGAGAAGTGGTGGTGGTGGTAGCGATGGGAAAATTAAACGGGTTTAGGAGATATTTAAAACATAACGTTGGCGGGACACTAAATTAGGGAAAGGGATGGGGGCGAGATAGGAATCAAGGATGAGCCCTGGACTTCCAGGTTTCCTAATGGGTATCTACCCCTTCACTAAGAGAGGACACTGAAAGTACACTTGGTTGGAGGCATGGGGAGTGGGGGAGTTGTGTAATGACGTTAACCCTGGACATATTGGGTTTGGAGATAACTCTGAAATCCCAGGTGTCCCAGAGCTGATGATAAGGTGATTAAATACGAGTCTAGCACTCAAAAGAGCTCACAGGAAAGACCTAGTCTAGAGTAATTAGTGCATGAGTCATCCTGGTTTAGGGAGTAATGGAGCTGTAGGCAGAGGAGGATCCTAGTTATGCAGAGCCTGATATTTATATAATTTGGAAACCCTAATTAAGAACAATAATACAGGAATATAAAATTAGATGCAGAAGTGAATATGTATTTAGAATGAAAATAAGAAACCACAATAAATTACAAATTTTACAAAGCTGAAAATACCACAAGCTTCAAAGATCCAGAAAAGTAACATAATAGCTCTTATTAATTAACTGCCTGATGCACCTGTCTAATAAATCTTTCCCACATTTTAGGCTATATGCAATTTGATAAACTTTTCATATAACAATAATTTTTTTATATTTTCCATAAGGAAGTAATGTAATTTAGAACTCTCTCTAACATGGTTAACTGAAATTGGTTCCATATTATTGATAAGTGGGATACACAAAACATGTGACTCCATATACAGAGGTATTTGCCTTTATACTACTGCTACAGATTCATGCCCTATAATTCAAGAATTCTGATAAATTTTATTTGACATCACTTTAAAAAATAATAAAAATGTACAGTGCTTTTATAATTGTATACACTGTACCATCGAGCATATTTCAGGTAGGAAAGAAATTCTGTTTCATCACGGCATCAATGAGAAATTAATCCTGTGCTCCAGTTTACACATTTGATGACTGGAAAGATTTTCCACAGCCTGGCTTCTGGCTCCATATATTTTAAGCCTTACATCTCCTCCACTGCCCATAGGCATGGAATGCTGGGTGCCTGGGACATACTCCTATGCCTATAGAGCCTCTAGCCCATACCTTTGTGTCACCATGCTGGGGGAGATGGCAAAATGGGCATTAAGGATACTCTAGAAGCTATTCCTATACCAGCACAATGAGCAGTAACTTAACCACACACATAGTGACCTAGAATCACATGTGTATATTCCATGAAACCCAAATTAAACAAATTCCCAGGTCTGTCTTTCAGCCATATCCAAAAACTGCCAATAGCCACCTGCATTTGCAAATTGGACAAAAACACATGTGGCCACGTGAATATATTGCTACGGTGTCTCTCAGGTTCTTGGAAGGGCTGGTGCAAGTGACTGAGAGGCCCTACAGCTTTATCAGCTTCCCAGAAAATCCATCTCCCATTCTGGGATTGTGTGAGATACCTCCAGAGCAGGGCTTCCCTACTTGGGCACTGTTGACACTTGGGGCTGGATCATTCTTTGCTATGAGGGGCTGTCTTGTGCACTGTAGGAGGTTTAGCAGCATCCTTGGCCTCTGCCCACCAGATGCCAGTAGTACCCCACCCCCACTCCAGTCATGATACCCAACATGTCTCTAGATGTTGCCAGATGTCCCCCAAGGGGCAACATTGCCCCCTTATGAAAACCATTGCTCTAGACAAAGAGTTCACAGAGAGAGAAATTCATTTATTTAGTGAACGCTCATCAAAATCCTACTACATTTAAAGCCCTATGGAAGGTCACTTTGCACAAGGCCACAGTGCCACTGGGAAGGCAGATGATGAATAATAAATTTCAGTAGAATGCAGTGAGTACCATAAGGAAGGTCTTGAACCCACTGTGGGAGTCCAAGACAAACTTCTTTCCTACTTCGCAAGGCTATTGGGGGGATCAAAGTGATGAGCATGGTAAAACATGAGACTAGTCTGCATCTACATGTTTTCCACCAAAGCACTTCTTTCTGTGGGTGCGATATAAGCTGAACATATACAGGGAATTACAGGAAATACTTCAATTAGCCATAACAGTTACTATTTACAAATCTTGGCCAAGAAAGATTGAGAAAGTGTATCAATCACGAAGAGGTACAGGAATTCATCGCTTTTTTTTTTTTTTCTTGCAGCTATGTTCCTTCCACTATGCCAGCCACGCTCGTATTTGAAGCCTACAAATACACAGATTGAGTCATTCCTAGGAGAGGTTGACAATTTTATTCATGGAAGATTTGCCACAAGGGTTATTCCCAGCTAAATGGAGGGGGGAAGAGAGAAGCTAAATCAATGAGAATTTAGCTTGTGAACAGCACTACATATAAATTAAAAAAAAAACAAAACACTCACCTGATTTGACACAAATCATTCCTCTAGAACTCTCGAGATAACCCTGGTATTGTTCTTACCCTATTGTGTTTTTTTCCCCCACAATCAATTATTAAACCTATTGACAACAAAATAAAAGAATTCAAGGGTACATTGAAAATCAGGGCCTATTTCACCCAGGGTGTCATCTGAACTATCAAATGTATTTGTTCACAGAAAGCCTTGGAACAGACAACACATCCCTTTGCTGAGCTGTTTGCGTTTCCGTAAAATTAGTAATTGGAGAAAGAATGTCACTAATTCCCATTTCTCCGTTTGAAAGTTACTGCAGCGTCCTTCATCAAATTGAACACTGTGTAACTATGCTCGGCAGAAACCAGTTAACACATTGGCTCTCCTTTGATTGCATTTAATCACAGGAGCCCCTTAAAAGTGCATTTCTTTAATCTTTTTCTTTATCATCACTCTTTATTTTGCTGATTTAACCTTAATTTGGCCATTCAAACCTCTTCTAGTGGTTGCTCTGTGGCTCTCACATGGATTAATTAATCAATTATTACAATAATTTCCACTTATATTGTGCTTGATCATTAAAAATTCATTTTGATGTCGGCAAGAAGGAGTTTAACATTGTGGTTTTAAAGCAATGTTTTCTTAAAATTTATTAGAAAACTAACATATGCTAATGCATTGAACCTAGGATTCCGGGATATCACTGCGAGGGTTGAGGTTCAATTTATTTAAATTTTTAAAAATCAGGAAAATAAGAGCCAGCCCTGATGGCCTAGTGGTTCAAGTTCAGCGTGCTCCACTTCAGCAGCCTGGGTTCAGTTCCTGGGCATGGAACCACACCACTCGTCTGTCAGTAGCCATGCTGTGGTGGCGGCTCACACAGAAGAACTGGAAGGACTTACAACTAGAATTTACAACTATATACTGGGGCTTTGGGGAAGAAAAAAAAGAGAGAGCGAGGAAGATTGGCAGCAGATGTTAGCTCAGGGCAAATCTTTCCCAGCCAAAAAAAAAAAAAAAGTCAGGAAAATAATACTGCAGGTGTCTCAAGGATAGAGCAAAAATCATGAACAGGGTGTGGAGCAACTGATGTTTCAGAGATCCTAGCTAAGTGCCAGAGCCTTGGGGCTGAGGCGGCCTAGACTGAGATCTGCCTCTGCCACCTCCCGGGGCTCATGCAACCTTGGACAGGTCACAGGGTCTCATCACTACCATCACGTTCATGGTGCTGTAGTGAGGGTTAAAGCAGATTATCCGTGTGGAGGCCAACACTGTGCCTGATATATAACCACCAGGAAATTTCAGGTCAAGAAACAAAGTTATTACTTTGCCATGTAATATCTCTGTTTGAAAGTTACTCCGTTTGAAAGTTTGAAAGTACACACACACACACACACAGGTATGCACATTGCCATTGCCGTTTTAACTGAACCAAGAAGCCAGTTCTATAAAATAACCAAATTAACAGACTTTTCCCATCCACAAATTGATCAGTTATTAATTGAAGAAAAGTGTCTGAGTCAATTTAGTCAAAACAGGTCCACAGCATTAGTTAGTTGGTTAGTTAACTGATTAGTTATTTAGGTAATTGGCTAATTAGTTACTCTGTATAAGACTCATTTCTCCGGGTCTTCTGTTTCAGGGTCAAAAAATCTCAGCGCTATTGATATTTTGGGCTGGATAACTCTCTGTTGTGGGGCTGTCCTGTGCATTGCAGGATGTTTAGCAGCCTCCCTGATCTCTATCCCCCGATGCCAGTATCGCCCCCTCACCCCTGGCTGTGACAACAAAAAATGTCTCCAGGCATGGCCGCATGTCCCTGGAGTTGACAATCACCACTCTAGTCCAACTTTCCAAGTTGTTTACATTAACATTAATACAACCTTCCTTCATCTGCTATTTACTTTTAAATCTCATTTCCCTGCAACTCCCATTCCCATTATTTCTGGAGTTTTCACCTGAACTTAATGACTAAACCAAGTATGGAATTTTGAGCCTTACTAATAATTTTTTAAAAATAGAATTGTCTATTGTCCTTCACTACAATTTTTATTTTAAAATTACGACCTCGATTTCCAAATATTTTGTGTGTGGGGGGGTCTTAATTGTGCTACAAATTGCAAAATTATAAATTAGCTCCTGCCATCAAGTACCTTATGCTCTAGTTTGGGAAATGATACATAAAAGCATGAGATTTTAAATAAGGGTAAGTGTAGAATTGAATTCACCAGAAGTGTGTGTGTCTGTGTGGTGACTTCTAGGTCTTTCCATGGAAGCACTCACAGTAAAAAACAACCTACTCCTGTATAGGATCTGCCTGTGGTAAGGGACGGTTTCTGGGGTTTGGAAAACGTTAGACAAGGAGGGGAGAGGCATAGAGAAGTGGGAGGCTGAGAGTGAGAGAGAATAACATTTTCACTAATTGGGACATTTTGGGGAAAAGAACCTTTTAGGAACCTGTGTGTATGGCACATTGAGTAAATTCAGCTGTTAGATTAGCCTCTTCAAGGAAACCTGCAGTAAGGGTTTTCATAATTCCTCAATGTCTGCCGTCATATTTCTGTTCTGTTCTGTTTTGATTTGATTTATTGTTGGTGATCAGGGCTCAAGGTCTCCCTGCTATATCTAAATGATACCAGAATCCAGAATTCTAAAATCCATAACCACAGGTACCCGTAGTGCATTTACCACTAAGCTAATGACTTTAAGTTTCAAGACCCATTGCTTGTACAGGCTCCTTCTGAGGTCCTTAATTTAATTTTGTGTATGTAACTTAATGTTTTTTTCCAAAAGAAGGCCCTACAAATGGGGGTTTTGGTCCCCATGAAATCTGGCTCTTCTAATGGACCCCATGTCCCTTCTGTTCTTCTCTGTACCCCTAGCAAATCCCACATTGCCTGGAATATAATAGACACACAATGACATTTACTGAGTGACCAACTCCATGAAGGAACAAAGGCAATAGTGATTTACACACTTCAGGAAAGCCGGGGAGGCCACGATGTACTGGAGGGTATGATTTACTGTCTGTTGATTTAGACAGACAGCAAAGGCCACTGGAGTTCAAAAGAGAGAGAGATCACCTCAGGTGTGCTGAAAAAGGGGCACGCCCAGCCAATCAGAGATGCATGGAGTTTAAAAATAACATTACAATGAACTAGAGAAGCTGACACAATATGAGACTAACTCAGAGCTCGGACTCTGAGCCTCAGTCCCAGCTCCACTGCTTACCAGGTGGAAATCACCTAGCCACTCTCTCTAAAATGGGGACAAATATAGTATCTACGGCATAAGACAGTTATGAGGATGAGAGAGATGTCGTCTGCAAAGCATGGATTGTGGAGCCAGCATATGGTAGACGCTCAATAAGTATTAGCTAAGAGTATTACGATTGGTCTCAGTGGGCCAGCCATTGCGCTAAATGCTTTCCAGTACTTAGGGGGAAAATGCCCACACATCATGGGGAAAAGTGACCATTGATTGAGTACCCCTATAGTTCATCAATGTTCAAGGTACTTCACTATGTTCTCTATTAAAAATTCACAGCAACTCAGTAAATTAGCTGTTATTCTGATTTTGTAAGTGTACACTCAAGCTGAGAGCAGTCAGTTACATGCAGAGATTTAGTGAGAGAGCTGAGATGGGCCACAAGCCATCGAATGCGAAAACCAATATCTCTGCCACTTGGCTTTCTCAGATTCTATCCTACTGGCTAAGTGCTCAGGAGTCAGATGTAAGGATTCAAATTGTGGCTCAGCCCTGCTTGGATCTTGGCAACTTATTTAACCTTTTAAATCTCATTTTCATTACCTGCAAAACAGAGATGACAATTGTACCTACATCATAAGGTTATAGAAAGGACTAAGTGACATAATGCATGTGAATGACCCAACTCAGTGCCTGGTACATGGCAAATGTTCAAAATTTCTTAGTATTACTATTGTCTAAGATTATGAAAAAAGTAGAAAGTGTTATATTTACCCACTTTAAAATCCCAATTTTACGTGTAGGATACCCTAATACCCTAGAGGAGTGCCCTCAGAAAATTTTAAATTTCAGATTCAAATTATTTCCACTCAATTAACTGAAAAAGTCTGGCTACTCTACACACAAGAGTTGACCATGGGTGATTCACCAAGACCAACATTCTGGCGGGCAAATTGGAAAAAGTTCATGAGGATCAGGATCAGGAGAGCAGTGAATCCCATGAAGTTTGGAAGCAGATGTCCCGATTCCAATACCACAGGTATGTCACATGACCCAAGCTATTTGAGGAGTAAATTATGGTCTTGCCATAGGTGGCCTGTGATCATGTTGAGGACCTATAGCTTCCTGGAATATCAACAGTGCCCTCTAGAAAGATGGCAGCCAAATCTTTAGTTTTGAAAGTTATTCATCTTTAGATGAAATTCCTAGTCAGTGGCAGAGGGAATATTAGTATTATTTAATTTCATTCAAATTACACTACAAAAAACAATTAAGGTGAATAATTATGAAAGTAAGGTCAACTCAATTTTCTATTATAATGTTTTTTGTTACCAGGCTCATTACTGCTAATTCCTTTCATAATCTTTGCCATCCAACCTCATTTGTTTCATTTATAAGTGGCAGGAAATGCGCATCATCAAACAGCAATGAAATCAAGACAGCACCATGTCACTTAGGTGATCTCTGGAGAAAGTAATTATCGTCTCTAGTTAACCTTTTAGGGAGCAACTTGTCTGCATATTCCCAATGTAGGTGTAACATTTGTCAAAGTGAAGTTTTCCTCGTTCGATCTTTTAGTCACACACCCTGGCTTGAGAGAGTAGTCACTTGCCAAAGTTGAAGTTTTATCCTGCTGTTCTGAATACTTATAAACCAAATGAAAAAGCACTCAAGTGGGTTTTAAGTGGGCTTTTAGTGGAACCCAAAACACACACACACCACACATATATACACACAAGCATTTTTAAATATTCAAAATCATCTTGCTAATACTGCTTAAAAAAAAAAGATCTTTCGTGGTCATTACCAAGACACTCACATTTGAAATCCTCAGGATTTAATTTGCCCCCATTACTATACTTTGAACCTGTACTGTTTGGTTATGAAGAATCTCAACATTTTTACTAACAAAGACCTGACCTACTTTAAACACCTCATGTCTTAGGCATAGCCATTCCACTGCTAGAAATTTACTCTGACACAGGGCAGGCAAACTTCCAGATAATCAACACCCTTGCTATACTGGTTTGAATATCACCCTTTGTTCTGATCACTAAAGAAACATTCAAGAACAAGCAAACATAGCCCCTGTTCTCTTGGACCCCACAACATATTAATTTAATAAACATACAAACAAGGGTATGATTACCAATTACGAAAAGTGTATTTAAAGCAATGGACAGCATCTTAGCTCGGGCTGCTATAACAAAATACCACAGACTGGGGGGCTTAAACAACAGACATATTTCTCACAGTTCTGGAGGCTGGAAGTCCAAGATCCGGGTGCCAGGATGGTCAGGTTCTGGTGAGAGTTCTCTTCCTCTCACCAGGCAGATGGCCACCTTTTCGCTGTATTCTCACATGGTGGAAAGAGAGGGCGCTGGTCTCTTCCTCTTCTTATAAAGACACTAATCCTATCATAAGGGCTCCACCCTCATGATCTCATCAAAACCTAATCACCTTCCAAAGGCCCCACTTCCAAATATCACTTTAGTGATAAAGGCTTCAACGTATGAATTTCAAGGGGACAAAAATATCCTGTCCATGGAAGACAGGATGAAGGAATAGAGAAAAATGGGGGACTGAAGGGGACAGTCAGAACCCCACCCATATTCCCTTGGCCCACCCACGATGCCACCTGCAGCCTGGTGGGCAGTTCCCTCACACACCAAGGGCTTCCTACCTCTAGCCCCTGTGGTTCCCTGTTGCATGGCTTTCTCTGATGCAGCATCATGTTCAGCCCAGGGGAGGAGAGGCTGGAAGTATCAGATAATTAACACCTCCAGAAGTGACCCTCAGCCAATGAAGAATAAGAATTGGTGGATAACTATCCTGGCTTCCTGTCCCATTATTAGGACAACTCTGAGGAGGTACTACAGTCTCCCAGGGACTCCCCAGTAGAATCGAGTCCACTTGCCTACAGTGGTAAATTTCTGATTATATCACCTTTAATGGTCTCTCCTCCTTTCTCTACTCCTTTGATTCCTGGGATCATCTCCCAGATAAACTACCCAGATCTGCCTTTGGGGAACCTAAGCTAAGATCAGGACCTACTGTGAGAAGCTAAAATTTAACCTGGCCCAGGAAGGAAGAGAAGCAGCCTTCCCGGTGAGCATCTGGGGGAAAAGTATTTATGGAAGAGGCAGCAATAGCATGGCCAAAGGCCCTCAAGCAGGAAGGAGCTGTTAGACTGGAGCATCTGACAGGAGCCAATATGGCGGAATCACAGTGAGCAGTGTGGGATGGGGCTGAGACCCAGGGAGGGACCAGACCAAGCAGAACCTGGCAGGCCATAGACAGGAGTTAGGGTTGTGTTCTAAATGTGCCTCCATTTTACAAATGAAGAAACTGAAGATTAGAGAGGTTATGGTGCAAAATGAAACGGCTAGTAAAGGTTTGAGTGAGAATCTAAAAACAACACTATTTGAATACAGATCCCATATTTTTAACCACTCTTCTACCAAACCTGATGCTAAAATAGCTTAAACCTGTATTTCCCTCCTGATTTACACCAGGCTGGCTACCCTTTCTCTTTTCACACCTTCTTGACAACCATCTCTGCTTAGTCCCACTACCCATATGACAGATAATGAACTCAGTTCCTCATATCAGCTGAAAGAGCAGAGCACCTGCATTCCTAGCCAATTTCTGGCACATCCTTGTGAACATCAAGATATACGGCCTCTGTAAATTTTCCGAGACATATTAACGTTCACCTCCATAATGCCTTAATTGTACAGAAACCATTAGACAAGAGTGTTAAGGTGACAAAGGTACCCATGCAAATGGTAAAGAAAGAGAGCAAGATGCCTAAATTAAAAAGGGGTGAAGGGTCCGGGACAATCTTTCATGGCGGAAAAGATTCATGGAGATTCGCTGTCTTAACAAGAATAGACTGCCTCATAAATTATCTCAATATGATGCCAGTAAGTCAAGGGGAACTTTTTTAAAGTAGGAATTTGCAAAAGGTTAAATTAAAATGAAGCCTGAACAATTATTTTTGTCCTCCTGCCTAGCAGGGCTTCTGCTAATGTTTGTGTACAGAAGTGATAACGGCGGGATACTTCAAAGCCTTTTCAGGGAAAATCATATCATTGGTGAGAAAGGATTTGATTTTGTAAAAAGCTTACATTGTAAGTGATATTGAAAATAAAGAGACAAGATTGCAGGAGCTAAGTGCTTTATTTTGTTGGTGCTGGTGGGGTTCCACAGATCCTCATCGTGCCCATAATTGGGATTTTAAAAGTGGGAATAGAGAAGTGTTTTCCTTTGTTGGTGAAGATGGCAGGCCTGACCCAGCAGTGAAGGGCCATGCACTTTAAATTCTGTTTCCAGAAAAGAAGAGGTATTTTCTCCAAGGACTCCTGATTCTTTTGGCAGAATCATAGCGTTGGATTAAGGAGGGACCACTTTGAGTGCAACATGCGGGGTTGCCCTCATGCTTTTCTTGATCCACTCCCCTTAGGTACATTGACTAACTTCATGGAGAAGAAGAAGTTGAATAAATGGGGGAAAATATCAACTTCTATCCCAGAAGAATATAAACATCACATGAACAGAGGACATATGTCCTGTTCATTTCTTATCCTGACTGCCTAGCCCGGGGGTCATAGCATATAGGATGTGCATTCACTGCAAGTGACATAGAACTGCACTGCAACTTGAAATAAGGAAAGCAATTTTCTCATACAACTAGAAATCTAGAGGTGGGGTCCCTTCTGGAGTCATTCATTTCCTCAACAACGTCATCCAAGAGCCAATGTTATTTCAACATTTCTTTTATGTGAGCATCTACAAGTTAGCTTCCTTTGAGGTTTTAAGATGTCTCCTAATTGTATTTCTTTTTGAGAGCAAGAACAGCTTTCCTGGAAGCTTCCTAGAAACCTCACTTCATATTTCATTGCCCAGAATGTTGCTTATGGTTATGCCTTAAACAAATGCATAGCAAAAGGAATGGGACTAACATAATTGGCTTAGCCAACTGAGACCTGCCCCTGGGTGTGGAAATGGAGAGCCTTCTCTCAAAAACATGGCCACTTAAAGGGAGTGGATAGTTGGACAAAGTCAATGACTCCATTAGGAAGAACGAATGGAACGTATTGCCAATTAACATTCTCTGCTAAAATTAAAAATTTCAGTAAATCTCTGTTAAAGAAAACGTTGAATGAACAAATGAGTCTCTCATGTTATTCACTATTTTCTTCCTTGGGGGTGTTGATTTATTAGTTTCAAGTGAGTGTCAGTTCTTTTTGCCTTTCCAGCATTTACTCCCTCTTCTTCTCGTAATAGCATCCCCATTTCCCCTTGAAGATCCCATAGGCTCCATCATCAGTCTATATTGTTTGGTGCTAACCTCTTCCCAGATGCACAGAGTCCCATGTCCCAGATATGCCCTATCAGTATTTCCCATCCCTTTTGTCATACCAATTGGTTCACATGAACAATTCAACCAATAAGTGTTAATGCAAAGGAACTACGGGAAAGGTGAATGTCTCTTCCCATTAGAATTAGTAGGCGTTTGGAGCTTCCATAATGCAATCCTGGACAGTATTTGTTTGTATTGGGCGGGAAGGTGATACATGAAAGTGAATCTAACACATGGGAAAGCAAAACCAGGAAATGAAGAGGAAATAAATCTTGATGAAACAGTTTAGACTCTGGATCTAGGCATGCATGGATGAGCTAAATAACCACTTATTTCTGAACTTTTTGTTCAAATAACCCAGTGCATTCCTTGTTTTCCCTTAAGTCAGTTTGAACTGAATTTCTGCCACTTGCAACTGAAAGAGTCCTGTCTAATACATACCTTTGTCCCCACTATGCTATGAGTTTCCTAAGAACTGAGGCTCTGACATATTCATCTTGTAATTTCCATAGTCCTCAGTACCCAGCAGAGTATTTCCCAACGTTTTTATCATATGAGAATTCCTTTTTAATATAAAAAATATTAACAGACCTTCACACAACAATGGTTTCTTTTAAAATAACTATTGAGTGAGAAAATACATAATAATAAAAAGCTAATCTAAAACTAGGGATACTTTTGTTAAATGAATTTGTATTTTATGACTCACAAAGGCCTCTACCTACATTTTAAAAGTCATATACAACATGCAAACATATTACCTATTTAGCCTAAGACAAATTTTCTTCCACACATGGACTTGTGGTCTATGAATTTAGTAACTGCACAAGGAGATCACAGACCACAAAACTCTTCTGTGAGCCTTCCTTTTCGTCAAAAGTACTAGGATGGGAATGGATAAAAGGGAACAATGCTTATATCCTAAAAAAATAGCAATGATCCATGACTCATCCTTCTATCTAAGGATGCTGAATGCATCTTCTCAGGGATCCTTTCTGAGGAGGAAAGAAGTAACACAGATATTGGTTGAGAGCCAGAGGATGCAGGACAGAATCCTTCAGGAGAATGTTTGGTAAGGTTTGTTAATAAGTCAATTCAAGTGGCAAGATGCTGAGAATAAGACCCCGGTCAAATACTGCCATAACTATTTTTTCATAATTCCTACTGTTCATTCTGAGAAAACGCAGCATAATAATGCAGATATTCCAGAGTAGCAAGACTTCTGAAAGATACAGAAACCTAGAGATAAGGTTCCAGCACATTCGCTTTGTAAACACTGCCCATCTGCTCCCCGTTTTCTGTGCAGTTCTTCAGTCTATTTGTGGCGGATGTTGCTGTTGCTCCGCCCTCTCCCCTCCTGCCACCTCACTCTCACTGCAGGGCACCAATGAGATTTGGAGCCAGGGCAGTTCTCTGGTTGGCCCCACCCACTCGTCACATGATTGGCTCAGGTCGCTCCTATCAGAGTGAAGCTCAGGACGTTTGCTCCGTGGCTCTGAGAAATGGTTCTGTCTCCCTCGCTGGGGATGAATAAGGATACAGGCTGTTCCAGTTTCTAAGGGCAGTCTGGAAGGACTCCAGGCTCACGATAAAGCCAATTCAGGTAGGAGAGCAGAATGAAGATAATCTCAAAGAAATGAAACTGGAGTTCTGAATTAGCTGGGCTTGAAGCCTGCTAAATTTTTTTAACTATGTGAGTCAATAAATCCTCTTTATGTTTAAGCCAGAGATCAGTAAACTACACACAGCCTGTGGGTCAAATCCAGCCCACTGCGTGTTTTTGCACGGACCGCGAGAGCTAAGAACGGTTTTTACAAATGAACATTTGTGATCGATTTGATGATAAGTGAACACTAACTTTGAGTCCCAGTTAAGGAAAACATTATCTTCCTCAAAATAAGAATTCTGTTTTCCTTATTAGTAGATCTGTATTACAAAAACTTGAACTCAATTATTATTATTATACCTTCAATTTCATCAATAAAAACTTTGTGGAAATTTGTTTTCTCTCTTGTTACCTATATACCCACATAATATCCTCTATTTCGCCTCTTGGCCCATGAAGTCTAAAATACTAACTCTCTGTCCCTTTACAGAAACACCATGCTGACTCCCACATGAAGCTATTACATTTCAGTTTTCTGCAATGTGCAAATAGAGTCACGTTAAGTCGTACACTATTGTTTTAAAGACAAAAGCGAAATGTGACCATTTTACCTTCTAAAGTTTTCTGTTCTATGAAAACTCAACCAGAACAACCAAATCAACTGGCTGTAAGGGTCTCCACTCCAGCCCTTCCCAGCTCTCCTGTCCCTCAACAAGAAAACATTGTCCTCTTAGACGATGTTTTCTATCCTTTGAACCCTTGCTCATGTGATTTCCTGTCATCTCCCATAATCCTGTTGGAAAACAGAATCAAAAACTTAATATGGGATGATTAATGCATTATAAAACAATTATTTTACGGTTCTTAGGAACTACACTCCTTTTCTATATCTCAGCATCTCCAATAATAGTGAGACATTCATGACTTACATTTCTCTTGAAATTAACTGGAAATAGGAGACTATTTTTTCTTGGAAGAAAGCATTTAAGATTCAGAGATGTGGTTGTGAATCTGTACAGCATTGATCCCCTTCTGGTAAAAGAACAGGAGATCTCCTTGGAGAACCACCACCACCCACTTTCACTCCCTGTGACTGGGCACAGCTGACAGGACCACGAGCTTCCCTGCCAGCCTTGGGGCCGATGTCTAGCCATATATAGCTCTCTGGGCACAGTGATTGGTTCAAACATGGACACATGACCCAGTGAGAGCCAATCAAATCAAATCTTAGGACTCTGAGCTGAAATTCAAAGATCGTCACCTGACCCAGTCAGAACCAATCAGATCTAGTCTCAGGACTTGGCTGGAGTCATCTGGAGGGAGATGCTCTCTTTTCCACTGGACTTAAACCTGGGACAATGCAAACTATTAGAAAGATCACCTGCCAGAGAAAAAAGTCAACACAGAGGAAAGCAAAGCGGAGAGATGGAAAGAGAGAAATCAAGTGCTGGTAACGTCGTTTAAAGAAATAGATTCAATGGTGCCTGAAGCTGGAGCTATTAGCCTGGACTGTTCAATTACATGAGCCAATACATTCTTTTTCTGCTTGAGCCAGTTTAAGTTGGGGTTTCTGTCACTAGCAATGGAAATATACAACCACTTTCTAATGTGGTGGCTGTCTTGGGCTGGGTTCTCCCAAAAGCAAGCGCTAAGACAAAGATATGAGTGCAAGTAAGTTATTTGGGACATGCTCCCAGGAAGCGCTGGTAGTGGGGCAAGCAGGAGCTCGGTCCTGCTGGGGAACTAAGAGACAGGGTAGAACAGATGCCTCCGAGTTGTTCCCTTCACTGTTCCAGGAGCAAGGAAGCAGGAGTATTTATCCTGCAACACATTTCCATCATTGGCTGGGAGGCTGGATGGGTGGCATTAATGCCCCACCGTTTCCAGCTGGCCTCTTGCATGAGAAGGTTCTCAGGAGGAGAGTTGCACAGTTGTGTAGAAGAACTCTGGGGCGTGTACTGGAATGCTGACTGCTGAGGGGAAATGAGCAAGGCACACATCAAATCTGCTTCCCCATGTCCCACACTGTGCCACAGTAATTACAGAGATACGTGGGAACTATTATGTAGTGTGGGAGTTGCCCCCACCTCTATCATTTAACTTTTGCAGTAAAAATGCTGTGCAACCTCAAATTCGGTGACTTTGAACAAGAAGGATATATTCTCTCAAGCTTCTGAAGGCTGACGGGAGTGGCTGTAATCATGCTACAGGTCCTTGGAGCAGCTGCGGGGAGGGGCATGTGTGTGAATTCCAGGATGAAGGATGAAGGGGCAGCAGCTACCCCAAGGAAGTGCTCCTCACAGCCATGGCAGAGAGAAGCCCAGCTTTTCAAATTCTAGCTTGCAGCATCTGCTAACATCTCATTGGCCAAAAGCAAGTCACATGGCCAACCTCATAGCCAATGAAAGGGAAAATACATTCAGCCTGGGGGAACTGAAGAGTCGCCTGGCAAAGTGCAGGGATGTGAGGGAAGGGTGAAGAACTGAAAGCAATAATTCAATCAGCCACATTCCTCAAATTTAAGCTCTCCGAAAGCAAGGACCCTATCTGCTTTTTTACTGCTTTATCTCCAGAGCCAAGCACAGGGTAGGCACATAGCAGGCCCTTCATACGGATGTGCCAAACATTCTGAATTCCAAAGAATATACTTCAGATGAACTTTTGTAACCCGATCTATTTCAGAGTGAGGAACTGCTTGTAATGTGAGGATGCATGAAATATATCCCGCGGAAAGCTAATGACACATGTGCTAGACCCTAAATCAGCCATCAACGAGCTACTATCATAGTCTCTTCAATGGATTATAAAAGCGATGGCTTTGAAGAATGCCTTTGCCTCGCCAGAATTATGATTTGTTATTCATCTTGTGGATTTTTAAACAGAACCTTGTACTTAGTATTCAAATTAATGACTCCAATGTATTTGCTTGGATTAAAAAAAAAAAGAACCATTTTGCACAAAGCACGTAATAGTTACATTTCTATGATAAACTTACTTGGTAAAAGCTTTCTCGATTTTATCATTTCGACAAGTAGATATCAGGAAATCAGACTCGAAAGCCAGAATGGTGGAGGGGGAGAGAGGCGTGCAAACCAGAGTGTGAGGCAAGCCTTCAGTTCGACAGGGACAGTGGCAGGAAAAACGAAAGAGGAAAAGACTAAACCAATATCAAGGAACGAAGGAATGTTCCAGGAAATCGCCTCCAGTCAGCAACCGTTGTCTTGCAATTTCGTGATTTGATTCATTAAAAACCCTTCTAGCCTAGGAGCAATTTGATGAAGCACAGCATTATTAGTGGAAAGAGCAAAAACTGTTAACATAGTTTAGCTTTAAATTCTGGATCCACCATTTCCTAACAGTGCAACCTAGGAAAAAATGACAAAAATTTCCTATACCTCAATTTCATAAGGTGCAAAATGGAAGAAAAGGTCCGGGAGCATAAATAGGGTCCTACCTCATAAAGTTGTGAAGACAAAAAAAAAAATCACACATGTCATTCATCCCAAATGCCAGTCACTAGGCCCATGATGGTCTCTGAAAATATTTACACGGGTCCACCATAAAATGAGAAAATATAGTGTTATGGATTGAATGGTGTCCCCCCAAAAGATTATGCTGACATCCTAACCATCAGTATCTATGAAGGTGCTCTTATTCAGAAGCGAGGTCTTTGCAAATGTAATCAGGTTAAAATGAAGTCATTAGGGTGGGCCCTAATCCAAGATGATGGTGTCCTAACGTGAAGAAAGAGACACAAGGAGAACACCACGTAAGGGCGGAGGCTGAGACTGGAGTGATGCAGCTTCAAGCCAAGGATCAATGGCCACCACTGAAGGCTAGGAAGAAGCAAGGAAAGATTCCACCCAGAGTTTCAGAGGGTGCATGGCCCCGCCACCTTGATTTCAGACTTCCAGCCTCCAGAAGTTTGAGACGAAAAATTATTGTTCTTTTAATCTACTCAGTTTGTGGTACTTTGTTATGGTAAACCTAGGAAGCTAATACTGTACATATGGTAACAGTGAATTTTTAATTAAACAAAATTTATTTAATTTAAAAGACTAGCCCTTTATAATATTTTATTTTATTATTTTCTTTCTTTCTTTTTTTTTTTTTTTGTGAGGAAGATTGGCCCTGAGCTAACATCTGCCAATCCTCCTCTCTCTTGCTGAGGAAGACTGGCCCTGGGCTAACATCCGTGCCCATCTTCCTCCACTTTATATGGGATGCCACCACAGCATGGCTGGACAAGCGGTGCATTAGTGTGTGCCCGGGATCCGAACCTGCGAACCCCAGGCCGCTGCAGTGGAGCGCGCGCACTCAACCGCTTGCGCCACCAGGCCGGCCCCTTATTTTATTATTTTCATGTGAAGTGTGGAAACAGGTAGCTCAGGGCTGATTCGGCAGCTCCCTCTGCACCCCCCTCACTATCCTGATGTTGGTCCTTGCCTACTCCTCCAGGCCAGGCTGTGAGTGTTATACATAATAGGCAGGAAAGGCCGGAGGGGCAGAGCACAAAGGGCACATGCAGCCGCCCGTTTCTAAACTTTCACTATTTTAGGATAGTTTAGATTTACCGATAACCTAAAAGATATTACAGAGAATTCCTATATTCCCTGCATCCAGTTTTCCCTCTTACTAACATCTTCCATTTGTATGTTACATTTATTATAATTAATGAGCCAGTATTGATACATTATTATAAACTAAAGTCTATACTTAATTCAAAGTTCCTTGCTTTTTACTTCACGTCCTCTTTGTGTTCCAGGATCCCATCTAGGGGCCCACATCACAGTCAGTCATGTCTCCTTAGGATCTTCTCGGCTGTGACAGTTTCTCGGACTTTCCTTGTTTTTGATGACCTTGACAATATTGAGGACCGCTGGTCAGCTGTTTTGTAAGATGCTTCTCTTTTTTTTTTTTTTTTGAGGTAAAATTCACATAACATAAAATTAGCCATTTTAAAGTGTACAATTTAGAGGCATTTAGAACATTCACAAAATTGTGCAGCCATCACCTCTAAGTCAAAACATTTTCATCATCTTCACAGGAAGCCCCAAACCCATCAGCAAGTCGCTCCCCATGCCCCCCAGGCTCCCAGCCCCTGGCAACCACTAATCTATTTTCTCTCTCTATAGATTTGCCTAGTCTGGGTATTTCATGTAAATGAAATCATACAATATGTGACTCTTTACATCTGGCTTCTTTCTCTTAGTGTAATATTTTCAAGGTTCAACCATATTGTAGCACATGTCAGAACTTCACTGTTTTTTATGGCTGAATAATATTCCATTGTATGTTTATCACACATTTTGTTTATCTATTCATCTGTCAATAGACATTTGGGTGTTTTCTACCTTTTGGTTGTGGTGAATAATGCTGCTATAAACATTTGCATAAAAGTATTTGAATACCTGTTTTTAATTTTTTTATGTATATACCTAGGAGTGGAATTACTAGATCATATGGTAATTCTATATTGAGCCTTTTGAGAACCTGCCAAACTGTTTTTACATAGCAGCTGCACCATTTTACAGAATTTTTTAAAATTAATAGGCTTTATTTTTTTAGGCCAGTTTTAGGTTTACAGAAAGATTGATTGGAAAGTACAGAGAATTCTTGCATTCCTCTCTCCTCATGTATACAGTTTCCCTATTATTTACATCTTGTATTAGTGTGGTACATTTGCAGAATGGCTTTTTTCCCCCTGCATCCTTGCCAAAATTTTGTTTTTTCAGAATGGCTTTTTAAATGAGCTATTTTTCCTGCTTTTTTGCGATGGTAAAAAGACTTTTCAATGAAATTATGATATTGGGTGGTAGGAGGTGGGTGAGTGTGTGTGATTAAAGAACTTACGTTGTAACCCACGTTAGTACACTGTTTTTGTTCCAATAGTATATAAAATAATAATAATCTAAAAGTCAAGGAAGCACTGGCAACAATAAAACATTCATGTCAAGCCTGACACACAGTATGTACTCAATAATGCTGATGCTGGGTTCTACGGCCATCCAGGCATGGTTAGAGCAGAGTGGTCTGCATTTTATTTAGCAAGGTTCTGTGAACTTTGGGAAAGATGGAAAACAGCACGTCCTCCAGCCCCTTCCCCAGTTATAATTCTGAGTACATCAGCGTGTGCTTGTGCTCGTGCTGTATCTCCGGCACATATTTCTCATTCCAGTCACTTTCTCCTGCACAGGACAAAGGCTCGAGTCAAAGGCAACATGGAATTTTGAGGCTTAGCAGCCCTAAGTCTGGTGAACTTAAGGGAAAGTCCATCAAGGCTTATCTTTCTTGTGGGGATGGAGAAAGCTCCTTACTTTAAATGTGCTGTCTCCACCTCACCAAACTGTTCAGAGGACTTAAGAAATGGATGGTGAAAGAGAAGTGGGGTGACCTCTTGGAATTTGTTTGCACTTCTCATCGAGGGCTGAAAGTGCTTAATGCTGGTATAAGTACATTATCATTTTTCACTGTAACTCTTAGCATTAACATTTTTCTAATCTGAATCCTTTAGTGTCAGAGGTTCATTTAGACATTTCCCCCACTTCTTAAAGTTCAGGGACCAGAATGATGGTCCAACCAATTCTTCTTCACTGTGCTTCAGGAAGCATAAACTTTTGTGTTCCGATAACTACTTTTCACACTATAGCCTTAGTCTTTCAACAAGTTAACCCCTGCATATTATTAGACAGTGCAAACAGAAAAAGATATTTAAGTGGCATCTGGTTAGACTTATTTTCTCTTGAAAAGACCATTCACTACAAACCAAACCCTTTACTTATTAGTTTTTAACTTTGCTTATTATTTCTGACTTAGAATAAACTCCATGACAATTCAACAACCAGCTAATCATTTTGAAAACATCTTTCAACCATTTTGTTTTGTTTATGAAGTCTAAATTTCCAAACAAGTTGAAGTTTTTCTTTTTTTCAGATAAGGTCAGTGGAAATTTAAGAGGTTAGAACTACATAAATAAACTTTCTCCCTTTCATTTTTTAATTCTCTCCTAAAGTTTTCATTTTCTCCAACCACATAATGGTGTTGTTTTAAAATTTCAGACAAGGCTAGGATCAGCTAGGATAGGCCATTTCTCCCTTTTTATTTAAATTTTCTACTTGTTAATTTTCTTTCTTTTTTTCCTTCTGTTGGAACACACATGTACTCCTGATGAACACACACACCTATGCAAAAGTAAATAATCGTTCGTGTACACCCACATGCATAGTGCATGCATCAACTCGGCTCTTCTTTCTTTGGTTTGATAGGAATCTTTTTGTTCTGCTTATTCGTGACTCTTTTAAAAATGTGCTAAACAACCTTTTAGTTACCTTGAAATCCACTTGTATGGGTGTTTAACTGAGTGCAGAAGAGAGAAAATTAAAATAATCAATGAATGTAGTTTGCTGCCTGGTCAATGTCATCAGCATTTAATTTACTCCTTCCCTCAAGCGATTAGAGTTAGCCTCACTCTTTCCATTACTAGTTAGCCATAATGAAATTATCTTCATATCCCTGCCTAAGCTGGGATGGCTTAGCCATAGAAGGATCTTTTCCTGTTCATTTCGTTTAAAAAAAAAAAAAGACTCTTTTTTATTTTCTCTTCTCCCCAAAGCCCCAGTACATGGTTGTATATCCTAGTCGTAAGTTCTAGTTCTTCTACATGAGCTGCCACTGCAGCATGGCTACTGACAGAGGAGTGGTGTGGTTCCTTGACTGGGAAGCAAACCCGGGCCGCTGCAGCAGTGAGAGCGCCGAACCTTAACCGCTAGACCATCAGGGCTGGGTCAAGAAAGACTCTTAATTGATCGTATTTTCTTAAACGACAAATATCTAATTTTGAAGAGGTTTCCTTCATTACCTTAAACCTGGTTCCAACTCATAAGAAGGGGAAGGGTAGCAGAAGCTGAAGGTGCTGCGTCTACATCCTTGGGCCCAAGGATGTGCTCACATGTCATGTGCTCACATGACAGATTCCAACTACAAGCACCTGGGGCTCCTTGCAAGAGGGTTTTTGAGGCTGCCAGAGCCTATTAGACCCTCACATGGGGTGGGCTGGATATGCTGGGGTGTTAAGATCTCTTGGGAGTAGCCCTCAATCAATAACTGATGAGAATGCCATTTCAAAATTGGTTCTATGTGAGTTGGCAAATATAACCAAGAGATAACCTGCCCTTTGATCCATTTTCAGATACAGTGAGGGGACTGAGCCTATCGAGACATAACCTTATGTTTGATCTTAGATAAAGGAACACATGATCTTAGATTTTACTTTACTATAAAAGACATTATTGGGAAAATTGGTAAAGTCTGAGTAGACTATGTCTATTACACCTTGATGTAGGAGTGGCAAGTTCAGAAAGAACATGTGGAATAGGAAATACTATTGTATTTACACCCAGCTGGGCCTTTTTGAATGCCTCAACTAATAGAGTACAGCACAAGTAACGCTGTGTGACTTCTGAGGCTGGATCATAAAAGGCAATGTAGCTTCCACCTGGCTTGGAACATCTACCCTGGGAATGCAGCCACCATGCTGTAAGGAAGACCAGGCCACATGGAGAGGAGCCAAAGTCCCCAGCCCTCAACCCTAACTGGGCTCCCCACTGATTACCAGCACCAATTCACCAGATATGGGAGTGCCATATCTTCGATGTAGATCTAAGATCTACATCTGTGCCATCTTGGATGTAGATCCCCCAGTCCTCAGTCAGGCCACCCCAACTAACACTACATGGAGCAGAGTCAAGCCTTCCCCACAGAGCCCTATCCAAATTGCAAATTTGTGCACAAAATAAATGTTTGTTGTTGTTTTGAGCCATTAAGTTTTGGAGTGGTTTATTACACAGCAATAGATAACTAGAACATCATCACAGATGTGCCAAGAAACCCAAGCCTAAGGTGGTGTATTTAGTTATTATTATTTTCTCTCATGTTTTAAGATATGGACAGTGCCTCTGTTGATGCATTCCTTACTATTCATATGGTCAATCACCAGAAAGAAACGTGTTTCACAACTTTGTTCTTGTTACAGCATATTTCACATGTATTAAGGAATAGCGTGTAGCCAAGGGTGATTGAAGGATTGAGTGGCTTCCATGCACAGCTGAAATCCACTAATAATAAAACATAGCTTAATTAAGTCAGATATCTGTTGTTTACCCTCCCAGTTCCTCTCCACCCTTCTCCACAAGGTGCAGAGGGATGACCTGTATAGATTAAACCAAAGGGCTCCCCTCTGGCTTCTGGAAGGACAGCCTCAGTGGGAGTATAAAGGAAGGAGAGTGAGGTCAGGGTATAAAGATGAGTTGAAGAAAGGAATGGATGTAGGCAGTAGTGTGCTGGTGGAATACTTAACAACTGGCTCTCCAGGAAGAAAAAATGGATGCATGTATACACATAGAAGTTTGTTATAAATTTTACTGATGCAGAGGATTAGTTGCACACAATTTCTAATAATGAAATACATAATTTCATGATTATATAATGAACTTACATAATGAATTTCATTATTATAAACTCCATAGAGTTGATTCTCACACAATGCTTTTATTGATTTTTTTCCCCAGCCCTTAAATCCATAGTCACCTATGGTTACAACTGATAAATAAGTGTGGTTGAGACGTGACTATTGGTTAATACTTTTGTTTACAGGAAAGGGTAAAATGAAAGTGAAAATACAAAAAATGTATGTTGGAATTTCACCCATTCATCAATGATGTAAGCTATGTTTTTGCTGAATCAGATAATAAGTTTTAGAATATTAAAAGAATATTTCTGGGGGGCCGGTCCCATGACCTAGTGGTTAAAGTTTGGCACACTCTGCTTCAGCAGCCCGAGTTTGGTTTCTGGGCATGGACCTACACCTCTTGTTGGTGGCCATGCTGTGGCAGTGACCCACATACAAAATAGAGGAAGATTGGCACAGACAATAGCTCAGGATGAATCTTCCTCAAGTAAAAAGAGGAAGATTGGCAACAGAGGTTAGTTCAAGGTGAATCTTCCTCAGAAAATAAAATAAAATAAAAGAATATTTCCTGGAGTGACATCAGCAACATGGCTGTGTAAGCTGTTCCTTTTGTCTCTCTCCCTCTAAATTACACTAAACGGACATTCATTAACCAACAGAGGATTCCCACACAGAACAACAGGATGCTTGAGAGACCCACACAGCTAATAAGGTGAATGGACTTGATCCCCAGAAAGCAGTGGTACTATGTGAGCAAACCCCTCCCCCTCCCCAGCAGCAGTGAGCCAGGTCACAGAGCCTCAGACAGTGGCCAGCACAACTCTAAGAGGAGTCAGGGACAGTCCAGCCTGTGCATAAATGCTATCAGAATGCTATCAGAGGAGTAGCCTGGCCTACAGGAGCACCCACCATGCCCCAGCGGCCCCGCTGGTGGAAACGCTCCCCACCAAGTGGCTGAGGCTCAGCCCTCGTGAAGGAGCCCTGCCCACCAAGCACAGCAGCTCAGCCAAACCACCAGGGAGCATAGTGCCACCGCACCTGTGCAACTCACCCGCTGAGCACAGAGGAACAGAGGCCTCGCCCCCATGAGAGCAACCCACAAAGTGGCTGTGCCAGCCTGCACAAACACAGAGCAGTCATACCTACACAACTTCCAGTAGAGGAGGCGAGATCAGAAAAACAGCTCCTGCTTCCCCCACAGTGGTGGCAGGGGGAATCTGCAACCTCATACCACCACAAATGCACCGGTAAAGGATCAGTTCATCAGACACCATGAAAAACTACAGTAATACTTCAGAGCAGAAGGAAAATGACAAGTGTAGAGAAACCAATCCTAAAGTCACAGAAATGTACAATCTAAATGACAGAGAATTCAAATTAGCTGTCATAAAGAAAGTCAATGAGGGCCAGCCCTGGTGGCCTAGTGGTTAAGTTCGGCACGCTCCACTTTGGCAGCCCAGGTTCATTCCCGGGTGCAGACCTACACCACTTGACTGTCAGTGAGCATGCTGTGGTGGCAGCTCACATACAAAAAAAAGAGGAAGATTGGCAACAAATGTTGGCTCAGGGTGAAGCTTCCTCAGCCAAAAAAATAAAAAAAGAAACTCAACGAGTTACAAGAAAACTCAGAAAGACAGTCCAATGAGCTCAGGAACAAAATTAATGAGCAGAAAGAACACTTCACCAAAGAGACTGAAACTCTAAAAAAAAAAAAAACCCAGAAACTCTGGATATGAAGAACACAATTAATGAGATAAAAAATATTCTAGAATCCTTAAAAAATAGAGCTGACATTATGGAGGACTGAATTAGTGATTTAGACGATAGGAATATAGAAAGGCTTCAGGTGGAGGAGGAGAGAACTAAGATTTTTAAAAAATGAAGAAATTCTTCAAGAAATATCTGACTCAATTAGGAAAAGCAACATAAGGATTATAGGTGTTCCAAAGGGAGAAAGGAACAGAGAGTTTGTTCAAAGAAATAATAGCTGAGAACTTCTCAAACCTGGGGAAGAAACTGGACATACAAGTACATGAAACCAATAGAACTCCTAATTATATCAATGCAAAAAGACCTTCTCCAAGGCACATAATATTAAAACTGGCAAAAGTCAATGACAAAAAAAATATTACGGGAAGCAAGGAAGAGGAAAATAATCTACAAAGGAACTCCTATCAGGCTTTCAGTGGATTTCTCAGCAGAATACTTACAGGCTAGGAGAGATTGGAATGATATATTCAAAATACTGAAAGACAAAAACCTTCAGCCAATAATACTCTATCCAGTGAAACTATCCTTCAGATACAATGGAGAAATAAAAGCTTTCCCAGATAAACAAAAGCTGAGGAAGTTCATTGCCACTAGACCTCCCTTACAAGAAATGATTAAGGAAGCCCTCATACCTGAAACAAAAAGGCAAAGGTTTACAATGCTTTGAGCAAGGCAATAAATACACAAACAAAATCAGAAAGTTGCAGCTCTCTATCATAACAGGTTAGCAAACACTTAATTATAACAAGATAAAGGGAAGGAAAGCATCAAAAATAACTATAAACACTTCAATTTAGTCACTAATCACAACACAAAACAGAATAATTTGTGACAACAATAACTCAGAAGGGGAAGAGGAGAGGGATGGAACCTACTTAGGCTAATGGAGATAAGAGGCTCTCAGAAAAAGGACTAGCTCATCTATGAGATCCTTTATACAAAACTCACGGTAACCACAAAACAAAAAATCAGAGCAGAGCCACAATTCATAAATAAAGAGAAAACTTAGAATATCATCACAGAAATCCACCAATCTGAAATGGCAGTCAGAAATACAAGGGAAGAGAAGCAATGGAAATACAGAACAACCAGAAAACAAGAGATAAAAATGGCAGCATTAAGCCCTCATCTATCAATAATCACTCTAAATGTAAATTGATTGAATTCTCCAATCAAAAGACACAGAGTAGCTGGATGGATTTAAAAAACAAGACCCAACAATATGCTGACTCCAGGAAACACATCTCAGTTCTAAAGACAAACATAGGCTCAGAGTGAAGGGAGAGAAGATGATACTCCAAACAAATGGCAAGGAAAAGAAAGCAGGTGTTGCCATACTTATATCAGATAAAGCAGACTTCAAGATAAAAAAGACAATGAGAGACAAAGAGGGGAAGTATATATGATAAAAGGGACATTCAACCAAGAAGACACTTATGAATATACATGTACATTCAACACTTATGAATATATATGCACCAAAGTATATAAAGCAACTATTAAAAGACCTAAAGGGAGAAATTAACAGCTATACAATAATAGTAGGGGACCTCAACACCCCACTTACATCAATAGATAGATCATCCAGACAGAAAGTCAACAAGGAAATAGAGGCCTTAAATGAAAAACTAAATCAGATGGACTTAATAGATATATATAGAACATTCCATCCAAAAACAGCAGAATACACCTTCTTCTCATATACACACAGAACAGTCT
Source organism: Ceratotherium simum simum (assembly GCF_057802395.1). NCBI lineage: Eukaryota > Metazoa > Chordata > Mammalia > Perissodactyla > Rhinocerotidae > Ceratotherium > Ceratotherium simum. Next base: position 10,034,998 of record NC_141920.1, read on the forward strand.
CAAAGATAGACCATATGTTGGGAAATAAGGCAAGCCTCAATAAATTTAAGATTGAAATCATATCAAGCATCCTTTCTGACCACAATGCTATGAAACTAGAAATCAACTATGAGAAAAAAGCTCCAAATGTCACAAATATGTGGAGACTAAACAACATGCTACTGAACAACCATTGTATCAATGAAGAAATCAAAGGAGAAAGCAAAAAATACCTGATGACAAATGAAAATGAAAATACAACAAACCACCTCTCATGGGATGCAGCAAAAGTGGTTCTAAAAGGGAAATTTTATAGCAATACAGGCCCACCTCAACAAACAAGAAAAATCTCAAATAAAGAATCTTAAACTACACCTAACAGAACTAGAAAAAGAAGAACAAACAAATCCCAAAGTCAGCAGAAGGAGGGAAATAATAAAAATTAGAGCAAAAATGTGTGAAATAGAGGCTGAAAAAACAGTAGAAATGCTCAATGAAACTAAGAGCTGATTCTTTGCGAAGATAAACAAAATTGACAAACCCTTAGCCAGACTCACTAAGAAAAAAAGAGAGAAGCCTCAAATCAGTAAAATTAAGAATGAAAGAGGAGAAATTACAATGAATACCACAGAAATACAAAGGATTATAAGAGAATACTATGAAAAACTATATGCCAACAAACTGCAAAATCTAGAAGAAATGGATAAATTCTTAGACTCATACAACCTCCCAAAACTGAATCAAGAAGAACTAGAGAAACTGAACAGGCCAATCACAAATAAAGAAATTGAAATAGTAATCAAAAACCTCCCAAAAAACAAAAGTCCAGGACCAGATGGCTTCTCTGGAGAATTCTACCAAGCATTCAAAGAACATTTAATACCCATCCTTCTCCAACTATTCTAAAATTGAGGAAGACAGAACACTTCCTAACTCATTCTGTGAGGCCAACATTACTCTGATACCAAAACAAGACAGGGACATCACAAAGAATGAAAATTACAGGCCAATATTGCTGATGAACATAGATGCAAAAATCCTCAACAAAATATTGGCAACCCAAATACAGCAACACATTAAAAGGATCATACACCATGATCAAGTGGGATTTATACCAGGAGCGCAGGAATGGTTCAACTTCTGCAAATCAATCAATGTGATACACCACATTAACAAAATAAGAAATAAATACTACACAATCATCTCAATAGATGCAGAGAAAGCATTTGACAAGATCCAACATCCATTTATGATAAAAACTCTCAATAAAATAGAAAGTACCTCAACACCATAAAGGCCATAGATGACAAACTCACAGCCAACATCACACTTAACAGTGAAAAACTGAAAGCCATCCCTCTGAGAACAGGAACAAGACAAGGGTGCCCACTCTTGCCACTCCTATTTAACATAGTACTGGAAGTTTTGACCAGAGCAATTTGGGCAAGAAAAATAAATAAAAGGTATCCAAATTGGAAAGGAAGACGTAAAACTCTCACTGTTTGCAGAAGACATGAGTCTATATACGGAAAATCCTAAAGGATCCGCCAGAAAACTATTAGAAATAACCAACAACTACAGCAAAGTTGCAGGGTACAAAATCAATATACGAAAATTCAGTTGCATTTCTATACACTAATAATGAACAAGCAGAAAGAGAAGTCAAGAATATAATGCCATTTACAATCGCAACAAAAAGAATAAAATATCTAGGAATACATTTAACTAAGGAAGTGAAAGACTTATACACTGAAAACTATGAGACATTATTGAAAGAAATCAAAGAAAACAAAGAAGTGGAAAGATATTCCATGCTCATGGATTGGAAGAATAAACATAGTTAAAATGTCCATATTAACTAACGCAATCTATAGATTCAATGCAATCCCAATCAGAATCCCAATGACATTCTTCACAGAAATAGAATAAAGAATCCTAAAATTTATATGGAACAACAAAAGACCCCAAAAATCAAAGCAATCCTGAGAGAAAAGAACAAAGCTGGAGGCATCATAATCGCTGACTTCAAAATATACTGCAAAGCTATAGTAATCAAAACTGCATGGTACTGGCATAAAAAAAGACACACAGATCAATGCAACAGAATTGAAAGCCCAAAAATAAAACCATACATCTGTGGGCAGCTAATCTTCGACAAAGGAGCCAAGAACATACAATGGAGAAAGGAAAGACTCTTCAATAAATGGTGCTGGGAAAACTAGACAGCTACATGCAAAAGGATGAGAGTAGACCACTATCTTACACTATCCACAAAAATTAACTCAAAATGAATTAAAGACTTGAATGTAAGACCTGAAACCATAAAACTCATAGAAGAAAATATAGGCAGTACACTCTTTGACATCAGTCTTAGCAACATTTTTCGAATGCCATGTCTACTCAGGCAAGGGAAACAAAAGAAATAATTAACAAATGGGATTGCATCAGACTAAAGAGCTACTGCAAGGCAGAGACCATGAAGAAAACGAAAAGACAACCCACCAACTGGGAGAAAATATTTGCAAATCATATATCCGACAAGGGGTTACTTTCCAAAATATATAAAGAACTCTTACAACTCAACAACAAAAATACAAACAACCCAACCAAGAAATGGGCAGAGGATATGAACAGACATTTTTCCAAAGAAGATATACAGATGGCCAACAGGCACATGAAAAGATGTTCAACAGCACTAATCATCAGGGCAATGCAAACCAAAACTACACTAAGATATCACCTTACACCTGTCAGAATGGCTATAACTACCAAGACAAAAAATCACAAATGTTGGAGAGAATGCGGAGAAACGGGAACACTGATACACTGCTGGTGGGAATGCAAACTGGTGTAGCCACTATGGAAAACAGTATGGAGATTTCTCAAAAAATTAAAAATAGAAATACCATATGACCCAGCTATCCCACTACTGGGTATTTATCCAAAGAACTTGAAATCAACAAGCCAGAGACTTATGCACCCCTATGTTCATTGTAGAATTATTCACAATAGCCAAGATGTGGAAGCAACCCAAGTGCCCATCAACTAATGAATGGATAAAGAAGACATGGTGTGTATACATACAATGGAATACTACTCAGCCATTAAAAAAAGACAAAATCATCCCATTTGCAACAACATGGATGGACCTTGAGGGTATGATGTTAAGTGAAGTAAGCCAGACAGAGAAAGACAAACACTGTATGATTTCATTCATATGTGGAAGATAAACAAACACATGGATAAGGAGAATAAATTAGTGGTTACCAGAAGGGAAGGGAGTTTGGGGGTGGGCAAAAGGGGTTATGGGGCACATATGTATGGTGACAGATAAAAATTAGACTACTGGTGGTGAGCATGAAGCAGTCTATACAGAAATTGATAAATAATAACGTACACCTGGAATTACACAATGTTATAAACCATGATGACTGCAATAAAATAATTGGGAAAAAAAAGAATATTTCCTCAGTTTTTTTACACAACAGCTATAGAAATGACACATTTTTAAGTTTAATCTGCATTATTAACAGTTTCTCCATCACTTTCTTAGGCCTAGACAACCAACAAAACAATAAATCAAGCCCTGATTTGTAGCATTTGCCAATATCCGTGGTGTAAATACTCCCACCATGGCCCATTTCAAGCTACCAACGTGACATCGTTTGACGTGGAATTGGGAATCCATTCACAGTAGTACACCTTTATATACTACACTATACAATACAGATATAATAAATGCACATAGCCTTAAGAGCATAGATAATATAGTAAAATGCAGGGAAATAATTAGGAAGTAATGAGTTTTGAGAATTTATTAGCTTTGCTATTAACATAATTTACTTAATTGAAGCCTTATATAATTCATTTTTTTAATAATGGCTGTTTTTAACAACCGGTTTGCAAAATTTCTGAAAATTTAATAATTGGCTCTCAAAAAGCAGTGTGAGGCAGCACCAGCCCACCCTGGAGATAGGGAAGGACGTGACAAAAACTTGGAATGGAACAGGCAGTGGTTCTCAACCCTGGCTGCATGTTAAAATCACCTGGGTGGCTTTTAAAAATCCCAATGCCTGGGCCCCACCCTAAACCAATGAAATCAAAATCTCTGGGGGAGAGTTTGGCATCATTATCTTTTCATGTTCCCCAAGTGATTCCAGTGTGTAGCCAAGGGTAAGAATCACTGGAATAGAGGAGACACTGAGGAGCCCACTCTTGGAGAGACGAGAGGAGTCACCTAGGCTGGGAGCTCGAAGTGACCCTTGAAGGAGGTCAGAGGAGGTTGGAAAGAAGTCTAGAACGGGAGCTCAGCAGTAGGTGGGGCCACCCTGGGGGTGCAGTCAGCACTGAGATGCTCCAAAGCCCCATCCCTTGCCCCCAGTAGAAGACACGTGCAGGGTGAGCCCCGTCTCTTCCCTGGGCAGAGGACCCATACTGGTTATTCCCTTCTCTGAGGGGTGGGAGCTACCTGTCGGCGCCACTTCCCCTCACCGTAACCTCATCCCTCAGACCTTGTGCCCCAAGAATTCACCGAGCCCCACCAGGTCTGCTCCCAAAGGCTAGCCCTCTTTTTCTCCATCTCAGGACACTCATAAGCCACTCAAGAGAGGAAGAGGGGCAGTGTGGAAGGAAGGGTCCCCTCACCAGTCCTTGGGTGGGACTGCAGAGTGGTGAACCTCACCTGTAATGTGATATCAACCCTTCAAGCACATCATGTCTCATAATCCTCACAACAGCCTCGGGAGGTGCAACGGTTACTCACCTGCACTGACAGATGAGAAAGCAGGCTCTGAGAGTTTGACCAATGTGCCCAAAGTCACACAGCTAGAAAGAGACAGAGTGGAGCGTTGGACTGAGGGAGTGTGACAGGAGCACACTTAGCCATTCCGGCTGCCCTCTCTCAGAGGCCTCCACCCCAATCTTCATTTTAGTTCCAAACCTGCTCAGCACACTTACAAGGAAATAGTGATCTTTATCCCTCTGCCTGGCCTGGGGGAAGAGAATAGTCTGTGGTTAAGGGAAAGAAAGCATATCTCTGGGGCCATTGACAACCAACTATCTAAAAATACTTTTTAGAAAAGACTATTTCACATACTGGTTAGTCTTGTGGACCAGCATGCATTGGATTTTTGCTTTGGCAACCAGCACAGCGCTGACTTTGGAATCGTGTGGACCTGGGTTCAAATCCTGGTGCTGCCACTCATTAGTTGTGATGTGGGGCAGGCCACTGAACTGCTCTAAAACCTCATGAATTCTTCTTCTTGTTCATCCATTTGTGAAAGGAGTAACACCACTTATTTCATATGATTGTTGTAAATTCACAGATAATCCATATAAAGTGGCACGTGCCTGACCCACAGCAGACTCTGAAGGGCGTCTATTGTTATTTACATAGTGTCCTGTCTTTTAGATATTGTCTTTCGTTTGTGTAAACGAAAGATCCTGATTTGCTGAAAATGTGTGAGGATGTTTTGGGGCTTTCGTTAAATGAGAAAACATCCAATCAAAGCAGGACAATTGCTGGTGGGAATGTAAAATCATGCAGCCACTTTGGAAAACAGTTTGGCAGTCAGCTGTTCTTTAAAAGTTACACATAAATTAGTTTACAAATCAGCAATTCCGCTCCTGGGTCTAAACCCAAGAGAACTGAAAACTTCAAAGACTTGTACATGAATGTTCTTAGCAGTATTATTCATAACAGCCCAAAAGTGAGAACAATACAAATGCCCACAACTGGCGAATAGATAAGCAAAATGTGATAAATCCACAAAATGGAATACTATTTGGCAATAAAAGGGAATGAAGTACTGGTACGTGGCATGACACGGAGGAACCTGAAAAACACCACTCCCAGTGAAAGAAGCTATATACAAAAGACCACATACGGTATGATTCCATCTATGTGAAACGTCCAGAAAAGGCAAATCCATAGAGACAGAAAATAGATTAGTGGTTGCCTGGGGCTGAAAATCGGAAGAGGGAGAGCCTGTAAATGAGCGTGAGGAGTCCTTTGGGGGCAATGGAAAGGTTCAAAAATTGGATTGTGGTGATAATTGCACAACTCTGTAAAGTTAGGAAAAATCAATGAATTGTACATTCAAACCGGTGAATTTTATAGTATGTAAATTGCACCTCAATGAAGCTGTGAAAAATTAAAAAGAAAAGGCAGAGACATCAGGTTACTCAAAAAGGATTATGTTTCTGACTGCCCGGTCAAATAAGGCAAGGCCTCTGCCACTTCTCCATCCTTATTCCAAGAAGAAACATCTAATACTTAACCTGCTTTAAGATAGAAACCAGGATAAATAATAACAACATTCTCTGAGATGGGCAGGTACTCTCTGTGTATCGTACCCCAAAATAATATTTTACATGCTTTGTTCTATGTAATCCTCACGTCTAACCTGCAAAGTCTTAGATGCTATTGTCACCTACGAATTTATAGATGAGAAAGTTGAGGCTCTTACAGGCCAAAAAGTTCAAGGTTACCCACAAGCAAGTGTCACAGCTGAGATGCTAACCTAGCAAGAGTCATGCCATCATTTCATTCTCTCCCCTAAAGAAACCTTCTGGGTACCCATTCTGGACATATTTGTAGCCTCTTCTGATCTAAAACTAGGACTTGTACATCAACTCACAACACATCAGTCAACAAGAAAGAAATACAGGCACACTCATTTAATTGATAGAATTTAATCTATATTATGAAAAGTGAATACATATAATAGCTCTTACTGATTTAAGAGACAAACAAAAAGCTTCCTGCAGGTTGAATCTTTGTGAGTTATAAAAACAAAATCCATTTACCTATCTTTGACACTCTAATAAAAAGATAAGATTATGATTCTTGAGAATTATATAGATGATAAACACAGAAAAGCTAAAAGACAGGGAAAATACAATAAATAAAAAACCATAATGCAAAAAGCCAGGACAGTAAGCATGTCTAACAAGAGATCAATAAATTATGGTATATCCATAAAATCAAATATAACATAGCCTTGAAAAATCATGTTTTCAAAGAATACCTACTGACATAGGAGAATGTTTAAGACATAATTTAGTGAGAAAAGCAGGATGTTAAACTCCATAAAGAATATAACACCAAATTTAAAAAATAATAATTACGCTAACTACACACATATATGTAAATAAATATGTGTATATACATTATGTGTGTGTGCACGTGTGTGTGTGTACATGTACATACATGTATGTGACTGGAAGAAAAATGCACTAAAAATAATATTAACTGTGCTTATGTCTGCATGGTGGGGTAATGCATGATTTTAATTTTTTTTCTTACACTTTTCTATATTTTGTAAATACACATGATTTAATTTTAAAATTAGAAACAAACTATATAAATAAATATTTTTAAGGGAAACATAGTCATTAGGAAAATGGACTCTATTTTTACCTAAAAGCTTGTTCTGTAAATAAACTCCTACCTAGCTATGATATTGATGAGTGAATGTGTGACATTTTATGTGGAGAATTGAGGTCTAACTTCTCAAATGAATTTTTTTCTTTGCTCCATTTGAAAGCAATCTGAGCAGCACTCCCGGGATGCCATCTCTCCTCTCCCAGCAGGACCCTCACCGCCAGCGCTGGATAACTGCTCAGATGAGATGGGGACCTTTCTGGTGTCCACTCCCTGACAGCTTTGAAAATTATTTAGGTTCTATCATGATGGATACTCTCTGCCTAAAATGATGGATGGGCGGCATCTGAAAAAGGACGACATGAAATTTGAAAAATGATACGAGTGCTGGTGGACAGACTTTTTTTTAAAAGAAAAGTTGACATAAGTTTGAAATATAGCATGAAAGGAAGTTCTACCATTTTTCTCTCTTGGAAGAAGTCAGTAGCAGTCCTGTATCAATATGCGTTTTGGGGAAGAAAACCTATATTCAAGTTAAAATGAATTCTTTTCCCTTCCTTAAAAAGTACATAGGGTAAGCGTTAGGAGCGAATTTGTTCATTCACTCACTCAACAATTTGTTGGGTGCCTGGTATATGGAGGCTATCGGATAGAGCTAGGGATTTAAGATGAATTAGACACAGGTCCTGCCTCTGGGGATCTCAGAGCCCAGTGAAGAGACAGATGAGTAAACAGATCATTATAATCCAATGCAGTATGAAGGAAGAGAGAAATATGTAGAGGTCGGTAGGGAATCCTGAAGGAATGGGACAAAAGCCAGTCTTGTATGGGGAGGAAGGGTGTCAGAGCAGTCTTCTCTGAGAAGGTGATAAAAAAGTAAGTTAAACTATTTTACTTTCTCAACAATTCTAGACCACCTCTTGGCTGTGGGTTGGGCTGTGCCCAGAGAATTTCAGTTCCTTCAACAGATTAACATTCAAATGTTCCACCAACCTCAGAAAAGCAAGAATTTATCCCAAAGGTGAGCTACCGTCTCTCCCTTTTCCCCTTTCTTCTCCCCCACAATTATATAATACAAGCTGATGTCATCAAGGTATTTGTTTTCCTGGTTGGGAGGTACAGGCCTGTGCTCATATTCCCTCAGGTGTTAGGGTTTATTGTAAGAATACAAAAAGGAGTAAGGGAAACAGGACTTGCCTCACATCCAGGCCCCAAGGACATACAGTGGCATCCAACAGGAGCCCCGGGAATGCCATGGTGGCTCTGGGAGATGTGCCCTCCAAAGCTGGCATCTTCCATGCTCTACCCTGCGCTCTGACATAGCACTGCCTCAGCTACTCTTAGCCTCGATGGACCGATTCTGCACTTTCTACTTTCTAGTTGCCAATTCCGGGCCTCCTGGGCCTCCCGGGACCCTCGCATTCCCTTCTCTCTGTACTGATCCACTAGTCTAATTCAAGTTCAAAGTATCTCTAGTCTTTGTAGCTAAAAGACCTTGACTAGAAGCACATACCCACACAATACAATGTGATCTTTTTATATCGATGTTTAAAGTATTTTTATTTTTTAAAGCATGTGTATAAGTACAAAATATAAAGGTTTTGAAACTCTAATATCCTACTAGCCCAAAACAGAAATATGCTTAGGGAAGTAATTACCTTTGTTTAAGAAAATGCTTTCACTTGAGGGTATGGGTAGCCATAGTGGATCAAACAAAAGATAGAGCAAAACTTGATGGCATGATACTATTTATATTTCAGTTTGCCCCACCAGGCTATGAACTCCTGGAGAGCTGGGGTCATATCTATGGAAATTAATAAAAGAAACCTTAACTAGATTGGAGTTGGGAAGTCCCGTAGAAGGAACTCTCACATCCTATCATACATCTTCAATTACACCAAACAGGAAGGGACTGATGCTTGCATCTCGGACAGGAAATAAAACTACTTTACCACCAAAGGAAGATTTCTCTCCCCACCTGGCAACAGCCCAGCCAATGAGAAATGCTGCAGCTCAGCCAATGAGAAGCCAATGCTACCCTGCACCCCCCAATGAACTTCCCAATGAACTTTCATTTAGAACAGCCCCTCCCTACTCCCCTTTTTTCTCTATAAAAGCAAATCCCCTCCTTTCTTTTCTGGATTTGCCTACAATCCCAAATTGCAAATCCCAAATTGCAATTCTTTTTGCTATTCCTGAGTAAATTCATTTTGAGGATAAAATAACAGGCAAATTTGCTTCTTAAGTTGAATCTCTTACTCACTCTTGCACCTCATCCCTCAGTACAGAACAGTCTTCAATACCATTTGCACTACAGAGTCATTAAACATTAGTAAATACAGAAAGTCCTGCTGCCCTCACCCGAGGATGCCACATGGAGCCGCCCATAAAGAAGCACTCAGCTGCAGGTCAACGCCTGGGTTCCAAACATCTGCCCTTGTGACCTTTGGTTGCAGCTCACACTGAAAGCACTGTTTGTTACTCTGACCACGTCATCTTGGTAAGAACCATCTCTCCTCTAGCTGAGAGTCACATGAGCCTTTTGTTGAACCTGTTTTGGCTACCCTGGAGCATCACCATGTATATCTTTGAGGTCCCCCTCCCAGCACCACAAAATGAATTTCACCAACTCTACAGAAACTACAAGTCTGAATATCCCAAACTATGCCCTCTAAATTTGGTGATGATCAACCCAGTTTGGAGGATCCATCCATCCAGCTGTTATTATTTAATGCTGTAACCAGCAGATAGAAAATTCCATTTATTCCTACAGATCAAATGATTTTGCAAGAGGAGCAAGAAGCCATCAAAAAAGAACAATTTTTTAAAAAATAATGCAAGGAAAGAAGGATAAAGAGAGAAAAGAAAAAAAGAAAAAGCAATGGAAGAGGCAATCTTGGGCAGACAACATAGAGTCCTCCAGCCATGATCTCAGCAGTGTCCAGTCTTTGGGGTTACAAGGGGCAACCCTGAGTGGGTCTTTGGACACATTTGGGTCTCACTATTAAATAGATATCACTAAAACCCTGATACTTACTTCATGGAGGACTAATAAGGGAATTTATACAAAGTGCCTTGAAGGTACCTAGTGCATAATAAATGCTCAGAAGATATTAATTATTGCTGTTGCTCTTACTACCACCTAAGAATATCAAAGGATTTATTCTTGACATTTTTCTCATGGTCACAAATATGGAACCTTCATCTTGAGATGACTGGAGAATGTTTTAAAATCCTCTTGGTGGTTCTTGGCCAAAACAGATAGGATCCCTGAAGGGTGATGTTTAGAACTGATGTTTATTTATCACCATGACTTGGAGGCCTCTATTGTCATGTAACGCCAGGGTACAGGATGCTAAACATCTTCGCATGTACAGGACAGTCCCTCACAGTAAAGAACTGGCCTGCTCCACGGGCCAATAGTGCTCCCCACCATGAGAAACCCTGAGCCAAATGCCCCTCCAAAACCATCTGAAAGCCTCCATATGCTCTGCAAGTTGCCAGCCTTCCAAATGGTGTCACATCAAATGTTCGCTATTGGGTGTAGCAGGCTTTTCTGTGGGTGGCAATCTAGTTAGCTAAGAGTGCCAGGGTGAAAAGAAATTTGCAAGAAGAGGAAGGGGATTGGAAGTGAGTACAATTAAAAATAGCTTCCCATTTTTACCAGACCCTGATTCAATTTCTCCCTTGTAGTACGGCAGGCACTATAAATCAGGATTGCAGAGGCTGGCTCTAGTTTGGAGGCGCTCCTCTTTTCCCAGTCCATTTTCGGCTTGGTGTAGCACCATTTAGAAATAAAAACAAGAGGATGTACGTCTCATCACGTTTTGCAAAGACAAAAAATAGTTCCCAGCATGAAGAGGCAAAGAGATGCCAAATTTCAGTCTCAAATGAAATTTGTTCCTCGCTAAAATTCACTGAAAATGGCCATCTATATTGGAAACTATAATTTACACTTCACTATGGATGTGACAGAAAAAACCTAAAAAGAGTTTTGGAAAAGACAGCAGATGAGGGGGCAAAAACAGAGAAAAATAGACTGAGTCTATTTTTCCTCCTGGTTCCTATTTTTCTTCTCTTTTTCATTTTGGTTTTTAATCAAAATGCTCAAATATTTCTTTTAATGAATTGAATGGATCATAGAAACCGTTGTTCTAATTCATCTTAGGATCCATTCCTCGCTTTTTATACTCCCTCCATCCCAAATCCAGGGCAATGCACTCTCTTGATCCTCTGCTCCAAGGTTCTGTGAGGGTTGCTATAACTCACTCAACCACGATGTATTAAATTAACATCCATGTTATGCCAAAAACGTGAATGCTCACACTATAACATATTAACAGAAACAGAAGATACACGTCTGTCCTTCCAGCCCCTGCAATCCAGCTTCGGAATGAAGACATACCAAGGCCGTGTACATCCACTCAACGAATAAATACCTATTATGCTGTTGTGCCGGGCCCTGTGCCAAATGCTAGAAACAATGCTGTGGACCTGATAGGTATTTCCTCTTGTCCTCATGGAGCTTACAATCTAGATGGGGAAACAGACCATCAATAAGTAAACAAATCACTAAACATGTGATCAGAGCTATGAAGGAAACGGTTGCAGTGGTAGAGAAGTAATGAAAGATGGTAGAGGAATTTGTGTGAGGAGAGAACAATGAAGAGCAGATTTACTATATAAAGACAAAGGCAGGTAAGAGTTGGGGCTGGGGATTCTAGGCAGAGAGGAAAGCTTGTGTGTAGGTTCTAAGTTGGACAAGAATTCTCCTAGTTCAGGGGAAGGCCAATGGGGCAGGACAGGAGCACGAGACAGGTCATGAGGGAGGCAGGAGTCAGACAGAGTACAAAAGGAAGCCAATGACAGCGGTAAGTGGGGCTAACAACCTCGCAACCACAGCTTATGTGTCATGAAGGTGTCTGCTGCCATGTAGAACACAGAGGACAGGGAGCTGAGAGTGTTTGCAGAAACTGGTTCTCCATCAGTCCAGGAGAGCGATGATAGTGGCTTGCAGTACCCAATTTCTGGAAGGTGATACAACACATGTGCACGGGTGTGAGATGCATCTTCCAGGTACCAAAGACAGGACTTGCAAGTTGGGAAGAAGAGGAATCAAAGGGAACTCTCAGGTTTCCAGCCCGAGGAAGTGCTGGCAAAGCTGAGACATTGAAGGACAAGTTCAGAAGCGAGCTGGGTGAATTGGGAAGGAAATGGTGTTGCAAATATTTGGGGACTAGAACATGTGGCAAGGTTAGCAAACGCATGTAGTGCAGGGGGCTTTATCATAGCGTTTTGGAGGGGCTTGTGAGCTGGGAGGAAGAGGAAAGTAGAAGTCTGAGGTAGCGAGGGCTTATAAGGCATGGAAACTCTACCAAATGCTAAACTCCCCATTTCAATCAACTCAACCCCTTATCTGCACCCAAGGTGAGTCGCAGCACCTGAACACATAATAGTTAAGAACATGGCTCTGGAGTAAGAGTGCGGACTGTATTGAAGTTCCATCACTTACTGGCTGTTCTCTTTGTTTGTTTGCTTGTTTGATTTTGACAGTTTTTAATTCACTGGTATTGGCATCTCAAATAGCTTTTGGAACCATTTTGTCAACAGTACTGAAATGACGGCCTTCTTCACCAGATACCTTGTGTATTTTGGGAGGCTCAGTGAAACAACCTGAAGCACCTCCGTGGCCCCACCAAGTCTCTGGGCTGTGGGAAGAGTAAAGATGAGCTGTCCACTGGGTCTTGGGCTCAGAGGGACACTGTCCTTTGGCCAGCACAGGTTAACCCAGCTCCTTCGCGTCTGTGTTGCAAATCACGTACCACAAGTCTTGTGCATCACTGGCAGCCTACCTTATCACCTCCGCTGGGTACCAATCCTTCTGCTCCCCAGGGAAACCGAACTCAGTGTGCATCAGCGGTGTGAATTCTCCGTGCCTCAGTTTCCTCATCTGCACAATAAGGGTGATAATAGTTTCTGCCATATAGAGATGTAACGAGCATTCTATGTGATAACGTATGAAATGAGCTTAACCCAGTGATTGGCACACGGAAAGAGTTCAGTAAACCTTAGTGACTGTTATTATTTTCTTTATTATTTTTACAAATGCTGCACCTTTCAAATGGCCAAATCTGTTTTTCTATGGTTGGTACCTGTCAGGGCTTATTCTGAAGAACCTTGAGTATCAGGGACTCACTAATGTTTTATGATATTTTACCTCATTTTATGGTAGTCATTTCTGACAAGACCAGTATGACATAAACTGCCATAAAGCAAAGCAGAGCAATCATACAAATGACCGTAAATCAAGGGGCGCAACCGAAAAGGGTCATAAAAGGAAGGAAATTGAGGGAAACAGGAGCGAGGGATAGTGTGAAGTTGGAAGCTGGCAGCACAAACTTTGAAAGAGTAGAATTTCAATTGAGAACAAACTCAAAAAAAAATTAGATGGATGTCTTCAGGGGTTGTTTAAATTTCACATACACATTTCCAGACAAATATGTGCACTTTCATGGTTTCAAAGAGAAATACATTATTTCATGTCTTACTCTGTTATGCATTTTTTATTGAAAATGCTATTTCTAATCCTATCAGTGTGTTTGGGATCCATATTGGACTTCAGAGATTTTTAGAATTCACAAGACTAGGAAATATTTTTGCAGTTCAGGAACTATTAATGTCCCCGGATTCTTTTGGAGCCCCACTGGCTTAAAGAGATTTCTTAATAAGTAGAATTTTTTTCTTTTCTCTTTTCTTTTTTTAATATTTCTTTAATATTATTTTTTTCTGGAGATTACTATAATGAATAAAGACTCAGAGAGAGTATATAGATTCAATGGGCTTAGAATAATTCTGCTCAGCTATGTATGGACAAACAGGACAGATGCATGGAAAGATCAAGTAACAATGTTTTCAACCCTTGTTGAGTAGACTTGGCTCAACTGTTAAATGAAAGACCATTGATTTGGACCAATTTCTGATTATAACTTTCCCAGTTGTTTTAAGATAATTCGGGTAATGAATAAAAACTAGATGGGAAGAAGACAAACATGTAAAATTTTACCCTCCATTTTTGTCACAGAGAAAATATTTGTGGCCGAATATCGCTCCCATCCCAATGGGGTATTTGAAAATATACACAATAGATCCTGTTCTAGTGATGTAAAAATCAAATCCTCTTTCAGATGTGTTAAAGATTGGCCCAGCTAGAAGAATGCTTTGGTTTAAATGCCCTAAAAGTGAACAATCCTTTTACAACATAATCACTCTCCTTCCAAATGTGTACAGTTTATTCAAGTTAAAGTGTATGTATTCTGGAGTTTCCAAGAAGCAGAGCCAACTTGCTTTTCAAAATACATTGATCTTCCAAGGCTTGATCCATCCCACGCTCCAGCGTAGACTTAACACACAAATGCCAGGCTTCTCCCAGGAACCACACTTCTGCCAGTGTGAGGGCTGGTGCACAAGACAACGAATTAGTATCGGGAAGTCCAGACTACACGGCAGTGAATTCTGTGTCTCCTTCACGGATGTTTCAGGGACCTCGGGAGAAATGAGGTGACTCTGCCCTCAGCTTTTCACCTCTGCATTCTTAGATGCCCCTTTTAAAAGAAGTTGTGAGTTTTCTTTCTTTATGCTTTTATCATCTTCAGGTACTTCCACTTACATTTTTTATTCTAATTCTCACATAAGAACTTCCCAATATTGTGGGTCTTGTTTTTTTATTTGCTTATTTTATTTGGTTTATCTCTTTGATACTTAATCACCCAATATGGTCTCCCTTCTATTTGGTTAGAAATGGCATCTCTTGGCCCAGATATGGCAGTATATCTTAAAGAAATATTTGGACAACCAAGCAAAATTGATTTATAATTATTAAAAAAATAGAAACAGGGGCCGGCCTGGTGGCATAGTGGTTAAGTTTGCATGCTCCGCTTTGGCGGCCCAGGGTTTGTAGGTTCGAATCCCCAGAGCAGACATATGCACCGTTCGTCAAGCCATGTGTGGTGGTGTCCCACATGTAAAATAGAGGAAGATGGGCACAGACGCTAGCTCAGGGCTAATCTTCCTCAGGAAAAAGAGGAGGATTGGCAACAGATGTTAGCTCAGAGCCAATCTTCCTCACAAAAAAATAAATAAATAAAATAGAAACACCCTAAATGCCCATTGAAAAAGAAATTTAATTTAATTATGGTACCTCCATTTGATAGACTACTATGTTGAAGTTTTAAAGGATATGAAAGAATAGCATGTACTGATATTTATATAGAAAAAGATATACTCACACATACATATCTTAAAAATCTGGCAGTGTATACACAAAACTGTTATCAATGGTTATCTCTGAAGTGTGGGCATTTCTGAGGAAATTTTCATTTTCTACTTTTTACATTTCTTTATTGGGTAAGCTCATATAATGGGCATATATCATATGGGTATGCGGGTTTTAAAAGATACTTCTATTTTGGGAAACATGTTAAGTTCCCATTTTTATTTGCACACACAAACACAGACATAGAATATTAATGGCAGTTATCTCTGAGGAGTGAGAATATTAGGGATTTTTATTTTCTTCATGATTTTTTCTATTTTCCCAATTTCCTATAGTGAACATATATTAATTTTGTAATATGCGAAATTTAATTTTCTTAGAAATGCCCTTAAAATAAAAGAAAAAAAAAGGAAAATGAAAAAAAGAATGAAATGCCAGCTCTCCTACTTATATCTCTCCCTTCCTGGAAACCAAGTGGCCAGAGACTTAGAATGTCTGTTCTCCACAACATATATACCAAGTGAAACAACTGTGACAAAAAGAGTGAGTGAGTACGAGCCTATACAGTTCATTTAGAGTAGCAGATGGACAGTCACCCTGGTTGGAGGCACATTTGGGGGTAATTTCCAGGCCCCCTTCCCTATTCTCCAGCCTCAGTCTCTACTGAGGTTAAAAAGGCAGAGCCCGGGCAGCCACGTTTGTGGTGTGTGCCTCTCCTTCCCAGCGGTAGCACATTGCACTGAGAATGGACCAGCAGCCTACTGGAGCAGACACACAGGAGAAAGAGAAGCCCAGAGACAAGGCGGCCTCCGAGGGAATAAAACAGAATAGAAGCGTCTAGCCCCAAATTCTGTGGGGAATTGTCATTTCCAATTATGGGTTCCTTTAGGCTTTCAATAAAATACTTTCACCTTCAAAGGCTTTCAAGAGTTTCTGTTCCAGAAACTCCCTCTAAAATGCCAGTACCACAAGAAGGACTTGTCCTTCTTGGTCATTATTGCGTCCTAGAACAGTGCCTAGGATTTTGCAAGTACTCAATATGTATTTATTGAGTGAACTAATGAACCAAAGGACTTAATGAAAATAGTCTTGAAGCTCCAAAGTGGGGCAGAGTGGGGCACAGAGAGGAAGAGTAATTTCATTTTTGAAAATCTACCAGACGACAGGATACAAATGGCTGAGACCGTTCATTGGGAGGCAATTGGGATGCAAAACATTCTTGAAAATTTTAAATAGACTTTAAAGTCTTCATGATCAACATCATCTATGCCTAAATGACATCCTTGCAGAAGCATTTGGGTGGCTTGGGTGAACGAGTTTGCTCTGCCCAGTTCTGAAAGTCAAGGGAGCTTTTGAATTGAGTGCGTGCTATACAAACACATAAGCACTCCAGAAGCCCATGTATATGCAACGAAACTGAGAGCTGCTCTTTTTCCAAAGAAGTAGCCTACATTACCCAAGAAGCAGAGCCGCAAATGATTTCTGGAAGGAGCAGGAAAACAGAATGTGCTCAAACAGCACAGCAATTTAACCCACTCCAACAGATAAAACATCATCCTAAAAAAACATCTGACTTCTCTTTCCTTCTATATCCCGGTAGGTGTGTTTGAGACGATCCAATTTTATGTTGAACAACCATAATTGAGAGGAAACATAAAGATATGAGTCTGGGGCAGAACTCTTATCGATTGCCTTGACAGGCAAAAAAGACAGAAATAAAGTGTCAACAGTAGCATGCAATATTATAGAGACTGTTTTACATCTGTTTTGCATAATGCTCTTTCTGGCCTTTCTTCCCTGTCCACAAAGATTTTTCTTTTTTTTTTCCCGGTCTTTCAAAATAAATTCTAGAGAAGAAAAGGCAGGTGTAGAGAAAAAAATAATAAACCCTATACTTTATATTGTTTCTTGGCTTAACTAATATGAATCATTTTCTGAGGTAAAAGGGCATTTATGATGATGATGCGTTTGTGGCTACATTGCTCGAGAAAATAAAATAAATTAACAGAAGGATAGCAGGGGGAGGGAGAGGCTGACGTCTGAGTTTTTGATGCAGTTTTTGCATCCTCGTTATTACACTGTCTTTTTGTATTACTTTTGATTTATAATGTAATCGGAGAACTATAGAAATGTTAATGGCAGTAGTGCAGCTTTAAGGATGACAAAGTTGTTTACTAATTATTGCCTTTAAATTTGGTTAATTATTGAAGCATTAACTCTCCCGGTGCATTTCAGATGGGACCACCATTGGGGGAAGTCAGGGTGAAATGTATTGTCTAGCTAGAAAGGCAACTTTCATAATTTTGTTGTAGTTCTCCCTTGGTTGACCTTTTAAAGGAAGGGACAGATTGTAAATTAAAATTCTCTGCTCTAGGGTTCAGTAGCAAACCTTAAGGTGAGCCATTACATTTTGCTTTGTATTTAGATGAGAAATTGTTGCTCCTGTCTGCACTTTATTTCTTCCAATATGTGCTGCTCATTATCTTAAGGGAGAGACTGAGAATATTGCAATGATTATTAGTGAGGCTGGTGATGAGGTTACTGAACCATTTGGAGTTGACTTTCCTTTTGTGATGCATAATTATAGGGGTTTATTTACAGTCTTTTTTTTTTTTTTTTTTGCTTTTTAATGATTCACGGTTTTATTCTTTGTTCTCTCCCCCGTGAAGGGTATGATTTCTCCATTTTTAGTATGAATTATTATTTGCAGTGCTACACAATTCCCTGGAATGCTAGAATTAAAGAAAAATTTTCAAAACTAAATAAATAAAGAGCTAACCTCACTACAGTAATGTTCTCAAAATCTGGATAAAGCCTACCAAAAAAGGAAGGCACGGAGCCATTATTCAACTAACACGTTTCCCACTAGTACGGCAATCTTGGGGCATATTATGTTGTAAAACATCTTATTCCCCTTCTAACTTCTTAAATTGCCCCAGATGTTCTTTAACCATAAAGAAATGTAATGATAATATTTTTAAAGCTGCATCATCTGTTTCCATATCTGACTTCCCTGAGATGTGCCAGTTAGTTTGGGAAGTTTGAATCAGAAACGAGTTGATGATATGGTTCGTTTGCACATACACAGGGATGAAAGACATAGTGAGCATCACAGTGTCAGAGACTTACTAACTACCTCACTTTAGCAGAGAACTATTTTAATGCGCTGTGACATAATTTCCTCATCCACAAAACGGCAATGATGATAATGCCAACCTGATGGGTTTTTGTAAGGATTAAATTTATTCATACATATAAAATATTTATAATCCAATACTGGGCACATGATAAGTGCTTAATGAAGGTAAACTATTATCTCCTAAAGTTTGCTAATCATCCCTTTGATGGGTGCAAGATGGTTTGGGGTGATTCATAGAGAAATTTTTATTTCAATGTTTAATGTGTATCAATTAGGATGCCCTTGGCTATGAATAGTAGAGATTATTTATGAATAATAATTTTCAACCAATAAGAATTTTAAAATAAAAATTGCCTTAAAACAAGAATTGGCAAACTACAGCCCACAAGCCAAATTTGAACCACTGCCTGTTTTTATATGGCCTGAAAATCAAGAATGGTTATAAAAACCATTTGATAAATATATGCAAACAATTTGGTGATATGCAGCACTAAAAAATAATAATAATTCCATTCTCATTAGTTAATCTGTATTATAAAAAATATACTCTATTATTATTATTATATTTTGAATTTCATTAATAAATGGTGAAAATTTGTTTTGCCTCTTGTTATACAAATACCTATATAATATCCTTGATTTTTGCCTCTTGGCCTCTAAAGCCTAAAATATTTACTATCCAGCCCTTTACTATTCTCTCATACAGTAACAGGTCCTGACGTAGAGCAACTGTCAGCTGGTTAAGAGAGTGGTTCTATGATTCATCAACAGCAAGATTCTTTCCATGTGTCCATTCTCCCATCATTAATGTGTGATCTCACCTGCAGGCTAGCTTCTTTCATGGTCGCAAGGTGAGTTTCTGCAGCTCCAGAGATGCAGAAATATTCTCTTCTGATGTCTCTTTAAGAAGAAGAAAACCTTGGGGGCCAGCTCGGTGGCATAGTGGTTGGGTTCACATGCTCTGCTTCGGCGGCCCAGGGTTCATAGGTTTGGATCCCAACCTGAGCACCGCTTGTGAAGCCGTGCTGTGGCAGCATCCCACATATAAAATGGAGGAAGATGGGCATGGATGTTGGCTCAGGGCCAATCTTCCTCAGCCAAAAAAAAAAAAGAATAAGAAAACCTTTCCCAGAAATCCCCAGACCTCTCTTTATCGCTCATTGGCCAGAATTGGGTCATATGACTACCCTGAACCAATCATTGGAGAGAGGAATAAGATTTTGATAACTGGCTTAGACTAATTAGGTTCTACTTTCTCGAACTGGGAATGTGGTCAGCTTTCCTTGAAGCACATGACTGCATGGAGGAAGGGTGGATGGATAACCCATCACACTGGGGTTCTGTTAGAAAAAAGGAAGGCAAAACATGGATGATGCAGAGGCAATCTATAGTTTACTTCTTCAAATATGTATTAAGAAAATCTAATAGTAGCACATGAATCATGCTTTCACAGCTCTTATTACTTAGGATAAGGCTAAGAGTTTTTTTTAAGTATTTAAATAAAATATGTCAAATAAGATTATGGTAAGAAAAAGGTCATGGAAAAAATTAGCAATGTGGTACACAAGATGTTAAATCACAGAATGACTAAGATTTAAGCAATTCTGCATGTTGGCCATTGTTTAAGCTATGCTCTGTGCTTCGGAACCCCTATTGATTCTTCAAAACACAAATCAAATGTTATCTCCTCATTAGAGTATTCCCTGATCTCCTCCTATTATTTTTACGCACATGTGGGAATGGTTTCTCCCAGAGCACTCCCAGATATGGTTTCTTATATCTCTTACAACAAGGGCCATGTTGTACTATTTGCGTATCTACTCCTGATCGGGAACACCCTATTTATCATTCAGCCATTCATCACACACTTGTTGAGCACCACTTACATGGCTCATGGAGAATATTTTTATATTTATTTCTAGGCTAGCAACTAAGGCATGACGTATGTGAGATGCTTAAGACATGTTTGTTGTACAAATGAAGGCAGAACTGATTGATCAAATAGTTTCATGAATTGACAGTAACTACCTATATAGGTTTAGCAAAGGAGGAAAACACATTTTGAACACCGAGCACTTTAACAATTTCATATTTAACTCAAAACGAAACTGGCCAACCTCATAAAATCTCTGAAGATTGCATCACTTTTAGAAATAGGCTCAGACAAAGAAGTCTCTGGAGTGGGACTGGATTAACACACGGGTACTTGGAGCTAAGGCTTTTTGCCCCCCAACCATTAGCTCTTTATTGTTTTACTCTAAGAGTGTCTGTTACTTTCCTTCTTGTAAGAGAATCCAAGAAAAACTAAAGAGGGACTCCCCTCAACATTGAAAAATAATTTTATTTCTAATTTGTTTGAATAAAATTTTAAAAATTAAAATTTGATCACTTTGCTACCTTACTTGGTAGTAATGACATCTCCTTTCTCTCAGGATAAAGGCAGAAACCTTCAGTATGGCTTGCACAGACCCAGCAAATTCGCCTAAAGCTGTCTTTCTTTCCAATATCTGGCCCCTCACTCTCCTCCTTTCTATGCTACAGCCACACTGGGTTGCTTGCTGTATTTCAAACATGAAGCTGCTCCCACCTCAGGACCTTTGCTTATGTCTTCCCTCTGCTCCAAACGCTCTCCAATTCCTATTCACCCTTGAGGTCTCAGGTTAAATGTTACTTTCCCGGGGAAGCATTCCTGGTCTCGCCAGCTAGACCAGGATCCCATATCACATGTTCTCCATATCATGTATCACATATCACTCCCATATCACAATTCATCTCTTGTGTAATTATGTGTTTGATTTCTTTTTCCCCATAAGAAAAAAGGTTAGGACCATAAGGTTAAAGAATTGTGTATGGTGAACTGCTGTCTCTGAACTGTAGTGCTTAGAGTAGGGTCTGGCACACAGTAGGTCCTCAATAAAAATTGGTTGAATAAACAAATAAATGAGCCTGTCCATAGAGCAGTAAGGTCACTGCCTGGGCCAATCAAAATTCTTCCAGGATCACAAGAATTCCAAAGTCATTTTCTCATGACAATAAATACTCATTTCTGCATTTACTCAACAAATATTTGTTGAGTACATGCCATGTGCCAGGATTCTTGTCATCGGTGGAGATAGAGCCATGAACTCAATGGCCAAGACCCTGGCCTCATGGAGCTGTCATTCTAGCCGAGAGACCAAAAATGAACACATAGCAAATAAACACATAACAAAATATCAGATAACAACACAAACCATGAAGAAAGCCCTAGAATTTTCTCTGAAAATACGTTTGTGTGGTCGTGGTGTCCTTTTCCAAAAATTGACTTCCTTTGCTATGAAAAATAACAGCCACCATAAATTTAGCAAGTCTCTGAGCTTAGCTCACCTCGGAATGACTCTTCACACCAGCGAGTCTGTTTACTTGAGGTTCTCTTTGCTGAGTGGGAAACAGACAACTAATAATATATTTCAGGGTTAATTTAACTTTTCAAATTACAAATTCATCTAAAGCGCCATCCACCACCGGGCGATAACTCATGGTGCTGCCAGATTTTAAGTACTGTAGCAACGGGCTGGTGTTCAACTCCTTACACACACTTCTTAAAAGATGGCTACCCTGGGGTTTATATCAAGCCTACATAATCATATATTGAAGGTTGGCTTATTTATTTCCATGTTTCTGAAGTACCATTTATCATTTCTCTAAGATGGCCGGTGTGTTACATAATTAATAAAACACAGGAGCATAAGAAGAAGGCCCAGAGAGAGAGATTCGGGCAAACACTGAGAAATGGTGTCACTTTTTGGTACCAGTGAAACTCTCAGTCTTCAGAAGATCCATTCTTAAATGAAGCAATATGAAACAATCATTTTTCTTTCTTTTTCTTTTCTGTCTTCTCCCTTTCTGTGTTTGCCAAGCTTAGATGCCGGTCAGCGCTAATTTTTTACCAAGAAAAGGAGTGCACGCAGAGGGAGAGGTAAGGAGTAGTGAATAAAATCATTAACTCAATTTCTCACTGTTTTGCCTCTGGTGCTCGCCGTCCCTGCAGGTTGTAGCTTGTCTGTGGTTCTGACCCAGTTCTTAAACCCTTCGTCTGGTACTCCACCAATTAATCTAACGGTTCATTAATTGCAAACATCTGAAATCATTAGAAGCTGATTGAGCACAGAAGCATCAAACCTTCCAAAGCTGTAACTGCTTAACGAGCAAATGGGCTCATTGCAGAAGAATGTCGATGTTTATAGTAGATGTAACCCAAACTCGGGTGTTCATTGACACATTGTTCCATTTGTATACAACCACCCTGGCATCTATCTGTTCAAGAGAGCATGATTTATCCAGTGTTATATCCTGGAACTGACAGGCCAAAGATTAGAGCTTAACCCAGATGAAAGGCGAGGCTGTGTGTATTTCTAAAACAAATATTTAGCATCTGACAAGCTCTGGTTAATATTAATTCATGATAGAAAGCAGTCAATTTAAGCTCAGTTCATGCCAAAATCTATTTGGATTTTGTAAATCATTTTTCAGGATTATAGTGTAGAGAATCAGACAAAAAGGAGACTTCCCTAAAATTAGAAATCTGCGGATCTGCAGAGAGCTTTCAGAAAGCATCCAGCCCGGAGTTATAAATGGGCAGCCCACAAGCATGAAATCCTCCTGCAGGTGTGCTTTCTTTGACTAGCACGGTGTTCTAAAATAATCATTTTTAATTACTTTCCAAGTCTGAATTTCCGACTTTTCTTGCAGATCTAGCAATACTCTGTCCAGGTTCCCGCCAGGCAGCAGTCAGCAGGAGCCAAGAGGAGGCTGTCCCTGTGGAAGAGACACCTGCTTGCCATTTGGCCAGAGCCCCAACTCTCCCTACTATTTATACTTTCCCACTTACACCTGCCCACTGCTGATCTGACAGGTGAGGAAACCAACATCTAGAAAGGCAGGATTGTCCCGGGACACGCATTTGGTTAGTGTCAGAGCTGGAACAAGAACCCAAATCTCCAGATTCTACTTCATTGTTTATTTAGTTAGCATCACTCAATGCCATTCCACACTGATGTGCACATGGTTTTTGGAAGAAAAATTTCAACGTGGTGTTTAGGGAGTTTTCAAAGGCCACAGAGCTTGCCTGGGTCATTAGCGTTCTTATCAATCATGCTTCATTACAGCACACGGATGTTGTCACTTCTAGGAAATCTGAGTAAGTGTCGTTTTGCAAAACTGCAAAAATCCATTAAGACATTCCCATCTTTATGCACGTCTAATTTGGGTGGGCAGTAACTTTCTGCATTAGGATATTGACATCCTTACCTAACCTCGTGCCAATTCTGGAGCTACAGTCTCCTATACAGGAGTATTCCAAACTGTGTCTACACACTGTTCTCCTTAATATTCGGAGCAGTCTTCAAAGATAAGTTTATTGTTCTCACTTTACAGAATAAGAGTTTTAGGCTCAGGAAGACTCAGCAGCTGGATCAGGATTACACAGCTTGTGAACGACAGAGCTGGGATTTCAACTCGGATATGTTGGGTTCAAGACCCTTGTCTTGCTGCCATATCCCACGCTGGCTGGCTGCTGCTGTTAAGCTTTTGCCCTATTGGCATACACAAAAATGATGCTCATAGGTCATATGTGGCTCAAAGTAAGGCGGTAAACAAATACAGGAGAGACATGCAGTTGAGAATGGGTTAAATTTTCCAATAGCATTGGTTTAAAAAATGAATTCTTTGCATTTTTAAAATGTGTTGGAAGCATATTTCTCAGTGTGCAACAAAAACATTTAGGCTTCCCTGTCATTTAGGTGAATTTTGTTTGCATGCTCTCTTCATGGAATACTGATGTTAATTTTTGGTTAAGTTTAATCTTACCAAGTATAAAGCAATTTGATAGAATAAGTAACCTTTCATTAAAGTTCAATACTGTACTTAAGGAAAATGGGACCGTGTGCATTAATTGATAGTTGACAGCTATTATTTCCATGAAAACCTTTTATAGTAAAATTTCTATTTGATGGATTGGAATTTATAAAATTTGCATTTCACTGAGCTGGATTCAACTGGAAGTACTGGGGATGTATTTCTTCTTCAAACAATATTCCATCTTTACATTTTTATTAAACATTTATTAATGGATGGAATCTTAAAGAGTACAGCATAGATTTTATTTAATAACTCAGGTTTATTAGTGCATGAACACAAGTATTTGCCCTGTATTTGGCTTTGAAAATACATGACTATTTATGAGTATATTTATCCAGAGAGACTTAATTAGTTGAGTTTGGGGCAAATTGCTTAATAAAGAATTTTATTTTATTTTACTTTATTGTTATTTTTTTTAACTCACAATAAATTACATGACTATCATTGGGAATTTTTCTTCTAGTCAACATTTTAGAAGGAAGTAATATTATCTCACATTTGGCACATTTGACTGGAATTACAAAAATGTGGAATGGAATTCTAATTCTATTCAGATTTTGCCCCACTCTACTCCTTTACAAATATGAGGTTGCTTGAGTAAAATTCAGTCTGGCATCATTAGCCAAGATTTTAACAAATGAGATAGTTTTAACATAGAAGCTATTTTTCTCCCATTTATTCTGATCAAAATATCAGCAAGATTTCTCCTGGTTTTCTATAAAGCACTCATGTTGAAGTTGTTATTGCCATTTAAGAGATGGGGGGGTTGGGGCCAAGGGCAGTGAGATTACTTGAAATTAAACAAATTCAAGAATATGTCAAGATCAGAATCCAGGGTCTGAGACCTTTTTCCAAAATGTAGCCACCAGATTAAAAGCCTTCCTCTCGGGGCCAGCACTGTGGCCTGGTGATTAAGTCCAGCACGCTCCACTTTGGCGGCCCAGGTTCTCGGGTTTGGATCCCAGGCACGGACCTACACCACTCATCAGCCATGCTGTGGGAGCGACCCACATACAAAATAGAGGAACGCTGGCACAGATGTTAGCTCAGGGCAAATCTTTCTCAAGCAAAAAAAAAAAGGAAGATGGGCAACAGATGTTAGCTCTGAGCGAATCTTCCTCAGCAAAAAAAAAAAAAAAAAAAAAAAGCCTTCCCCTCATGCTGCTCCCTCTGCCTGGAATGTCCTCCTCTTCTCCCAGGTGGACCTGGTTCCATGACATCCTTCAGGGTTCAGGTGAAGTCCTCAGACATGACATCCTGGACCACCCAACCTAGCTAAGTGATCTGTCCTGTTACCAACTACTGGAGAGTGTGTGTCACAGGTGACAATTATATAGTTATCTGAGTACTTTTTTTTTTAAACCTCTTGAAGAGCTTTTTTTTTTTTTGAGGAAGATTGGCCCTGAGCTAACATATGTTGCCAATCTTCCTCTTTTTCTTTTTTTCTCCCCAAAGCCCCAGTACGTAATTGTATATCCTAGTTGTAGGTCCTTCTAGTTATTCTATGTGGCATGCCACCTCAGCATGGCTTGATGAGTGGTGAGTAGGTCTGCGCCCAGGATCCAAACTGGCAAACCCTGGGCCACCAAAGCAGGACGTGCAAACTTAACTGCTACACCACCAGGCCAGCCCCCTGAGTACTTTTATTGTCCTATATTCCCCCATTAGACTTTTGATCTCCATGAGGGCAGGGATGTTGTCTGATTTGCTCACCCTTCTACATACTCAGTACATGGTGTGGAGGAGGTTCTCAGTGAATTGTTGAATGAATGGATGGACAGAGACTCTTAAAACTCAGAGCTCAAAATTAATTTCTGCAACCTCCAAGTAAATCTCCTGTGAGACCAAGGATTCCTAGGTGGTATAAGGCAAGTTTCTTTCTGTCTTCCAAAAATTGGAAAAGAGAAATTTTAGCCAGATATTTCCATGAGCCTCTTAAAAGTCCTTATGATATGATACAAATCAAGCACTTGAGTGCCTCTACTCAGAAGCCCCATTTATTTTTTTGATGGCCCCTGATGTGGCAACAGCCATGAATCCAAACCCATGGGGCCTAAAGTAGCTGTTTTAACCACATCAGTAAAGAAACTGTTTATTTTCTCCGTCAGTCGCACTGCTACCCCAAAAGTAATTCACCAGTGCAACTTACTAGACATGATAAAAGGTATAGTAAGATCTCCTAATGATGCCATTTATTCCTGGGACAACTTGGTGCTACATGAAGAGCATATGAGAAAATTTCATAAGAAAATAGGGCAACTCTGCAATTCCTGTGAGAACTACTCTGGTCCGGATTTAAGGGCAAACATAGCTGATGGGCGATTAAGGTGCTGTGAGCTATAAATTCCTGTCTTTTCAGGGAATTTCCCTCTTCTTCTGCTCCCTTTGAGTAAAATAGTTGTTGGGTTCTAAAGTTAGGTTTATTAATATAAAGAGATAGCATCTCACCTTATGAACTGGAAAAAACAAGAACTTACTAAGATGGACTAAAAAAATCTACTTTGAGTTCACGTAGTTCTTACAGAGGTAATCTGGTCACCAGGCCAGGGGCCAACAAATATTTTTAAGGGCCAGAGAGTAAACATTTTAGGCTTTGCAGGCCATTCAGTCTGTGTCACAACCACTCGACTCTGCCCTAACGCTGAAGCAGCTATAGACGATGCATAAACGAACAGGACTACGTGCTAATAAAGCTTTATTTATAAAAACAGGCGGCCGGCCCATGGGCCATAGTTTGCCCACCTCTGATGTAGGCTAAATTTTTGGATAAAGCCAGATTGTCTAGTGAAGAGTTAATCAGAACTCACATCTAGGCAAGTCTGAAATCTCCCAGAAATTCTTTCTGCTGCTTCCACCCATTCATGGATGCCTGAAATCACACCTTAAAGGTTCCAACTCTTTTCTTGTTAATATATGTTAATAGATATGCACCCGTGAAGGAAAAAAGTGTTGTGTAGTCACATATGTTTGGGATGCTGTATCAACAAATATAAGCAGATTTATTTATTGAAGAACTTTTTAGAGCTTTTAATATGCTAATGTGCCTTGAAAATAGGGGAAGGCAGAGCACAAGCATTTCCTAACTGTATTTGACTACAAAATCCTTTTGCGAGGGCATTTGCGGGACTGTTTTCCACCAAACACATTTTGGGAAATGCTATTTTAAGATAAAAATGCCATTTGGAAGGAGTAATAAGTAACGATAGTTATCATTTATTGAGTCTTTACCAGGTATGGTTACATATGCATTATTTCGTTTAATCCTTGCAGCCACCCTATGCATTATATCCCGCTTTATTATTAGGAATAATGAAATGTAAAAACAGGTTAAGAAACTTACAACTAGTAAGTGGCAGAACCAAGTTTAGAATGTATGTGTATTTCAGTTCAAATATTATGCAAAGTGAAATAAGTCAGAGGGAGAAGGTCAAATATCATATGATTTCCTTCATTAAGTAGTAGATAATAACAACAATAAACAAACACATAGAGACAGAGATTGGATTGGTGGTTACCAGAGGGGAAGGGGGGAGGGAGGAGGGCGAAAGAGATAATTCAGCACATGTGTGTGGTGATGGGTTGTAATTAGTATTTGGGTGGTGAACATGATGTAATCTAGGCAGAAATAGAAGTATAATGATGTACACCTGAAATTTATACAATGTTATAAACCAATGTTACTGCAATAAACAAAAAATTAAAAAAAAAAAACTCAAGGTCTTAACCTCTATTAAATCTTTTAGTCATTAACACTTCAGTTCGAAATAAGGACCTTCCCCAGAATCAGAGAATTTTAGACCAAGAGGGGCCATTGGAGATATAATTTAATCCACATACAGAGAAATGAATTTATTCCTTAAAAGAGAAAATCATAGCCCAGAGAAAGGACAGGACTGGTCCAAGGACATTAGTCCTCCAACTGCAAGATCAAAAAAATCAAAGAACATTGACTTAATCTTAGTATAATTCTCTTTCCAAAGAAGGCTTTGCCAGGATTTGCTCAGTGGAGGAAAGGGAAGGAAGATTATATTAGTCAGTGCTATTTCATTTGCAAGAAGCAGAAAACTCTGCTCATAGTGATTTAAGCAAAAGAATTCGTTGGCTCACGTAACTAAAAAGTAGGAATATATTAGGGACCGGCCCGGTGGTGAAGCGGTTAAGTGCACGCACTCCGCTCCGGCGGCCCGGGATTCGCAGGTTCGGATCCTGGGCGTGCAGCGATGCACGACTTGTCAAGCCATGCTGTGGCGGCGTCCCACTTAAAGTAGAGGAAGACGGGCACGGATGTTAGCCCAGGGCCAATCTTCCTCAGAAAAAAGAGGAGGATTGGCATCAGATGTTAGCTCAGGGCTAATCTTCCTCACACACACACGCACAAAAAAAGTAGAGATATATTGGGCTTCAGGTATGTGTTAATCCAGGAGTTAAACAATTTCACCCAGACCTGACTCCATTTCCCTGTGCCCTCAGCCAGGTTTTCTTCCTCGGGCTTTGTGTGGCATGATGACTGCTGTCAGCCACATGGCTATATTCTCCCATGTTCAAATTCAGCAGGAAAATAAAATTTCTCTTTCTCCAACAATTAAAACAGAAGTCCTGGGTCTGACTCTCATGTGATGAAATTGGGTCATGTGGCCACGACTGAACAAAACTGTGGTTAGAAGAATAATAGTCACTTAAGTTCAAACCATAAGATAACCCTCTGGATTGCCAAATATACTCTTAGCTAGGAAGCTAGAACCAGTTGCATAGAAAAAATATATTTAACTTCTCTGAGAATAATGTCAAAGGTAAAATGGATATATTAATACTTACCCTGAAGGATTGTTATGAGGATTAAAAAAGAAACAAAGTATGTAAAGCATCTACCATGGCACCTGACAGATGGTATGTGCTCAGTCAATATTAATTATTTTTCTTTATACCTTAACTACCATCAGAGATTGAATACTAATAGGATTCTCTTGCTATCCAATTCTGTTCCCATCAAAATGCTCCCAGGAAGTTGTTCATGATCTCTCTATGGATCAAGGGATCCAATACAGCCAACAGATGTTGTACACAACAAAAGAATCACAACAATGGGTTTGTATTGACAACAAGACTATTCTCAGAACTATTTCATCTCAATAAGAAAGTCTTTTCCCCCATAGAACAATTTTTACACAATGGTGATGCCTATGGAGATGTCAAGGTTATAACAGCTTATAAGAGATCAGAAACCAGATGCTGAAATGAAAGGTTGGCAAGCTTCTGCAAAAGGCCAACAGAATTACTCAGGAAGTAGAGGGAGAAAGGATGGATCCTGGAGGTACACAAACTCAGAATTGCCCGTAGCCATTTCACCTATTTTTTGACTAGAAGTTCTAAAGAATTCAACTAAATCAGTAAGTGACCAAATCAAACCACAATATCATTTAGTGACTGTTATGTCTTAGTGATACCTCTAAATGGAACATAGAATCTGCCTCATTTTCACTATCATCATTGCTCTTTACCACTAATGGGACAGGAATTTGAGATTCTGGAAGAAATTAAACATTTTTCCTACTTAACAAAAACAGCTCACCAAGAACTGTGAGAAAATCTTGAAAGGAACAAGAGGAAAACATGTTACACACCAGGGAACAAAGATGAGATCAACTACTAATTTCCCATCAGAAATAATCGAAGCCAGAAGATATCAGAATAAAATATCCAAAATGCTGAAAGGAAAAAAAAAATCAGTTAACCAAGAATTTTATATCCAGCAAAACTAGCCCCCCACTCCTTAGATATGGGCTGTGCACAGTGACTTATTTCCAAAGAGCACACTATGGAATGGGGGGAAAAGAGTAAATTTACAGTGAAGAAACCTGACAAACACTACCTCAGCCAGTAATCGAGGTTAACGTCAAGTCATAAATCATGTTGCTATTATATACTCTTGATATGATGTGTAAATGACCTGTTTATCACTGTCCTCTTTCCCCAAATAACCCGTAATCCCAGTCTCATCATGAAAAAAAATAAGACAAATTCCAATGAAGGGCATCCTATGAAATGTTTGACCAGTACTTCTTAAAACTTTCAAGGTCATTAAAAATAAGGAAAGTCTGAGAAACTAACATGGTCCAGAGAAGCCTAGGAGACAGGAGTACTAAATGTAATGTGGTATCTTGAATGGGATCCTGCAACAGAAAAAGAACAACAGATAAAAACTAGGGAAATCTGAGGGCCGGCCCCATGGCTTAGCGGTTAAGTGCGCACGCTCCGCTTCTGGCGGCTCGGGTTAGGATCCGGCCATGCTGAGCCCGCATCCCACATACAGCAGCTAGAAGGATGTGCAACTATGACATACAACTACCTACTGGGGCTTTGGGGAAGAAAAAAAAAAAAATGGAGGAGGATTGACAATAGATGTTAGCTCAGAGCCGGTCTTCCTCGGCAAAAAAGAGGAGGATTAGCACGGATGTTAGCTCAGGGCTGATCTCCCTCACCAAAAAAAAAAAAAAACTAAGGAAATCTGAATAAACTATGGACTTTAGTTAATAATAATGTATTGATGTTTGTTCATTAATTGTAATGATGTTAACATATTAATGTACGATATTAATAATAGGGTAAAGTAGTATAGGGTATATGAGAACTCTCTGTACTATCTTCTCAATTTTTCTGTAAATCTAAAACCATTCCAAAAAATAAAATCTACTTTTTAAAGTCCCAATAAATTTAAAATAACTAAATTCACACAAAATATGTCCTCTGACCATAGCAGAATTAAAATTAGAAATCAATAATGAAAACAAAACATATCAGAATTTGTGGGATGCTGCTAAAGCAGGCTTAGAGGGAAATTTATAGCCATGCATGTTTACATTTAAAGAGCAGAATGATCTAAAATCAATGATCTAAACTTTCACCTTAAGAAGCTATAAAGAAAAGAGCAAATTAAACTATAAGAAAGTAAAAGAAATAAAATAATAAAGTATCAGAGAAATACCCTTTCAAAATATACATCTTGCAAAGGACTTGTATCCGGAATGTATAAACAACATCTCAATAATAATAAGACAAAAAGACCAATAAAAAAATAGGTGAAAGATTTAAGCAGACCCTTCATAAAAATGTATATATACAATTGACTGACAAATACATGAAATGATATATGACATCATCGGTCATTGGAAAAATGCAAATTAAAACCACAATGAGATACCTATAAATCCACCAAAATAGCTGAAATAAAAATGATTGACAATACCAAGAACTGGTGAGAATGCAGAATACCTAGAGTTCTCAGATATTGCTGGTACAAATGTAAAATGATACAACTATTTTGGAAAACAGATCTGCAGTTTCTCAAAAAGTTAAAAATATATACATTTATCATATAATCTAGTAGTTCCACTCTAAGAAAAAATGAAAACCTATGGCTATATTATTTATAATAGCTAAAAAAATGAACAACCCAAAAGTACATCAACTGGTGAGTGGATCAACAAAATGTGGTATTATCCATACAATGGAATATCAGTGAACAATAAAAAGGAATGAACTATTTATTGATACATGCACCTGCTCTGAAAAAAACTTCTTAGCACATGGGATTCAAATTAAAATACGCTTTAACAGAAAGACAATAAATATCATTGAAAATAAGTACTGGTTGCAATCACTTCTGCTTTCAAGAGATGTGACATAATTCATCCTAATGAAAGGCCCCCCTCCCTTTTGTTAACTTAGGAAACTGCCTTCATAGGGTCCTTCAAGCATGAAAACTGAGGCCTTTTAAGTCATAGTATGGAAGTCAAGAGTAAAACATAGAAAGGGCTAAATACTTTCATTTAAGGAAAAAAAACGAAATTGATGGCCCTTTCCTGGTAACTCTAGAGACTGTGAGGTGAGGAGTCTGGAAGAGAAAAGAAAAGATATGGTGTTGAGAGGAGAACGGAAGAAGATCCTGAGCACCGTGCTAAGGGTTCAGAGGCTATCAGGCTGCAGGAAATTCCGTGTGACAGGAACATAGCTAAAAACGTCTGGGATCTACGATGGCTTGTACTGAAATGTTTTCATTCACTACATATTGATTGAGCCTCTACTCTGTGCCATGCTCTTTTCTAGGTACCACAGATACAACAGTCAGTTAGTCAAATAACAGATTACCAGGAGGCTACTCTCAACACTCTGAGGTTGCTTTCTACGCTGGGTTGTCATTTCCCTTCACTGCACCCTGAACTGGCAACAAAATTCTGCTACAAACAAAAGCATTGCTTTAATGGTGCATTGGAGGAATAAAGGACAACAGACGTTTTCCAGTGTGAGTTAAAACACCACCAGCAAGAACAGATGATGATTGCAGGAGGGGAAAAAATGGATAAAAACAGGCTGTTTCAGACAGACAAACTGGAGCAAAGGCTGACTCAGGAAGCCTTAGAGATACCAAGGAGGTGTCAGTAGATCTGCATTATGAAGAATGGCAGTGTGGACATATTGAGAGCTACGCGCCAATGTTTCAGTGCCCCCTCTTCTCAGAAAAATGGTAGAATTGCACGTCCCTGCCTCTGTCAAGTTCAACATGGTCCTGAGACTTGTGTTAGCCAACGGAATACGAGCAGAAGTGGAATATGTCACTTTCATGGTGATAGCCTTTGAAGAAAATGAATCAACAGCCATCTTCTTTTGTTCCCCTGCCATGGCAACCAACAACCATGCAGGTAGTGAGGGCTCTGTCAGCCAGCTTCTCTCAGTGAGGAGATTTCAGGGAGAGCCCCCCAGCTAACTTGAAAGAGACAGAGAACACGAGCAAGAAATCAACCTTCGTTGTTTATAAGCCACTAAAATTTGGGGATGGTTTATCACCTCAGCACGTCTAGTTTATCCTGGCTGATACAGGCAGATTGAGCTGGTATATGTGGATATGGTAGGAAAGCTGTAGGACCCAAGGATATAAGAGATTTTTTAAGATCTTTTTAAATAACAGAGTCCTCTGAAGGAACTAGGAAGACAGTGTGCTTTCAGATGCCAGATTGGAACAGATGAGAACATAAAAGCAGTAAATTCAGCCCTAAGGATTCTAGAAGGTAAGGCAAGCAGAATGACAGGTATACTTGTCTTTTTCTGACAGGAAAAAGTATACACCTTCGTTCAGAGACAATACTTTTTATCCCCCTAGAACTAAATTCAAGCTGGATTTGTCCTCTGGGGATTTGTTTAAAGGATGAGTAGCAGAGTGAACAACATCTCCTGCCACAAAATCACAGAAACGCTGTAAAACTGGACAGTCCTTTCAGTGACCCTGTCGAGAAGGAAAAAGCATAACTTAAAATGGTGAGGCAGTGAAGGGGGTTGAGATAACATGGACGAAGCAAGGTCCTCTCAGACGACCTAAGTCAGGGTTACCCAAATTCCAGTCATTTGTAAAACATTGTCACAAGGTTTTCCCATGGCCACCTGCTCTCTGTACTTTAGTTACTTAATATTTTCTTTAATTGATTCCCATTTCTTTACTTGGATTTATTTTAAAAGAAAAAATTGATTTGAATACTATAAATTGAAAATCAGTATCATTAGCCGTACATAGAAATGAATTGAAAATCTCCATAATGATAAATACACATGAACACAAAACAATGAATGCAATTACTGAATTTTATCTGGATATGGTAACTTACTAATCTTTATAAGCCTGAGGTTTGCCTATTGTTAAAAGCGGGGATTACAGGGGCTGGCCTGGTGGCATAGTGGTTAAGTTCGTGCGCTCCACTCTGGCAGCCAGGGGTTCTCGGTTTCGGATCCTAAGTGTGGACCTACACACCACTCATCAGGCCATGCTGTGGCGGCCTCCCACATACAAAATGGAGAAAGATTGGCACAGATGTTAGCTCAGGGCCAATCTTCCTCACACGTAAAAAAAAACAAAAATGAGGGGGATTACAAGATGATAGTATCAACCTGAGTCTTTTTCCTTCACCAAACAGAATTAAAGAGAATTATAAGGAGAATAATTTTAATACTAAACAATTCAACTACTACCTAAAATCATCCCAAGTACTCTCTGTGGTAAGCGTCCCACATTTGGGGAAATACGGACTGTGGTGGCCGTGAAAATGGGCCTCTTAGATTTCTGACAATGGGAAGCACAACTGACCAACAAGCCCAGATGTTGCACCCTGAAATCCATCAGCACATGCGCACAGAGGCTGCTCCCAGCCAGTGACTGAGGGCAGCCGGGTACTCAGGCAGGGAGATGTGGTTCTCCTGGAGACACGGTTCTCCTCCCACAGGCCACTTTGGCTCAACAGCCTCATCAAACATCCTTGGAACTACTCTGCACTCTTCGAGGCTTCCATCCAACCTCTCTCTTTCACAAGGATCAGACCCACACCACAGTCTGGTGGCTCTCCCAGCCTCTCTCCGGGACCCCACCACCACCACCTTTTTCCTCTGTAAGTATTTCTCCTGATAAGCTCATGTGTAGCTACCCTGCTTTGCAACTCCTTCTCAGAGAACCTAGACTCACACGTTGACGTCCCTCGCGCAAAATGAACAGGCAGGAAAATGTCCCACTAATTGTTTTGTTCAAGTATCAGATGTCTCAAATAAATCTCAGATGGAGTGAATCTCAGGCTAATCTTCCCAAAAGCAGACACAATACAGATAGTCTGTATTGTTGACTAAAGTTAAAAACCCAAGATCTGTGTCTAGCAGCGAAGGAGGGCAAAGCTGAGATTTTGTGGTGGAACTTTAAGAGCTGCATTCATATTCTTCCACCAAACATTTGGCAAATGTCTACTTAATTTTTAAGACCCAGCTCAAACATCACCTGCTCTGAGAAATCTTCCCCCGTCCGACCAGCCAGCACTGGTCCTGTCTGTCTCTGCGTCCCCACAATATCCCATTAGCACACCCTCTCCTGAAAGCACTTACCATGTTGCATTGGAATGAGAGTGGAGTCAGATCTTACGAGAATCAGGTTGAAAAGTGAGAGCCTGGAGCAAAGATTATGTAAGGAAAAATTATCTTTCAAAATCCCTTAAAAAGGTCTCATGATAGAGATGACATACAGTTTCTCAATGAGTTCATCATGGCTAGTTTTTCCTCCAGTGTCGGGAAAATCACCGTGCCTTCCGTGAAGGACCTCATAAAGTAGTTGGCTTGCATTTAAGGACCACATTGCATGAAAAACAGAACCATGTTGAATC
Source organism: Ceratotherium simum simum (assembly GCF_057802395.1). Classification (NCBI taxonomy): domain Eukaryota; kingdom Metazoa; phylum Chordata; class Mammalia; order Perissodactyla; family Rhinocerotidae; genus Ceratotherium; species Ceratotherium simum. The sequence continues at coordinate 10,070,853 of NC_141920.1, forward strand.
TTCAAATGCGAGAATCACACCCAACACGAGATGCTCTGTGAGAGGTACACACAACCTGAGGATCCCTGAGCAAACCCCAGCTTCCTCTCCCCACCTCGCATTCTGGCCAGGGTCTGCATTTATCAAGTGGAATGGCAGCTCTGGCCATTTACATAATTATTTCTTCCCCTTACTTTTTACACTTCCTGTATAGTTGAATTCACAAAGTTAAACCCAGTATCTATGATAACATCTGTCTCTCTCCCTAGAGTCTACTTGACTGGAAGCTTCCTAGCATCTACCACAGTGTGTACCCAGCTGGTGTTAAAAGTATTAGGGAGGGAAGGAGGAAGGGAGAGAGGAAAGGAGGGATAGATGCAAGAATTGGACACCAAGCAAATTCATTCCTGGAAGGTGTCTTAGGTTGGTTCCCTCAGAAGGAGACCCCAAGACAAAAGTATGAATGGAAGGTGATTCCAGGAGCATGATGAAGGGGGATGTGAGGCAGTGAACAAAGGATGGAAGCCCTTCCCTAAAGGATGAGTGAATGAGCAGGCGACTGCCAAGGGCAACTGAGGCTTAATCTTACTTACTTCTAGGAGACGGTGAAGAGCACAGCTCAAAAGTCTCCTGTATGAGGGGCAAGGAGGCTGGAATATCCATCCATCAACTCCACCCACAAGCACAGGCCAACATTCCTGTGGTGAGAGAAATCTCTCAGGCTGAGATTCATAAGCTTTGCAGCAGGAAGCCGGAGGCACCTATGAGAAGGGTGAATACTGAGGGAGTATGGGTGGGACACAAACATCCATTGTCACAAAAGGGAACGGGGTCCTATTCCTTTTATGTCAATCTTTGCCCATTTTCTTTCCAATAAAAATAATTTTACTCTTTAATTTTGTCTCACCCATGAGCACTGTCAATTACAGCAAGGATGTCAGAATTTGAACATCTTGGGATTGTGATATTTATTTCCTTTGCAAAACGTTCCTTTCCTATGATTGCAATTTAACAATGAGCCTAAACTATGTCACCTGTGTCTCTCTCATGAGCAATCTCTTTGTAATCTTTGCATGAACAAGTGCATTGGTTTTAAAGCAATTTTTGAAATAAAAAGTCTATTTATAACCTTCTAACTTCACTCATATTTTGAATGTATATAAATGTATATAAATATATATCTAAATCTATAAATCCATAGAATGTTGTTTCCAGCAACTAGTTGCTCAGTATTCTTGCCTGTTTGCATCAATCACATTTAAATATTTATACTAAGCAGAATTTTTTATTAGTTAAAACAAATCTATAGAGTGAAATTAAGATTTTACAATCTTGAAAAGAATTCCACCTCATTGACCATAAAAAGTTATCCTGAGGAAATGTTTGTTAAATTAAAGGTAAAAATTAAAGATCACAAGATAATGAGGCAAACAGCCTTTCCTTTAAATTTTCACATATATGCAACACTTGAGTGTTATAAATAGAGGACAGGAGAAGCTAGGAGATAAGTTATATAATTTAGATTCAATGCCCTGGATTTGAACAGCCTATTCTGAAATCGTGAAAACCAAAATGGAGATGCTTTTTCTACAAACAATGGAACATGACTTTAGAACATTTATGTTTTGGTTACATTTTGAGCATCAGTATTTCTAGCTTGTTCATTGGCCTAAGCCCCAAATAAATTTTTTCCTGCAAGTTTTTATACAGATTGTGCATTGGAATACTAATTCTCCTCATTAAAATCCCTGTCCATGTCAGTGTCCAATATATTGCACAGTTCAAAAAGGTATACTTTCCTTTAAGCAAAAGCTGTGTATAAATCCCAGAGCTCTATTCTTGCTGGTGGGAAGGGAGTGTTGAGCTCACTCTCTCTGGATCGATGCTCGACCTTCAGCAGCCCTCCATGACTCATCCTTCAATCTCTGCCCTTGAGCTTCAGACCCCTGCCCTAAACCCTCATCACTGCCCCATGGACCCCTCCTTAAATAAGTAACACCAATTCTTAAAACTCCCAGATGCTTTTGTTATCTTAGGGAATGCTATGGTGCATTCTGTGGTAAAGACTATATTTGCTTCTATTGTGACCACTCTACAGAAACAGGAGGGACCCTCACCCAAAAGCTGGTTCAAGTGTCAAGACTGATGATACTACACACATACCAAGAGGGATGAAAAGGTGTCATGATTTCTGAGGAGAGCAGAGGAGGCTCCCAAGCAGGTCCAAAATGCCTTGAGAGAGCGTGGTGAGAAGACTGACTTGGGTTTTTTCTGATGGCTAAGGGGTGGGCTATGTGAGGGTTCCCGTGCACAGTTTAAACTTCCTGCCATCACAGCAGTGGGGATTACCCAGGCCTCCTTATCGGCTTGCTCAGATATGGGACAGAAGGAGAGGGATAAAGGAGGCTTAAAAGTTGTCAGCAAACATCAAAAAAATGGAGTCACACTCTTTATTACAGCTTCCCAATTAAGTCCGATTTTCATATATTGACATAATAATAATAAATAATAAAACACAGTTGTTTAGGTATCTACCACATGCACTATTCACACACATCATTTCATTGAATTCTCTCAATGACCCCTGAGAGTTAGTGCCTTTGTTTGGTTTCGCCCCCAAAGGAGAACTCGAGGGATTTGAAAAGAAGTCATTTGTTTGGGAATTAGGGCAGGAACTAGCGAAGGGTTGGGAGAGGGACTCAGGGAAGGGAGGAAAGCCAATAAGGGCGCTATAATGAGCTGGTTACCACTGGGGGTGTCTGGAGCTCAGTCCCATCAGGACCCTCTGAGAGACGTGTGGGACATACTCAGTGTGGTCCCCCCAGGGGATGAGGAAGCCGGATGTTTATCCACAACTTCCATCCTCATCGTTTGGAGGTCGCGCCACGGGGCATTGCCTGCAGCATTCCCAGCTGTGCAGAGAAAACCTTCAAGCAGAGATGCTGGTGCTTGAAGGAAGAAGCTATCAGCAGGTACGGGAACTGAATAGCAGAGCCCTTCCAAGATGAGCCATGGAGACATGGGCAAGGCAGCCACTACCCACCTGCAGCTAGGAACTATATTATCCCCATTTTACGGATGGGGATATGAGAGCTCAGAAAGGATAAATAATATTATCCAAGATCACACATAAAATAATTAAAGAGCTGGGACTAAAACCCAAGGCCTTCTGACTCCTGAGCCACCTTCATAAGCAAGGCACACTGATATGAGAGGGCTTTACCACTTTCAGAGAGTGGAATTGAAACAGAGAGACAGTGTGGCAGAGTGGTAAAAGTATGTGCTCTGAGGTCAGACTGTATCATTTCAAATTCTAACACTGCCACTTACTAGCTTGGTAACCTTGGGCAAGTTTTTTAACCTCTCTGTGCCTCAGTTTCATCATCTCTTCAATGGGAATAACAATAGCACCTTCATCACGTGGTCATTAAAATGAGTTTATAGAGTGTCTAGTAAATACTGTCATTTTTTTTATACAGGTTTGGCTGAGTGTCAGCTCAGGAGGTATCGTGATATCTGGTTTTTATTCCAAACCCATAGTTTTAGAAAATAATTTACGTGGCCTGGTTTACTTTTTGGAAACCATTTTATATGGCTATATATATTTTTTTTTTAATGTATATTGGCTTTCCTCCTTTTTCTGTGTCACATTCTGAATCTTTCACTGTTTCCTGTCCTAACTTCCCAAATAAATGACTGTTTTTGAATCCTTCAAGTTCTTCTTTTGGAGGAAACCCAAACAACTGTAAAATATAAAAATATATTTTTAAAATATATAACTACATATGTAGCACATTTAATTAGGGATTAAAAAAACTAGTCTAGTCATGGCCAGGTTCTGATTTATTGTTTATTTCTGATCCCTCTACAGATGAGACTTACCAGACTTGTCTTTCTGAGTGTCAAACTATGCAAGCATCAGCAGGACTCTACCCCAGCAGAGTTCTCCACTCCCGGCTTTGATCAGGAAATACAGTAGGTTAGAGGAAGGCAGATACAAAGACGAGTCAAATAAAACCCAGGTTTCCTGGCTACTTGGTGTCTGGAGATTCCCTGGACCATTTAAGTGGACAAAGCATCCGAGAATGAGCCTGTCTGGGAGGTGATAGGCTGACCAACAATTCTACTGCATTGCTTCTGGACCATTCTCCATCCCTGCTCGCTCTCCTTTCTCTGTGCCCAGTAATAATAATAGTCAATACTTACCGGGAACTTATCATGTGCCTGACACTGTTCTAAGCACTTTATACATATACTCACACATTTAACCCTTATGACAAACCTAGAAGGTAGTTGTTTATTATTATCCTTATTTTTTATTTGCAGAAACTAAGATATACCAGGAATTAAGCTGACTTCTTTCAAATTTTAAGAACTTCTTTCAAATAGTTCAGTTGGCCATTTGTGTCATGGGTAGCCAATCTAATGAAAACCAACATTTCAAGACCAGGCTTTGGACAACAAATTTGAAGTGTTTCCTAAATTTGCTCCCATCCACCCACTCACCCACAAAAACTCACTGCAACCTTGATTTAAAGTCACTTACCCAAACACAACCCCCAAAAAAGCTTCTGAAAAGTTCCATACAACCCCATGGAGATACCTTTGGATATTCAAGGAAAGTAAGGCAGAATATGCAAGAAAAAGAAAACCCTTTATTCTGCTAGCTAGAACAGTAATTCCACAAACTGCTTATGAGGTGTTTTTGTTTCTGTATTTTTTTAATCAAGAAAATCTTCAGAGATTTCAGCTTAAAAATAAAGTACATCCATTTTCATTGGTAGGCTATTTCCATCTTCCTCTAACACCAAGTAACACTCTCACCTTCTAGTTTTGAGGTTTTTCTTTTAACAGATTCTGCAATAAGTGAGTCTAAGACAAGACGAGTGTTAACGTATTACCCTGGATCAGATACTCTAAGCTGAGCCTGCGTTTGTTCTGCATCTTGAGGAATAGAGGTATGCCCTGGAGGAATGCGCCGGATGCTATGGTTAATTAACTAATTTACTCAATCAAGTTTAACAGTGGTTTTAACTTTAATGAGACCATTACATTTTAATATGGAAATAACAGCCTTGTAGCCTTAACAATCCCCACAGTCTGCAAATTCACCTCCCTCTTCTGCCCACTTCGCGCCAGCCTTGATGTTGATTTGTGAACCTGAACGCCTGAGTGTAACAGCCAGAACTTGTAATACACGTGTCCAGGGCCCATTACGGATACAGCCCACGTGAACCACCGTTCTGCCTTCCAGCGGACCCAGGTGTACACTCTGAACACACAGCGGTTGTTGCTCATGATAAGAGCCCAAGTTTTATCATTGGCAAAGTCCTTTCTAGATGCAAGTGCTGTGGGGGCTTTTGACACTGAAAATGGGTATGAGTGAGGAAGGCAGGTAGGCCATGTCAGAAAATCCAAAAAGAGAGAAACGTTAAGGAAGTGGCCACACATGTAACCTGGGTTTCAATTGTCCTACGGAGACCTACTCCAAGGCTGCCATCCCCAACTTGGGCTATATTTAATTGGGCTTCTGAAAAGGCCAGTAAATCATTAATACAACAGCCTTCCAAGCTCTCATTGAGAACTTTTATTATTGTAGATACAGTACTTCGGAGATTAACTATGAAAAGTTTTACAAGACGGTGAAGGTAATGAATCATGAATTCTGTAAGGGTAAACCCAACACGCTGAGACCTGGTACAGCTGTCTTATATTTGCTCTGTGTGCATTTTGCTACCCGTAATTTTGTCATCATTTTTCATCTTTTGTTTAAACATATTTGTCTTTTGGACAAGATAGGTCATATTTCATAGGTTTGATGAATTTTCTCCTTGGTCCAGTTTTACAGAATTTGCACTTAATTAATTGCCCAACCTTTAATTCGACAGACTGTTTTTAATGGCTATGTAGTTTCAAAAGCCTATACACAGTGGAATTTGGAAAAAGTAATTGTTTTTGTGTCACTTCCAAAGTAAGTCGCAATTATTAAAATGTGTAAATAATTTGTCAAATGCGCAATAGGCAATAATTAGGAAGATATCAAATAAACCTTTAATGGATATTTTTAATTTCGTGTTCAGCAGGAATATTTAAATAATGCAACAGAATATGTCATTTCTCGCCTCAGGATTATAGAAGCCAAATCCCAATGTGAAAATGCACGTTTCAATGGCGTAGACTGGCTCGCAATGGAGATGACACTCATAAAAGATTTTCTAGGTCTTAGTAGAGCCCCCCTCCTCCTGGGTCGGGACTCCCCTCCTCCTCCGGCAGACGGCACAGAATCCCAAAATCTGCCTATCAAAAGCATCACTCAAGCCACAAGGCTCTTCTGTGCCTAGTAAAAGGCAGACAGGAAGAGGAGACAAAGGTCAGCTGTTGTCAATTCTTTATAAATGTGATGGCGCTGGCAGTTTGCAAGGCGCTGCCATGTTTCCCTAGCAACTTTGTATGTGTGCAGATGCATTTAGTACATTTTTTCCCCTTGTTATTTTCAGGCTGTCTTTTTGTACTGTGGACTATTTCAAATGTATTCTCCCGGTTACACGGGCCTTTTTATTAAGAGGATTAAAAAGCTGACATATTTTGGAAGGGAGGTTCGCTGAGTTTGGGGCACTAAAAACCAGAGTTCAGTTTTTAGTCACATTGCAGATAAAAAGCAGGAGGGAAAAGGCTACGTTAGAGAAAATACCTTAGACTAAGAGAAAGCTGACAGTATCCAGTTTCTAGAAATTGGAACCCGAGACACCATGACATTCCTGAAAAGGTACTTTGTCATCTCCTTTAAAGAAATGTTAAGCAAACCTTCTAAGCAGATTCCACCCTGGCTTTTATTTTTCTCTTTGATTTTGCAATTGATCCAGAGTCTGGAGTTCATATTTAATTTTGGTTCATCTGTTCCTCTTTCTCATTTCTTAGTGGCAGGGAAATGACTCTCACGAAGCTCTGCTCATTGTTAATTCATCTACAACATTTACTGAGCACTTATGGTTTACCAGGCACCGTGCTGGGCATCCAATAGGGGTCTGCAAACTCTGTCCACACAGAGACAGATAGTATATATTCTAGGCTCTGCAGACAATATTCTAGGCTCTGCAGACAGGCCATACAGTCTCTGTTGCAAATCCTCCACTCTGCTGTTGTAGGTTGTAGCCACAGACAATCCATAAATGAATGGGCGTGGCTGTGTGCCAATAAAGCTTTCCATATGGATACCGATACTTGAATTTTACATAATTTTCATATCACAGAATATTATTCTTTTGATTTTTTTCAACTATTTAAAAACGTAAAAAGCATTCTTAGCTCATGGGCCACACAAAAACAGGCAGCAGGCAGGATATAGCCCGGAGGCCATGGTTTGCCGACAGGTAAGGAGGCAGGGGTTATGTTCTCATGGGATTGACCTTATGGAAGAGACACAGACAGTAAAGACATAAAAGAATGCATAAACAAGATGGTATCAGGTTATTCTAAGTGATAGGAAGGAAATAAGAGGACGATATGGTAAAGAGTGAGTGAGAGATGGCAATTACTTTAGATTGAGCTGTCAGGAAGGACTTTTCTGAGACCTGACTGACAAGGGGAGCCAGTCCGCTGTTCACCTCCAGTCCATTGCATACCGCGGCATCTGGGAGCATACTACTAGTTCTATAAGTCAGTTGCACTTATGCCTAATTATTAATTCCTCGATTTATGCTGCAAAACACCAGAAAACAAAGCAACTGACTCACCTAACCCTGTTTTCAAACTTGTAGGAGATAAGCATATGCTAGTAATCAGACCTATTAATATTACAGATCTCCAGGTGTTTGTGGAACACTTAATCCTCAGTCGCTAGGAGATATGAGTTTTAAATGTGCAACACAGTTTTTCAAAGCAGGTTTTTTAAATTGGAAATAGCTCCATAACCTTAGGTCATTTCTCTTCTCCTTTCAATACCCATAGAGTCTAAATAATGGTACCCTCTCAAATTACAAACTTGGGTTGACTGGGCCTCTTTTATTTACATCTTATTGAATGATGTTAACTTTATTTTTCATGGCTGCTAAAATATTTTTTTAAAGAGAACAAAGTTATCGCCATCAAAGTTCTCTTGGGGAAAACAGAGAATTATAAAGTGAGTTGCTGTTTAATTTGTCTTTTGGGGACAGGCCAAAGGTGAACAATATTTCTACTCTTTTCATGATCTGCTGGCTAATTTCAAACGCAACACCAAAGGATTTGATGGCACTTTTTATTTTTCTCAAGTGGTCTTATAGTGGACCTTCCAATAATTGTGAAACAAGAAGCTGGTGCCAGGGTGGCTACTAGGTGAATTTTACTCAAGATTTAGACTATAAGAATAGTCTTATTGTTGCAGATAATCCATAATCAATCTATAACTCAAAACTGGGGTGAGTTTATTATAAGCCAGATCTGAGGACTAGCTGAGGCCTTCCTTCCTCAAGGAAGGAAGGGCAGCAAAGCAGTGGGGTGTACAGAGTGGTTACATACTGTCTTGGAACAAAGAGCATACGTCACGTATGATAGGAATGTCCCTTATACAATAATCACGAGATTGCTTTGCTGGCACAGCAGATCGGTGAACACAGCAGGTCGGTGGTCACAAGGTGAGTGGTCGCAGGTGAGCATAGCAGGTCGGTAATTAATCCTTAGTTTAGGGAGAGATGCTTATCCTAAAGGAAATGCCCACGTGGGCGAGGTTACATCCCTATCTTTAGAAGCATCATTCTTGTCTTTGAGACATAGTAAATATTTAAAGCCGATGCACAGTGCATGCTCAACAGGCCACATCATGCCCTTTTGGAAAAAAAAGGTCAGGCCGAATTAGTTTTAAACCACATGGCTTCTTCGGATACTCCATATCCTATTGTTTTTCATTTATTTATCAGTCTGTAGTAGTGACAGGGCTTAAAGCATTATTTTTTTTGGTTGTTTGGTTGGTTTCAATTTAGCAATTGGTTCTTTTAAAGGGCTTTGCTGAAGTGAAATAAGTCAGAGGGAGAAGGTCAAATACCATATGATTTCCCTCATTAAGTAGTAGATAACAACAACAACAAACAAACACGTAGAGACAGAGATTGGATTGGTGGTTACCAGAGGGGAGGGGGGAGGGAGGAGGGCGAAAGGGATAATTTGGCACATGTGTGTGGTGATGGGTTGTAGTTAGTATTTGGGTGGTGAACATGATGTAATCTAGGCAGAAATAGAAGTATAATGATGTACACCTGAAACTTATACAATGGTATAAACCAATGTTACTGCAATAAACAAAAAATTAAAAAAATAAAATAAAATAAAGGTCTTTGCTGTCTCTTATACAGAACTTACAGTTCTACTTCTGTGCCTTTACCAAAATCACGCTTACCTGTGTGAGCATGCACACACACACACACACACACACACACACAGCTGTGTATCCCTCCAGATTCTCTTGACATTCTACATGCGTGATCCCTTTCCAGACCCTGCTCCAAATTTTCCTCCTTTTTAAAGTATTTCCACTTTTAATGGAAGCTATAAGAACTCTAAGGAAGACCTGCATCCTCAACATAGCACTTCATTGAAGGTGTGACCTTGGACAAGCTGCTCCATTTTCCTGCCTATGAAATGGCCATATGACCCCTGGTCCCATTGTTGTTAGAGTCAAATAAAATGACCTATGTAAAAACAATGGTAAAACTATAAAATTTTGGAATGCTTGTGGGTATTATCATTATTATCCCCTATTGTGATATCATCAACACTTGGGGCTACAGTCTGAGTGAGATCACGTTATTTTGTGCTTGTTGACATGTTGCCTGTAACCAAGTTCAAATTCGACTATAAACTCCTCAAGAATACAGAATTAGGTTCGTCATTTCTTCCATGTGCTCAGTGTAGTATTGTGCACACAGTAGCCTCCAAAATGTGTTCCTTAACTGGGAGACTAATAATTGTCAAAGGCCTTCTCACTTGCAAATGCTGTGTGTGCAAATGCCCTACACATAATGTTTGCCACCACTGAAAGAGGGTGGTGTCCCCAGACTCGTGCTTTGAAATAGGGTTCCCATAAAAGTGTATTCCTCGCAACCCAAGTCCTAGAGATGGTTTGCAAAATGAGTCTGTGGTCAAACAATTGGGCGTGGGAGTGTCATTGTACCCCTTTTACAAAGTCCTGAAGTTCAATAGCACGCTAAAGAGTCCCAGAAGTCCTGCTGAAAGGTAAACATCTTCGTTCACTCTGGGGTCTCACAAATCCATTTGAAGAAAGATGCTTTCTTGCCATTAACAACTATTTGCATCCCTGCCAAACAAGAAGCCACTTTGTGAAATGCTCAGGAAGAATGTTTTGTAAAACACATGTCATAAAATCGATTTAGTAGACTAGTAGACTTAGTAGACGGGATCAGCAAAGTATGACCCACGGACCAAATCCAGCCCACCTGGACTTGTATGGCCTGCAAGTGAAGAATGGTTTTTATATTTTTAAGGGGTTGAAAAAATCAAAAGAAGAATTATATTTTGTGACACAATAAAATTACATGAAATTCAAATTTCAGTGTCCATAAGTAAAGTTTTTTGGAACACAGCCATGCCCATTCATCTATGCGTTGTCTGCTCTGTCTTCACGCTGCAACAGCAGAGTTGAGTAGTATTGTGTGGGCCCTCAAAGCCAAAAATATTTACTCTTGGCCTTTTACAGAAAAAGTTTGCTAACCTCTGGTCTAGAGCAGCACTTTGAAAAAATGAAATAGAGAAGAATGAAAAATACCAGAGTGTGTCACATGTGAGAAGGAACCTGCCTATGTCTCATGCTTACAACTCAAGGAGGTCTATGGCACCATTACATAAGGTAGCTCGATGCTGAGCAAGAAAGGGCAGAAAGACGAAGACTGATTTATAAATTCAGGTCCTCTACCAACTATGTCCGCATAAAGGTCCTCGCTGAAGGTTCTTTTCCAACGAAAAAGTGACTAAATTCACCAAAAAAAGCAGCCTCAGCGATCTACAGCATATACTCCCTTATACTTAGAGGGTCTATCAAAGACTACTTATACTGAATCAAACAGTATAGAACATTACTGTTTGTTTAACCTCAAAGAGGGCTTCGTTCTGGAAATAACTTGCCACTCACCCGTTCAATACACGGTCGTCAGGGCTGGAAAGATTTGGAGTAAGGAGATACACGTGGCCTGAGTAAAACTATCCCAGTAATAGTTATAATAACTAAATAATCATAATTGTTATTATAACTAAGATAATAATATTTGTTCAACATCTGTTATCAGGGACTGTATTAAGCCCATTCATTTCACTCAGTCCTTAAAACAACCCTTCTATGTGGGGATAATTATCACCCCCATTTTCCAGGTAAAGATACTGAGCGACAAAGAGGCTGAATAACTTGCCCAAGGTCACCCTGGGAGTAAGAAAATGACATGGGATTTGAATCCAAGCAGGATCCCCAAACCAGCCCTTTTGACCATTTCATTATGTTTTTCTTGACACTCGTTTGTCTCGTCAGTTCACGCCTGCTGAAAAAACTGAACCAATTGAGTGATAAAGCCATAGAATATAGGTTTTATTATGGAAATTGTTCTATGGAGATAATGCTACAACAATCAAAATAGTAAACACCACCCAATAACACATGGACAACCTGATATTGCTAGAAATGCTACTTTACCGATATTGAATTATCTCCAAATTTGAATTATGGAGGCATGGCTCAAATTAACCCTTTTACCTGGTACGCAGCCCGAAAGACATATTTTTTAATAAACATTTTGCGCTGCCTTGCCTCCTCACGCCACACACAGCCGTGTGAAAGCTACAGCCTTCCTAATGTGATTCATCAGAGAAATCAAGGGGGAAAATAGCCGTGATCTGATATACAGAGCACTCTTAAATTACACAGCGGCCACTTCCCGTACAGCGCAGGGGAAGACAGCAATGCAATGACGAAGTACATCGCAGCTGTCACGTCCGTGAACTGGGGAGTGGGGCGGCTCACTGAATCATGTTCCCACACCTCCACACATCCATCGAGACATGAGGTAGCCAAGCCAGCTTGCCCGAGATACAAGTCAGAGTAATTCAGAGGAGGCTGTAATTCTTTATAAAACATACACTAAGTAGTTTTGTTGATGCCTACATGACATTTTCAAGGTGGTTGGGAAACCAGACCATTTGTTACACAGAATCTAGATCAATGGAGTGTGTGGAGAAAGAGAGCAACGTTTAAAAATAGTAATAATCTAATTGAACAAGGGTTGACTAATTCCACACCTTATATCTCCAATTTTATGTTTAAAATTCAAGATCGAGTAGAATAAAAATATTGCAGCAATATAGTACAGCAACAGGAGCCCATTCTCTGCTTAGATATCATTTAAAGAAGAAAAAAGAAATATTTCTTTCCTATCAAACAAAAATATAATAAAGAAATGGTCAATTGCTTTTATCCCTTTTCGTTTTTCTTTCTTTCTTTTTATTTTTTTAGTGACTGTCGTCAGCGTCACTCTGACAGGAGTCTGAAAAATTAACACATCACTAGGACTTACCATGTGAGATTTAACTTTTGATAAACAACAAAGTGGGTTACTGCTGTGCTAGCTATTTTTAATCCACCTTGTGAGTCTGCTTTTTTTATTGCTTTATACAGCATATCTGATTCCCTCTAAAGCACCAACTAAAAAATCTATCCAGCTGTCATTGGCTGCCCGGTAACATCTATCATCACACAGCCTGGCAGGTCTAGTCTTTGAGGCAGAGGGGAGAGGAGACAGGAGGCAGAGTCAAGGACTGTCACACGGGATGGGAAAAAAAAACTTGTCACAATTATTTATGACTCTTGCTGGGGCACATAATGGGACACATAAGCCTGTTTCAGTTTCAAGCACCCTTGCACGGCGGCTCTCTTGTCGAAGTTGGATGCAGGCAGTTCTGCTTTACGCATACAATTTCCTGAACAACGCCAACCACTTGGGAAGTGACAGTGACAAATACTGGAGTTGGTGGCTGTTGCTCTGTGGGCTGTTATGAGCATGCGGGTGTTAGTAATCAGGAGAACTGCCACGTGAAGCCCCAGCGCCTCCACTCCCCAATTCCTTTCTTCCTGGTGAAAGACTTCCTTCCTTCTCGTTGCTTTTAACTGCTGGGGACACGTGTTTAGAGAACAGGAAATGGTGTGTTCCAGCCCCTATTTTATTATTCTAAGCCGTATTTATCCTAGCCAAGGAGGAACGGGCTTTTGTATTCATTTGTTTCGTCCCTTACCTGTCCCTACAAACACAGAGCAAGAAACCAATGCCAAGATTTCATCTGTAAGCATCATTTGGTTTCATGCCTGCTAAATATCCATGTTTCTGAGCAGTTGATTCAATTAATGTTCTGCCTCTGGATGTGGTCACAAAAGCAAGTGCTGGATTAGATGGTAATTTTGTCCAGTTCTGTAATCTAAGTCCTGATACAAGGACCTTTGGTCTCAGTAGCCTCGTAAGGGTCTAACCTTTGGCCCTTTGGAGGGACTTAAAGGAAACTCCATCAACATCCTCTCTACCTGACAGAACCGAAGAGCTGAGCTTCCAACGTTTAAGATAATTAAACATAAAATGGAGGTCCGGTCCCATAAGTGACTCTTGCACACTTTATGACTCTAGCATGGCCCGATATTAACCTAGGTGCCCACACAGAGCCCTCGGGCACCTTGACATCACCTACCCCGACCCTGCTGATGAAAAATGGCAAAGACCTTAATTAAAGATAATAGAAGCCGAATGGCCTGTACATACCCTGGAAGCCAAATCAGAAATTAATATTGGGAAGAAGAAAACCTGGAGATAGAAGCACCCGGGAACATCGAAATTTCTCCGATTATCTGTTTAGAATTCGCTAAACTAAAAGTCAGCCACCTTAGTTTAGATATATCACAGGAGGCCAAGATAAGAAAGAGAAAATGCTCTGGTTTCACCGAGTTAGTCCCAACCTATCATTCATAGTGCACGAGAACCATAATTTCACGATGCAACTACTGCCAAACACCACCTTGTTGGTAAAGGACTGCATACCACTGTCTTAACCTAAAAGCATATCTACACTAATGTAAGGAATGAAGCTGACAAGGATCACCCAAGATTCACCATCTGCCCAGGACTCATTTCTTTTGTGCTACGTCCTCCCCTCCCTGCCACCTTTGCTTCCTCCCTGTCCACATCTTCTGGGGAATTGCAAAGTTGAATTCCCTGGGCACCACTGTGCCCGCCTATGTCTTGTTTGTCTACAAAGTGATTTTTTTAACATGTTGAATTTTAATATCTTTACGCTGAATATAGACTCTCCAGATCACTAAACACCTCATCATTCCCTCTCTTTACACATTTATGTTACCCATCTGGCCTCTGAAGACAGTTCAGTTTGCAATACCTCTTTCCCACAGGTTCCCTGCTAGACTCTTCAGTTACAGATGTGAAATGTGCATGTCAAAGGAAGTATGGGGGGAACAGTAAATGCATTTAACACAGGGACCTGATCCAGTCTGAGGGATAAGGGAAGGTCTCTCTTGGGAAATGACAGTGAAGCTAGGCTTTCGAGGATAAGAAGGAGTTATTCAGGTCTGGGACTTGGTTGATTTACTTACTGTCTATGCTGGAAAGATTCATAAATGAGCTCATATAGGTAGAAAAGCACCATATAAACTGCAAAAGGGTTGGTTGGTGATGTTGCAAAAGGAGAAAGGTGACAGTTTACCCTAAATGTCACTAGAGGTGATCCAGGCTATAGAGTCAGACAGTTCAAGTCCTGACTCTGCCACTCACTCCCAAAGGGTGTTAGGCCATGACTTAACCTTTCTCAGTCTCGGTTTCTTTGCCATTAAAATTGAGATAATAATAGCTGATTAATCAAACAGGATTACACATGTAAACCCCCTTAGAACTGTCCCTGGCATATATGTAAAAGTGCTAAGTGAATACGAGTTTGCTTTTTATTGTTATGTGTCTGGCATCCAGAAAAATGGAAGGTGAGGGATAAAAATGTAATTAAGAATCGTTGACAGGGAACCATCCAGAATTTCAATGTAAAGTGGATAATCATACCTTGTATTTGAGCAGCACCTTATGGATCAGTCAGCACTTCAACACCCGCGATCTCATTCAGTTCTGCAATAGCTTTAAGCAGGAAGGGCAGGTGCCTCTCTCTTCATCTGATGAATGAGAATCCACAAATCAGAAAGTGGCCTGTTCAAGGTCTTTCAAATGCTGCAGAAAGGTCTGGAATTTGGTATTCTGGTTCCTAATGCACTGCTCTTCAACCACGATACTCTCAATCCTCCAAGGTAATATGGACTCCAGGGCTTGCAAACCCTCCTTGGGTAGGAGTTGGATTACTTTATCTATGGCCAGGGTCAGCAAACGATGGCCCAAAGGCCAAATCCAGTCCCCTGTGTTTCGTTGTAAGTAAAGTTTTATTGGAACACAGCCATGCCCATTCATTTATGTATTATCTGTGGCTGCCTTTGCTTACAATGGCAGCGTTGAGTAATCGTAACAGAGACCATATGGGCAACAAAGCCAAAAATATTTATTATCTGGTCCTTTATAGAAAAAGCTCGCCAATCCAGATCTATAGCACTTGTAATATGACAACTCCAGAGTGTGTGTTGCTAAACTCAGGGTGGAATGGGGTGCTTAATATGAATTGCCAGAGCAATGATTCATCAAACAAGTTACTAACGGCAAGCTTTTTCTGATGGTTTTAAATACCTCTATTATTTGATAGGGTCTTATAACGTTTTTTGCGGTATTAAGAAATTATTCCCAATTTATGGTTACGTTTTTTAAACAATTACCCTAGAAAGATATATATTGAATAATTTACAGTGAAAATATGCAATGCCTGAGATTTACTTTAAAATACACCAGAAAAAAGAAGATGGGGCTGGAGATTAGTGAGGCAAAGATGAAATAAAAGTGGCGAAGTGTTAATAATTTTTGAAGCTAGGTAATGAGGTACAAAGGGGATCATTACACTTTTCTCCTTACTTTAGTATGTGCTTGATAATTTCCATAATAAAAAGTTATATTTAAACAGGGAATTTCAAAAGGCTAGATTAACTCTTTTTTAAAAAATGTCATCTGACTGTAACAATGCATATTTTTATTATTGCAGAATAATGTTTGTTATCTGAAGATATACCCCAAATCATCAAAGACGTGATTTGCTTTCTCAGGAAAGGGAGATCTAGTCCCACATTCTACAAAGAGCCCATTGTTCGTCCTTGATCTAGAATAGTCTCTCCTCTTGCTCTCGGCTCTTACGTTTGTACCTTTTTTAACATGACATTAAATATTTAAAGAGTCACTTAGGGAACTAAAGTTTACTGTGGTTTGATGTCTTATAACCACAAAATAATGTTTTTCTAACTGATCTTTCTCACAGAGACCAATAGAGACCAAAGTACTTCGGTATATATACTGAAGGTGTAATTCTATCCAAGTCAGGCAGTTCAGGTGACAGTGTGTTGGGCTTAGGAGGCTGTCAAGAAGAATGAAATTAAAGATGGAGTTGCAGGTTTCTATATATTAAGTATTAGAGTCTGTACATTTATATTATACTAATTTTGTTTATTAATGGAAAGAAAATTGTCTTATGCATGTGGAAAATCCTACAATAATAAATATTAGTCTAAGGAAACTGAATATGGTTAAAATCTTCAAATCTTCCTCATTCATCATCATCATTATCTTCTTCCTCCTCATCATCTTCATCATGATTTTCATCTCCATCATCATCCTCATCACCTTCAGCATCATCTCCTCTATCATGTATACAGAATTAGCAATTTTCCAATCATATATAATTTCTTTTATTCCTCACAACAACTCCATGAGATAGACAAACTGGAGTTGCATCATATTCAATTCAACCACGTGAACTGGGCAAAAAAAGAAAAAAGAGAAAGAAATAAAAATAGCAATCTAATGGCATATCTAATAAACTATAAAATTATATTTTGCATATGTGCCCTTTATTTTATAGAGTGCACTTTATTATATGCATTATTATACATTCACAAACACCTATACTGTATAATTGTATACATAAAACTACAAGTACTCCATTTTACGAGTGATATAAGAGTTCTCCGATGACAACATTAACTACATCCAATTTATACCTTATGAGTTAATTTAAAATCTGAACTCTGAGTAAGCTGTGACTCCACTGTTTTATTACACTTATTGTATAGATAAGGAAAGTGGGGTTGAAGAGCTAAATATCTCATGGGAATGTTTAGACACTTAAATGGACAAATTATGAGGTGGCTCTAAGCCTGTTTGAGAACACAGCTATGCTCTCAACCACTATACTGTACTGTCTTCTGAGAGCAGTTCATGCTGATGAAGTACCAAGAGAGAAAGATAAAGAAATAAACTAGGACTTTAACACATTATTTTTTGTTTTCAATTGGCAAACAATAGTATAGGGGTAAGAGTAGGGGTGGAATCAGCCAAACTAAAATAGAAATACCAGCATTTTGTGGGTAATGCATCTCAATTTGTTTTTCCACACTGTGTTGGCAGAGAGAGGTTTAGTGATGAGGCAGTCCTTACAAAGAGGAGTTCTGAACCTCTAATCAGTAGCAAAGCAGAACTGATTAAAACGATAGTTGAGTAGCTCACCTAAACCATCTTCAACTTCTGCCCAGAAGCCATCCTCATTGTTTTTCCAATTTCTAGGTTACCATCTACTTGTCTTTCTGTTGTGGCAGGACAGAAAATTGTCACGTGAACTAGGTGAAAAAATGGAGACAATAAAACCTAGTCAACAGAATGGGATAGTCTGCCTGGAATTGTAATATTCCTTTAACAGAGAAAACACGCCCATGCTGCACTGAGTGTAGAATGCAGAGCTGTCTTGAGGTCTGTGATTTCCCAGTATCATAAGATATCCTGGAGAAGTATTTGCTGAATTGGTATTTCCAGAATTGGGCAAGTAGGAAAATTGCTTGCAGAAAGATCCTCCACTGCATCAATGAAAAGGAGAGTTTTGGAAGGGAACAAGTTATAGTTTGGCAGTAGATAAGCTGCAATCCTCAAATAGAGCTTGGATCGTGTCTTCCCAAACAGGCTTCTCCCAGCTTTGGTATTTTCAAAAACAGTTCAAGTTCACTTCTGCTCAAAGCTCCAATGAAGCTTCCAAGTCCGCATTATCCTCTCTGAAAAAGTGTACCAAAAATAGGGATATGTTTGAATTATTCATTCTCTCCTTGTGCCGATATCAATACCATGTTTATTTAAAGAAAAAATAAAGAGTTCAAATAAAATGTAAAGAAGTAACATAAGAAGAGACGTAAAATTTATCATTAAGGAAAGGAAAGGACAGACAAGACTCCAGGGTTCCAAAGGACACAAAACACTCACATTTTGATTTATTCATTGAGCATCTATTTCCTCAGTTTCTACTATAGAGGGAAGAACTATGCCTGTGACCCTGGATATATACTGAAATAGCCTCTTGAATGATTTTAACTTCCTTAAATTCATCTACAGGTGTTCAGAACAAAAGACAGAGTGTGCGAGTGAGGACAATGTAAATAGCATGGAAGGTTCTACCAATATGCTACCAAATGAGCATGTGTCCAGAAGTGTGAGACAGCAGATATGAACCTTCTATTTATTTGGGGGAAAGAGGTCTCTGTTTTTCTCTTGGTATGAGCAATCCTGCATTCCATGGATTAAAGACACATATCGGTGGCACAAATAATGAAACAGCAATTGGTTTCAATACCAGAGATAAGAAATATGTGGGACACTTGAGGATTCTCAGGTGTCACTAGAAGCAATTTAAGTTTTACTATAAGCAACTTTCACCTTACAGATTAACTTTAATAACATACCTAATAGGTGATTTTACTGTATAGTGACAAATCCTCTGCCTTATAAAATTCAGAGCTAAATGGATAAAACAACAACAAAAAAAGGAAACAGGTAAATCTATTTACAATTTTTTGAGGGCTATGAAGGTAAGAAACGAGTGCTGTGCATATATCCCCTGACTCTGTCCATTGAAATGACCAAGAAGCAAAGACGCCTCAGTAGCAATGAGCACACTTAGTGCCCAATCTCGGCTTCTAAATGCCATTCTCCGATAAAAGAAACCAGGAACCCCTAGAGAAATGGCCAATTCCAAGGCTGTGGCAGGTAAAGTAAAAGATGATCCTGGAACATCTCATGGTACCAAAATAATGATGGGATCATGTCAAAAGGACACAGGAGCCATCTTTAAGGGACTCCCATGTGCCCAATCTGAAACAATTTGAGCATCGAAATAAATAATAATAATATAACAGACTAAAATCTGTTGAATAAAATAGAAAACCATTAGTCCATAATGATAAAAAATAAATTCATAAGTTGAAACTTTGGTGAAGAATGAAGTGGTAAGCAGAAGAATGGCCCCAAAGCTATCCATGTCTTAATCCCCGGAACCTGTGAATATATTGTATTACCTAGCAAAGGGGAATTTAAGGTTGCTAAGGAGCTGACCTTAAAATAGGGATATTATCCTGGATTACCTGGTAGGGCCCAAAGTAATCACAAGGTTCCTTAAAAGTGGAAGAGGGAGGCAAGATAGTCAGAGTCAGACTGATACAGTTGAGAAAGACTCGACCAGCCATTACTGACTTTGAAAATTGAAGGGGCCACAAGCCGAGGAATGTGAGCAGCCTATAGAAACTAGAAAAGGAAAGAAAAATGGATTCTCCCCTAGAGTCTCTAGAAGGGAACACTCCCCTGCCAACACCTTGATTTTAGCCCAGGGACACCAATTTCACACTCTAACCTATAGAACAGTGAGATAAAACATTCATGTTGTTTTAAGCCACTAACCTTGTGGTAATTTGTTATTGCAGGAATAGAAAACTAATACAGAATATTTATATAGTTTCAAAGTACCTCTCCATAAGCTACTTGTTAATTACAAAAGAAAAAATAGTAACATTATGGTGGAGAAGCCTGACAAACACCACTTTAACTCAGTGATCGAAGTTAACATCACCAGTGATAAGACATATTGATTGACATCATGTACCTCCTGAACTGGTCAATGTAAGATCTTGGATCGTATCTTGAACCAGAAAAAGAATTAGCTGGACAGTTTGAAATTTCAGATAAGATCTATAGGTTATTATTGAATCAATTTTAACAGATGTTAACATTTGGAGAATCTGGGTAAAGGGTCTACGGGAAATCTGTGTGCTATTTTTGCAATATTTTAAATCAAATTATTTCTAAATAAAAAGCTTTAAAAAAGAAAATGTGAGGTGGCCAGCCTGGTGGCATAGTGGTCAAGTTCACACACTCCACTTTGGCAGCCTGGGGTTCGCAGGTTCAGATCCCGTGTGCGGACCTACACACCATTCATCAAGCCACACTGTGGCAGCGTCCCATATACAAAATAGAGGAAGATGGGCATGGATGTTAGCTCAGGTCCAATCTTCCTCAGCAAAAAGAGGAAGATTGGCAACACATTTTAGCTCATGGCCAGTCTTCCTCACAAAAGGAAAGAAAATGTGAGAATGACCTTATGCAAAGAAAGTCTGGGAGTTCAATCTCCCTTTTAAGAGCCCATTTATTTCCTTCTTTAGAAAAGTCACTTCACTGGTTGTCCATAGGTCTATGGACAGTCTTGGTGATCTCTTTCAACAAGTCATCCAGGACTCAGGAAAGGCTTCACAGGCATTATGATAAAAAAGTAAATATTTGTAATATCTAGGTACTTCACAGGTATTAAGGTAAAGAAGCAAATATTTGTAACATTAGCACTGAAGTTTTGGTTCTAGAGGGATTTTTCCTAAAGAACAAATAAATGAAGGATGCTCAGCCAAGATTAAACAATTATTCTACTTCTGCCCCTTTCTAGACCAGTCTTCATATAAATTGTGAACACTCAAATTTCCTCATGTTACTCCCTTGATTAGACACTTCTTGTTTCTTTCCCTGGCCCATAAGGCTCTGCATGACCCAGCTCTGGCTCCCTCTCCATCTCATCTTCTACTAGCCCTGTCCTCACACATAAAGTCCCAACATACTAACCTTCATCCTATCCCTTCAATGGACCAAGTTCTTTCTCACCTTAATATCTTTGCACATACATTTCTTCTGCCCAGAATTTAACTTCCACTTCTCTTGTCCTAAGTAAATAAATTGCTTAAGGGCAGACAGCTAACAAATGACAAAGTCAGGATTCCAATGCCCTGTTAATAAATTACAGTATTTCCAAACAATGGAATATTAGTTAGCATTAAAAAGAATGAGAGAGATCTATAAATATTGATAAGGAACGTATCTTCAAAAAAAATTATATACACACATATGCAGTTAAAACCTATTTTTGTTTTTAACATATTAATTATATACCCAAAGAGAAATCATTCTGGAAAGATATATTCAATACTCTTAATAATGTATATATGTTAATATATGCATTATTATAATGTTAATAATAATTAACTTGGGGGAATTTTTAAATTTTAACTTAAGAAAAATTATGATGATAATTTTAAACTGCGGCTTAAAATGCCTCACAAATTTTGAACTCATCTTGACGTTGAATTGGACCTGCCATCACCAGAAACAGCCGGCGTGAATAGGCCATAGATTTCCACATAGTTATTTTCTAGCACTGTGTTGCTAAGGTTTTTGTTTTGCCATGGCCTCTCACACTCCCAAGTTTTCTTATCAATAAGGCATCAAATCCACCAACTGTGTCCTGCTGAGGGACAACCCTGCAAAAACACTTATGAGAAGCTCCACATAGGGCAGAATGGGTGTGACCCAGGTGGGCGATAGGGGTCAGACTCGTCTGAATCTGGGATCCCAGAGCCATTTTTAATGTCGATTTCTGTCCTCCTAGCATAATGAGCTCTTCCTCACCAAGTCTTTGCAGTAGTTGTTGCCTCTGATCAGAATATCTATATCACCGCACGTCTATATCATATCTGTATCTCTGCATAGTTGGCTCTTTCTCACCCTTCAGCTTTCAGGTGAAATATTGCCCTTAAAAGATATAGTCCACAACAAACCACATTCATTTCCTGTAGTTAAATCAAGAATAGTGGTTCCGTAGCCCTCTGTTATACATGCCTTCAACTTTAACTCCAATAAAAGTTTAATCTCTCAAAACTACTTAGCATGCTCTATCTGGATAAGATTCTTAGACTTTATGCTGGATATCTGTCAATTCCATGTGTGCCTTATAAGAAGGCATAACAGTACATAACATAACTAACCAAATAAAAGACTCTTTTTTCCCCCAAAATGATACCTGGGGATGGGGAGTGGAACGGAGAAGAGCCTCTCACATTAGGGGCCACACTTTCAGTGGCTCACACCACTTTCTTGTTCTAAATAAAGTAACTGTCCAAAATAGTATCAACCCTCTTCTGCCCGGGCACTTTCTATCAGATCCTTCTGTTTAATTTCCTTTGTAGCGTTTATCACTGTCTGAAATTATCTTGTTTATGTATCTGTTTCTCTTTTTATTATTTGCTGCTCAATAAATATGTGTTGGAAGGGAGAGAAAAAAAGAAGAGTGGAAGAATGGAAGGAAGGAAGAGAGAGACGAAGGGAGGGAGGGAGAGAGGAAGGAGAAGAGGGAGGGAGGAAGAGAGGGAGGGAATTATAAACTGTGTGTAGGTTCTGGTTAATAGCTAATTAAATTTAAGACTACCAGGTAAAAGAGGAGTTAGAGTACGTGTTGCCCTTCTCCTTTCATCTAGGAATTTAAAATCTTTTCTTTTGCTCTTGAGTGGGAGTCATTTGCATTATTTTATGTACATAAAAAATAGCTCTTCTAACTTGGAATCTTTAACAACTACTCCAATAGTTCTACAACTTTTTTTAGCCATAGATTCCTATCTTCACACAAAAAATTGCAAAAGTCCAATAAATAAAACAGATTACCCACAGGTGTTTTGGATGAAGCCCGGGGTGAAGGGCTGCTGCACATGGCTGGCCTGGACAACCAACCACTCAGCAACCCTGAGATCCCAAACCCCCAGGGCACCCAGAGCCACCGCATCCAGAGAACAGTTTGGAAATCACTGAAATCCTGAAATTTAGAACTTTACTCTCAAAATACAAAAGAGCTTTAATTAAAATTGCTGTATCAGCAGTTTCACATTAAGCTTCCATTTTCTTCCAAATGGTTATGATTTGATGTGAGCCCACTCAATCGGGTGGCTATGTTATGCTTTTTTATAATTAGATAACAGAAGGTCTGAACACCAACAATCTTTGTCTTAGCCATTGGTTTTGTGCAATCTTTCTAGGCAGCACCCTGATACTACTGAAGTACTGACTTTTGTTAACGTTTATGCAAATTGCATGTATAATAATCCATAATATACTTTAGCATTAGTTGTTCAATTTGAGGAAATGCTGATTTAAAACATAATTTAACAAATTATTCAGTCAAGCATAATAAAGACAAAATTCTTCCTCCCATAAAATTTTCAGAGACATTTGGACAAAGACAGCAATAGTTTAGGGAAATTTGCTAAAAAACCTCTAGCTCCCATACGTTTTGTTCTTCCCCAAATATACTATTACGTATAAATGCCCAAGCACGGAGATTGTCCATTAAAAAGAATCTATCTAATGCAATCTTTAACAAACTTTGCTGGAGCTACAGTTGTTGCCTCAAAACCCAGAGCATGAATTTTTTAAAACAAGTTTGATGCTATTAAAAAGGGATGGATTGACAGCCCTGGAGACTGAAGTCTCCTGTTCAACCACAACCAGGGTGTAGCACAGACAGAGGCAGTGCAAGTCTCCCCTGCTTTCCCTCCACTGCTCCTCTACCTTACAGAGGAGACACTTTTGGGGAGGATGGGGCCCTGTGGTTCACGCTTGTGTTTAATCCGTGGCCATTTCGCAGGCTGGCTTCGCAGGGATGTAGTTTCTTATCCACGTGAAAGAAAGACCTTGGTTTTCCCACACTGATGCCCTTTCGTTCACCAGACAAAAACCAACTGCTCAAAGACCTCTGCCACTTCAGTGGCCTCTCATCAAACACAAAGCAAGAACCCAGAACAGATGAGGACACAATGCAATCACATCAGTTGCATCATTTCCTGAGGAAGACAATGCCAGAACTGCACCTTCACAATGGTAACGGAACTCTGGGCCTTCCAACAGAAATAGCTGTTTATAATCCCAAGGACTTTACATGACTCAATCATGTGAATAAAACCTCAAATTTACCACCAGTCAGAGGTGAAACCTCTACACAAGGGTTTCTCAATCTCGGCACTGTTGATATTTGGGGCTGGGTAATTCTTTACTGGGGTAGGTGGGCCGTCCTATGTATTGTAGGATGTTTAGCAGCATCCCTGGCCTCTGTGAACTAGATGGCTATAGCTCCTGCCCAGTTGTGACAACCACAAGTGTCTCCAGACATTGTCATATGTCCCCCAGTGGCTGAAATCACCCCCAGTTGAACCTCTGCTCTATACATCCTGGTACCTTCTATCCATTGGACTTCAACATACTCATAGTGGTGCAAATGTCTCATTTCTTTCTACATTCTTCTCTTCTAACCCCAGCCCTAGAAGGATTGTTCCAACCACACCATTTGACAGACATGTTATTATATATGTAACCAGGCTGGGCAGAATCTGGCAAAGAGCCGTGGACTCTGTGTTGTCTTCTGCCCTTTGTCAGGAGTCTCTTCCTGTTTTACAGTGGGTGGAATTATGCTCAAGCTCGCAGGCAGAGCGGCTGGAGGAGATCTGATGGAAACCACATTGTTCGGTTCACGGAATGTGATTTACACCCCCTAGATACTGGATTTTAATTTGTTATATATGTCTATTAAACTCTGCCTTCCTCCTCCCCTTTCTTAGGATGAAAAGCAGATTATTTAGTGCACAATCTAAAAATCGTGCGGTTATTAAATTTTCCTTTTCGTTTAGTTTTGAAGCTTTTATGCCTCTGAAACTTATTTACATGCTGTATATATTAAATAAAGTGTAATCCATAGTACTCACAGGATTCGAAAAATGATGAGGTACTCTTCCCATGGTCTCAGAGCAGAGTCTACCTGACTCCTCAAAAGGGAGAGACATTTATAGCATTGGTCCACAACTCAAGACTACAATTCCACCAAAGCCACAACTTACACCAATATTAGGGAAATATATAAGATGCAGCAGATAGAAATAGTTCCATATGTTCTAAATCATCCATTGCCATATTGACTTCTAATGCAATAAAATATAGTCCTATGAGATGCTAATAAGAAAAATACAAGTACTTGTATATTATTGCATATATCATATATCATATATTTTATGTCTTATTCAACAGCATGCTTAAGAAACAAGAAAAGACAGGAAAAGCCCCAATGTTATATTTTCAGTTATATTTTCCTTGTAAAAATTAAATCAATCTTTAACATTCTTAAAAATAAGATGCATTAATTTGCATAATCATTAATAAAATGCATAATTGCTTTCATAAATATGGCTTCCGTATATTCAGTACCTACTACTATAGGAGGCATGTGACACGTTTATATTTTTAATTTAATGCTCACAACAGCTTGGAATAGTAGGCATATTTAATTCCATTTTGCAGATGAGAAAAAAGGTTCAGAGAGGTTAAGTGATTTTCCTGAGGTCACATGGCTAGCAAGCAGCAGAGCTGGAATTTGCTTCCAGTCTGGACGACCCTGCTGTTCATGCTGGAGCTACCTTATTACCTTACCTTCTTCTTTGATCAGTTATTGAAGGCCTGAAGTTGCTTGAAATCAAGCCAGTATCTTGGGGAAAATCCAAAGTATACTTCATGCTTAGGAGCTTGGTAAAAATCTACCTAAACAGATCCTTTAACATTTTTTTTTTTTTTAATTTTTAGAAAGGTCCTCTTCTTAGATTCATGGAGATTCATAGCTTTATTATTATTTTGGTTTGCAAAACAGCAGAGTACAAAACATTCCTGGTAAGCCTGTCCCTCGTCTGCTTTCTGGCCACTCATCTTTCCATGGCTCCCTCCTGTCCCCCTGTCCAATCCTTACTCCACCCACATCTCTCTCTTTCCTGGCCTCAAATTCCATGCTCCAGGCTCAATGAGTTCTTTGTGGTTCCCACAGCGTCCCGGGCCTCTCTCAGCATATATCACGCTCATGCATTCATTGTTCAACTTGTTTATCAGGTACCCACACTGTTGCAGGTGCTGGAAAAACAGTGGTGAGTAAGACAAAGTTGCTGCCCTCATGAAGCTTACAGTCTAATTTGGAAGAGACAGACCATGAATGAATAAACAAGCAAAATATTCAGTATGTCGGATAGTGATAAAGGCTTTGGTAGAAAAATAGAGCTGGGGAAGGGAGTATTGAGTGCTGGAAGGGAGAAAGTTCTTTTAAGTTTAAAAAGTGGGACCAGGGAAGGTCACCCTGACAAGGTGGCATTTGAGCAAAAACCAGAAAGAGGTGAGGGAGTGCCGGGGATACCAGTAGCAAGAAGGCCCATGTGGCTGGCATGACATGAGCAAAGCAGAAAGTAGAGATGAGATGGTAAGTGTTGGAGGAGAAGGGTATTGTGTAGAGGCTTGACAGACTTTATGGGGGCTCTGACATTTACTGTGAGTGGTACAAAGGATCTCTCCATTCTCTGTGCCTTTGGGAACCTGGAGGCTATGTCCTGACATGGTATGTGAGCTATCGTACACGCCCAATGGTTTTTATGGAGGGGTTGAAAACTCTGTCTAAGGGGCCAATAAGCTACTGGAAATATGAAAGAGGACTGGAGAAGGATGCTCGGTCTCGGTGAGGCTCCAGTTAACAGCTGCCATTTGGAATATGGTCCCTAGCCCATCTCACTTCTCTGGGCCTGCTGTGACCATCAATGTATGGCCTCTGTTGTCACTCAGCTCCTGTTTTATGAATGAATCGACAAGACAAAACACTGCTGTGTAGCATTTTTGAGAAATACTGTGAACAGCAACAATACTCTAGAACCTCAGTACCAACCCTCATCAAACCTTCTGTTATGGACTGAATGTTTGTGTCCCCTCGAAATTCTTATGTGGAAATCTAATCCCCAGTGTGATGGTATTTGGAGGTGGGCCTTTGGAGGTCATTGGGTCATGAGAGTGGAGCCCTCATGAATACGATTGATGCCCTTATGAGAAAAGGCCAGAGCGCCAGCTCTCTCTGCTCTCTGCCATGTGAGGATGCAATGATTGGACGGCCATCTGCAAATCAGTGGGATCTCGCCGGAACCAAATCTGCTGGCACCTTGATCTCAGGCTTCCAGCCTCCAGAACTGAGAGAAATAAATTTCTGTAGTTTATAAACCACTCAGTCTGTGGTGTTCTATTATAGCTGCCCAAACGGGCTAAAACACCCTCCCCCTCACTGATGGATCAAAAATTTGAGTGTATGCTCTTTAATGTACTATCAAACAACGCGGGTTTTGAAAAATGATGCTTCCTCCACTCTGTTTCCCAGAGATTACTGCATCCTCCTGAGGTTAACAAGACACTCCTTGCCTCTGTAACTCTTTCCATGCTTCCTCTGCAAGAGCTGTTAATTTAATGGAGCAGAAGTAAACCTATACATTAAATTTCCTTAATTGTCACTAGAAAGGATTGCTCTCTTTAAATGCAGATGTAAACAACAAAAAAGGGACTTTGTTTAAAAATGAGCCAGAGTTAAGCCTAAGTGTGGGGAGGATTTTCTGTTGGCTCTAACTGGGGAAATGCTGAATATGCAGTGATTTTTTTTGCATTAATAATAATAGGAAACAGTAGATAGTGGCACCTCAGCACAATTCTAATTTAATGAGAAACAATAAAACAGTTTTCCAAAGGGGCCTATTTAGGTCCAAGAAAGAGGGATATTAAAGTTCCAAGATTTATTTTACTTTCGTTAAGGTATGCTGATACACATTTTCTAAGGCTATATTCTACTCACTGATTAGATCTCTCTCTTTATAATTTTCTCACTTGTAAGGAAATTAAGCTGGTATTTTCCAGGCCAAATAACTTTTAGACAAAGTATTTAAACTGAATCAATTCATTTCCAGCACAAGGAAGGTTGATCAAAATCCTATATCACCCAGACAGCCCTATGAGGCATATTTTTAATATCCTTAGATATCATTAATGGCAAAACCATTGGAATCAACTACTAAGAAATGGTTTTTAGAAAAGAACTGAATGTACATAAAACTTCTGGCAAAGTACTGTCTTTGAAGTAAGCCCCCTATTTGGGGGGGGGGGTGTTCAAAATAATTGCACTAGTTAACCCATATGTGTTAGTCATTGCAATCTTCAAGCAGTGTGCTATATGAGGTCAGACGTGATGATGACGATGGTGATAGCAGACATTAATTGAGCCCTTTCTACATTGGCTAGACATCGTGCTAAGCACATTACATTCCTTGCTTGATTTGATCCTAACATTCATTATGTGCTAAGATCTGTGTGAGATGTGTAACGGATCTTTCCAGCACCTGTGAGTTACATCGCACATCCATTTTACAGATGAGGAAACTAACACTGTGAGAAGTTGAACAACTGCATCACCTAACTGAGCAGGCTGTAGGGAGAGGTGGGTGCTCACAAGGCTGGCAGAAATGGGAGGGCCCTATCCCTGGGGGATACTGAAGCCTCTGTCACAGATACTGTTCTCATATACCCCACAACATCTTTATTGAGGGAAGGCCCCTGAATGGGGAAATAAATCTTCCCTAATGTTTATTAAGCACTCACAGCCTGTCAGGCATTGTTCTAAATCCTTTATTGCTAGTATCCACTTTGGTCCTCATAATAAGTGCATGAGGAGACAGCAGTGATAGCCCACTTTACAGATGGGGCAGACTGAGGCACAAGGAATTGTTTGTCCATGAGCATGTGACTATAAATGGTGGGGCTGGGAAGTTTAAACTCCGAGTTCACGTTCTTAGCCACTATTGTGTCCTGACCGTTGGTGAGCCAGCTGAGTCTGAACTCAGCCCTTTGCCTGAGCGTAGTAGTGGAAAATGAGTCCTGCATCCTTCAAAAGGTCACAGGAGCTGAGGCGACAAGCCCCAAAGAAACGGATTACAGACCAAAAGCCAGCTTTTGAGGATACCCATAAAACCCTGCAGCTCTTTTGCTGCCTTAAAGAGAACTAGGATTTTTTTTTTTTTTTTGGTGAAGAAGATTGTTGCTGAGCTAACATCTGTGCCCTTCTTCCTCTATTTTGTATGTGGGACACCACCACAGCATGGCTTGATAAGCGGTATGTAGGTCCGCGCCCACGATCCAAACCCATAAACCCTGGGCCACCAAAGCAGAGTGCACGAACTTAACCACTATGCCACCGGGCTGGCCTGAGAACTAGGATTCTTGGGAAAGAATACAAGATAGAGTTAGATTTCCCATCATCTCTGGGGTGTGGCCTTAGAACAAATAGACTAGCCTTGATTTCAAAGAAAAAGGCATGTGACCTGGTATGTAGTCACGATACAAATTCAAACTGTTTACACAGAAATATCTAACGAAGTCCCTGCCTTCCAGAAACACTGACGCTTATGTGGATGTGGGAGGAGGGAGCGACACAGAGCACCATGAGATGAGGCAGAGAGCAGCCAGTGCTCCACGGTGGAACAAAATGCCCATGCTCAGTCCTTTGTCTGGCTGAAGTACAAGCTCTTTTCCAGAGTTTAGAACAGCAGGACGAGAGGTCTGCTCCTCATCCAATAAGGAGCACTGAGATTTCCAAGTCAGGGCACAGCATGCCAGAGCTGCCCCTCAACGAGTTCTATCTAGAGCTGTTCAGAAGATGGCATTGAATAGGAGAGAACAAAAGTGCAGAGGCCCTGTTGGAAGATATCGTGAAAACCCTGGGATCTTGAACATAATGAGCGACAGCAAGAAGAGAAAAGAGGCAATGCAAAGAAGAAAGTTCAGGAGACAGAGGATGAAAGGATTTTAGGGTCGGGGCCAGAGGCTCTGGAGAGCGCAGACACCAGTGTGAATCCAGCTCCACCAGTATCTATCCATGGAGCCTTGATGGGACAACTACTCAGCCTTTCTGAGCATCCGTTTCCTTATCTGTAAAATACAGGTAACAATGCCCCCACCTCTCAGGGCCGTTATGAAGTTTGACTAAGTATGTAAAGCATGTGGCACACTGCACAAATATGTAGCAAGCACTCAATAAATTCTACCTACTAATATCACCAATGTTTTTGTTTCTGTCAATATAAATAATAACAATATTCCTACACTCCTCTTTTAAAGGCTCCCTGATTACTAGTTAATGAAGGAGGGAGGGAAAGAAATCAACAATCGCAGAAAGGAAAAATCCACTAGGAATCTTTCCTTCATACTCTTGTATTTAAAATGTCCTGTGTGAAGGTGCCAGATGGTGTCCACTTTGGTGGCTGAACAAGAGTCCCTGATCAGAGGAAATGAATAAATGAGTAAATGCACTACAATTTAAGCCTTAAACGTGGTTTATAATCTGGCGAACTCTCATCCCTAAGGGATAAGTGTCAACCTGATATCCATCTAACCCAAGCTAAGTTTCAAAAGCTGGAGACAGTGACTGATTTTATCTACATCTTCAGCAACATGTTTGAGCTCCACTGCAACCCTACTCTGTGATGTCCCAGCTCTGGAAACCATCCAATGCTACCAATACATCACTGACCTTCCCTGAGACCCATCTGCAAATCAATCCAGTGCAGTACCAACAATAATTAACATTCATTCAGTGCTTACAGTGTGCCAGACATCGTGCTAATTGGTTCACATACAGCTTTTTCTTTGAGAGACTGGAAGTAAATCAAAACCTAGACTGTGAAATCAACAAAGTCTACTATGTCTCTTTCTCCATCTTCTCCTGCTATGGAACAACCATCTACGGAATTCCTTCTATGAAAACTTAAATACAGCCTCTTGCTAACTAGATATGGTTGATCACCTGCTTAACCCTCATCCAGTTTCCCATTACATTTATAATGGAATCTAAATTTATTAAAATGGTCATCGAGGCCCCACATGATTTAGCTCTCCTATGTTTTCATAGGAGAATACTTTCAGTGTCTAAACTCTTAGCATCCTCATTTCCTCTGGAGAACATACTAAGTTTGTTTCCACTCCAGGACCTTTGCACTTGCAATATGTCCACTCTGCCTGGAGGGCTCTTCCCCTGGGTCTTCCTTCTCAGGGCCAGCTCCTTATCCTCCACATCTTGGCTCAAATGTCACTTTCTCAAAGATGCCTTGCCTCACAGCCCTTTCTGGAAGTAGTATAATGTGCTCCCAGAGGTGTTCTGGAGTTGGCTTACACTGTGGGCATCTCTTCCCAACTCTTAGTCATGTTGGCTAGCTTGAAATCAGCCACGGTGGGAGTATTTACACCAAAGAAACTGACAAACACTACAAATCAGGGCTTTTCCCTCCAGGGAAGCAGTTGTTGAATATTTACCAGCACACCACTATCTACTTCTATTCCTCAATTATTACTATCCAACACATGACTTTTCTCATTTTCTTCATAGCATCTATCACTCTGAAATCATCTTTCCCATGTGCTTTTTTAAAATTAAGTCTCTCTTCCAAATATATTTAAAGAGAGCAAAGACATTATCCAAATTGTTCATTGCTATACCCTGAAAATGAGAAGCATGTATATAAGAATTTTAAAATTTTTATTGAAGGAATGAATTAATTTCATGTACTTTCTTTATATTATGTCCCCCATGTATTTAAGATTCTGAGTTTCCTAATGGAGGTCTTTCATGGTTAAGATATTTTCAACCTAGAATTTTCTGGTAGCTACAGCTTCAAGAACAATCAAAACTGACAGTGTATGTATGCCTTACCAGTCACCAATTAAGAACTAGAATGATGATTTAAAACATCAATTACTAGTTTCCCTACTCTATAATATCTGTTTGGAAATTGTGAAGAGTTCACCCTTGTCTCTTTTCATTCTAGAGTTCTACATAGAAAAGTGTCTCCCTTCTGAAGGGCACTTGCCGTATAATCCCTTTGTTAGGATAACAGGACCATCTGGCCCCATCCATCTTGCTGCAATTTGATCCTGGGTTAATTGCACCCTGTCACTAGCCAAGATTGACACTGTATGTTTTCTCTCTTCACTAAGACTAGTTCATTATGGAGGCAGCCTTTTGAAGACTCAAATTCTTGGAGACCTTTTCATAGCAGCATGAATGGGGCCAAGGACTTTTGCTGGGGTTTTCCTGGTGGCCCACAGGATGAGTATATCACCAAAAGTAAGATATGAGGGGGGAAGTTGGCCACAAGAGGAAAGAAGATATCAGTCCTTTGGAAGGTTGATAAGCAGCATCTAATGGGCAAAGGGAGAGAAGGACAATTGAACAACCACTCTGACTGATTATCCAAGCATGCCGGATGATGTCGATGGGAAACACCACTTAACAAAAGTGTGGTGTACCTGAAGCTTGTGGATATGGGGTCCCAATCTCTAATCCCTATAGGAGCTAAGCAAGTACAGGAAATTTGTAGGCAAATAGGGTGTAAAATAATACATGGAGAAGTACTGTGGCAAAGTGAAGAGTCCGTCTGCCCTCTAACAGGGGCAACATATACCCACCTCCAGCCAATTTTTGCCAAGAAGCAATATGGAAACTGTAGTGTCCAGTTGTAAGGGATGTTATTGATTGCCTCCCAATATTCATTCTCTCCTTCTTTGTCCATGCAACCCCCTCCCCCTACATGACTCAGGGAAAGTTGATCCTTTTCCCATTCTAGTCTCCAGGACTAGAACAGTATTGGTCTAAGCCAATTATGAGAATTCCATTTCCCTTGTCAGTGATTAGTATAAGAACATGCGTGTGACTCAATTCTAACCAATGGGACATGATGCCTGGAATTGCAAAGAAAGAAACAAGAAGAGACAGTCTTTCCTCCTCTGGCCAGAGTTGTGTCTAGCTGTAATGCCAGAAACTACTGTTGCCATCTTGCTACACAGAGCCCAGGGCATCTGAAGCAGATCCCTGAAACACCACACCTGGAACCAGCTTCTGGAGTTTGTGTTATATGAGATAATAAATTTTCTTATGGTTTAAGCCAGTCTAAGTAAAGTTTTATTTGTTACTTGCAGACAAAAGTACCCCCAAGTGATATAGCAACATTTCAACTTTTCAAGGGAAGTGGGAAATTTCATTTTTTGTAATTCTATTTTTTAAATTGTGGCCACTGATTTTTAATATTGTACAGGAAACCCCCCTCTAAGATGACACAAAACAGAGCAAACTTCAGTAGGGTGGGAGTAGGGCATTTGCTTTCAACTCATGGCCTTGCTTGCCACCTTAACTCCCAGTTCTCAGTGAAATCTATCCCAAATTGCATATCCTGGGGAGGTTCTAAGTTCCTGGAACTTTACATGTGGCCTCACCATTGACCAAGAGAACACTCATTCCTGCCTGACTTTCAGAGCTTAGCTTTCTGCATGATTTAGACAGAATATCCGTATCCAAACAGACCACAGTATGGTGCTCAGCAAAAGGGATGTGAGGCTGTTGGAAAGAAGACCTTCAAGAAATGAAAAGGTTTGTTAATTAAGTTTCTTTGCAAGAAAAAGGTCACAAAAAATGAGAAAATACTTACCTTATTAAAGTCCAGCAAAACCAATAAACTTGAATTCTATGTATATTAAGATGGTTAGTTCTGCAAATATGATCCATTCTTGTCTTCCGAGCTTTGCTCATAGCTTGTCTCCTCTTGCAAAATACCCTCTCCTGTCCCCGTTGCCCCTCCATAGCTTGGCTAGGTTTTAAGACCCAATTCAAGGGCTGCTTCTTTCAAGAAGCTGCTTCAGATGGAGATTTCTCAAACTGTGTCTTTATGTGTGGTTCACACACCGACTGTGGTTGCAGAGTCATCCGGAGCCATCTGTCTGTTGAATGGGTTTCTGACTCCAGGACCAGAATCACTGGGTCTGGGCTTGGGAATCTGCAAATTTTAGGCTCTTCAAGTGAGTCTTCTGCAAAGATAGTTGGGAGACACTGTTCTAATATACTCACAATTATATCATTATAATGGAGTTTTGAATTATTACCTGGTTTATTTTCATATAACTCTTTCCAAGGAGGTCATATCCTCTCAACTACGAAAGCAAGGACCTTGTTTTATACTTCCATATGCTTATTTATCCTCTCTGAGATGCAGTTTCCTCATCAGCAAAATGTGGATTCATAGTTCAGGGGTTGTTTTGAGGATTAAGTGAGATAATAAAAAAATTAAAATATATTGAACCCTGACTATGTACTAAGACACAGTTCTAAGCCTTAGACACCTCATTTCATTTAATCTTCACAACAACTGTGGGAGGGAGGTGGGATCGCTCCTTTCTTGCCAAGGAGGGGACTGAGCCCCAGAGAACTTAGGAAGTCTGGAAGAGTTCACACAGCCAGTAAGGGTAGAGCTGAGTTTTGAAGCCACGTTCCTCTGATTTCAAAGTCCGTGCTTTTACTCCTATCCTAATGTCGGCACAAACACAAATTATTGGTAATATACACGTCCTGGGATGTAGTTCCCAAAGACTCAAAATGCACTAGTGCCCCGAGGCAAGGCATATTAACACGTCCAACGCAGACCTTGGAGCTGGAGAAAGATTGCTTCACCCTTCTTGTATCAAGAATAATCAATCATGTATTGGCATCAGACTTTATCCCAAGAGTCAAGAGTACAGAACTGAGTCCCATCTCAGAGGACAATGGGCTGTTGTAGAAGAATCTCAAGGAAAGCAGCAGCTCAAGTTGGAAAACACACTAAAACGGAAAAAAACTGCTGAAGTTGTAACAGGATGAACACCTGGCACATTCATCCATGGCAGTGTTCTCGAACCCGGCTGCTTCTAACAATCACCTCAGAGGTTGTTTTCAAACTAATACAGATGCCTGGGCCCCAGCCTCAGAGATGTTGATTGCATTATTCTGGGGACTGCCCAGGCACAGGAAAGATTTAAAAGGCTGCCCGGGAGATTCCGATATGCACCCGTGCTGAGAAACCCGTCTGACAACAGACTTGGCCTCTGTCAGCTCTGAGCCTGCCCTGGGGACCTTCTTCCGCCATCCATTTTTTTAATCACGAGTGGATCCCAGCTGGGTGCCTGGCACATAGTAGGCACTGAAGAAATGCTTGTTGAAAAAATGATGAATAAGTGAATTTTGAAACTTGCTAACCTATAGTGCCTCACTTAACCTATTTCCTATCCTCTAATTACTCTCTCACTCACCTTTGATGATCAGTAGTTCCCTTGCCTCGATCTAGAAGTCTGAACAGTCTGGAAAACTGGCACTCCATTATCTAACCCGGTCCAGAACAATGTTAACTCATAAAAGTGTTAAAAGAGTTTAGGACTCACTAACTCAGCCCCTAATAGCTGTGCTCTTCTGGGAGATCATTCTCCGTGGGTGTCACATATTTCTGTGTGTCCTGTGAGCAGAGGCCCTCGCAGCTTTTGGTCCAGACTATCTTTTCCAGGATGTTCATATAGCAAACAGCCTTGGAAGATAGAGATAGTAGCTCCCTCGGGCAGAGGGCAGATTTGTCCCCTGGCCAGGATAATAAAGATTATGTCTCCCTCCAGGGCCAAGGCAGGGCAGGTTTGCTAGCAGGCCCCTTATAAAAGATTGGGTTTCCTAAGCTCAGGGTTCCTCAGCTGTACTGCAAATCCACTGCATGCAGCATCTATCTATGCCATTCCACTTCACCCCCATGGATCTCAGGAAGCAAGTGGGACCGAAGCAAACACAAAGCTTATGCTGCCCACTGTGCTATCAGTAATAAAGTCCTTTGTCTCTGACCCAGGGGACTTGTGTCTTCTGCCAGAATCAGTGGAACTGTGATGGGTTCACTTGTTAGCTTGCAAGTAGGATAAAAATCTCAGATCCTTCACAATTCTTGACAAACTCCTATGTATCTTTCAAGATTTCCCTCTGTGAGGTTTCCTTGACCCACCCCCAAACTATGCCCTCTCTTATGTTTACCAGAATCGGAATAGACCTTTATCACTTAGCACACTGGCTAAAATTACCAGATTACAGGTTTGCCTTCCTCACTAGACTCAAAGTTACTTAAAAACAGGAACCAAGTGATATTTATTAATAGTCCTGATGCCAGTAAAATAAAGTCCTTAGTACATGATCTGCATATCCTCCTCTTTCTACCCCATCTTGCTGATCTTGTCCCTACCACTCTCTACCTCACTCGCTCTCTGTAGCCACACTGGCCTCCTACGCACGCTCTTGCCTCAGAGCTTTACCCTTATCTGGAATGTTCTCTCAGCCTGGAATGTTCTTTCTTCTGATTTTCACATGGCTCCTTCCTGCACTTCATTCAGATCTCTGTTTCCCACAATTTAAGCTCCATGAGGGGTTTTGTCTATTTGCTCACTGCTGTGTCTTCGTTGCTAAGCACTATTCTAAGAACAGCACCCGACACAACATCGGTGCTCAACAAGCATTCATTGAATGGACAAATAAAGAAGAAAACACTTAGCATAGTGCCTTGCATGTGGTAGATGGTCTGTAAAAGTAGCTGCCATTAATATAACCATGGTGGATATATAAATTTTAGTCAGCAACACCCAGTACACAAAATGTCACATTTCCTTATTTCTCGAGATGAAGTTTAATCTGCTTCGAGCTCCCTCTATCGGGCTGGTGAGAAACTCAATCTCAGTCATTGCGAAGGGCCTCTCTAACCTTCTCTAGGATCAGACAAAAAACCCAGAGAGTGGATGCATCTCAGAACATTAAGAAAAGGGATTTTTGATTTTTATATGATAGCTGTCACTGCTAATATATGCTGTATTCCCCAAAACACACACCCCCCTGCAACACACACACATACTCCCTCTGAAAGAATAGTGTCTGTGGACCACCACAGATATCCCCTCTAAGGTTCAGCCACCTCTTGGGGCGCTGCAAAAGAGGGATCAGACCCGTTCTTCCAGTAAAAATGCAAGAGCAAATCCCCTGCCCCGGCTCTGAAGTAGCTCCCCACCCTCTCTCTTCTGTCTGTTCCCTCCACCTCCCGAAAGAGCTCCTCTCTACCTCCTCCAGCACAATACCCTTCAAACAACTTTAGATTTCCCAAATTTTAAGCTTGGACATTTTTGCCTTTGGCCCTACTACACACAAGCTGCTGTAAAATGCTAAATGAGGCATTTAAACAGACTTGTTGAAATTCAACCAGGCAAATTCAAAGTCTCGGTTCCCTTCTTCACATGGCAAGGAAAATACATCAGAGAGAATGAAACACACAGTGATACCTAATAAATTACCTGCCACATTGGAATTCGTCTGTGTGTGTGTGTCACAGCATTTAGCACAGTGCCTGGCTCGCAGATGTTGAATAAACATTTGTGGAATTCATGACTGAATGAATAAATCGAATTTATCTAAAGTAAATTTACCTAAACAAATAGCCTGTAGGGTGGACATCTCCCTAGAGATGGTTTGCCCCTCCAGATCCTCTCTCTTTGCTTCTCCATTCTTCTTTGGGCTTCAGGAGGCTGACCTTGAGGCTGACCTTCTGGTTGGGTTTGCTTAGTGGGATGTGCCAGCAGGATATCTCAGAGAGGGAGGAAAGTAAGATCAAGGTATTAATTCTCCACATCCCTGGTCAATTTCAGTGGAGTCACCAAGAGCTGACTATGTTCCCCGTTTCAGTCAATGTTTATTATGGTCTGAAAGTTGGTGTCACCCCAAAATTCATACGTTGAAACCCTCGTCCCAATGTGATGGTGTTTGGAGGTGGGGCCTTTGGGAGGTGGCTAGGTCATGAGGGTGGACACCTCGTGAACGGGATTAGTGCCCTTATAAGAAGAGGCCAGAAACCCAGCTCCCTCTCTTTCTGCTGTGTGAGGATACAAGGAGAAGTCGGTAGTTTGCAATGCCAAAGAGAGCCCTCATCAGGATCTGACCACGCTGGCACCCTCATCTCAGACTTCCACCCTCAAGAACCGTGAGAAGGAAATTCCTGTTACTTATAAGCCACACAGTCTACAGTATTTTGTTATAGCAGCCTAAGCTATCTAGGGACAGAGAAGCAGAACCACTAGGAGATACGTAAATGTTCACACGCATGTATGCCTGTGTGAGTGTGAATGCATACGTATACAACTGTATTTGTTTCAGGGGTTTGACTGTGAGCAGTCGAGGGAGCAGGTGACGTTCAACAGTCTCCGTGCAGCTGTTGTCTCCGTGTCAGATGCTGGAGCTTCAGGTCCATGGGGCAAGCAGGCAGGAGGAAGGTGGACGTGAAATGGGGAGAGTGAGGATGAGCTGAAACCCGCAAGGATGAGCTGGGGCCCGCATGGACGGGCTGAAAACTGCGTCAGTTCTTGTTGCCTCTGACTGTGGTGGCGAGGGTGTCCTGCAGCGGCCAGGCCCTTCCTCAGGGAGCTGAAACTCACAGGGCCCCGGGTGTTGGAGAAGCTGAAGGAGGAACCAGGGAGAAAGGGATCAGTGGCAGGCCCAGCCGCTGCCTCAGGCCGAGAAGGTGAGCCAGTAGATGGGCGACAAGGTGTGTGAGTCACAGAAGGGCTGCGGCTTCACTTCACCCTCCAAATCTCACACGAGAATCTCTCGGTGGTCCTCCCCTGACCACACACCTATGGAGAAGGGGATTCTGGGAGATGTAGTTCAGCCTGGCCACGTGGGCACGTACAAAGCCGGTCCCTTCCTCAAGGAAAGCTCACAGCTCTGCCCGGAGGCCCCTCCTCACAGCCAGCGAGTTCTCTTGTGGGATCTCCCTCCGTCTAATAAACTTTCCTCCCCTCCCCCTTGAGGTCAGGGGGAGGAGGCCAGTGCCCCATGGTCACCAGCCCGAGGCACTGCGCTGTCCCTGGGGCTTTCCACACACACTGTCAATACACTCTTTCGTACATTCTCCTCAAATTACCCAACTGGAGTGTGCCATCTGTTTCCTGCTGGGATCCTGATGAAGAGCACACCCACCCTTGGTGCAGAGGAACAAACAGAACATGAACTGGTAGATTTACTTATTGCTTTTCCCTGCTGGAGATATATTTGTTTAAAAATATTAATTGAGCATCTACCAATGGAGAACCTACATGCCAGATGAATGTGCCAGGATACAGAAGCGAGCAAAAGACTACAGATGCCCTGCTGTGATGGAGATGACCATCTAGGAAAGGAGAAGGATAATGACTATATCTGCTTTCTACAGCCTAATGGAGTAAATACAAACTAGCAATGTTCCTTAAGTTTCTAGAACCTTTTGAAGAAATGTTAATGGTGATTTATGCAACATAGTTATTGTGATACTGCACCTTGGAGGACAGAGTTTATTTTGCCTCACTTTTAAGAATACATCCCTGAATAAAAGAAAAGGGAACTTGTCATGAACACACGCTATATGGCTGACTCTGTACTAGGCTCTTATATAGGATATCGCGTTTAATCTACACGCACTGTCACAAAATAAGTGAGCAGAAGTTATTATCTCTGCTAGGTAAATGGAGAAAGCGAGGGTGGGAGAGGTACAGTGGCCAGCTCAAGGTCACGCAGCTAATAAGGTAAGTACATGGGACGTTTATTTTTGGTCTGGGCTCCATACATGCGAGGAATTGTGCCAAATGCTCTATTTTTAAAAACCTTACAACGAGCTCAATAAGGTAGGTTTTATGTTACTTCTTTTATGCAAGAGGGAACTCCAGTGTAGAGGGGACACACAGATCTTAGGCAGAGAAGTCAGGAAGTGAACCCAGCTCAGCCTGATCCCAGAGCCCACTCTCCTTCTACTCTGCACCAGAATCCATAAAACACAACTGACATGGCATTTGTTAAGGCTGTGTTTCATTCCTGAATATCTTTCTCCATAAATACAGAGAGAGATCTACATATCTATGGAGATATAGCCCCACATATCCATTATATTCCATTCAACACATAATACAGATATTCAATCTAACGCTTCAAGCTGTTCTACTTCTAGCATTGAATTATTTGCTTCTCCCAACCTCCATTAACCAAGTTTGGGGAGAAAAGCTAGCTGCCACATAAGTCTTGATGAGAATAAAGTCTCTTTATTACTATTATTATTCCCCTAATGGTCTGTGCAGTATCATACATAACTTTTTAGTCCTTCATAAAATCCCGTTGATAAACATTTGACAACTTGTTACAATTTTAAAACTTTCATTGCCGGATCTGCGCCGGCACCACTGGAATCTAACAATGTGATGCGAAGGCAGCCACAGTAGCTTTCTGTGATGCTATAAAGAATTTTGCAGCCTCTCTCAGCACCTAATTTATGACATGTGCACTGATGAATGATCAAGATTCACTATTTGCCATTATAAGAAACAGGCCAACCAATTCATAATTTTCAGGAAAGCTGGTTTTAACAGCCCTATTAGTTTTACAATTCCGACTTTTGTAAGCTTCAATTTGTTATGTTTAAGTTATTTGCTCTGAGGAGTTTGAGTGTTCTTACTGGGGTCTTAAGGTCTATTTTTCCAAACAGAGTTTGCAGAGAAAGACGATGGCAGTGCTAAAAGTTCAATTAAGATAAACTCTAGAAGTCAAAGGAAAAAGCTGTGGATGTCCATTGGAGTTGAAACTACGCAGAGCCTTTCCACCTCCCTTCTGTTTCTTAAAAAAATATATAATAAACTGGAGATGATTTGTCTTGTGGGCTACGGGCTGCATTGCAGTTTTCAGACATTTGCTAAAGCAGGTCCTGTTTCTGAACCTCACGGTATTAATCCCTTTGTCATTGAGGGACCGTTAAATGTTAACATCAGTAAGACATATATATTCAAAAGGCACTTTTGATCCTGGTCTATATCTGTTCAGATACATAGGCTTAAAAATAGGTTTTAATATGTGCCTGAAATATTTATTAATATATACATAGTCCTTACATAGTCATTCATTTGTTCATGAAATAAGTGATTTGTAAGAACCTAGTACAAGAGTTGGCAAACTATAGCCTGCAGATCAAATTCAGCCCTCTGCCTGTTTTTGTATGGCCCATAAGCTAAAAATGGTTTTTACATTTTTTAAATTGAAAGAACAATAATATTTCCTGACATATAAAAATGATTGAAATTCAAGTTTCAGTGTCTGTAAATAAAGTTTTATTGGAACACAGCCACATTCATTGGTTTACACGTTGTCCGTGGCCATTTTAACACTAGAGTGTCAGAGGTCAGGAGAGTCGACAGAGCCATGTGGCCCACAAAGCATAAAATATTTACTACCTGGCCCTGATCCATTATATGCCAGGGACTGGAGATGAAAAAACAAAAATAAAAAAACAGTGGTAAAAGAGAGCAAGCTCTTCCCTCATTCAGGGCAGCAGTAAATATGTCAAATGGTTATAAGTGCTATAGAGAAAAGTAAATTGGTAAAAAGTAAATCAAATACAGACTGATAAGGTGTGTTGAACAGGTGAATCAAATACTAGGGTGGCATTGCCATTGGGAGCATGATTTTTGAAATGGTGAGTAACTCCTGGTGAATTTCCAAACGAAATAGAGTACAATTCTCCTTCAATTTACACAGTGTGTATCAAAACTGTACAAAGAATACTTCATGCTATATATGAAATAGATTTGGTTCCAGGTCCAGATTATTATAATCAGGTTTTTCAACTATCCGACTATCTGACATGATGCTAGAAAGTCGTACCAGATGAAGAATGATCCTTCATTGTGCTGAACTATCCCTCACACAGCAGGACATTAAGTAACCCAGGCCCTCACTCACTAACTCAACATCGACATTGAAATCTAAGAGTGTTGTCAGATGATCCATGAGCTAAGTCTTCAGTGAATGAGGGGGGTGGCCAGGAGAAAGGGAGATAACCACAGACAATGAATGAGCAGTGGTGTGCTGGTAAATGTTTAATAACTGGCTCTGATTTGTAGCATTTGCCTATTTCCATGGTGTAAATATTCCACCATGGCCAATTTCAAGCCACCAACATGACATCATTGAATGCAGAAGGTGGAAAGACATGTGCTCAACCAGCTCTCCAGAGCCAGCACAGGCTACTCTAGCAAACCACTGAGATGTGTAGAGGTTGGTACAGCCAAAAGGCATGAACCTCAAATGAAGATAAATTTTTACACGAGGGTATAGGAGCAATCATCTGAAAGGTGCGTCAGAGAGTGAGATATCACCAACCTGACTCCCCAACCGAGGACACAGAGGAGGCAGCGATAAGCACCTTCTCTTGAATAAGTGGTAACCTCAGAGACTCAATTGAGGCGGAAAGGAAGAAAGCATTTTTTAAAGCGGATAAGAATTGAGTAGAGTTTGTTTACCAGGAAACAAAACTCGGGAAGGAAAAAATATGGGGACGTTCTGGAGAGCAGGTAGCAGAGGGAGGCTGGTTAAGGAAATCTCCAGCACAGAACACATTCTGGGTGTGACCAAGGGTGACAGAAAGCCTCTCCCATTCCAAACCAAATCTGACAGCCATCGAGGAGGCAGTATTTCAGCAAATTCATCGTGCACACAGTCATCAAATTATTATAATTTAGCTTCAGCAACTACAGTAGCTGCTCAGAAAACACATTACTACAGTAGAGCTTGGTGAAATATTTTGCACATACAGCAAACGTGGCAAATTTTGCCACTCCATTGACTTTGTAAAACTGAAAGATCTCCCCCTTTGTCTTGTATAGTTTCACTAATTGCATCATTAGCAGAAGGCCATTTGACCAACATGGAGGAGACAGAAACTACTTTTTCTACATTTTAAGTGTAAATGCAAGTTAAAATATAACAATATTCATGCCTATGTAGTACAGATCCCATAGGAGATAAGATAGTCAAGTGATTATAGAGATGTCATCTTAAAAAATCAAACGAATTGACTTCTTTCATGTCCAATTGGCGTGATTATCCTACCAATCTCAGTTTCTCAGTCTTCATAATATGGACACTGTTTGATGAAGACAGAAAGGCAGAATGAATGCAAAAGTTTCGGCACAAGAAGAAAGGGTCTGAAGAGAAACGGATGGATGTGAGAGAGCAAATATAGGGAGAATCCTCGAGACTGGATATGCTAGACGTGAGGACCTAACTCTTCTCAGAGGTGGACGATCGCTGAAGGTAGGATCTGCTGACATCAGCAGCAATGAATGGGGTGGTGGGCCTGAGGACGATAAGGAATGTTAATGCTCTTGAAAATGACACACGCAATTAACCAACATACTATTTGATTGCGCAAAACTTCAATCTACTACATATATGGGAACAAAGAGTAAAATATGTGGCATGGAGGAAATCTTGTCTGGAAAACTTGATGCCTGTAGTTACAATTAAAAGCACCTATGAGTTGGCTGAATTCTGTTCCAGTTAGGGCCATTAGCATCATTTGGTATTTGGAAATCTGGCTGAACCAATGCCAGTCAACTCTATGACCAAGTTACAAATGGGGATCCAGCTATAGAGAGCAAGAAACTACTTAAAGAAGAACCTTAACAGTTTGAAGAACTTCAATAACAGTGAACAACACAGACTTTGAAGTCAGACCTGGGCTTGAATCCTGGCATCCCATACCGACCTCATAGCGCGATACTGGGCAAGTCAGTGAAGTTCTCTGAGCCTCAGTTTCCTCATCTGTAAAATGGAGATTTAATAGTATCTACATGCTAGAGTTGATGTAAGGATTCAATTAGACAGTACATTGAAGTGGTTAACACAGTGACTATCATCTATTTAGTCTGCAATGTTGGCTGTTAACAACAGCAATTATAATATGAACAAGATTGTTGTAAGTGTTGACATCATGGATAGACCAAACCTAAAGCAACAGCCATGAAGAATAGAGAATGGGTTAACAAACCAGAGGCCTATAGTCAATTCTAAACACTTATTTGGTTCAGGTAAACTTTATCTGTTCCTGAAGTAATTCACTCAAAAAAGTGTAAATTAAGTGCTTACTGTGTCCCAGGCACTGACCTAGACGCTGGAAATACAGTAGCGAATTCAAGAAACTAAAATCCTTGACACTGTGCGGCTTACATTCCAGTGGGGAGAGACAGACAATAAATAAAAATAAACAGTGTAACATAGAGCAGTGGTTCTCAAAGTGTGGT
This sequence comes from Ceratotherium simum simum, assembly GCF_057802395.1. Taxonomy (NCBI): domain Eukaryota; kingdom Metazoa; phylum Chordata; class Mammalia; order Perissodactyla; family Rhinocerotidae; genus Ceratotherium; species Ceratotherium simum. The sequence continues at coordinate 10,114,949 of NC_141920.1, forward strand.
CCCTGGAGCAGCAACACGAACGTCACCAGGGAACCTTTTAGAAATGCCAAATCTTAGGCTTCCCTCCAGTTCTAACGAATCAGAAACTCAAGGGGTGGGACCCAGAAATCTGTGGTCTAAGAAACCTTCCAGGTGATTCTGACACAAGTCAAAGTTTGAGAATTTGCCTTTCTAACAAGCTTCCAGGTGATGCTGATAATGCTGCTATGGAGACTACACCTTCAGAAGCCTGATATAGAGTAAAACAGTCAATGCTAAGCGCTGGGGGTAAATAAAGCAGGACAGGAGGTGTCTCAAACCGAGTACCCACAGGAGCAGACCCTGAGATGAGAATTTTTTTTTTTTAAAGATTTTATTTATTTTTTGCCCCCAAAGCCCCAGTAGATAGTTGTATGTCACAGCTGCACACCCTTCTAGTTGCTGTATGTGGGACTCGGCCTCAGGATGGACAGAGAAGTGGTGCCTCGATGCACACCCAGGATCCGAACCGGGGCCGCCAGCATCGCAGCGCACGCACTTAACCACCAAGCCACAGGGCCGGCCCTGAGATGAGAATTTTAAATGCAAGTGGTTTGTTTGGGAGGTGACCCCGGAAGCACAAGTAGGGGAGTGAGAGAGTGCGACCGGCAGAGGAAGGCAGCCAATATGGGGTGTGTTAAGGAGAAGGTTCTTGTGTGAGCAAGGGGGCTCACGGCCCTCTGGGACCTCTGGGAGACTGTGTGGAACACACCCCAGTGATCCCACTTACGGAGGAAGAAGCTGAGGTATTTATCCACCGCTTCATCGGCCGTTGGCTGAGGGTTGCTCCCAGAGGTGTTAACGCCCCGGCAGCTCTGCCCTATCCCTCCCAGAGCGGGAGAGAAAGCCCTCAGGCCGGGAAAAGCAGGTTTGTGCCGCAGGAAGCAGTTCCCAGGGGTATAGAGAATGTGGGGCAACGGGAAGGGCAGAGAAGTGATCATGGAGGAAAAGCGGCAGCTGAACAAAGATGTGAAGGGTGAGAGGGAACAAGTCCCGCCTACATTTGGGGGAAAACATCCCAGGCCAAAGGAACAACAAGAACGAATGCCCTGAGGTGGGAACAGGCCCAGCATGTGAGTAGAACAGTAAAGAGCCAGGGTGTCCAGAACAGAAGAGGAAGGGAAGGTGTTAAAAAATGAGGTGGTAGCCACAAAGGGAAGGCAGATGGAGGGCCTCATAGGCTACTACAAGGACTTCAGCCAGGGATGAGATGGAAGGCCATTGGAGGTTCTGAGTACGAAACCTGACTTAAGTTCAAAAGGATTCCTTGGGCTGTTGTTTGGATATATATTATATATATTTAGGTAGGTAGGTAGATGATAGACAGATAGATAGATAGATAGACAGACAGACAGACAGACAGATAGATAGATAGATATGAAAGCAAAAGCAGAACAGGGACACCAGTGAGGAGACCACTGCAAAACTTGAAGCAGAGATGATGGTGGCTTAGACCAAGTTACAGTGGAATCCAGGTGCTCCTATGATGTCATCAGGAGTCCATTTTTCTCAGTGTCTCCCCTTCCGCTTTCCTCTCTATTGGTTTCATAGTCCCAAGAGGAAGCAAATCTACCAGGAGCAACTCCACGATTACATGTAACCAGCGAAGCAACCCCAAAAGAAAGAGCAGTCCTTCACTACCAGTTGGAGCAAGAACCCAGGACCAAGTCTCTTTGGCCCTACTTGGGTTGCCTGGGCAACTGTAAACTAATCTGTACAGTTGTGATGATGGGGTGCATTGATGAGCCAAGTCTGGCTCACATCCCCATTCCTGGAAGCCAGAGGTGGGAACAGCCCCACACCAATCACATACTCTGAGAAAGGAGGGGAGAAAGTTCTCCCAAAGGGAGTCTGGTAGCGATGGTAAAGGAGAATCTTCATGCTCCTTTATGTTGTAATAGAGTTTCTGGCTGAACACATGGCCACATAAAGTCCATATTCCGCAGTCTTGCTTGCAGTTGGGTGGGGCCATGTGGTTAAATGATGTGTGAACAGATAATGTACAACTTGTATATTTGCCCTTAAAAGGAAGGGAGCGCCATCCCCTCTCTCACTCCTCCCTGGCTGGAACGCAACCCCAGTGGTAGCAACCCTACATCACGAGGACAAGGAGGACAACGGAAGCATCAGAATAATAAAAGCAATGAGATAGAAGGACCCAGGATTCCTAACAGATTTTCAGAGCAGGATCCCTGGTAGTTTGGGCCTTTTATCTCTGTGAGACTGAAATAAAGTTCTATTGTTTTGTCACCATTTTAGGGGAGCCTCTGCAAAGCAGATAATAATCTTAACTTATACAGACTTTGAGCTTTATTATAATGAGGGAGAATGGAGAATAAAAAGAAAAACACCAGTGATGATCTTCATAGTCAGCATAGAGTAGGATTGTTAATTCGAGAATTTTAACAGTCACTGATGTGGGTTTTTTCACAGAAATTTCTCGGTTCTGCTAGAGTTCTAACCCACCTAAGATCTACGGCATCAATTGGTTCAAACAAAGCTTTGAGCCTTTTTCATTTACAAATGTAACCAACCTCGCTTAATCCTGGCGTTATGTCTTCACTATTGAACTCCGCCGTGGCGCTCCTTGAGCTCTTCCGAGATCTGAAAGAAATCACCAAATCGTCGAGTTAAACGGAGCCAGTGCAGCTGGAGAGGAGCCCAAGATGGCGCAAGAACAGAGAGGGGACAAATCCGATCACAATATCATTTCCTGAAAGATTTCATTTAAAGGCAAGAGTCAAGATTCGTGCTGCTCTGACAAGAAAGAAAATGCACACAGGCCACAAACAAATGTATTTTGTCTAGTGTGCGAGGGGGCAAAGATGGTCCTCAAACCTAGAGGAATGAAATGTTTATCTACAGTATCTTTAGTGTAAATAAAACTGCCCTTTCTCTCACTAACATTTAATCCCCCCAGTGTATTCCTACATATAAGCAAAAGAAGACTCCATTTATTTTTATAATAATTTTATTTAATATTATAACGTTTAATTACATATTATATAAAATATTATATTATGAATGGTAACAACTAACCTTTATTAAATGCCCGCTCTGTGCCTTCAATCATTTTTCACACCGTATTCTCTAACCGCCTTGTCAGGTAGGCGTAATTAACACCATAATACAGATAAGACTGATCCACAAAGAAGACAAATACCTGGCCAGGGGCACTCAGCCAGGGAGTGGCTGGTCCAGAAATCAAAGCGAGGAAGTCAAACTCTAGAGCCTACATCTTCAAAACGTTGCTCTCCTTGCCTCTTAACCATGTCTGTGGGCACAGAGATATGCTGCCCAGATCTCCCTTCAGGAAAGGACTGGCTGCCCAGCGTCAGAAGTGTGGTCAGCAGACAGCCAGGCATCTGCTCCTTCAGAGTCTACACATGTAGAAAGCTGACTCCTCAAGGTCATGCCCTGCCTAGGGCAGCCTACAAGCAGTGACCAAGCAAGGCATGGGTATAAAATCCTGCCATTTGCGCCCAAAACAGGCCACTCTGAGGGGCCATACATGCTCCAGGGCTGCCCACTGGGTTGGCCAAGACTTTGTAGGCCTGTGTCACAATTCCACTTCTATCTCTGTCCGATCTTGCTTCCACACTCTTCCCTTAGCAGATGTTGCTTCCAAATAAACATCTTGAACCCTAAACTCTATCTCAGTGCCTGCGTCTGCCACCTGTGTCACCAACTTGACCAACAGAGATGTCCGTTGAATGCACGAATGAATATGTGGATATATGGTGAATATGCTATTTAAGCCTTGGGTTTTGAATAACATTCAACAAATAATCTCCTACTGTGTTCCAAGCACCTTCCCAGGCAAGAACAAAACAGACAGGCTCCCTGCCCTCAAGGTGCTGATGGTATTTATGGGCCTAAGGTCAGTGGTTCTCAACCTTGATCGCTCATGAGAACCACCCAGGAATTTTTTTGTGTTTTTGTTTGTTTGTTTTAACCATGCCCAGGCCCCAGTGGAATTCAATTGAATAAGAACAAAGTGAAGGCAGACAACCATAGGGCTAGGGGACTTAGACCAGGAGTTCCCAGACTTTTCCGTGTACATATGAGTCACCTGGTCCTCCGGATAATATGCAGATTGATTCTGCAGGTCTTGGGTGCTGCTGCTGGTGACAACCCACAGTGGATTTAGAAGATGCAAGAAAGCATCAAATAAACATAAACAGGGAAATCTAGAGGCCCTTACCACATGACTTGCAATTATTTGATAATTTTACATGACAGACATGGTCCCTGCAATTAAGATAATACCAGTTTTAGAGAAACTACTGGACACCCTTCTATCACCCTTGTTCCTTAAAGATCAAGACACAGACTCAACTGACATATAAGCGTGAATGTTGTAGAAGAAAAGAATATAGAACACCAAACCATTTCTCCTTCTACCATTTAAATATTTAAATAATGTTTTGTATAGTTTACTTTTTGCATTTAGATGCTCAGAATACAGACTGTGTGTGTGTGTGTGTGTGTGTGTGTGATACGTTCAATCCTGAACATATCAAGACTTTTCTTCTTTTCTAAACACGTCATCTTCACAAACAACTTTGACAATACACTTTCATTTTGTCAGAGTTGCTTGGGATGATATTCGCTCAGCCATTAAAAGGTGGGAAAGTGTCCTGCTGCTGTGTGTATGAGAGAAGGCCACTGTTTTGTCACATGTCAGCTACCCATCAGTCGAGGCAGAGAAAGCGATGGGTACATGATGGGGTCGGTAAGAAGCCCTCCAAACCTTAATTATCAGAGTGCCCCCCAGTTTCGCTGGGCTTGTCAGTGGCTCCTGACAGGCTCAGAGGCAGACAAAAAGACAAACAGCACATCACCAACTGGTTAATTAGCAGCGAGCACAAAGCAACCCAAATTACAAGCCCAGGAAAATATGCCACAGAGTTGCTTTTCATACGTTGGATTTGAGCAACATATGCAAGGGGAAATGGTGAATTTTTCATATTCCAAAAAGTATCTCAATCGTTCTTCTGGATCCACTTCAGCAGTCAGGAAGACAAACAGCTCTTTCATTCCTCAAAGAGTTACTGAGAACCTACTGTGTGTCTGGTCCTGAGGCTACGAAGAGGAATATCATGTGGCTGATTGATTCATCCTTCCTTACACATATTCATTCAACAAATACGTATTGTGGTCTACTATTACCGACTACATCCAGGCACTGAGCTAGATTCTAGGTATGTGGTTATAAAAAAACAAAGGCACACACAACATGGATGAACCTTGAAGACATTATGCTAAGTGAAATAAACCAGTTGCAAAAGGACACATAGGGTACGATTCCACTTATATGATGTACCTAGAGTAGTCAAATTCATAGGGACAGAGAATAGAATGGTGGTTGTCAGGGGCTGGGGCAGGAAGGAATGGAGAGTTTGTGTGTAATGGGTATCGAGTTTCAGTTTGAGAAGACAAAAGCGTTCTGGAGATGGATAGTGGTGATGGTTGCACAACAATGTGAATGTGCGTCAAGTCACTGAACTATACACAGAAAAATGGCTAAAATTTTACGTTATGGACATCTTACCACAATTTTTAAAATTTTTTTAAAGAAATTAAAAACCACAAAGGCATGATACCTGCTCTCACAGAAATGAGTCTCATGGGAAGATAGACGTGAAATAAACAGAAATTAATGTATAACTACACATATTAGAATTGCTATGGAGGAGGACAGATACCTCTCATCTGAGTCAATGTGACTAATTTTCCTAAATGCAAAAATAACCACCATATTATTTGCTTTATAGAAGCCGTCTTCACTTTACAAACAGATCCCTTTAAATATTGAACTCTCGAGTATGTGGAAAGTTTATGATAAATCATCCACTACATAACTAAAAGGCCTACAGGCAGAGAATTTTCAAGATAAAGCGTTATGAGGCAGTGCCAATTGAAGATCAATCAGAAATTACAATAAGCATGTTGGTAATTACAACAAAAACTAATGGAAAAAATGATTTAACTCATAAAAGTTTACTATATACACTGTCTTACACACACACACACCTATAAAATGAAGCAATGGAAAAAATCCATATGCTGCTGCATGGTTTGCATACTTAATAGACACAGTTACTGCTTTTGCACATAATATTCCATATTTACTTGTCCAATATTCCTGCTCCTGCTGATTATTTGAGAATTAGTGTTTTTCAAAATATAAAACCAGCATGCCTCTTCAATACTCACTGCTATCGTGCAAAGGGTTTAAACTTTTGTGCCTTTGTTTAAAAAAAAAAACCCCTTAGCAAAGCTTCTCATTAAAATGTAGTGAAGATACGCATCCAAAAATTTAACTTGGAACTTGCTTTAAAAAAAAAACTACACAAAGCCTTTGGATTGAACACTGTGCTTTTATCCTCTAACAACGTGGCAAACTTTCAGCATTTCCTGGAATATTTTCCAACTCCTTTTAAACACCTGAAGGGTTTTTGCATGTTGGATTGGTTGGCAGGGAGGGTGAGAGTAAAGAGAAAATAGCAGAAGGGGGGAAGAAAAGAGAAAGGATATCTTTTAGATTAACCCACCAAATAATCACATCCCTTAACAGTGACTTTATCAGGTCTCAAGCAAAGAAAACACTACCAGGATAATTAACAATTCTGGTTTTAAAAAGCCAAAGTTGATTATCTAAAGGGCAGGCTGCTCTTTAAATTAAAGATGATATCTGAGGTGTTTACAGCAATCTATGTTATAGCCACTGATGTTAAACATAAATATATAGGTCAAGAGTCCTCTCCCAACTGTCGAGAAGAGCTGGCCAGGTGAAATAATTGAGTGGAGTGGGCCGGGTAGAGACAGAGGTGAACCAGAGAGAGCATGCTCTTAATCAAATGGGCAGATGTTTCTCAGCCATCTGCAGCCAGGCAGATGTGGCCCCATATGGACAGAGCTTCCAAATTTCAGAAGAAGCTAGAAAGTCACATTTTTATGTAAAATTTCCTATTTTTTAAATATTGACATGTGCATAATTTATTTTTTAAATACACACAATTTTCTAATTGCTGTGCATGCCAAATAAAATATATCTGCAAGCTGAATTTACTGGAGACCACAAATTTTGACCTACATCCTAATTGTTCACAGTTTCCAAACATTGTGGTGGGAGAAGATTCTGGTTGCTCAGCCCCAGTGAAGCCTGTGGAGGCGGGTCCCTCTCTGAGCAGAAGCAGTACAGAGTACTAGTGAGAGACTGGATCACACGGCAAGGCCTTCAGGAATGCTCTGCTGGGCAGAGGATTTCATCACCCTGGCCTCGGATGCTCCGGGTGACATCAAAGAACATTCTTCCGGGCTGTAAGCATGGGCTTCAAGACTCGCCTTGGAGACGGTCCAGCAAGCGCTCCCTCCGTACCTCAGACATGCGGGGCAGACGCTCAGGCTTTTGCATAAATGTCTCTCCATTTCCTCCTCGCTCTCCACCCCCTACCACAGACCAAACAGTGTAAAAGTTGTGTCCAGTCTACTTTCCAGAAGTTGCAAATGGTTTTCTTTATGAAGACTTGGGTCCACGAAGATAGAAGAGAATTAAAAACAAAAGTTCAAGATTTCTCTTTAGCAAGAGAAATAAACGTATACAGTCCCTCTAGCTACTTCTTGCCCCAGTTTCAAATGGACAGATTCATTTTTTGTCACCAAAGAACTACCTAATAAAGGAAGGTGGGAGAGATATTTGACATACTACAGATATGTTCTTTAAAAAAAAAAAAAAACAACTTTCCTTTGATATGCCCAAATCTTCCAAGTTCTATGACCAGATTCCCAAACTAGCAGGTCTCAGGGAGTATGTGCCTTTGAAATGGTTTTATTCGACTAGCACAGGTTCATGTTTGTTTTTAATATTTTTAACTTTACCGTTTGGGGGTGTGCACTCTCCAGTCTGGCTAAATGCCACACCCCTCCCATTTGTCTTAAACCCAGTGGAGGCACATGTGTGCTATCTGCCTAGCCTCTGATGGTATTTGAATTTGCTACCTCTGGATTTTATCCCTTTTCTTTTCTCCATTCCTCTATTTATTTTTCTAAAAAGAAACCAGCTCTAAGGTCAATGCAACACATCTGAACCAATCACAGAAAAATAGACCTACTGTATGTAGGACACTGATGATTAAATAGTGAGTAAAGACCTGGGCCCAGCCATCAAAGAGCTCAAGATCATATGGGAGAAATAAATTAGCAGAGAGACAGGCACACTGCCAAGTATAAGCTGCTCCAATGTGGATGTGCTTGGGTCCCAGGCAAAAATAATTTCACACTGAGTTTCAGGGCCTCTGGCCTCCCGTATCCTTTGGAGGCTGTTGCATGGTCATTCTGGACCTAGTTCATTTGTTTTTGACTGTTTAGGATGAAAACCAGGCTTTAATTAGTGAAGGTCATGCCGTTTGTGGGAGGTATATGAATAACAATGATGAACTCCCTCATCATTGTTGGGCTTGGTCATGAGCTTTGGCTAGTGGAATGTGAGCAGATGTGTACAGGCAGAAGTTTAAGAATGAAGGGGCTCATGGAGCAGAGCAGACCTGAGCCACAACCAACCTGTGTTTTTGGTTTAACAAAAATTAATGTCTGTTATTGTAAGCCACCGAGATTTTGGGGTTGTTTGTTATGCAGCAAAGCTAAGTAATACATTAGCACAGTTTACTGACAACTTTTCTAAAGAGGAGAAATGTTGACTTTCCTCTGCTCAAATAATGTCCGCATATCCACTGACCCACTTAGCAGAAATAAGAGGTATCCATGACAATATAAATAGAGAAATGGAATAAAATGGGACGCTGAATACCCAGCTCCTTATTTCTCCCAAAAAAATATGCCCATCCCCACTAATTTTGCCCATTTCAGTAAACGGTAACTCCATCCTTTTCATTATTCAGAATACCATGGTCATCCTTGACTTCTCTCTCTCTCACATCTCACAGCCCAATCAACAGCCAATTCTGTTGGCTCCACTGTTGAAATAGATCATAAATCTGGCTCCTTTTCACCATATCCTCTGTCACAACTCTGATCCCCACCACCGTGATATCCGGCTTGAATTATTGCAGTGACACCCTGATTTCCTACTTCTGCCCTACCCCCTCAACACTCTATGTTTTACCCAGTTTTCAGGTTAACCATATTAAAACCAAATTTATACCATGTCCTGCTTTTCTTCAACACTTTCCAGTGACTCCCATCTCGCTCAAAGTAAAAGCTAAAGTTCTTACAACAGTGCACGAGGTCTCACATTCTCTCCCCTGTTCACTTGAATCCAGCACACCCATACCCTTGCTGTGCCTCCAACATGCCGTGCACATGTCCCCTTCAGAGTTTTTCCATTTGCGTCTTGTTCTGCCTGGACTTCTCTTCATGGAGAGCCCCCTGGCTTGTTCTCACTTCCTCCAGGGTCTGGGCTCAGGTATCCCTTCATCAAGGAGGACTTTTCTAACTATGTAGGTAAGAGAACAACCCCAGCCCCACTGCCCCTGCTCCAATCCTCTTTACTCTGGTTCATCTTCCTCCATAGGACTTCCCAAAATCTGACAAACTATATAGTTAGGTTTTTTCTGATTCCCTCTACTGGAGGTAAGCCCCATGAGGAAAAGAATTTTATTTTGTCCACTACTTTATCCTCAGCTCCTACAAAGTACTAGGCACACAGTAAGTATTCAATATATATTTCTTGAACAAAAAATATTGGAATCAGACAAATCCACATTTGAATTCCAGCTCTGACACTTACTAGCTGTGTGACTCTGGACAGGTCACATTACCTCTCTGAACTTCTATTTAATCACCTGCTAAATGTGATAACAATCTCTTCCCTTCAAAGTTTTTGCAAGGTGTAGAGATAATGCATTTTAAGTGCTCACGTTGATAAATGGTAGCTGTTATTATCATAGATACTGCTTATCTCTCACCTCTCTGACATCCGTGTTCACCCTGCTCCAGCCACATTGGCCTGAGCACTTTTGCTAAAACATACCAAGAGAGTTCCCCTGTGACCTTTGCACCTGCCGCTCCATTTGCCTGGAACACTGGTCCCCAGCTCTCTGCACCACAGGCTTCTTCTCATCACTCAAGTTGTGCCTACGATGGGACCTCCTTGGAGAAGACACCCCCGGTCACCCTGACTCAAGTGCCCCATCAGTCACATTCGATCACGTCATCAGTTTATTTCCTCCATAGACTTATCGCCTTGTTATTCACTTGTTTGCTTGCCCTTTGCACGGCTGTCTCACTGGAAAATAAACTCCAGGAGGAGAAAAGTCAGCTGTCACGTTTGCCAGCACTTCTGCAATACGTAGCACTGCAATACGTGGTAATACACACTTAATAAATATCTGTTGAATAGACAAACAAAAGACTCAATGGAGGAAACGTACACGGAGAATAATGCATCTGCATTATAATGTGTTTTTATGATTATCATGGTAGACTCGTAGTCCCATATGGATTGAGAATCAGGTGACGACGTAGAAAGAAGGAAAAGCAAAATGGCAAGAAACTTTTGAAGGATTCTACATCCGAAGGGAAGAGACCTCGAAAATATCTTATTTTTTAAAATATGGAGTAGGGGCCAGCCCCGTGGCTTGGCAGTTAAGTGTGCGTGCTCCACTACTGGTGGCCCGGGTTTGAATCCCGGGTTTGCACCGACACACCACTTGTCCAGCCACGCTAGGCAGTGTCCCACATACAGCAACTAGAAGGATGTGCAACTATGACACACAACTATCTACTGGGGCTTTGGGGAGAAAAAGGGGGAAAAAAAAAAGGAGGAGGATTGGCAATAGATGTTAGCTCAGGGCCGGTCTTCCTCACCGAAAAAAAAGAGGAGGATTGGCATGGATGTTAGCTCAGGGCTGATCTTCCTCACAAAAAAAAAAAAAAAAAACAGATGGAGTAAAGTGAGAATGTAGTTTGAAGTAGGCACTAAAATAGAAAAATCATCAGTCTTACCCAGATGACACCAGAGACCTAGGAAAGCGAGGAACATTTGGGCAGAATCATAATTCTAGTATTTACGAAAAGAGGATTGGTACTGCAAAGAGAAAGCAAAGAAGTCCTGCGTGACTCATGTTTGAGCAGACACATTTAAACATGGGCAGTTGGGAAGTAATTATGGCTGGAGAATTCAGGGCCAGCTCATCTTCATTCCACCTCTGAATGGAGACAGTTTTGCCCTTTGGGCACAGAGACTGAAATGCCTCCTCCCCTTTGGGATTCAAAACAGAAATGAAAAACATCCCTCTAAAAAAGGTCACGACTCAGGTTTGGGGAGATTTGCCAGGGCAACCTGGAACCAGACATCAAGAAATAAGAATACTGCTTCAATTTCTGTAAACGCTTGACACATCTGTGAGTGTCTTAATGTAGTCTGTGGCATGGACTAAGCCACTGGTGAGATGGTGAACGTTTTGTAAGAGGACACAGCCAAACTCCATCTCACAGAATTCAAGGAAGCTGCTTTGATTTCTAAAGTTATTTCAAAGATGTTATTTATCATCATTTAGGAGAATGCATATTGAAACATCAGTATTTTGCTTTTGGTCAGTTGCATGAGCTTACAAGGAGGATGCTAAACCAACTGACAAGTATCTTGTCTTTACACTTATTCAAAATAAAAGCAGATATTGAGGTGAATTTCCCATCCAGAACAATCAGTGAGAATTCATTTCTTTCTTTTCCTTTAGTGTTTCCTATAATTCACTCTGATCGCGGTGTATAGGCAGCAAGAAAAGCCTGTAAAAAAGGGCTTTTAAACTCTTAGTTGTTTGCAGAATATTAGTAACACTATAAAAAGTTTATGTTAATTAATGCTGCATTTTAATAGATTTCCTGGAAGTTTGTAACTGCATACTATAAAGGCTTTCAAGATAATGTATTATACAGTGGTTATCATAAACTCCAAAGCAGTTCAAATATTCCTTTTATGTCTCAATAACTTTCCCCCAAAAGTTACAGTATTTAAAAGATTCAAATGCAGAAATAAAAAGAAAAAATTTTCCCCACCAGGGGATATTTTAAATTTTTATATCTCTCATGATGATCAATCTCATTTCTCAGCAACACTGTACTTAAGCTTGCTTGTAAGCAAAAAGCCATCTACACATTCCATCAGTTACACTAAGATAGACCATCCTCCGTGTAGTATGGGGCAGGTTTTACAGAAATCAGGCGGTTCAGACATCTCAATATTCATATACTTCTGGACCAGGACGTTCTATACATGAACATTCCTTATCATTGTTTATTTCTCTAATTTTTGGCAAAAGGAATCATTTGCAGTTCAAAGGAGCCCCATTTTTCATGTTCAGCAGGCAGACTGAAGGAAGAGTTCGATTGTAAGAGTTTCGAGAGAGATCAAATCCAAATTAAACTTCAACATTTGGGTTTGGGATGTTAAACTTAAACCCCAAAATGCAAGACCTCTGTGGATTTTTTAGGCAAAAGAAATGCTTGGTCACTATTTCACTCTGAAGGTTTTGAACATCCTATTCCAATATGAATCACTATTTCTTACAAAGATAAACAATAAAGATTTTTTTGTGACCGTAAAGAAGAAAAATAATGTGTGGCAAAAAATAGAATTTTTTTAAATGCAAATGACTTGAATAGTGACTATAGTGGGAAAACTTTAAGGACAGAAAGCTGAAATTAATTGCACAAATGAAGTTCCGTTTCACTCTTTTGATAAGACCAGTGAATCATAAACAAGGCCACCATAAATCTAGTTGGACTCTCTGAAAAATATACAATACTAATATACACGCAAATATCTCACCTTTCTCCTGCCAAATTATACATACAATTTTATGAGTGCTTTGTGGCTCTCAACGAAGGGCTTGGAAGCTATGTATCTCTTACTTTTCTCCATTCCCTAAGTCCCAGTTATAAAACATTTGTCATCTGGGCTCTGTATCCTAGAGCATCTGCATTATATATGTTTAATCTCAACTCCAGGAAAGGAATACATTTCCTGAACTTCTGAGCACTATTATGACTTTTCCATCAGAATTCTAAGCCCTCCAAGTGACCTTAATCAAAGATTCTTACTAGAATCTCAAAATGATCAAAATACATACATATATGTATGTAAGTGTGTGTGTGCACACCAACTTTGCTAGTTAACAGAGCCAAAAAGTGAGCAATTCAAGGTTTGCTAATACTTAAGAGAATTAACACCCACTAAAAACTCAAGCAACTTATGTGGGAATTACAGTCATCAGTTGTAGGGTGAACAACCATTCTAATTAGCCCAGGACCAAAGGATTCCCATGATGTGAGATTTTTCAGACCTAAAACCAGGACAGTCCCGGGCAAACTGGAATAGCTGGTCACTCTAAAAGTTGCACAATGAAATTAGCAATGGACATTTTTTTAAAAGGTGAAAAAACTCCAAGTTCCTCTTAGAATCTATGATCCTATGAGGAAAAAAAATGTATATTTTGCTATTACTAATCCTTCATTGTTATCATCCTAGAATGCATGTCTTCATCATAAATTCCCTTAGACCACTCAGTTTTCTCTCTCTGCTCTTTCTTCCTCTCCCCTCTCCCTCCCTCCCTCCTCTCTCTCTCTCTCTCTCTGCATTTCTTTCAAAAAGTCCAGTTTTACATATACCACTTTGAATCCATACCTTAGAGACTGCATCTAAATATTTTTCCACAACACTCCTCTCCTCGTCCCCCAGTCCCGCCTCCCACCCCTCAATAATGTAAATACAATTAGTAGATTGAAAGCACATTTCATGTCTCGCTTCTCTCCTAAGCTCCTCAATAATGTAAATACAATTAGTAGATTGAAAGCACGTTTCATGTCTTGCTTCTCTCCTAAGCTCCTCAGTTATGGGGTCCATACTGTGCGAGTCGCTCATGCACGATCCTCAAGGAGGAGCCAAAAGAGAGAAGGGAAATACAGCCTGAGGAAAAAGTCTATAAAGATTTCTCGCTTTCTTAATCCCTTCTCTCTAATGTTTCTTTGTAAATTTGTCAGATGGGAATGAAATTGCCTCATAACTCTCCAGACGTGAAGAGCATCTCTGAAGAAAATTACGTACTTGTCAAAGCAAGAGGGAATTTATGTTGGTGTTCCTGAGATGTGATTTTGTTCCGTCTATTTCCTTTGTGCACATCAGAGCAACTAGAGAGACAAAAAAACAACTCGTTTATGGGTATTTTTTTTACTCTGCTGCATTTTTTTGCTTCTATTTTTCCCTTTTGTTTTCTTCCTCCCCCCTCCTTTTATCTATGTTTATTGCCAGTGACAGTAAACTTCCATACAACGATCCTGTGATGATAGTAGCAATGATTTCTACCAGTATAAGGCAGCTCAAAGAGGCACAAAGATGATTTCCCCGTGGACAGTTCCGGAAGGTGCGGGTTATGTTTCTGAGTCCTACTTATGCTGGCCAGGGATGATGTGGGTACAAAAGTCCTCTTAATGTTCCCTCCAGACAGTGACATGCTTCCTAAAATTAAATTCTTTTCCCTGGACTGCACGTTATGGCTTGCACTTTCTGAATTTTGTGTTCTGAATTTAGAAGCTGCAGAAGCTTGCTGGGTAGGTCCACTGTAAATGACAGAGTAAACTCGCAGGGAATTGGAAGGCAGGCAAGCCCGGGTTCAGTTCCCAGCTCTTCAATTAACTGTCTGGGCAACCTGTTTGGTTTTTGTGAGCTTCACTTTTCTTGTATGTTCAGTAGGAATGCCTACTTTGTGGCACTATATTGTAATGATAAAAGGAGAAAGTTTCTAAACCATGAGAGGTGTGTAGGTGCACACCGGGGAGTCTGCTTCTTAAGGCAGACAGCCTGTGTTATGTTCCGGCTCCTCTACTACCTAGCCAAGTGACCTTGGGCAAATTACTCAACCTCTTGTGCCTCAGTTTCTTCATCTGTAAAGTGGGAATGATAACAACACTACCTCACAGAGCTGTTATAAGGAGCACATGAGTGAATATAACACTTAGGAATATGCCTCACATTTTGTAGCTGTTTGCTATTTCATTGTAACATATGCCCAGTGCTTGGCACGAAGCATTTGTTCAATAAATATTTTTCCCTGCCCTCCTTACCATAAGCTCCTCCCTTGAAAGCCTGTTTCACTCACTGTGTTTCTTCAACGTCCTGTTCAAGGCCCGTCTCACCGCAGGTGTTCAAGCAATGGAGAATTCATTAATGTCAAGATGGCTCGTTATTGATGATGTTCTATATATTTTGTTCATTTCCCTATTGCTTTGTAATACTTTTTAAATATCGAAGAGAATAAGGAAAATGTTCTTCTTTTCATGCTCAAGCTTACCAAAAATTGTTCAGCGAAAATTTAAGTAAAATGCTTTAGGGAGAGGAGGGCACAAGCAACAATGCAGAGTATTTTCGAACAAGCCAAGATTCCACAGAGCAACCCTAAGTGGTATTTCGGATCTTTCTGAAAGCTGAGTCTCAGTAAATAAAAAATAAGACATACTGCATGGATGGTTTAGATGGATTGGTAAGATTTTTCCAAAGAGGTTCCCTGAGGAAACACGAATTGGGAATCAGCGTAATTACTTACTTTACGTAAGTAATGGCTAAGGAACTCCAGAGCTGGGATGACTGGCTGATAGAAATTCTCCTCCAGGAACAATCTCATCTCGTGGGAGAGGAGGCATGTACAGGTTCCTCCACCTTGGAAGCTTTGTCCTCGGCGCATCTGAAATTCAGCTGGAGAGTGGAGGTTGGGAACAACACAAGAGGAAGTTCTCGCTGGACCCCACACCTTACACCCAGAGAATTGTACAAATAAGTGATGATTATTCCACGTGCTTTCATTAAGCCGGCATACATAAGCTTTAATAATTTCAGGATGCTGCAAGCCCGGTTAAGTGTTTCAGGGAATAGTTCAGTGTCTTCTAAGTGCCAAAGTTAAGGGGAAAGCGGGTCTCCCAAAGAACGGGACGCAAATGCAATTTTATAATTTTGTTTTCCTTCTGTTAGATAATGTTCAACCATTAAAGTAATTATCAGGCTTTAAGGGGAGCCTTGCCTTCCCCCAAGTCGATTTCCTCTGCCATTCCGATCAGAACATACATTGTTTATTACCCCCTCGTATACCAGCCCCCAAATATCATTACGATGTCTGTGCCATGATATATGTATGGTTGTTACCCTTTTAATGGATAAAAAAAGATTTAAGTACTTCATTCTGTTGCATTTTGACAGCTGTTAGCCATCATTTTTCCATTCACCTGCATTTAGCAATCCCATAAAGGAAGGCAATCTCAGAAGGAACACGCGCCGGGCACTGCAAGGTGATAATTCTGTATCACTCTGGCCTATAAATACCTGACAGGCTTTTGCTGAGTCAGCAGTCTGTGACGGAGTGGCAGCCATGCCCTTTTATCTGTGTGAGTCTCTCATGGCAACGGGACCACCAGCCCCCGCAGTGAAAATCCATAGTATCGATCAGGCCATTTCTCCACTGTAATTCTTTTGTAGGAAATCCCTGATGACAAATTTTATCTGCACCACTTTTTGATCGCTGGTTTGATGTAAAGGATCTCCAAGGGCAGAGTTAAGCGCTGGGCCGTTCCACGTTATCAAGCAGCCGTTTTATTTACTGAAACTACAATTGTGGTCACACGCACGCAACAAAAAAAGAGAGAGAGTACCAGGAGAAAAAAATGGAGCCAAATAATATTTCAAAGGGAGCAGAAGGCAAAGGGGGGCTGGTGGCATCAGCGACTCGACTCAAACACAGGTTATAAAAGGCTGTGCCCCATCTGCAACCACATAAATAGTGGAAATGGTGTTTTTTTAATGATGCTGCGATGATGGCGGGTTGTATGTTGAAATTGAGTTGGTCTATTTTTCTCCCTGCCGTACCCCTAGCCTTCTCTTCTCCCCAGACCTGTGAAGCTTCTCTACTTTCTGTCTTCAATATGTTAGGAGAATCTCTTTATCTGACGGTGTTCTTCAGAGATTAGGATCAGGTGCGAACCTGAGACCCAGATGACCTTCTGTAAAATGTCCAAACCTCTGAAGAAAGAAGGGAAAGGTTACATAAGAACCTAGATCCTTACAGAATTGCTGGTCTGGCTATTTCTGGGCACGAGTGCAAAATGGAAAGAAAAAAATGCTTCTCCGCAGAATCTGTGTGCTGACACTCCCCCAGCTACGGATTCGAGACGAGTCCTATTAACCCCCCAGTGCCCGGGGTGGGTAGAAAAAGCTCTTCTCCTGGGTTGTTTGGGTGAGCACATGTATTCATTCCTACTATAGCCGGTTCCTCAGCCTCGGCACTGTGAACATTTGGGGCTGGAAACTTCTCCGTCGGGGGGCCGTCCAGCACAGCGTAGGATGTTTAGTGCATCCCTGACTTCTACCCACTGGGTGCCGGTGGCACCCCCCCGTCCAGTTGTGACAACCAAAACCAAAATGTCTGTCCCCAGACATTACTAAATGTCCCCTAGACGGGGGCAAAATCGCCCTGGTTGAGAAGCAGCGTCTATAGGCACTTGTCGGGCTCAGGGAGCTGGGGTGAGCAGAGAGAGAGAGAGGTGTTCAAAAGTGCCTTGATTGTTTCAGTTTAGTTGGGCACAAACAGAAGTGAAATACATTATCGTTAGCACCATCAACTACATAATAACTAAGCTAATTTTTCCATTTCAAGAGTTGCAAACTGGATTCTCTTAACCCAAATCTGGCCCACAGAAGAGTGGTATTTGGCCAACAACTTTTGCAATTGAATTGCAAAGTTAGGGGGGATCTAAACTCTGCGGCTCTCGGTGCCCCTCCTCCCTGTGACCTTACACCCGACTGGCACAGTGGAGCTGCTGCCTGGCCCTTGAGCCATCTGTGCCCTAATTCCCCCTCGTGGTGATGTTTTAGTTTACAGTGGTTCTCACCTGGGTACACCTGCCTCTCAGGAGACGTTTAGCAATGTGTGGACACGTTTTTGGTTGTCACAGCTGGGTGGGTGGGGAGGGACATGCTACTGGCATCTAGTGGGTGGGGGTCAGGGATGCTGCTAAACAGCCTACCATGCACAGGACAGCCCGCACTGCAAAGAAGTATCCGATCCCAAGTGTTAACAGGGCCAAGGTTGAGAAACCCCGTTCTAGCTAATCTCTCATCTCCCGCTAAGGCTTCACGATTCCATCTGATAGAAGCCAGAAAGAGCATCTTCAGTCTGCACAGGGCAGTCTTGTCCCAGGTGTCTACCTCTCTCTTCCATCAAGCAGAGCCATAAGCAGGTCTTGACTGAAAAGCCGCTGCCCTCCTTGGCAGGGTCTCTCTACTGGATGTAAGGAAAACATCACCATCCTTCATGTCCTGGCCCTAAAAGATGGCTGCTGCTTCCACGGGGATGTTATCAGACCTGAACGTCTATCTGAAAGCTCCAACAGCAGCAAAAGAAAGCAGAAGGCTCACAGGAGGCTCTGGGTTCATCTCACTTCACTCACGCCCATAAGCACTTGCTCAGAGGACTCGCCACTGGCGCTGAGATGATGGTAGATGATTTTATTCCTTGTGCTGGTTTTATCACTTGCAGGCATAGGAAGGCCCCAAAACTTGAGGAAAGTTCATTAAACAGCTGAAAACAGCACTTCAGTGGCTACACACAAGTGCCACTTGTCAACTATTACCTCTGCTTTGGGAATTTTATTCCTAATCTTGGGGTCATCGTGCTGATGCCTCGGAGGTTCAGTGGGGATCACAGACCAGTGAAGCTGAAAGGTGTGGGGGGAGGGGGAGGTTTGGGGGAGGGTTGCCAGATAAAATACAGGATGCCCAGGTAAATTTAAATTTCAGATAAACAACAAATAACTTTTAGTATAAATACGTCCCATGGTTTCAGAAAAATTAAAAATAAATTTTTTAGTATAAGTATGTCCCAAAAATTGCATGGGACATACTTATACTAATAAAATTATTCAGTTATCTGAAATTCAAATTTAACGATGCATCCTGTATTTTTTTTTTTTTTTTTTTTTTGGTAAGGAGGATTGGCCGTAAGCTCACATCTGTTGCCAATCTTTCTCTTTTTGCTTGAGGAAGATTGTCCCTGAGCTAACATCTGTGCCAGTCTTCCTCTATTTTGTATATGCGATGCCGCCACAGCATGGCTTGATGAGTGGTGTAGGTCTGCACCCAGGATCTGAACCTGTGAACCCTAGGCCGCCAAAGCAGAGGGTGCAAACTTAACCACTACACCACCGGGCCAGCCTCAAGCATCCTGTATTTTTATTTGCAAAATCTGACAGTCTGCTCTGGGATGAACTGGAGAGAACACATTCCATCTAAAGAGGTCAGCTGGTTTGCAGATTTGGCCAAATGTCACCACTACAGAAGGGTTGCCAGATCTGATTTTTGGAGGGAAAAATTTGGGGGGGTGTGGTTTATGTGAAATCTAGTGATTTTACAATGCTGGCAACTAATCTTGTTTTAAAAATCTAACAATGCCCTATAGAAAGAAGCAAGCAGGTCTGCAGGCTGCCTTTAGCTGGGGCACAGGCTCACAACGTGGCAGTAAAAGAACCAGCATTTATTGGGTCTTTATTACAAGCCAGGCACTGTTCCACGGGGCCCACACAGAACTCACGAAGTCCTCCCATCAACTGCGAGGTATGAACAATTATCATCATCTCCACAGAGGACAGCAGGACGGTGAGGTTCAGAGAGCGTAAGTGTTTTGGCAAAGACTGTGCAGTTAGTAAGTGACACAGTTGGGGTTTGAAACCAGGCCGTCCCCACCAGCTCCCACGTTTATACCCATCTCACTGCACGATCATTCAGGAGAAAACACCTACCAGATAGCTTCCCACACGGCATAATAATAGTAAAAAAAAATAATGAAGGTGGTTCTGAGTACCTCCTTCCAGACACAAATTATGTCTCAAGGCCAAGACTGGATCAGCATCAGCGCCGTGCAGGGCCATATTGGAGCCTAAGGCTAATGGAAAATCAGCAAGACTGACCCTGCTTTTATCTAGAATGCAGATACTTTGTTCATCAGGGATTTGGATGTGGGGCACTAATTTAGATTTTTTTCTAAATAGTGCATTTGGTTACCCTTAAATTTTACATCCAAACTGAGTATCTCCTTTGCCTCACCCGCTCCTTTTACAGAACAGCATTTCCACATTTCTTTTCATATTTTTGCAATTTTGTAGAGGGAAAATGTTTCATGCTCAAAGGTGTCTGTTACTTCTTTACAATCATACGCCGCTTAACGACGGGCGTAGGTTCTGAGAAATGCATCGTTAGGTGATTCGTCATTGTGTGGCCATCATAGAGTGTGCTTCCACAAACCTAGATGGTATAGCCCACTATGCACCTAGGCTGTATGGTACCAATCTTACGGGACCACCTTCACATATGTGGTCTGTCGCTTACCAAAACGTTATTATACGGCTCATGACTGTATTCAAAACAGTGAAAAACTAGCAATAACTGAAATGTTCAACAGAGGGGAGTTGGTTAATTATAGTACACCTATATGAAGAAATAGTATACACCATTAAAAAGATATTTACAGGGGCTGCCTGGTGGCGTAGTGGTTAAGCTCGAGGGTTCTGCTTCAGCACCTGGGGTTCACGGGTTCAGATCCTGGGTGTGGACCTACTCACCACTCATCAAGCCATGCTGAGGCAGTGTCCCATGTAGAAGAACTACAACTCTACAACTATGATACACAACTATGTACTGGGGCTTTGGGAAGAAAAACAAAAAAGAAAAAAATAGAGGAAGATCGGCAACAGATGTTAGCCCCGGGCGAATCTTCCTCACAAAAACAAAAAAAAAGATAGGGGGCCGGCCCAGTGGTGTAGCAGTTAAGTGTGCACACTCAGCTTCGGAGGCCCGGAGTCACGGGTTCGGATCCCAGGCACACAACGACGCACCACTTGTCAAGCCATGCTGTGGCGGAGTCCCATATAGAGTAGAGGAAGATGGGCACGGATGTTAGCTCAGGGCCAATCTTCCTCAGCAAAAAAAGAGGAAGATTGGCTTCGGATGTTAGCTCAGGGCTGATCTTCCTCAAAATAAAAAATAATAATAATAAAAAAAAGATACAAAGAAGTTTTGAAATGACGTTTAAACAATAATGTAAAGTGAAAAAAAAACAAGAAAATAAAATTATATTTGCAGCATGATATCAACCATGCTTTCGAAAATAGAAGGAAAACACTGGGGAAAAAATACAGCAAAAGCTAATAGCAGTTTTCCCTGAGGGAGACTACAAGTGATTATTTTTTCTTTCTTCTTAAAGGTAGTGTGGTGCCTTGAGAAAAACAAACATGGCTTTTGGAATCAGGCAACTCTATGCTTGAATTCTGACTCCAATATGCACTTTGGACAAGTCACTTAACTTGTTCCTTTCTAAAACTAGTGACCTCAAAGATTTGTCATGAGTCTTTAGGATTATGTATGTGTGTGTGCGTGAGTATATACAATACTTGATATGTAAATGCACACATGCACTCATATACATATATAACGATTTGCACAGTGCTGAGTAAATGAGACACTCAATAAATGGTAGGTTATCAAATATTATATATTATTTATACTTTTTCAGTAGTTGCCAAATTTTGATAAGAAACAAATATAATTATTATAATCAGACGAAAATAAATCATAGGAAAGACTTTGAAAGCCCCTATAAAAGAAAATCCCCTTGGTAGAGTCAGTTATCATTTAGTGTTTTCACAGGTTGTACATCCTGTATGTAGGGATTGGGCCATATTTGAGGCTCCAGAGGCCATGAAGAGAAGGATGGGGGGATGAGAGAGGAGCAAAGCTGGGCAAGCCTAGAGCTGGCCCTGCCCCTGAGCTATGAGCGGGTACCAGCTCTTCCTCTCCTTATAGGAAATGTTATCTCGTTCTGTTTCAGGAGCCGGTGGGTGCTTTCCTCGATCGACTGCCCTACACACATTGAATCCAGGTAGAACTCCCCTTCTACTGAACTATCAGCACAATCCAAAATATAATTCACCTGCTCATCTCATTCCACTGCCCTTTCAGCATATAGCTCCCTGAGCCACTGGAAGAAGGAAGAAAGACTGAGCATTTGGAAATTTAAAATAAGGGTGGAAAATGAGAAACCACCAGAAAACACCCTTGTCCATTACCCCCCACACCCAGTGATAACCAAGCTATCCCTAGATCAGGGATCACAAACTGCAGCCTGAGGGCCAAATCTGGCTCACTGCCTGTTTTTATAAATAAAGTTTTATTGGAACACAGCCACAAACATTCATTCACTAACTGCCTACAGCTGCTTTCACTCTATACCTGTAGGATTGAGGAGTTGCAGCAGAGACTGTCCAGCCCTTAAAACCAAAAAAATTTACTATCTGGCCCTTTAAAGAAAATGTTTGCTGATCCCTACACTAAACCAATGGATAAACGAACAAAGCATCATTTAAATGCTTTTATTATTTGGTGGCTATGCAATAAACTGAATATGTCAAGAAATGTATCTCCCATTTCTCATTTCTTCTAAGACTGATCATCTAAGAAAGACCACAGAGCAGGTGGCATTTTGTTTATAAAACACAGGGCCACACATTAAGTCAATCAGAGTGGAAGTAAATGTGTCACTCACCTACAACAGGAGAGAATAGTTAGCATGACTGTTACTCTAGCCCATGTTACTAATTCTATTCAGAAGATTAATCATGTTTCAGTTGAGGATACAGACCATCATGTTATTACAATGGTCAATATATGAAAATATTGACTGAGCCTGGGTCCCTAATTGAAATTGACATTAGTTTAAGTGGTTAAACTCATTGTCATTTCCTGTCTGGACTAATGACAATTACACAAACAGAAAGCCTGAGTTCAAACAAAGATTAACACAAACAATAAACAGACAGAACAGACCAGATCAAGGGTCAGCTAACTTCTGTAAAGGGCCAGAATGTAAATATTTTCAGTTTTGCAGGCCATGTGGTCTCTGTCACAACTACTCAATGTAGCACAAAAGCAGCCATGGAAAATAGGTAAATGAATGGGCATGACCATGTTCCAATAAAACTTTATTGACAAAAACAGGTGGTGGGCCAGATTTGGCCCATGAGTCATAGCTGCCAACCTTAAGACTAAGGAGTTGCAAAATCAATTTTCTACAAGGGCCAAGAAAGTAACATAAACAAGTGCACTTTGTGTTGTACAACCAGAAATGGGGACACAGTGGTGCACTGGGGATCCCATGTCCTCTCTAAGAAGGATGGCTTCCACTCAGCCGTGGGGGATATAGGCTTAGTGTTGCCAGGTCCGTCCTCTGATATAAAAAATAAGTCTTGGGGCCAGCCCGGTGGCATAGCGGTTAAGTTTGCACATTCTGCCTCAGCAGCCTGGGGGTTCGCCGGTTGGGATCCTGGGAGCAGACATACTCACCACTCATCAAGCCATGCTGAGGCAGCGTTCCACATAAAAGAGCTACAACCCTACTACTATGATACACAACTATGTACTAGGGCTTTGGGGAGAAAAAAGAAAAAAAGAGGAGGATTGGCAATAGATGTTAGCGCAGGGCCAATCTTCCTTAAAAAAACAAAACAACAAGTCTCAATTTCCTGCTTCATATGTAAAATGTTAGCAAGTCATTCAAATTAGAAAAAAAAACTTTCGGGGATCAAAACAACCATGCTTATGAGTCAGGGTTTCACTTATGACTCAGGGTTTCTCAATCTCGGGAACATTGACATTTGGGGTTAAATAACTCTTTATCGTGGGGAACTGACCCTCCCCACAAATTGCAATGACCAAAAATGTCTCCAGACATTTCCAAGTGTCCCCTGGGAAACAAAATTGTCTCTATTCAGAACCACTGCTGTGGCTGAATCTGGCCATGGGCCACTTGTCACAAACTTTGATAACTTAGTCGCTACCCGGTCTTCATCTCTAAATATCTGCCTCCACACCATCCTTTATTGTTTAAATACATTTTCCTTCATTTTGCTTTGCTTTTGGTTCCTATTTGAAGAGGAAGAAAATGAGAACAGAATGGAAAAAACAAAAAAAAATGGCGAGAGATCAAGATGCCATGAAAGACTGGAAGGGAGAACTAGATGACAACAGAAAACAAAGATTCAAGAGGGAAAAGGAGAAACCGATGTTCAACACCCTGATCTCAACATATAAGACCTAAATGATCATAAGGAGAAACCCTTACCAGAGAACTTTTTTTTTATTATTTAAAATAATTCCTAGGCCCTCATGTTTAACTTGGACACACAGTCTTCATAGAGTGACTCACAACTAACAAAACTGGGGAAAACCAGTATTCAGATCCGCCTTCATGAAGTTTCAGACAAATGCACTAGATCATTCTCTATTCATCCTTCTTTATATCAATCACGAATTCATTTCTGCACTCAATGTGTTCTTTCTTTGCTCAGGAGCATTCAGAACGTTTGTGTAATATCAGTGTTGCTCTTACATTGAAACGCTTTGTGTTCAGCTCTCTCTATTTCACACACTGCATCCAGATGAACTACTTCCATTTCCCCAGTTGTCAGCTAAAAGCAAGTAGCTTTCCCCCTCTTACTAGACCTTAACTTGGCTTATAAACCAAAGCTGTTGAGTTCTCATCATGAAAGCTGAATTCTTTCAAGGTAGAATTCAGTCTTATGTGTTGGCATTAAAAGAAGACATCCAATTGGCAAATTTATACATTCTAACTCAGGGGGTAAGTATTTTGATGTGTTCAGTGAGGTGTGTTTAATTCCTAGTCATTTATTCCCACTTCATGGCTCTTCTCCATTCAAAATACAGACTGGCATATCTTGCCCCCAACTAGGTTTATTATAGAGGGTTGAAGCACAAAGGTGTGCAAGTCTCGAATTTTCAGTTTCAAAGCCAAGGTCCAGGAAAAAACAAAAGATTTTTTTTTAATTTATAAAAGAACGTATGATTAGGTAGAGCAAGTTTTTCCCACCCAATAAGAGGCTGGGGGAGAAAGAACCAAAGCAAATAGATTTAGCTGCTGAAGAAACTGTACGGCCCAAATCCTAGGCCCACCTACTCACACACATACATGTCCCAGATTAGCCCCAGAATGGAGGGAAAGGATAGAAACCCTGAGAATGTCGAGGGGTCCCCCAGGAGAGGGTCCCGGACTTTGCTCCCTGGATGGGACTCCAAGAGGTGGCAAGCTTGTGGAGGTGTTCTCAGTTCAGCTGGTGTGAGAGCAGTGGAGCAGAATTGGCGAGGCAAGTCCCCTGAAAATCAGGTGGGCCTGGGGAAGCTCCCAGGATGCTTGTTCATGCCAGTGTGCCCAGAATGGTTTTTTTTTCCTCTGTGTGGCCAGGAATTATGCAAATGCAGCCAAGAGAGTAGGTAAACCAGCCATCTGGGTTAGGACAGGCAGAATGCAGGAGCAATGTGTGGACTATACAACCAGAAACCCACATAGCAATGTTAGATACTTCATCCACTGACAGCCTGGAGAGATGATGGAGATTGAAGTCGATGTGCCGCTCCCATCCCAACCATCCACTGACTCTGTGGGCCTCCTGAAGTCCCTTTAGAACATACATGCATTTCCAGGGTGTAATGGGCTGAAGTGTGTCCCCCGAAATTCATATGTTGAAGTCCTAACCCCAGCACCTCAGAATGTGACTATATTTGGAGATAAGATTTTTAAAGTGATGTTTAAGTTAAAAATGAGGCCGTTGAGGTGGGCCCTAATCCAATCTGACTGGTGTCCTTATAAGAAAAAGAATTTCAGACACACAGAGAGACACTGAGGACACACACATATAGAGGAAAGACCACGTGAGGACACAGCAAGAAGGCAGCCATCTGCAAGCCAAGGAGAGAGGGCTCCGAAGAAACCAAACACAGCAACAACTTGATCTTGGACTTCCAGCCTCCAGAACTATGAGAACATAAGTTTCTGAGATTTAAGCCACCTAGTCTGTGGCATTTTGTTATGGCAGCCTGAGCAAACTAATACACTGGGAGAAAAAATTTGAAGTAGAGAAGACCCTTAATTGATTGAGAAAATTGGATGTATCAGTCAGCGTAAACTAGGCTATGATGTCGTAACAAATGATCCCAAACCTTAATGGCTGGAAACAAAGGTTTATTTATTGCTCATGAAAAACAGGTCCAGGCAGCTTCCTGGGGCAGCTGACCTCCACGTAGTGGCAGAGCATTCAAGGCTACTTCAATTTTACGGCATCTGTGTATCAACACACCCTTCCACAATTGAAGGAATAGACCATTGCACACCAATTCTTAAATGCTTCCACCCGGAAGGGACCCGTTTCTGCTCACGTTTCATTGGCCAAAAATAGTCCTGTGGCCACACCTAACTTCAAGGAAGTGGGGAAGTGCCATGTTCCCACACACTCAGAGGGAGAGAAGAACTAGAAGTCATGGTAAGTAGAAAGAACACCTAAAACGTATTGCCCTAGATTACCTGGTATTACATAACCAATTTCCCACCTCATGATGGAATGGGTGCTCAGAAGAGGAAACAAATTTAGTCAAGGAAAAATAAAGTTACATTGCTGCCACACTTGAATTTGTCATCTATGATTTGGGGATTGCTAACATGAGTTGAAAGTCAGGACAGCTAGATTTGCAGAATTGTAGAATTTCCATCTTATATCACTGTTATCATAAAAATTCTATATAACAAAACCCAGTGGCTTAAAGAAATACCTATTTGTCTTAGCTTACACGTCTGTAGGTTGGCCCAGTATATCTTCTGGACTGGGCCAGGCCCAGCTGATATGCCCTGAGCTCACTTATGCATCTTGGTCAGCTAGCAGGTTGGCTGGGGGCTGGCTGGGCATAGACAGCCTCTGTAGGAACAACTCTCTTCTATGTGACTCTTCATCTCCTCGCCAGTCCAGTCCAGGCTTGTCTCATGGTTGTGGTGGGGTTATGAGAAATTGAGAGGAAGAGGGGAGAGGGAGAGAGAGAGAGGAGCTCGCAAAAGGTGTGGCTACAAATGGGGATGGAAAACCAGGGTCATTTTCATATCAATCTACCACACATACGGAAGAAGATCTAATCAGCCAAGGCTCAGTAGTTCTCAAACGTCAGCATACATCAGAATCTCCTAGAGCGCTTGCTAAAAAACAGACTGCCAGGGCATCCCAGAGCTTCTGACTCAGTGGATCTAGAGTGGGGACCAAGAATCTGCATTCCTAAGTAGTTCCCAGGTGAACCTGATCTTGACGCTGCTGGTGAGGGGATGGTACTTTGGGAATCACTACAATAGCCTCACTTGCAAATGAGGAAAAGCTAAAGGCATAAAAGAATTGCCTGGGTTACATATCATGTGGGGGCGAGGCCAGAAATAGACCCTACATCTCCAGCCGGGCTTTCTTTCCACGACACCTGTCTCAATTCTACGAGTCATTGCCTCATCTCTGTTCACCTCTGCTTTGAATATTGTCATTACTTTCATTATCATCATTAGTAATGATTAAGAAGATTGAGGCATGACAAGGTGTCTAACATTCTGTCCGAGGCGAATTAAATCTCTGGGCCCTGCCCGAGAGGCATAGTCTCCATCACAGCCAGACACTCAGTGCTCTGGCTGAGAAACCCCCATAATATGACTCTGAAATTAAACAGTCCCTATCAACTAAGCCATTAATCTACCCAAGAGGTCAAATGTGTCCCTATGAATCACATGTGAGCTCAGTGTTCCCAGGTGACAGCTCAGCCAGTCCACCCACAGATTCCCAAGTCTAGACATATGGTTTTCATTATGTGTCTTCTTGGCCACCACAAGGGACAATCTCGATAAAAGTAACATGACATTCATTTCTCTATGTAACCACACTACATAGCAGATTCTCCTAATTATTCCCTTGACCTCTGTACCTTGTTCTTGGACCATGGTTTCTTTACAGAAATCCCTCAATGAGTTGCTTTAATGTCATGCCATTGGCATTTCTTGAATGATGCTACAGGGTACCACTATCCCAAGAAAATCACCAACTTATTTGTTATTAAATTCATCTATCCTTCCATGCTCCTATGTGAGATGCCTTACCAAATTCAGCTTTATGAAATGCTTTGCATCTCCCGAGGATCAGCACTTTGGATTTTCATGGTGATGAGAGTTATGAAACCTACTGTGCTAGCCACACCCTTTTTAATCTTTGGCTACCTGGAAGCTCAGAGCCAAATTTAAAGCTCAATTTTAGTTGAGCTGGTGATATGCTTACAAAATTTTTTTATGTGTTCTTGATTTTGTATTTTAATTTCTATTTTCTGATTCTAAATTTCTATATTTACTTACTTTTGTTATTTTGTTTACTACTTTTTTTGTGTTTACCTCATATTCCTCTTAGAACAAAGCAGGTTATAAATAGTATAAACACATTCTCCATATAGCCTAGTAAAATCAAACATTAATTAGACACTACCCAACAAGTATACACCCTCAATTAAATTTCTTGGTATGTGAGGAAGCAGGAAGGAGTGTGGGAGGAAATAAGAGATGCCTGTTTTGGGGAAAGAAAAAAACAGATCTGAAAAAACCCGCTTTTATAACAGAGGACTCAGAAAATTGAGAAAAGCAAGAAGCTGGAATCGGAAGTAAGTCTGCGTGACTTTCAAGCCCCTCTCTGCACCACTGCACGACAGAGAACTCGCTGCCGATGCTCCAGAAGCTCTGCCGTGTGTCCGGCGGGCTCTGCCCCAGCCAGGGCTCTGCGGTTTCCACCTTCCACAGCTCTGCCACTTTTGAGATTCAGTGCCAGATCACTCAGAAAACAAAATGTTCTGCTTAAAAAGCACTGGACAGCATTATATTACCCAGATGCAAGATTTATGAAGTGCTTATGAGGTTAATCAGGAACAGACCCAGAGGAAAGAGGAAAGAAATAAAAAACAAACACCTTTATTCTTACTTTAACGAAATCCAAAGAAGAAGGAGAAGGGCAGTTTCCGGTCAAAAGAGTACTTTAGATAATCTTGCATGAAAAAAGTGAATATTTTAAGCACTGGATACTCTTATGATGGTTCTCTTTCAGATGAAAACAATGACTATACATCCAGAAGGTCAAATAGCCCGTGATTTGGCATCATCTAAAAATACTTATGTGCTTCTTGGACCATTTAGTGTGCCAGCCTTTCAGACATCTTTCTTTCTAAACCTCAGACTGCCACTTCCCTGAAGATGGGCAGATGCTGACAGCCAGGGAGTGACGTCACCGCGTGGAGCATCTCTCGGGTGATGGAAAGAATGCCACACCGCAAGCGGGGGGATGGGAGCCGCCGTCATTTCAGCAAGAGGACAAACTGGCGGGGGCGGGGGGAGGGGGTGTCGCGGAAACTTCTTCCTTGTCATGTTACAATCCCTTTGGCTCATCCCAGCTCAGGGGATGCGGAATCACAGCACACGGAGTGATCTGCTTTCCCTTTCTGATGTAAAAGTCATTTTGGAAGCATTTCGTTAAGAAACGGTGGAGGAAAACTCATCTCTCATTAAACATGATAGGAAGGGTTTAAGACATGCTTTTTCCACTCACCTTCTCATTACGAGAAAGGCTACAGCCAGTGTCACTCAGGGATAATCTAAAAGGTCAATTCTTTAGCAAGGAGGCTTCGTAACGGGTTAGAAAACACGGCGACACCACCCGGAGCCAACTCGGGACCAAGCGTCGCTCCGCCTGGCCCACAGCTTCTGTATCTCTGCTCTGCGCCACAGAGTTGCATTTCTTGGGACAAATGTTTCTTTTTTTCTCATTGTTTGGACTCCTTCCTACGCTTAGTATCAGAAAATGTTAACTGCGTCTTGCCCCTAACCCGAGAGGTCCAGCCTCGTCTAACCCCCACAGCACAGGCTGGCTAGTTCCCACCATCCCTCTCTGAGCACATCACCTCCAGGGAACTTTCTCAAATGCCCCCTCCAGCCCTTCCCACAGGCCTCCGCTCCCCACAGCCATTTCTCCTGCCTCTGAATTCTTAAACCCCCAGCTTGTCTATGCACCCGTTTGATACTCCAGTGTGTTATCTGCAAATGTGTGTACAGATGAGTGAAAGGGGGAGCAGGTAAGTGAAGGTGAGTGAAGGTGAGTGTGAGTGGGTCTTGCCTCAGAATACCCATCCATTCGTTCAATAAATGAATATTTATTGAGTGCTATTTGCTAGCACTTTCCTAAGAGCTGAGGTACGCTGGTGAATAAGCCACACAGGAAGCCTGCTCTTGGGAAGTTTACAAACCGTCAGAGGAAATAGGCATTAAATCAAGTCCTCAATATGTGCGTTATTTGCAGGTGTAAGAAGTGCTTCAAAGGAGAACAAAATGCTTGAGAATGTGTCACAGCAGAACCTGCTCTAATCTCAAGATGGGGGCAAGGAAAGCTCCTCCAAGGAAGTCTCAGATGAGCAGGTGTTAGATGGTCAAGGGAAAGAAAGGAAAGTTAGTGAGAACGGCGTGTTCAAAGGCCCTGAGGCAGCATGGAGATGGGGTTTTTAAGACTTCTAAGAATAGCAGTGTTGAAGCAAAGAGAAATTGACTGTAGAGGCTGCACAGAGCTTCCCGATTCCTGTAACACATTACTCAAGAGCAATTGGGAGTCACAGAAAGTTTTGATTGCTGTTGTGATGTGATTTCGGATGTGAAAATCAAATGTAGGATTTTAAAAGATGTTTCTAAAATATGAAGAATCAGCCAGGCCCTGGATCCGCTGGCCCCTGCTTAGCTTTCTGATCTCATCTCTCCAACCTCACTCACTATACTCACTCACACCAGCCCCTCACTGTTCCTCGATCAACCCAGGGCCTTTGCACATGCTGCTCCCTCTTCCCCCCGGATGGCCACATGGCTTCATGCACCCCTCACTCCATCCACGTTTCTGCTCAAATGTACCCGCTTCAAACAGGTCTCCTCTGAGGATGCACCTAAAGAAATATCCACTGCCACTTTCCATCCTTCACCTTGCTCTGCATGTCTCCAGACCACTCACCCCTCCCTAATAGTATAGTATATATCCATTGGTTTATCCATTATGTTTCGTTTACCTGACTCTGGGTCCCACAAAGGAGGGTTCCCTGTCTGACTTGCTCACTGCTTTACTGTCAGTGCCCCAAGCTCTGGCCCCCAGGAGGCACCCAATGACCACGCGTTGAGAAATGAATTAGTAGAGGATGGGTAAATGGGGACCAGACTGCATGCAGGGTGTCCATTCAGGAGGTGATTTGTAGAAATTGACTCAAAAAGGATTTGATAAGGAAAAAATGATTCATACAACCAACTTCAGCCTTGCTTTACTCCATGCCAAATACTGGGCTGGGGTCTAGAGATAAACAAACAAACAAAAACAGGTAAGATTCCTGTCACAATAGAGTTTTCAACCTAGGAATTTATAATATGATATAATACAATATAAGATATCACAGGAAATGATAGCATCCATTAACTGAATACTTACTAAATACCGGACTCTGGGCTTGCTATCACATGCATTCACCCCTTTAATCTGATGCAGGCATCAACTTTATCTGCATTTCACAGAAGAGGAGACAGAGGCACAGAGGTGAAGTCCCCTGAGTGATGGAGAGAGGATGGGGAGCTAAGTGTATATGGCTCCAGAAACCATGATGTAAAGCATGACTTCCTCTTGCCTCCCCCATTAGAGCTTCAGCAAGAGGGCTGTATCTTTTCCATGTGTGTGTCCCCATGGCACAATTCCTGACAAACAGGTCCCCACTGATGTGACAGGAGTATGAACTGACAGTGGCGTTCTGCAAACCTGTACATCTTCCTGGAGTCACCACAAACCCTTTTACAATAAGTTTCAATGCCTGAAAAATACCATGAGTCTACACTGTCTCTTTCCAGTGATAACAGAGTATCCAGATTAATCAGACACCTCCTGTCTCTGCACTGTGCTAAGGATTCCACATGGATTATCTCATTTAATTTTCCTAACAACTCCCAATCCCAGAGTGTAAGAGCTATCACTATATCAGTAAGGATATTTTTTTTCAGATTCAAGGGACTGAACTTCAGTTTAAACTGGCTTACTGGAAAGAAAAAAGAAAATGCTTCAAAAATGACTTTTAAAGAGATAGGAATTATTGGCTCACAAAACTGCAAGTCCCCATGTACAACCGGCTTCAGGCAGGGGTGGAGGTAGAATCTCAAACCGGCTTGAGGCCCCTGTCACCTCTCAGCTCTGTCTCTGTCGACGCTGGCTTCCCCTCGGCCGTGTTCTATCTTCTTGGCGCTCCCAGCAGTTCTGAGCTTATATAGGGTCCACCCACTGGGAAGATCACGTTTCTTTTCCTCTCACCGTTAGGATAAAAGTTCGGGAGTTGCATCCCACTGGTCCAGGTTGGGTTTATGTACACACACCTCTGAACCAGTCACTGAGACTGAGGGACACGGGACAGGCCCACTTTGGTCAGGCCTGGGCACGTGTGATGTGAACACATCGCAATGACTGGGGAGGAGCTGGTGATCTCATCCGCCAGGCCCCCTGGAACGAGGATGGAGTCAGTCCCAGGCAAACCACAGGGGGAGGAGGGAAGGGCCGTTCCAAGAAAAAATGGGCTTTGTCAACAGCTGAAGGGGACAGACAATACAGAGCAGGTAAATGCAACAGATGTTCATTCCACACGCTGTTCCCATTTCACAAGGAAGGAACCGGGACTCTGAGATGCTAAGCAGTTTGCTCAAGGTCACACAGGTAACAAGCTGATATGGGAATCCAGGTGGCCTAAACCTGGATACACTTCACTTAATCCTCTACATTCCTGCCTACTCAGGTATCTCTGTGTCCAGCAGATTCATGAAAAAGAAAAAAAATCTCCAAGATTGCTTAAAGCTCAAAGAATCACCAAATGTTAGAGCTAGAAATAATCTTTTAAGTCACCTCGTTTAGGGTTTAAAAAGAGATGATTAAGGCCCAGAGATGTTAAGTAATTTACTTAAGGACACACAGCGACTTAAACTTGAATGCAGTTTATTTTGTTTTTCTTCTATCATTTGCTCAGCAAACATATATTGCACACCTGTATTTTCCCGTCACTAGGCTATGTGCCAGAGACACAAACTTAAGTAAAGCATCTTTGCCGTTAAATGGAAGTTTACAATCTTGTGGGTCATCTGAACCTCATCTCAAAGCTCTTTAAATGTGACATAGTAGTCTCCCTTGAACAACAATGGTTCTATTCTTATTAGTGATGGTAAAAAAAAAAAAACGCTTCATTTGTTATGAACTTACTATGCGCCAAACACCATGCTGAGCGTATTACATAAGTCGAACAATTTGATTCTGTTAGAATGCTCTTAAAGACCAAAAAACCAAACACACAGCTTCTCTAGGCATGGCATTTAGGCACCATATAAATTAGGAAACTGATCTGGTTGATGTAACAAGGCAAAAATAATAAAGGCTTAAAGGAAAGAGATTTTTTTTTCCCATGAAACAGCCCAAGTGCCAGCATCCAGGTTTGATACGGCATCTCCAGGGTAGCAGGCACACAGGCTCTTCTAGCTTGTTGATTCTCTTCCTCAGTACAACTTCTCACGGCTAAAATGGCTGATCCATTTCCCACCATTCAGGTTTGCATTCCAACCAAGGGGGAAGGGGAAGACAAGGAGAGAACATGCCCCCACCCCTTAAAGATCTGATTATCACTTCTGCTCACATTCTATTGGCAGCATCTGGCTCAAAGGAGGCTGGGAAATGTAGTCTTTAGCTGGGCCGCCATGTTCCCAGGTGAAATCTTGAGTCCTATTCATAAAGGATCAAGGAAACAGCTGATATTGGGGACAACTATGTGCCTCTTCCCGAGACAGCATGACAGGCAGCAGACAGCATGGTCATGAGACTGGGCACTCAGAGGGTGGGGACAATGCTTTCTTCATCTCTGCAGCCTCAGGGCCTTTACACTGGGGGTAACTCCCACATAGTAGGTACCCCCATAAAGTGAAGGGAGAAAACGAATGAATTTACACATTCGTTTAAGAAATAAATCTACATAATGCCTTTCCCCTTAAAATATAGCAGGTCGGTCATTACCTGATAGTCATTACTATAATATAGTCATTACCTGTAGAGCTACTCCTGTGACCTGATTGCCTATGTCAAGGACTCCTAGGTGGGGGGATGGAAACTCTGCAAGACGGTTGGGAAAATGTCCAGATTAAACACATGCAGATACACAATGGTAGAGCAAGCCCTGAAGCGGAACACCAAAAACACCGACTTGAATCCTCGCTTAGCCATTTATAAACAGTATGATCTTGGGCAATATTCTGAGTTTGTTTTTTCTGAACACTGGTTTGGTCAATTATAGAAACACTGAAATCAATAAATTAGCACCCACCTCACATGGTTGTTATTAGGGTTAAATCCAAAATTTTATGTAAACTATTTCATAGTCCCTGGCACATATTTCTATTTACCGCGTTTTTTATTTGTATAATTATGGTCATTAACAATAGTAATAATCAGCAGGGTGCTAAAAAGACCACATATAACAAGAGCAGCACAGTTAACACTTTTGAGCACTTCCTTTGCACCAGGCACCATTCAAAGGGCTTTATGAGAAATTGTTATCTCATTTAATTCAATCCCTGTGAAGTGGGTTCTATTATTTCTCCCATTTTATGAATAAGGAAACTGAGACATACAGAGGCACAGCAGACAGCTTCTAAGATGGCCCAGCTTCCTGGTATTCCTGGACTGTATAATCCCAACCATGGGTAACTTGCTTCTAATGGAATCCTTGAAGGGATGTGACTGACTTCTATGATTCAATTACAAGAGACTGTAACTTCCATCTTGCTAGCAGATTCCCTGGATGAATTTGATAAAGCAAGCTGCCATGTTGGAGAGGTCCACACAGCAAGAAACTGAGGGCAGCCTTCAGCCAACAAAGAAGTGAGACCTCAGTGCCACAACCCTGGAGGAACCGAATCCTGCCAACAACAAGTGAGTGAGCTTGGAAGTAGGTCTTGCCCAGTTGAGCCTTCAGATGAGAACTCAGCCCCAGCTGACACCTTGATTGCAATCTCATGACAGACCATAAGATAGAGGACCCAACCAAGTTGTGCCCAGATTCCTGACTCATAGAACCCGTGGCGTGATATACATGTGGTGTTTTAAGCTGCTAAATTTGGGGATAATCTGTTACACAGTAGTAGATAACTAACACAAGAGGCTACAAAACTTGCCTAAGAATAAAAGGAAAAGCACTGGCCCTCAAGTCAAGAGGCCCACTGGATATCAAATCCTTCCTGAGCAGGGGTGAGCCCTCAGCAGTTAGCACAATGCAAAGAATGATGGGGAAAGGGTTTCAGGGAAAAGGAACAGCATGGAAAAAGGCTCCAAAATAAAGGAACAAGGTTTGGTCTACAAGTGCTTCTCAAATGTTAATGTGCACATGATCACTTGGGGTGATTAAGATGGGGATTCTGATTCAAGACGGGGTGGGACCTGAGATTCTGCATTTCTAATAAGCTCCCTGGGAATGCCAATGCAGCTGGTCCAAGGACCACACTTTTGGTCAGGGTCTGACACTTGGAAAGACTTGATATATGTCAGTATATGTGTAATATGACACAATATAATGTTATGTGATATAAAATTATATATACAATATATATTTTCTTTATTTTTTATATTTTCTTATATGTAAATATACGTTAACATAACAGAATATAATTATTCTATATTGTATATACACAAATTTTAACAGCTGGCACTGCATGGTCATTGGCCAATCAAAAGAGATGAAAGTTGTGAATGGTGTGGCCATAATAGTGTATACCAACATTTACATAAATGTATACGTATACATGCACATGTGCATCAATATACACAAACCTATACATAAAAATGCACACACGAGTGTGTGCGTGTGTGTGAGAGCGAACAAGAAGAGCCCGACAAAACATGCCTGCTTAAACTCTAATAAGGTCTCATGCACACCATGCATGTACCACGGTTCTCCTTCTCCGACAATCGCACCAAAGCATGACCCCACTGTGACAGGTCGCTCTGGCAGTCCTCCTTGCTAGCCAACCCGAAAGAGTGAAAACCGTTCCTGCAGGCCAGAGCTGTCCCACAAATAAGATTTGTTTGGCCCGAACAGTGTTTTCAATTTTCCTTAAATTTAAGATTCATTGCCATTATTTTAAAATAACAAAAATTAACATAAAAATCCAGGTTTCAGCCTTCTCTCAAAAAAAAGAATCCCAGGGGCTGGCCCGGTGGTGTAGTGGTTAAGTTTGCACACTCTGCTTTGGCGGCCCAGGGTTCGCAGGTTTGAATCACGGTGTGGACCAACGCACCGCTCATCAAGCCATGCTGTGGCAGCGTCCCACATACAAAACAGAGGAACATGGGCATGGATGTTAGCTCAGATCCAATCTTCCTCGTCATAGAAAAAGAAAACCAGAATCCCAGACAATGCTGAGCCCACATCCCTACACGGTGACCACTGGCTTGAGCTGAGGGCTTGTCCCCTTTTCAGGGGAGAGGTGACGGTTGTCCTGTCCTGGGCCCTGGAGAATTTGCAGTTTGCACTCCCTGCGTTAATGCTTCTGCATGGTTTTGGGCTATGGCTCTTTCACAGTCCGTGTGTGGGACAGAAACGTTCTAGCTACCTTAGTCTGACTTTGGGTGGTGACTGCCCACAGTATCACCCACGAAAAGGACCAGCTTCCTTGAGGACTCAGTTTCTCTCCTCCCGTTTGTGTCGGCCCTGGGGTAGAGTGGCCACACCTATCTCCCAGATCCAAATGCTCTGTGCTTTTGTACAGGATGAGATCCTGCCGTTCGTGGTTCATCCCTCATGTCGTCTAATACGCTGTTGACCTTCCTGGCCGCCACCACCACGCAACGGTCCACGGGCTTTGACAACATCCGGTGCGTACAGAACTGCTGGAGAGAAGGGCTGCTCTATCTCTTCCCCTCAATCCTTCCAGTGTCGACAGAGGTTGCCCAGAGAAGTACCTCAGGGGCCTGGCTGTCTTGCTTTATCCTGATATCTTTATGATACCAGGCCTGGGTGTGAAAACTCTCAAGCCCACGCATTTGCCTTTTCATTGTAATCCACTGACATGGCTCTTAACCTCTACCGGCAAACACACAGATGCTTGAGATGAAGCAGCTCTAGTTAAAATGCTTATAAATTACAAGTGAGGTTAAGCTAGGGCCTACAGGTGAGTGACAGATATGGATATAAGTTAGGCATGTGGGGATGCTTCTAGGGCTAGTGTATCATTTATAAAGAGTTTTCCAAACTTACCAGATGAGAAGGGTCATCTGGAGTGCTTGCTAAACATAGAGATTTCCAGGGCCCTCCTTTGGAGAGTCTCGGAAAACGGAGGATGAAGCCTGGGCACTTCTGCTTTTAAAAATGTGCCCCAGGTGATTCTGATCATCAGGTAAGGCTGGGAAACATGCAGATGGGGCAATGGATTCCAGAGCTGGCTGAGCCTCAGAATCACCCGGGATGCTTTTTAAGTATTTAGATAATCAAGAACATTTGGAAGCTATCACTGAGCCTGCAGCATCTCAGGCTGAAATGTGCACAGCAATCACCTGGGGGTCTTGTGAAAATGCAGGTTCTGACTGAGCAGGTTTCGGGTGGGGCCTGAGATTCTCCCAGGTGATGCCACTGTGGACAGTCAGCCAGGCCCAGCCACACAATTTCTGAGGCCCTGTGCAAAATCAAAATGCAGGGCCCTTTGTGCAAAAAGCAGAAAAAAAATTTTCCTTTCTTCTATAGTCTCTCTTTCCATCGGCCATTGTGTTTTCTAATTTGTTTGTTCATGTTGCTCTCCCTTGAGCATGGGGATGCTCACGGGGTGAGTGTACCAGGTTGAGGCCCCCACCCAGGCGGAGGGCAGCAGCCGCCGCTGGGCAGTGTCCAAAATTGGGCTGCTAAGAATCCATCCAGGGAGGCGGACAGGCAGTGGATCTAGTGTGAGCCAAGGCTCCAAGTCCCTGGCACAAGGGGTGTCCCACTGGACTTACAAAACACAAGTTTAAAGAAAAAATTAAGGATTTCAAGGTGGCAACCACAGAGCATTGACGGTCAAGCACGGGGACCCCTTCTGAGTGCAGGAACCTCTGGCTCTGCACTGGTTCACACCCATGAAGTGACTCCAAACCATTAGCGTCCATTAAGAAAGTGTTCTCCTGGGCCAGCCTGGTGGCATAGGGGCTAAGTTCGCACACTCTGCTTTGGAGGCCTGGGGTTCACAGGTTCAGATCCTGGGTGTGGACCTACACACCACTTGTCAAGCCATGCTGTGGCAGACGTCCCACACATAAAGAGGAAGATGAGCATGGATGTTAGCCCAGGACCAATCTTCCTCAGCAAAAAAAAAAAAGAAGAAAGTGTTCTCCTTTGTTTACTGACCCAACAAGGGACATTTTGAGAAATTAAAAATACTGTCTTCTATAAAGGAGTCTCTGCAGGTATGCGAAAGATATTGAAAGGCCAGAATGATTTTCTGGGCCGGCCCTGTGGCTTAGCGGTTAAGTGCGCGTGCTCGGCTACTGGCAGCCCGGGGTTCGGATCCCAGGCGGCCACCGACGCACCACTTCTCCGGCCATGCTGAGGCCGTGTCCCACATACAGCAACTAGAAGGATGTGCAACTATGACATACAACTATCTACTGGGGCTTTGGGGAGAAAAAGGGGAAAAAAGGAGGAGGATTGGCAATAGATGTTAGCTCAGAGCCAGTCTTCCTCAACAAAAAGAGGAGGATTAGCACGGATGTTAGCTCAGGGCTTATCTTGCTCACAAAAAAAGAACTTACAGAATGATTTTCTTACAAAGAATAGCACTATTTGCACTAAGACTAAAGGAGGTAGGAAGTATAGAATATTGGCTAAATGTACTGACTCTAGAGCCAGACACGCTGGGCTCAAGTTCTGTTTCTATCACTTATTAGCAGTGTGACCTTGGGCAAATTATTTAATTTCCGTGTCCTTCAACTTGCTCATTGGTAAAGGTGGATGATGAAGCTACCAACATACCTACCATGTAAGATCCTTGTTAGGATTAATAAATTAATTCCCATAAGAAACTGAGAACAAGAACTAAATATGAGCTTTATTAGATAGAGATGGCCAAGCAAAGTTAGCACACTATGGACCCATGGCCCACCACTTGTTTTTGTAAATAAAGTTTTATTGGAATACCACCATG
This sequence comes from Ceratotherium simum simum, assembly GCF_057802395.1. Lineage (NCBI taxonomy): Eukaryota > Metazoa > Chordata > Mammalia > Perissodactyla > Rhinocerotidae > Ceratotherium > Ceratotherium simum. The sequence goes on from NC_141920.1 coordinate 10,154,122, forward strand.
CCCATTTATGTACGTATCATCTATGGCTGTTCTCGTACTACAATGGCAGAGTAGAATAAATGCAAAGCTAAAATATTTACTCTCTGGCTCTTTACAGGAAAAGTTTGCTGACCCCTATGAGAAAGCATAGAATAGTGGCTTTCAAGATCTGGTCTTCAGGAGTCAAGGGTTTCACATAGGTGATTTAACCTTCAATTTGTTTACACTACATCTCAGTCCTCTTAAAACTGTAAGGAGCAAATATGCACTCTCAAATATGTAGTAAATCATCCTCTAACACCACTGAGGTCACCATCATTCTAATTTGAACAGCCAGAATAACTCGACTTTGTGCAGAAATTGAAATAAATCATACTACCTCTGGGAACATATTTGAAGTATTTGTAAAGGCATCATTGTTTGAGAAGCCTGTAACACTGCCCTGGTCCTTTTCAAAAGCTCTGGGCTGCACATATCCACTCCCATAAATTCATACAAGCAAATGCACGGGTACAGCACATGCGGGGCATCAGCAGTTCAATGCCAGGTGAAGGTTGGGCACACCTGCTCAGAGTGGACGAAGGGAACAGGTAACAAGTCATTCAGAAGTAACACTGTTACCCAGTTGTTATAGCTAATGTGCTCATCAGACCACCACCAACTTGATAAAATAAATATTATGATAATCCCCATTTTGCACATGAGGAAGCCAAGGGTCAGAGAGGTTGTGTAGCTTGCCCAGGGTCATGCAACTGATAGGTGGTAAGGCCAGGATTTGAAGAGGCACCAGGGAAAACCCTCTAACCTAGGGGTTGGCATATGTTTTCTATAAAGGACCACCAGATAGTAAACATTTTTACAGGCCATATGGTCTCTGTCACAACTGCTCAACTCTGCTGTTGTAGCAGAAAGCAGTCATAGACGATATGTAAATAAATGGACATGGCTGTGTTCCAATAAAACTTTATTGACAAAAACAGGTGGCCAGCTGGATTTGGCCCACTGGCTGCGGTTTGCCCCCTCCTACTCTAACCAGTGTTTTACTGCTTCTAATATGTGTATCGGGTGCCTAAAATATGTCTGACCACACAATAGGAGTGAAATAATCATTAATATTATTGACATTGTGCAAATAAGAACAACAGTGTGTCTCTGATTGCACTAAACAGCTGACTCAAGCTGCCTTTTTTTTCCCCCGAGCTACATTCAAGGAGCTGAAAGTCTTCCTTATGCAATTTCATCTTGCCGCCATCCAAGAGGGGGAAGCTACAACAAAATCCTGCTGTCCGATGGGATTTAGTCAGTCACATCTACAATACAGCTTGACCTCTGCTTTCAACTGGGGCAGGCAGGGACCTCAGCGTCTGCTCCCGGGTCACAGCATAGCAGGCTGCTGCCGTGCCCAAGGCAGTAATCAACTCATGGATTTCAGCCCAACTCCTGGGGGCTGGGGATGCCAAAATATCCCCCAAAATACCTGTCAGCAATCAGGAGCCCAGAAGACAGGAATCGGATTTGCCAGAGAGGGAGACATTTTAAGCATCAGAAAGGTTGGGAAAACTCACATAGGGTGGTCCTGGGGTAGGGGAGGCAGAAGAGTGACTCATAAACCATCCAATGGCAGAGTCCGATTTGCTCGATTATGATGATGAGATGAACCCTTTGATAAAGAGGGACCATATGTAACAGGAGCCGACAGAAATAGAGAAAAACTCGTTTTTAGATTGAAAAGCAGTGATCAGTCTCGACAGGATCCTTTCTACTCAATTTTACCCCCTGCACTTTCCGGAAGCACATGCCAGCCGGCGGTGTATTCTCCTTCCCCCAAAGTTCAAAGGGTGAGCTGTGAACACAGGCAGTAAAAAGCCCCGAATGTCTGTGGCTGGTAGGGGTCGTAATTCTTTCCCACAAAGTTACCTTTCCTGTTTCTATGAATTACTCTTACATTCTTGTAAGAGATATGGTTTGAGGTATTTATGGTGCATTCAATTCTGCTATCATTGATTTATTGAACAAAACCAGCTCAGGGATATGATGGAAAGGCCCTAATTCCAAAAACTCTTACAGCCCGGCACGAAGAGCGTTTTCTGCCCTGTTGGCCTCCAGCAGATGACCAGCCGAGATAAACAGAGGGCACTCCTCTCTCTGCTGCCGTGTGCGTGGTGATGTGAAGGAATCAATCAGACAAAAGCAGATTATTACAGTGTCTGAGAGAGATCAAACAGTGCTGGCATCCGCACCACACACGCCTGATTTACAGGCGAGCTGATAAAGTGCTGCAGCTCACTGTCAGGAGAACATGACAACTCCTTGAGCTCTGTGGATAAATTATTGCTGAAGCCCATGATAACATTTCTCCACCTAGCAACCAAACATAACAGGATGTGGCTTTTAGTACGAGGAGCCAAATGATACAAAGATGAGACGCCCGGAGCTCTCGGAGCTCTGAAGGCATAGTCTCAGATGGAATAGTAAAATAGCAGCCTCATGAAAACATACATGAAATCGATGAGTAATTAATACCTCTGCAGAGGATTCTCAGACCTTTCCAATCCATGCAGGTGCACAGAGAAACGTGTTCTATTTTATGATGAATATGGCTATCGCCAAAAGTTACCTTCACGGAGCGTTTGCTGTGTGCCAGGAACTGTGCTCAGTGCATTGTGTTGCATCCGAGCAGCAACTCGGAAGGTGGACCTGTACGCCTGGTGATAAATGAAGTCAACGTGGACAACAGAATTCAACAACATTGAATCCCACGACGGGAAAAGTTACCCCTTTTCCGGTTCTGTATTGATGTTCCCAATTACATCCAGGAGAAAGCCTCAGTGTGGTACCAGTCTGTCTGAAACACCTCTCCAACTAATGAAAATCTCTTTTTTAAACAAAGAAAGATTGCCCCTATCAAACATAGAATCTGTGAGACCAGCATTGTTTTGCTTTTACTATTTTCTTTTTTTTTTAAAGATGCGAGGTTTTTGGGGTTTTTTTGAGAATGATTGGCTCTATGCTAACATCTGTTGCCAATCTTCCTCTTTTTCTTTTTTTTTTTCCTCCCCGAAACCCCAGTACATAGTTGTATATCACAGTTGTAGAATTGTAGCTTTTCTGTGTGGGATGCCACCTCAGCATGGCTTGATGAGTGGTGTGTAGGTCCACGCCCAGGGATCCAAACGGGTGAACCCCAGGCCGGAGCTTGAGAACGTGACCGCTATGCCACCGGACCGGCCCACTATTTTCGTTTTTAAAATCGTCTTTTTCAAGTGATGCTGGTTTTCACTTGACGGAGGTCATACCAAGCGTCTACTTAAAATAAATTTATTAGTGATGCGAGCTCCATGAGGACAGGAAGTTTTGTCTTATTTGTTCACTGCCATATCCCCAAAACCTCAACAGTGCCTAGACAAGCAGATGGTTGGTACGTATTTATTTAATGAAATTAATTAAATAAAAATATTAAGTAGATGATAGTACAAGTGGTACCTGAATATGGCAAAACTTGTGATGCATGTGCAAGACAGTATGAAGATACAGCAAAACATGTGAAAGTGGTACATAAGTGGAAAGTAGAAAGGAACGTGGCAATTCACTGTAATCCTACAAGGTAGGAACTTTATTCACTTTTCAGATGAGGAAAATGATGCTCAAAGATGTTAGGTAACTCACTGAAAATCACAAGCCTACATGTGGCAGAAACTGAATGCAAGTTGAGCGCTTGGTCTCAGAAGTGAGCTCTGAGCTGCTCCATTCAAATTCTTTCCTCTCACTTAGAGAACTACGTCGTGAGGCAGCTGCTCTCACCCTCTCTTCCTATGAAGGAAAACCAACTTCAATGAACCTGCCCAAGGTCATGTGGTGATAACGTAGCAGGGTTGGAATGCGAACCCAGGTCTGCTTGGCTGACCACTCTCCCCTATGTGACTGTCCCTCCAAAGAAACTTGCTCCAAATGATTATGCAAACTGCTGGAAATTGGATTTTAAATGGTAGCTAATGAAAACTTTGGGTCGCACCTGCCCTGAATGTCTAAGTGTATTCCGGAGAACGGAACCATCATTTGGCCGGTAAAACAGGAAATTAGCTCAGCACCTAAATGTGTTTGAGACACCACTTAACAATCGCCAAGGACGGTGGCCAAAGTTAGAAACAACAGCCTCAATAGTGTTTGTTTTAGAAACACACAAACAGCCACCTTGCACAAATGGAAAAATTGAGTCCTTTCTTTTCCTTTTCCTGCAGGTATCAATATAAGCAACTGTTGTTGGTAATGAGGAAGGAATCATGCCACGCCTCCTTGTGGGGGGAGAAATGAACAAGAGGGCTACGAATCCCGTTAAAGATTAGTCTTCAAAAAGTTAAAAGCATGCCTCACATACAAATGCAGGAGGAACATGTGTCAAAATTTTTATTCAATTCATTGTTTAATGATGGAACCAATATGATGGCAAGGGTGGTTCAAAGGAGAAATCAGAGAATGCAGATTTACACTGTAAGTTGGTCAAAAAGAGGCTGAAATCCTTTTGGGGTTATTTTTTTCCCAGACAGAAATCTACAAGTTAACATATAACTTAAGTTATCTGGTTCTAACGAAATAGCAAATAGCAAATTGAACACAGGTGCATTCTCCTAGATATTAAGTAACTCTTGGGTGAGTCTGCTCACTCACAGTGAAAGGACATGGAGTCATCCTTACCTTTATTTGCAAATTTTGGATAATTTCTCTTAACAGTATCGCCAAGTTTACCCTATTATTTCTGATGCCTTAGTGTGTATAAGAATGCAGGTGCCCTACTAAAATTCCAATTCAGTATGTTTTCAGTGGGGCCCCAGAATGTGTATTCTGAGAAACTCTCAGAATGATTTTAGTATTGATAGACTACAGTCATATGTTAAGAAATGACCAGGTTAAGTAATTTAAACCATAGCTTTTGGGAGTTGTTTCAGTTAAAGATGCTTTCACTTGCAAGAACTAAAAACCTGTACTCAAGCTGGTTTCAAGAATGAAGAAACTAACATCTTCTCTGCATCCCCATGGGACTGTTGACAAGACGGCTCTAGCAATTCCACTTCCCGGTTCAGTATATGGAGGAATAAAAGAGACTTCTATCCTTGGAAGTGACTCTTCTCATAGGACTGGAGAACACTTTTCCAGAAACCGCCCCCCCACCCACCCACCCCAGCAGAATTTCCACAACCCATTGGCCAGAATTGTATCAAGTGATCGTTCCTGAGCCCATCACTGGCCAGTGGGATTTGAATGGGAAACCTTACTCCAACCAGGCTCACTGAAGAACTGGAATGGGGTCAGCTTCCCTTGAGGCAAATGATTGAGTGGGGCAGGTATGGGTGTCTGAACAAAACTAAGATTCTACTAGAAGGGAAGTAGAGGTGAGAGTGGGCAGGAAATTAAACCAGCAACTGACAGGGTCTAGCATTAGGTGACTTAAAAAGTAGTTACAAGCAGCATCTTAAAATTACGTTGCATCAAAGATGTGTGGGAAATTAACTTTAATGCAAGGGCAACTCTCAAGTACATTGCCAGATCCCAGAGGTCACAGAACAGAAAGGTTCACAGGCCAAATTAAGATACTTTTACAGTTTAATAAATCAATTTAAACACATATCAATAAGCAAGGGGGGTGGGCAGAGGATGAACAGGTAGAGCACAGAGATTTTTAGGGCGGTGAAGCTACTCTGTATGATACTATAATGGTGGATACATGTCATGTGTTTGTCCAAACTCATAGAATGTACAACAGCAAGAGTGAACCCTAAAGTAAACTATGGACGTTGGGTGAAAATGATATGCCAATGTAGGTTCATCAGTTGTAACAAATGTGCCACTCTGATGGAGGATGTTGATAATGGAGGAAGCTACGCATGTGTGGAGATAACGGGTATATGGGAAATCTCTGTACCTTCCTTTAAATTTTGCTATGAAACTAAAACTTTGCTGAAAAAAATTTAGTCTTTAAAACTTTTTTTAAGTTAAAAAAAAGCAAAGGGAAAGAGATGGGGTTGTTTAACATACTTAGGGTAGAGCGCAAGTAGAAGGACCACAACACTTGAATCACAGATTGGGAAACATTCATGCATCCTGTCTGTCTTTCTCTCTGATGCACCAGCCTCCCCCAACCCTATAGTGGCGTAACAAGGACCAGAGTTGAGGTTTGAGCAAGGGGACTCCAGACAGAAGATGCTTGGGACCAATGACACACACTTGCTCTATCCGGGCAAATATGCCTGTCCACGGCCGTCACTAGCCAATCAGCCTGCTGAGAAGCTATGGGTTTTATCTGCATTTCTTGGGTAGAGCCCATGCAGGGACAGCACAGGACCATACTGAGTGTCTTCAATGGGAGCTGACTTAAGGATGACATAGCTGTCAGCCCAGAGGCGTCAGGATCATTCATTATGAATTGATCTTTTCATCTCTTTCTATCTATAAGACTCTTGTTTGTTCCATCAAACATTCCATCTATTCTATTTTTATCATTCTTTATAAGTTACCAACTTGCTCTCTATATTTAAATATCTCATGAATTCCACCTGTGTCCCATAAGACTCTTCCTTACTCATTATTTATTCTTAACATAGCTTGTGAGACTCACCTAGACCTCATAAGCCACTAGCTTACTTCCCATCAATGCTTAAAATTTCTTATGAGTTTCATCCAATCCATTTGCTTTCTTGTCTAGCAGATTTTAATATACTCAAATAATACAGCAAACCCACATTATAAAAGACCTAAAATGTTGTTTGGAAGGTGAAAGAAAGAAAGAAGAATGACTAATAGATTAAAAGAAATTTAAGAGAAATATTAATCAGATACAATTTTTAAAAACCATTTAAGACAATTGAGGGAATTGAACTCTGGATGGATACTTGATAATATCAAGAAATCATCGTACATTGTAGGTGTGAGATTACATTTCTTACGTGTAAAAAAATAAAGAGTTTTCATGTTTGAGAAATGCATACTGAAGTATTTATGGATAAAATTACATGATGTCTGAAGTTCGCTTCAAAATAAGCCAATGTTTTGCAATTCAGATCAACAAATAGTTCTTGAGCTTATGCTAAGTAAGATTTTTGCAAACTGAGAATCATGACTCATTAGTAGGTGAATTGATTTGGTGAGCTTTGGCCAAAACATGTTTAATGAGGAACAGAATAGGATGGAATAGAAAATATCAGAGTACGTGGCATTCTGTCATAGTAAATTTTGTTCCGTGAAACTTTTGTTTCAGCTCTGTGTGTGTGTGTGTGTGTGTGTGTGTGTGTGTGTGTTAGGAACATATGTAGCAGATCATAGTGTAAAGTGTATTTCTTACCGTGGGTTACAGTTAATGAAGTTTGAGGATCATAGTTGAAGGCAGAGTCCTGATCATTGATGGGCACAGCGATACAAGAAAAATAAGACATGGTCTCCACTTTCCAGAAAAGACAGACATGAATAGACAAAGTGTGGAATGCTAAGAGTTCTGCTAACAGTGAGCTCTAAGGGCTGTGTGAAGACAAAGAAGGCATTGACTAACTCTGGCCTGGGCTTCACAGAAGAGGTAATATGTGAAATGAGTGTTGAAGGGTGAAAAGGATGGAAAAGGATGAAAAAGCCCCTCTTAGGGAGGGAACAAAGTGCACAGAGGTGTAAATACACACGTGGTATATTTGGACAAAAGAAAGTAATTTGGTGAGGCTGTGATCCGGCTGAGAAATGACGGCGGCTTGGAGTAGAGTAGAGGCTGAGGAGATAGATTCAGAGTGTTTCACTTTTTCTAAACATCTGAGGGTTGTAACTCATCACCTGTTTCCAGGACCCACCCCCACCCCCAAATTCCTTTTCTCTATTAATGAGATGTCCATATGTCACACCACAGGTCAGAGCACTCAAGTCACCTTGATGCCTTATTTTTGGTGGTGGACACTGTCAGCCCTCCACACAGGTGCCCTTGGGCCCCTTCATCATTTCTGTGCACTTGTCCCCTGGCCCACGGCTGCTTTAGCTTCTAGGCTGTCACCTGCTGCTCTCTTGGAAGACTGCTCTCTGACTCCAGAAAGCTGGACGCGCTGGAAGTTTACATCCCACGGGGCAGCCCGTAGCGGACTACTGGCTGGGGCAGGTGTGTCAAAGCCCAGCTCCCTTGGCTCAAACTGAGCTCAGCTTGGAGTGTAACTTACGTTCCAGAGTTCCCCTGTGGGGTCAGGCTTTACCTCCCTTCTTGGAGACTTTGCCTGAAATCACTCCTTCCCTGGTTTCTCTTGGGAGCACATCCCTAATAAATCACTTACACAGAACTCTTGTCTCAGGAAATAACAGAAACTGATACATACCCCAGATACAAAGAGTCACAAGTTCTTTTAAGTCTTTTTTCTAATTCTAGTAACCTAGATTAGATATATATTTTTTTTTATAATGTGCTGCGGCAGAATTCTAACTTGGTTTGCTTTTATTTAATTCATTTATTCGGCAAGTAGTATTGTGTCTCTATTCCAGGCACTGCTGCTCTCGACTGAAGTTTGTCTTCCATTAATTTGTCTTGAAACACCATTTTCACGAGGTCATCTTATTGATCAACACTTTCCAGTGGCTCCCAACCACCGGAAGACGTTTTTCCTTAGGCCTGAGTACTTTCCTTTATAAAGGAAAAATATATATATACTCTCATGGGCTGGGCCCTCAATGTGATGCTAAAAATTCCTTATAATTTAATTTCAACATGGATAAACATAAACATAGTTAGAAACTCCTTATACTGACAGCTGTGATATAACTATAAATCCAGAATAAATTTTCAAATTATATTCAAACACAACTATAAAACCAATAAAATTTAAATTCCCAACATTAATTTAATGTGACAGATGATGTTATTTTCCTGGAACAAAATCGCTGATATTTGGTTTAATAGAGAAAGGATGTAATCTCAGGTTTGTTTATTTAATCTGTTTCTGTCTTTCAACTTCAATAATGCTAATGCGAGGAATAACTGTTCTTGCTGTCTAAAATTGTATTAATCATCGCGATTTTTTATTTCTAATTCAGGATGATCAGAACCAAAAGTTTGCCTGAGAATAATCCTTGCAGGCCAGTTGCACTGAGGCCTGTATTTATAACTCTGCAGAAGCGTGTTGTTCACTTAAAGACAAGGTTAGCACTGTGTTGCTCTGGGAATCTTCATCAAATGAATACTTGTTCCAAAGGCTTAGGAATCAGGATCAGCCTAGGTTCCCTCAAAAGCAAACCTGAGACCAAGAATTGGATACAGGAATTTATCTGAGAAGTTAATTTAGTTAGCACCGGTAAGCAATGTGGGGAGGTGATACAGAAAAGGAAAGGAGGCCAATGCAGCCTGCACTGATAAGCAGGTTACTCTGCAGGCAGCTGGTGCTCGGTGCCACTGGAAACCTCAGAATCGGCACCCCTGAGAGGTGAGGCAGCTGGGGTATTTATCCTCCAATTCCCATTTGTCGTTGGTGGATGGCTGCTCCCCAAATCAACTCCCCAACACATCTGGCCTGACCCAAGCACACGTCTGCCAAGAGAAATCCCCGAGGCACAGACTCAGAGGCACTCATAGCTGAAGCCTGGGCACATGCAAGAGGAGCGAGTGCCAACGGGATGCGGGCAGGGCACCAACAGCATCCATCTCAGGAGCAGATCGTTTCTTCATCAGGTGTTAACAGCTGCACTGCCCAACATTGAAGGGTTTCAAGTTGGTAAGTTCCATAACTGGATCTGCTCACATGGATAGGGCACTCACTCTGTAGGGGATGTCTTGTATATCTATCCTACTGGATGCTTCAATTTCGATTAAATTTCCATGACTCTCTTCTACGCAAACAACTGTGAGATCTTTGCGCATGCAGCTGCTGTGACATCGTTTAGTCTCCACTCGGTAAGACCATCATAAGATAGTACACACGTATAGGGTTGGTTTTCCATAATATGCTCATCATGTTTTCTAATTATCATCAAAATTTAGAAAATAAAAAGTCAAGTTTCATAGAGAACTTCACAACCCCTAACAATAAGTGCTAGGACCCCCAAGGTGGCAGGGGGAATGGAAAGGCAGTCCACTGACCCCAGTAAGAGAAAAACTGGCCTACTAAATGAAGGTCTGGAGAGTCTAAAATTCAGGGTCCACTGAAGTCTACCCTCAGGCTTCCTTCATAAACTTTTCAAAGTCAAACAGATCTACTAACAATGCAAGGAGTACACCTTGTCCTTATCACCTACAAGATTAACACCTTCCAGCCTGGCTAGATTTCATCTGAACCCATCTAAGTCCTACAGAGAGGCCAGGCCTTCCCAGGTTGCTCTGGTTCACGACAAACTCACAATTCCTAACTCTCACTTGCTAATCAAGTACATTCTCATATCCTCGGTCATGTATTGCTTTTCAACATTTCATGTGTTCATATCACATATCCCCAGACAGGCTGGAATGTCTACACTGAGACTGAGCCAAGATGGCTCGATGGAAGAATGTAGATTCTGCAATCCACCCACCTGCTCGTGGATGTGGGCTCCACTGTATATTGATCATGACCTTGAGCCTCCATTTCTCCATCAGTCAAAGAGAGACACTAGCACCTTCCTCACAGTGTGGTTGTGTGGACAAATACCTAAAAGCACTTTGCAGAGTACCTACAATAGGGAAGGTACCCAATAAATAGGAATTCCCTTTCTTACTTGGCAAACTTTTATTTTCATTGCATGGCTCTTTCCAACAGCCTTGAGAAATTCCCAGTGTCATCTTGACGGTCTAGCGCTTGTGATGAGTTGAGAGACCTTTAGTTCTGCTGTGATTTGCTAATAATCTAAACATCCTGAAAATACATTTTTATAAGACACTAATCTGGAGAGAGAACATCTGGATCTCTCTCATCCTTCTCTTAAAAATTATCCTGCTGTGCCCATAGAAAGATAAGGAATTGATAAGGAGATTCTCACGGCCATGGTTACATTTGTTTACAAGAAATTTCTTTATTTGGCTGAAACAGATGTTCAGCTAAGACATTTTTTGCCAGTGTACACCCTATCCCAAAAGCGTGTTATTGATTCACATGGAAGGGTCACGTAGCCAGGACTGTGCAGACTCAGGTCTTTGCTCTTCGTGGGAAAACGGAATGAAGACACTTGGCTTCCATGATCCTGACAACCAATGGCAACTGTTAAGAATTCTAAGAAGCTGACTCAGTAATAATTCATGATTTTTTGTTTTGTTTCGTTTTTTATCTAATATAGAGTGTTGATTTTGCTTCACAGAGATGGTTTCCTCTTGGCCTCATCCACAAGGCCAAGACCTAGGGTTCTACCTGTGGTATCCCCAACAACCCGTCCAGCGAGTGCACCATCCATTGAGGGGCACTGAAGGAGAACATTTACAAGTCATTTGTGTTCCTTAAAGGATCAATAAGAAAACTACAATTAATAACAGGCAACTTTTAAAAGAAAGATTCTCCTTGCACGAATGAGTTTTTAAATCTAAAATATACGACACAGTCTTCTGCTTTTTTGAGATGAAAACCAGAAGCAGTAGGAGGTGTCTACCGTTCACTGAGTATTTTTATCACTTGAATTGCCAAAAAAAAAAAATTCCTTTTAAATGGGATGAGCCTTTGAAGAGGTTATTAGGACTCACAGGTGAACTGCTTGTGTGATCAGCAATAGAAGCCTGTTCACGAGGCGCTGAGCACAGGCATTATGCTAACACTGCCACTCCATCTTGGGCCTGTAATTGAAAGGCAGCTGAGCTTTAAATGCTAGAGGTGAATTTTTGTTTTGGAATAATGGCGTGGATCCCTAAGGTTCCTTCTACTCTGGATAGTCTCCCAATACTCTCTTCCAACATTCTCCCAAAACCTTACACAGAGTTTTCAGGGATGTGTACTTTGGAAATATCTGCTCGTCTATGACCAGTTTTGTTAACAAAGTTTTCCTGATGGAGTTAGCTCCACCCTGTGGCAGGATTCTCTTCCTTTTATTTTTAAATAATGCCTGTGTATTGACTAGAAAAGTGTTTGGCTGCAAGTAACAAAAAACTCAAATAATGCATAGGTCTATTTTTTTCAAGTAACTAGAAATTCAGAGGTAGACAATTCTGAGCTGCTTCAGCTGCATGTGTATATCAGCAAGAACCAAGACTTCTACACCTTACTTCTTCGTTCTTAGAGTGTATGTTTTATCCTCATGGTCACAATATGGCTGCTGAATCTCCAGGCATCATGTCTGTGTTCTAGGGGGAGAATAGGGGCAAGGGCCATAAAGAACATGCTAGTCAGTCCCGGGGCTGGCCCGGTGGTGTAGTGGTTAAGTTCATGTGCTCCGCTTTGGCAGCCCAGGGTTCGCAGGTTCAGATCCTGGGTGCAGACCTGCATACCACTTGTCAAACCATGCTGTGGCAGGCGTCCCACATATAAAACAAGGAAGATGGGCACAGATGTTAGCTCAGGGCCAATCTTCCTCAGCAAAAAGAGGAGGATTGGCAACAGATGTTAGCTTAGGGCCAACCTTCCTCACACACACAAAAAAAGAATGTGCCAGTTAGGTCTGAATCTTTTTTGCAAAATCTTTCCCAGAAAGCCTGCTGCTTATATCCCACTAGATAAAACTGGGTTGGTTGGCCATCCCTAGCTTCAAGAAGTCTTGGATCTAAGTATTTTAGTTGGGAATATTTCCTCCCCAAAGAAAATCAGAGTTTTATTAGTACAAAAGAAGGGAATATAGGTAATATCCAGGCAACTATCATATCAGGGTCTAGGGATAAGAGCCATCTCTTAATAGAAAATCATTTGCATTAAAAATACTAAAACCTCTTTTTCTGGAGACATGTCTACTTTCAACAGGATCATAAGCAGAGTTAGCCAAACCATCAAAACGGGAAGGCTAACTTGGTTGAATTCAATGAGCCTCGACCATCAGTGAAATAATGAACTTTGGATTGTATTACCTTTCCCAGAGTCATAAATATGTCTCTGAAAATATTTTATTTAAATTTAAATAGGTCTTTTCCACCATAAGGCAAGTTCATTCCTAAAACCACTTGCTTTAAAAGCAAGATCCTCTGTGTTATATCTGATCAGCCCACTGTCTTCCATTTTTAAATTAGAGCTCTATTCTTCTAAAAGAATGTTGGCTACCTGAAATCATGTCCAAGAAAGCAGCAAACTGCAAAAATCACACTTTTTTTTCTGTTTTCCCCACTAGGTTATTAAATCTATCGGAGGAAGAACCATATATGTTTTGTCCACTGTTGTATCTCAAACACTCACCACAGGATCTGAAGTGTAGAGGACAATCAACAAGTATTTTATACACAAACTTATACATTTAAAATAAAAGTTATTGTTTTCCTAAAAGCATTATTATTGGAGCTCAAAATAAATTTAACCTACAAATATAAGCCAGAAAACATCATAATCTCAATGATTTTAATCTGAAGAGACATTAGATAAAATTCAAGATTAACTTCCGAATGAACAATAATGACAAACTCTTAATAAACAAGACAGAAGTGAACTTCTGAAACATAACGAAGAATAGCTATCTCAAATCAATAGACAAGATCATACTGTAAAAACCCTAACAGCCATCCCATTAAAACCAGAAGCAGGACAGAAAAATAAAAGAAGCTTCTCTTCCTGCCAATATTATTAAACAATTTTTTTAAAACCTGGCTAATAAAGTTAGACTAGAAAATACTTATAGGTACAATTATTGGAAAGGATAAGAAAAAAATATTGGCCAATTATCTGACCATTTTCTAGAAAACTCAAGAGGATCAATGGAAAAACAAGTAGAAATAAAAGTTCAGTAAGTTGACCATTTACAGAATAAATGTTGAGAATATGCCAGCAATAATCAGAAAATGTTCGTGATATAATGTTGATGAAAATGCAGGCTTTAACACACACATGCACACACGCAAATGACTATCCCAATATTGGAATAAAAATGGAAATAGATTTATAGAGATAGAGAGAGCAATACAAGTAAATTATTTAACCTCACCAGTGTTAGACAAACAGCACTAAATTAAGACAATCCTGCTGCTGTTCACCTGTGAGCAGTCTATAGAGTAGCCCATGAGAGAAAACATCACCAAAATAATCAACACAGGGCATAGGAGCGTGTACAACCGAGACCTTCAGCCAGGGACACACATTCGAAGCCTCTTCTTTCCTCTGTCCCTAGTATCTTAATAAACATGTATCTCTCTTAGTCAGCCCTCACTCAGCTGCAACATTCTACCTTAGTTTCAACTCTCCTCAACAAAGATCACCAGCTTTGTCAAGTTGTCCCTCAAAAGCGGATTTTGTAAATGGTACATAGCCTTTATCTTATAGGTCATCCTAAATCCACCCTCCAAATCTGGTTTAAATCAATCCAGACCAAGAGTCAGAAAGTTAATTTTATTTTCATCGATATATCAAAGCTTGAGAGGAAATACACTAAAACATTCATAATGGGATTAGAGACTTTTTTATTTTTATGCTTTTATTATATTTTCAGATTTTCCACAATGAATAGGCATTACTTCTAGAATTTTTTTTAAAATCTTAATTCATCTCTTGCCCTCATCTTTCATTTCCTATGTCTCAACAAGTCTTGCCAGGATAAATTTCACATCTCAAATCTTCAAAATATATCTCACGTCTGGCCAGTGCTTTTCTCTGTGGCTACCACCCTCGTCCAAGGCACTGCCATTTCCTTCCTGGGTGACTGTAATAAACTCCTGATCCATCTGCTGCAGTCAGTTCTTCAGTCTCACAGAGGTCAAAAGAGACCTCACCCCGGATGCTGGTGTAAGTTGACAGGAAGTAAATACTGAGTGAGCAGACAGCCATAGGTAGAGGAAAGGCTATCAGTTCTGCCAAGAGATGGATGGTGAGACCAGGAGAGTGGCCAAGACCTATTCAGCTCCAACTCCAAGCCATATTCATCCTCCTAATCAATTCCTTCTTTCCTAGTTTGATTTCAATACATCTCTGAGCCCAATAAAAACAGCCAAATCAATGATCGAAGATCGGACATTCTTGAAATGGAAGAACAATGAGTACAAAGACTAACATGACGTGACAGTCATTATCGGATCTGAATGGGCATCCCATGGACAACCATGGCATATATAAGAATTCGGCATACAATTGGGCAATATTTAAATCAGTGTGAAATTATGAACTATCCAATAAATGTGTCTGAGCAAACTGGGGAGAGGAGGCAATTTCAAGTTAAATCCATTCAATAAAACAAACTTAAGACTTTTTTACCTTTGAATTTAATGAATTTACATTTATTTTTTAATTTATAATTGTGTGATTAATTAAAGTTATTCATGTCAAAAATTCCATAAGTAAAAAATAAAAGGAAAACTTCCAGGTATTAAATGGCATTGCAATATATGTGATAAAGGCTATGATCTTAATAAAAAGCATACTCTTATCATCAACAAGAAAAAGAATGCTTCCCTTTGGAAAATGAGCAAAGAACATGAACAGACAATTCACGAAAGAAAAATGCACGTGGCAAATAAACATGAAAAAAGTTCAACTTTATCTGTAGTTGATAATTGCAAAATAAAAGAATGTGAATAAAATTAGCAAATACAAACAAACGAGATGATATTTACTACTATTGAGGGTGCCACCATAAGACAAGTATTCACGCCTGCTAGTGGAAGTATAAATTGGAATCATAATTAAGTACCACTTTCCTTAAAATATATTAAAATATTTACATCCACTCCTAGAAACTTGTGTGTGTCCAACATACACAAGGATTATTTACAAGGACGTTTATTGCAGTATTACTTATTATAGTTAGAACCTGGCAACAATCAACAAAATTAGTTAATGAGAACATTTAAAATACTCTGTCTATTTAATGACGTTGGAAAATTATCATGGATAATTTGCTAGATTTTAAAAACAGCTTACAAAATAACAAATTTAGTATGATGCCAATTTCATTATATTTTATGCATTTCCATGAAGATAGAAAAACATCTGGATAGAAACAAAAATCTTAGCAAAGGCTATGTGGTGTTATTATTGGTAAATATTATTGTATTCTTTCTCTTTTTTTCTGTTTTTCTAATTTTTCAGAAAACTAATGTATGCTCATGGTAATCTGAAAAAAAAAAAGCACCAAACACACACATGTATGTATGGATGGATAGATGGGTGGATGGATGGATGGAAGGATGTGTTCTCCCAAAAGCTAATAAAAAGGATTATCAGGAATGGTCTCATGGAGAATCAAATAATGTTAAGAAGGCACTTTTTTTTTTTTTTAAGCAGCTCTGTTAAAACTTCCTTCCATACTCCTGCCTTCCTCTTGCTTTAAAATAAATTTTGTCCTAATTATTCTAATTTCGTAAAGCCATTTTGGGGTTGTCTATCTGCACACTTGTGGGTGCAGTTCCTGGCACATGGTGAATCCTCAATAAATATTTGAATAGATGCTACAGCACAAATGAGGGTAACGGTCTTCTAACTCTTTGAAGATGAATTTCTTGACACAATTTAGAACCCATCTAAATAGACTATTGGTCCTGCTGTTTGACTACTTTTAGAAATGTCTTAATATTAACTACTCTAAAAACAAAAATCATTATTTTTGACAGCTGCTCTCTAAAATTTAATTGGTTTAACATCTATAATCCCATATAGCAAATTAATTTACTTAGCTACTTGGGGCCACATTTTGCAATTAATTCTTTCCAGTGAGTTCACCATGACGCTCGTTGTTTAAATTTAGATGATTCAAAGAGCATCACTGAGACTTTCTACAACTGCACTGGATGACTGTAACACCTGTGGTGAAAATTTCTCAAGATAAAATTACCTGGGCCCTGCTCTGTAAAGTGGGAATTTCAGGAGTTAATTGACCAATCATTTATTTGTAGAGGTGGTGCCAGAATTCATGAGTTCAGGAGAAAGGGAAGAGGGGAGTTCTGGCTTTGGTTGTACATTCTAAGGTCCGCATTTATAAGATAGCGTGATAGCCTGACAAAGTGAGCTCCAAAAATGTGTAAATAGGATGCAAAATTTATCCCTGCTTACCTAGCAAGACATATAAATCCAATCACAACAAAAACTTATGGAAATTTCACAGTAGGATCTCATTAGAAGATACATTCACTTTCTAACTACCTGTACCCAGCTCCTATCACAAGCTTATTGGGAGAAATTTATTGCACGGATTTTACCATCACAGATCTAGATGTAATTTTCTTTATTTTCCTATAACTGAACCAAGCAATAAGAGAAAAATTTAATCTAGTCACTTGTGGCAACCAGCTGCCAAGATGGCCCCCAGTGATCCTTGCCTGCTTGTATTCACGCGCATTTGTAGTCTCCTCACACTCAGAGCTGACCTGTGTAACCTATAAGATATTGTAGAAATGAAGATAACGTATGACTTCTGAGACTAGGTCCTAAAATGCATTGCAGTTTCTGCTTTGCTCTCTCTTGGATTACTGGCTCTGTGGGAAGCCAGATGCCATGTTGTGAGGACACTCAAGTAGCCTCTGCGGAGTGGGGAGGCTCCATGTTTTAGAAACTGAAGCATCCAGCGGACAGCCATGTGAGTGAGCCACCATGGGAGCAGTTCCTCTAGGCCCGATCATATTGTCAGAGGACCACAGCTCTGGCCAAAGTCTTGACTACAATTTCCTGAGAATCTCTGAGCCAGAACCATCCAACTAAACCACTCCTCAATCTCTGACCCTCAGACACTAGCAGAGATAAGAAGTGTGTTTTGTTTTAAGGCACTAACTCTTGGGGTCATTTGTTTTGCAACAATAGATAACCAATGCATTCCTTCTAAGAAAATTCATTCAAATTATGATTAATCTGACATTTCAGGGTTTAAGCTCAGCTACCTCAGGATTCTCTACTTCTTTCTTTGTGGGGGTGGGATGGGATTTAATCCTAAATTACAGAGGATTTTACCCACTCTCCTAATATTGGAGAAAGGATTTCCTGACCATGAATTTCTGTATCAGTAGTATTTTTTTGGCAATAAACAACAGAATGGCAGAATCAAAACTGCTTAAATAATATGCACTTATCTCATCTAACAGTAAGTCGAGAGGAAGGTACTTCCAGAGTCACATAATTCAGCAGCTCTGCAACCTCAGAGCTTCTGTTAGCTTCTATTCTCTTGACTTTTCCTTTATGGTATTCTTTTTCCTGTGAAATATCTTTTAATCATTTTCTTTTAACCATTTTCCTCCTAGGTTGTTGGTCATTTTCATATCGATTTCTAGGAACTCTTTATATATTAGGAGATTAACTTTTGGTCTGTGTTATAAGTTCCAATCTTCCCCAGATTGTTGTTTAACATTTTACTTTGCTTTTGGTATTTTTGATCATGAATATTTTAGTAATATGCTTAAATTTATCAATCTTTTTCTTTTATGGTTTCTGGATTAAAAATCTCTGCTCCCAGGCCAAGGTTACAAAACAATTATCTCATAGTTTCTTCTAGTGCTTTATGGTTTCTTTCTTTTTATTTTTTTAACATTTAAATGTTTAAATCATTTGTAATTTCTCTTGGTATACAAATTTGAGGTATGGATCCAATTAATTTTTACCTTCAAAGCCCCCATACGATTTATGGAATAGTTCATATTTCCTATCATACTCCCAGTTGAGATCACATTCTGTTCACCTATAACACCACCCCATTTCCCTCTAGCAACCTGAGGGGCTAAATAAAGGAGTGGTCACTGCAGGCAGTTTTCAAACCGCTATTAGAATTCAACAAAATCACATCATATGCTTTCGAACAGGAGCCAGGAAACTATGGCCAGCGGGTCAGACCTGGCCTGCCACCTGTTTTTGCGAATAAAGTTTTATTGGAATACACCCATGCCCACTCATTTATGTATTTTCTGTGGCTGCTTTTGCACTATAAGGGCAGAGTCAAGCACCTGAAACAGAGACCACAGGAAATGCAAAGCCTCGAACACTTGCTCTCGGACTCTTTTCAGAAAAAGTTTTCCAACCTCTGCTTTAGAATTTGCGGAGCACTTTAACGTACATTAACTCTGGTAAAGCCACAACAACCTGTAAAGAATATGGGACTTGGGGAGGCTGACTCGCTAGTAGGGGGCAGATCCAGGATCCAATCCAAGTTCTATGGCTTAAATTCTGCAAATCTTTCTTCTATCATTTATACTGTGCTCTATAGTTTCAAAATCCTTTCACACACTTCAATTCTCTTACTATTCCAATAATCCTGTGAAGAAAATATGAGTCCCATTTTACAGATGTGAAAACTGAGTGAGAGAAGGCAAGGAAAGTTCTGAAGTGTTCACAGCCTTTAAGTAGTAGAGTTGGCATCCGGACATAGGTTTCTAGTAAAAAAAAACTCCTGCTCTTTCTACAATGCCTCATTGTTGATATCTTAATGCAAATCCGAACTCATGCCAGCCCAGAACACTCTGAGCATTCCAGCTACTCTTTAGCCAATGTTAATACAGCTACCATTTTTTAATGCTGACGATTTTGGGAAAGAAAACAAAACTAAGCCTAGGAAGGGAGGAAATCGTAGGAGGGATGGGGGAGCCTGAAATTCAGATTTTTAAATACAGTTAGATTAAATATATACCTACTCTTCAAAGCAAAGAAGCTTTTGATAGGACGAATTGGAACAGTGGCACTGAATTTTCTCTGGCTTGGGACGCCCACCAGCACAGGAGTAAAATCCTTCCTCAGTTACTTCTCGCCAAATCAAGAGAGGGTGCTGCACCCCTGTTTGCTAAATCCACTTTCTCAAGGCCGTGTCTGCCTCTTGCAGGAACCAGGAGGATTCACGCTGAAACCAGAAAGAGGGATATTAAGTGCATTTTTTAAAGCTAGCTTCTTAATAAACTGTATCCATAGTATCTAAGGAATTCATACTAGTCCCCCACAGCCTTTCTACGTTTCTACCCCGCTTGCCCTCTGGCTCAATGAAGTCACATCTTTCTGTTATTAATAAGGCAGTTCACCTCAAGTACTTCTTTAATTTCTTGTATTTTTCCCAACACAAAGTTAATTTACTTTATCCCTTATCCCAAGAACGATAACAGCGTCTCTATAAACGTGAACATCCATGATCAAAGAGAAGCTCGTATTATAAACAAATTATTACAACTGGGCTCCCTTTGAAACATTTTAACTTAATTAAGCTCAAACACTTTTGGCAAAGGTTTAAAAACTTGAGAATAATTGAAGGGCCATTCCTGTTTGACTGGATTTTTTCTTTTAATGTTGGGATGGGGGGAGGGTAATTTACATGGTTATAGTCCGAACTGTTGCACTGATATTATTTTTTAGTTGCTACTTTTTTAAACAAAAGATATTAGGCAAAATTGAATTTCTTTGGGAGAATGATATAACTGTTACATAGTTGATTACAGTGGTAGTTACATGAATGTATACATTTGTCAAAACACAGAGAGCTGTACACTTAAAAAGCTGAATTTCACTGTATGTAAATTATACCTCTATAAACCTGACTTCTTAAAAAATTGGATTCTGACTACTCAGCTGAGTTGAAAACATTCTCAAGATGGGTTTTGAAGCATTATCTGAACTGACCAAAACAAAGAAAAAAGTAACTAGAAACTACATAAATGTCAATCAGTAGAGAATTTGGTTGCTAAAAAATGACTTTAATCTATATATATTAACTGGAAGACTCTGTGTAAAATATTGTTAAATGGGGGCAGGGGGAGGGAAGCAAGCTGCAGAATAATGTGCTGGTAAAAGCAATAATAGCAACAGCTGAAGTAGTGGTATAATCTCATTTAATAAATAAATAGGAAAAAAAATCTTGGTAAGATTAACAGTAACTGTTATTTATTGACCACTTCAGTGTGCCAGGCATGATTCTAAGAACTTTACAAGTATCATCTCATTTAATTATCATAAAAACTCTATGAAGTAGGTACTACAGGTCTACTATCTCTCACAGGTAAGATTTTTATCTGAATCTTTTGGGGCCTGAAGTGTTTTGGAAGTCAGATTCCTTTAAATTTTTGAAAGAAATATGGTGTTGTATTATTTATCTCTGGCCATGTAACAAAAACCCCAAAACTTAGTGACTTTAAAACAGAGAACATTTATTATCTCACAGTTTGTAAGGGGCAGGAATCAGAGCATGGCTTAGTGGCCTTGCTGGGTGCCTCCGCCTCTTGTTTACAACCAGGATGTTGAAGGCTTGACCGCTGGTAAGGAGGATCTGCTTGTAATCCCACTCATGCAGTCGTGACTTGCCTCAGTTCCTCACCAGAGGGACTTTTCCACTCAGCTACTTCACAACACGGCAGCCAACTTCCCCCAGGGCAGGTGATCCAAGAGAGAATAAGACAGACCCCCCAAGACAGAAGTGACAGCCCATCTAATCTCATCTCAGAAGTGGCATTCCATCACCTCTTTCATATTCTGTCTGTTAGAAGCAGGTCAATAAGTCCAGCCCACACTCAAGGGGAGAGTTTACACAAGGGCGTGAATACCAGGGGGTAGGGATCATTGGGCGCCATCTTGGAAGCTGCCTCCCCCAGAAGCACATACCATGGATCACCTAACACCCACGGTAGGGTCTGGGACGACACATTTTAACAAAGAATATTGATATTTCATAGCACGATCCCACTCATGCTAAATGGGATAAATAATGACTATAAATAGCCTCATGTCAATTTGGGTCAGGTTTCCCTACCAGATGAGTAATGAAGAAACTTTTGATTTTCAGAGCCTTCTGGGGTTCGGAATTATGGAAAAGAGATTGGAGATCTGCATTATTATCCCCCACTTTACAGATGATGATACCAAGGCACAGGGAGGTTATGTGTCTATATGTTTGTGTATCTTTATATAAGCCCAGATAACAGTATAGACCCATATACATCAAGCTCTTAACACTGGTATTCTCAGAACATTGAGAAGGAGGGGGGAAGGGAATTTTATATACGTGTCCTTGACTTTACTTATTACAAAATCATGCAGTAGTATCCATTAATTTTTAAATTAATAAAATAAATTAATTTTTAGAATAATAAAATAGTATTTCTCTCATAAAGCAAGGAGTTTACACTTATGTTACAAGAGCCAAAGGTTTTATGCAGTGTTACGTCAGCTTCTAACATGCAGTCTCTTTGAACACTGTGATATCACAAAATGGGAGAATTAGAGAAAAGAGTAAGAATAACAGAGAATAAGAGAAACAAAAGTGTAAGAAATTAGATTAATTTCCTCAGTTAGATATAGGTGGGAGTGGTCAGGGGCCAGAAACGAGCCTGCAATTTTAAAGAACGCCTAGGTACGTAGCAGGGTGTGTGGGGAAGAATTCTGATTTGATATGGTTTTGGTGCGAGTTAACGAAAAACACTGCATCATTTAAAGGTAGACCAACCTTGACTAGAACACACATGCCAGTTGGGCTGAAACTTTATTTCTGCCTTTTAAGTTACCCTCTCTCTCCTGGTTTGCACTTATTCCTGATCAGAATTTTGAGCACGCATTAAATGTTACAGGAGGGAGGGAGGGAGTCCGTTATTTCAGATTTTACTTTTTTATGACCTGTTTAAACAGATAAAAACTGACTTTAATAACCGCAAACAACATTAGGTATACTGAATGGCCCTCCTTCTGATTCTGTGTATGTTTAACAAATTAAGCATTTCATCTTTATGACTAAAGGGAAAGTGCTTAGCAAGGCAAGCTGAGAAACGCATCCAGTCTCCTTTCAGAGGTACTAACAAGCCAACACGTCGTTGGCTTCTATTGTAATACTGTAACTTGAAATAAAACACCTCAATTCCAAATACATTCGTGTCAGAATATGAAACGGCTTTGAGACTGTGACATAGCAAACATCTCTTCTCTCTCTTTTTTTTTTTTTAAGTAAATTTTAGGAGCCAGGGTAGAAAACGGAATCCACAGCAAGGTCCACAGGAGCGGTCAACGCTGTCGTGTCATGACTCAGCCCCCCACTAGGTGGCGATGCTTCTCAACGGCTATTAGCGATTTTTTATCAAGTAAAATGGGCTTTTCCTGACGTTTGTGATATGGCTATTGTTGACCTCGAAAAATTCATTAGTTCTACCCCAAAGAACCACCTCTTTTCCCAAGAGGAAAGTATTCCTGAGGGGGTTCACTTTAGCAGTATATTTTTAAGGCGTCACGTGGAATGAGATTAATTATGAGTCAACAATTTCCTGAGATGGTACAGTTTGGTGGTAAAGAACACAGAGTCTAGACCCAGACTGCCTGGGGTCAAATGCCAGCTCTGCTACTGTGGCTGTGTTACCTAGAGCAAATCACTTGACCTCTCTGTGTCTCAACTCCCTCATCTATGAAAAAGATACAATAACAGCGCCTAACTCAGAAAGCTGACGGAAGACTTAAATGAGTTGGGCTAAGGAAAGCTCTTAGAATAGCACCTGGCATAGAACAGGCATGGCTTAAGAAGTAGCTATCACCCCTATGAACACCCCAAGAATGCACAGCTGGCTATTGCATTGGCCATATTTCACTGAATCTTGTCAACCATACTGGGAGTAGGTTGGGTCTAACTAGCATCAGATCCATTTTACAGATGAGGAAACCAAGGCCAAATAAGTGAAATGAATTTCCTAAGGTCTAAATTAATGGAAGAGCTACAACATGAACCCACATTTATCTAACTCTAAATCCATGTTCTTAACCACTATAACATACCATACAGGCAAAAAATTATACAAGCTATAAAAATCACAAAATGTGTAGCTCAAACTAAGAGATAATAGCAATTGCACTCCACAAACGTGTGTTTTTCTCTTTGTTTTCCCCTTTCCAACGTAATTCTATTTCCTTTCCTTTTCGTTGTTTGCCCCCTTCTAAAGTACAGTTTGCCTTAACATTTATTTCTAAACCAGCGGGAGGTACCTATAACCTAAATGTTTAAAAATTCTTGAGGTGTGGTTTTAAGGTGAACTTAAGAGATATTTCACTAAAAAAGGTTAGATTATTTAAAAGTCAGGAAAAGATGATTCTGCAATTCTGCACGAGGATAAAAATAGAAATCCAAGTCCTCTACCCAAAAAACCCCACCACCTTCTAACTGCTGTTTTTTCCCTGTCAGTCCTTGAAATGACCTTGGTTTAATTACCCGCATCTCAATGAGTGAATCTACATAGAAAGTGAAGGTTAATTAATGAAGGATCGTTTCTTTTGCTAAGCCCACCAGGCAGTGGCTGACAGCACGAGCCATCCTCGCAGTGTTATCCTATACCTCATTAGAAGTGGTCAGATTGATGGGCTCACTTTGGACCAGGGAAACGAAAGAAAATGGTTTACTAATGATGGCCACTCGTGGAGCGAGGTCACAAAGCTTCCCACCTAGCCCCTCTAACCCTGACTGGCACTGCTCCTGAACTCACAGAATCTAAAATGTTAGAGCCAGGTAGAAATGCAGAGATCAGATTCTAACAAAGCTTAGACACTTACATGCCAGTTGCACAATAATATTCACATAACTCTTATACTATTATTTTTCTTAACATTCCTTGTTTTTATATATTTTTTAAAAACTGAGTTGTTCTAGAACAGGGCTTATCAAGCTCAGCATTAATGATATTTTGGACCAGATAAATTTTTGCTATAATTAGCTGTCCTGTGCCTTGTAGGATGTTTAGCAGCTTCTCTGACCCCTACCCACTAGATGCCAGTAGTAGCCTTCCTTCTAGTTGTTACAACCAAAATGGTCTCCAGGCACTGCCAAATGTCCCCTTGGGTGCAAAATTGTCCCTACTTGAGAACCACTGATCTAGAAAAAATAGTTTTAGAGTTTTAGGCTTTTCATGTGGAAATAATTTCAGACTTCGAAAAAAAGATTGCAAACACAGTATACCTGTTTATGCTACCCAGATTCCCCAGCTGTTTCCGTTTTACACAACCATAGTCCTATTACTAAAAGCAGGAAGTTAACATTGATACGATACTATTAAGTAAGTTACAGGCTTTAGTCAAATATCACCAGTGTC
This sequence comes from Ceratotherium simum simum, assembly GCF_057802395.1. Classification (NCBI taxonomy): domain Eukaryota; kingdom Metazoa; phylum Chordata; class Mammalia; order Perissodactyla; family Rhinocerotidae; genus Ceratotherium; species Ceratotherium simum. The sequence continues at coordinate 10,179,125 of NC_141920.1, forward strand.
CTACCAATGTCCCTTTCCTGGTCCAAGATCTAATCCAGAATCACATATTGCATGTAATTGTCACGGTTTCTTTAGGCTCCTCCAATCTGTGGCAGTTCCTCAGTCTTTCATGACCTTGGTATGTTTGAAGAGCACTGACCAGTTAGTTATTTTGTAAAACATCCTTCAGTTTAGGCTTGTCTGACGTTTTCTCATGATTAGATTGAAGTTATGTATTTTTGACAAGAATACCACGGTAGTGTTGTGTCCTTCTCAGTGCATGTTATCATGAGGCACATAAAGTGCCACTAGCTTTGATCACTCAGGTGAGGCAGTATCTGTAGTTTGTCCACTGTCAAGTTACTATTTCTTCCCTTGTACTTAATAAGTATCTTGTGGGGAGATTGAGACTATGCCAATATTCTGTTTCTCACCCTAATTTTGCCCACTAATTTTAGCACCCATTGATGCTTCTTGCCTGCAATAATTATTTACTGTGGTGTTTGACAAATGGTGATTTTCTATTTCCCTCATTCTACGTTTCTAATTGGAATTCTACTGTATAGAATAGCTGTCCCTTTTTCTCCACTTTTTAGTTATTTTTAAAGAAAGTTTTGTCTCATCCCATAAATGAAAAACCAGGATTAAAACAAGTGTTTTAATAATAAACAATAACAGCAAAAAATAAATTCAATGAAAATATTAATACCAATTTCTAGCTGGATACTACGGCCTTTGAAGGCTCCCAATCTGATGTCTCATTTCTCTTTGTTAAAAAGAGAGATTATCAGGTATTAGAAGAGTATTAAAAACATACTCAAATGAAACTGACTTTCTCCTTGATATAAAATCAGAAGGACTGGAGGACAATTACAAAAGGAATCACTATGTGGTGGGATATTATTTGATGTTGGGTCTAAATAATACCTAAGATCTTCTCATCTTTCTCCACTGGTCCGTATCCTGCCTTTTGAAAAACACTAACCAGCTTCTCCCATTTCACAGATGAGGTGACTGAGGCCAGAGAAAGTAAATAAGCTCCTGACAGAGGATCGTTGCTGCAGGGAACAGTAATAGCTCAAGCAAGCCTCCGAGTACAGTGCTGGAGGTGAAATGGGTCGGTAGGTGGAGATTTATTATCAGGGTGTGAGGGTCGACCATAAAACCCAAGGGTGAGAACGCAGCCAGACCGGGAAGGGACCAGAACCTGGAAAACGAGAGTGACCACCCTTTCCGCCTCTCGTTTCTATTTTTCTCTGTGCACCTATTGTACTTTCCCCTCCCTGTGTCCCTCTCTCACGGCTATCTCAGCCTCTCCATCTACACAGTGAAGTATAGCAACCCCAGGACGACCAAGTTCACAGTCCAAACCATACTCAGGACCTCACTGGGTCTCCCTGGATCCCAATTCTAAACTCCTAAAAGGAGAATCTGATTGGCCCAGCTTAAGTCAGGGGCCTTGCCATCAGCTATGACAAGGGAGCAGCATCACGTAATTCAAACATGAAGGATGGCCATTTTCAGCTGAGCAGGTACCCTAACCATGTACCTCAGAGCAAGCACGTGCATCCAAAAGGGTAGAGAGCTGGTTTCTCAATCTCTGGTCCAGGTCCTTAGAATAATTTTTCCCCAGCATCAGTCATTAGTATACCAGCCATCCACATACCATGGATAGTATTTTTCTTTACGCTTTTTCCTTGACCTGACTCACTTTTTTCCTTAAATAAAAGCATTGAGTCAGGACACTTATGATAGTATGAGCTTGACTAGGAAAATCAGATGTTTTTCTAATACTCATTCAAATACGTACATATTACTAAAGCCAAGAATGCACATCCTTGTGCCATATAAAACCCCCGGTGTGACGCATGCCTTACTTCAGGAAGGACCAGGCACTCCATGCTTTGGAGTCTCTGTCCTCTGTTTTCTCTGTCCCCTGCGGCCAAAATATCCTATGTTCAAGTCATTCAGACAGTTTTCAATCTATCCTTGCTTTATTCTTCCTAAAATTAAATTTTTCTGACTTGAAAAGTTGCCCGTTCTTGAGAAATTGGCTTTTGATGTTTTTCTGAGCTCTTCACACCAACTATTTTTAAAAATAAACCCTGCTCAGTTTTTTACTTGTTTTTATTAGTATTGCTCTTAGTGTGGGATTCTTACAGATGAGTTTGGTTCACATTTTCAGCTTTGGTTTTAAAGCTCAATGCAGATAATTACCTAATACGTACTTTGGAAAAGTGTTAAGTTCTGAGGATACCAAGATGAGAAAACTCTGAACCTGCCCTCAAGGAGCTCCCAGGATCTTGAAGAGGAGAAAGAAGCCAGAATATACAATCAAAGTAAGGGATAAGTGCTTCGTGGAGGTCCACTCCTCACCCCCCAGGAAATGTGGCGTGAAGGTGAGGGGATGCTTAGTCCATTCTAGAAGTCTGGACAGGCTTCACGGAGGAGAGGGCACCGAGCTGAGACTGGAAAGAGGTTAGAAGGCAGGAAAAATCAGGATGAGGGGAGGGCCCCCACAGAGGAAAGATCTGTCTGTGTGAAACTGTTCAGGAAAGAGCCACATGGACAGGTGAGCATCAGATCAGCGGAGGAAAACCGAGAGTGAAGAATAGTGCAAGGATTCCCAAGTGTGTGCCCAGAACTATCGGTCCTCATGATGTTCACTGGTGTCGCCAAATAGGCTTGGGAAACACTGGACTTGATAATGATTTTGTGTGTGTGTGCGTGAGGAAGATCAGCCCTGAGCTAACATCTGATGCCAATCCTCCTCTTTTTTTTTTTTGCTGAGGAAGATTGGCCCTGAGCTAACATCCGTGCCCATCTTCCTCTACTTTATATGGGACACCGCCACAGCATGGCTCGACAAGCAGTGCGTCGGTGCGCGCCCAGGATCCAAACTGGCAAACCCTGGGCCGCCGCAGCGGAGCGCGTGCACTTAACCACTTGTGCCACCGGGCCGGCCCCTTGATAATGATTTTAAATGCCACGAATCAGGATTTCTCAGCATCCAGGAAGTGGCTGTGCCTCGTGAATGTCTGAGGTGGATAGAGCACGCGGTCTTTCAAACTCTCTAGGCCCTCACGTCTCAAAGTGACTCAAAGACCAGCTGCATCAGCCTCACCTGGGAGCTTGTTGGGACTGCAGGATCTGCATCTTAACAAGATCTCCAGATGGGTCATGTGAATATTCAAGTGAGAGCAGCACTGGCCTCCATCAAGTTAAAATACAGGTTCTCCTTCAGTAGGTCTGGGATGAGGCCCGAGATTCTGCATTTCCACTTTTAAGTAACAAGATGCAAAGCCATGAACAACAGTGTTCAAAGACCATCTCGGGTGATTTGGGTTCTATAGGAACCTCTTTGGTAAAGTTGAAGAAGTCAATCAACCCTATTATCAGCAATCTATTCCCCACCATCTTTGGATTTGGAAACTAGGAGAAGGCCGAAGATTCCATACTAATCTCTGCTCTCAAGGAGCGGTGGTTTAGTTGGAAAGCAAATACTTAATGACAAGAAATCAGTAGTGAACGATAAAATTACACATATATGAAATTCATTTTTTGTTCAACAAATCTTTATTGGGCATCTACCGTGCACTATCCCTATTTGATGGCTGGGGACACAGTCAAAGTCCTTTGCCCTCAAAGTTGTTTACATTCTGGAAAGGGTAGAGAGGAACAACATGCAAACACAGTAGAACTAACCATGGCAGGGGTTGTGGAGAAAGAGAAAGCCGAGTCAAGAGATGGGGCATGCCTGTGGGAGTTGAGGAAAAAGCTCACTCTCTGAGGTCGGAAGGTCAGGGAAGTCCTCAGCGATCAGGTGACATTTGGGCAGAGATGTGAAGGAACTGGAAGAATGTGACACGTGGCTATCCGGGGGAAATCATCCAAACCAGAGGACAGAGCAAGCACAAACGTCTCGAGGCAAGAGCATGCTTGGAGTGTTCTGAGAAAGTTGGGAGCTGTCTGTAGCTGGGACACAGTGAGCGAGGGAGAGAGCGAGAGGAGATGGAATCAGAGAAGCGCTTGAGGACTTGGGCTTTTCCTTGGCCTGAGGTTGGAGCCACTGTGGGGTTTTTAGCAGGGGAGTGACTTTCATTTTTAAAGACTTCCTTTGAATGCTCTGCAAATAGTAGAGTGCAGGGGCCAAAGGTAAAAACAGGAAGCCTAGTTAGATCACTACAAATAAGCCAGATGAGCAATAATGGCAGCCTGGGTTCTGGTGGTGCCAGTGGATATGGTGAGAAGTGGTTGGATCTGGATTTGGATTATTTTGAACGTAGCACCAACAGGATTTCAGAAGATTGGATGTGGAGTGCAAAAGAAGACACCAAGTCAAGGCTATACGGAAAGTGACGACTTGAGGGATGGAATGGATGGAGTTTCCTGTTACTGAGATGAGGAGAGATTTCTGGAGCTATTAGGTAGGAGGCCGGGAATCAGGGGGTTCGTTTGGGACAGGTCAAGTTTGAGGTGTCAAAGAAATGTGTCCATGTGGAGATATTGAGAACATAGTAGGAGATATGAGGCTAAAGTTTAGGAGAAGGGTCCAGGCTGGATATATCGAACAGTGTAGATTTTATTAAGTACTTGGCATATAGTAGGAATTCAATAAATGGTGAATACGTGAATGTCATGGCTTGATCAGCAGAAATACTTGCTTCCTGTTGGAAAAGAACTAGGCCTTCACACCCTACTAATGGCGGGTCAATAAGATTTTCACATGAGAAGAATAGCATTTCTTTTTCTTATTCCAAATGATCTGCAAAGTAAGATAGCATGGTTTCACTTAGGTTGTCTTCTGTCTCCAAGAGAACACTAATAAACAAATTTGAAATCACACAACTATGAACGTAAATTATTTACAGTGTGCTTGAAGAGCTCAGAAGGGCTTTGTAAGATAAATAATTTATAACTCATAGAAAGAGTTTCTTTTTTCACTAATTAAGGGTGAAAATTTCACCAATAAATCATGAGCGGTTTCGGGAAGTAGGCGGAGTGGAGATCAATTCAGTACAACAAACATCTACTGAAAAACTACTATGTACCAGGCACTTGGCTGGAGCTGGTGGTTCAGAGATCTGTCTGATGGGGTTTCTGCTTTTAAGGAGCTGCCCGTGCAGTGCGGGAAATGGCATCCAGAGGGCCAAGTGCACAATGCGTAGACATTGCTGCTGCTCACCACTGAGTTCTGATGCTCGGCTTTGCAGGCGCACAGTAGGATGGCAATTCCCTTCCCCCCTCGAGGGTAGGCATGACCATGTGGCTTGCTTTAGCCAACAAAATGTAGGCAAAAGTTGTACGTGTCACTTCCCAATGGAAGCTTTAAGAGACGAAAGGTGATTTGCCATTGTTATGGACTGAATATTTATGTCCCTCCAAAATTCATATGTTGAAATGTAATATCCAGTGGGATGGTATTACGGTGGGGACTTTGAGGGGTGATCAGGTTCATGAGGATGGAGCCTCACCAATAGAACTAGTGCCCTTATAAGAAGAGGCCAGAGAGCTAGCTAGCTCTCTTTCTGCTATGTGAGGGTATGATAAGTCGGCCGTCTGCAACCTGGAAGAGGGCCCTCACCAGAACCCGACCATGCTGGCACCTGATCTCAGACTTCCAGGCTCCAGAACTGTGCAACATAAATTTCTATTACTTACAAGCCCCCCAGTCTACGGTACTTTGTTACAGCAGCCTGAACTGACTGAGACAGCCACGTTCTGGTCCACTGCTGCAGCGACAAGAGTCAATGTTGGAGTGTTGCTTCCTTTAACCTAGGTCCATGGGTGACTACTGTGAGCAGGGCCTCCCTCACCCCACCTAGATGACCTGCTGGATTTATAGCATGAACACGAATAAACTTTTGTTGTGTTAAGCCATTGATATTTGGGGGTTGTTAGTTACTGAATCATCTAGCCCATCCTAAATGATGCCAACCCTATATTGATAAAGGATACATCCTTTGTGCATTTCCACGTTCCCAATGCTCCCTTCATCCCCCATCCTTTGGGCTTTTCATTATCTAGCTCTATTTTTAATATAATTTCTGCCTTGACTGGGTTTCCCAAAACATTTTTCTATGTTCATTTACAGAAAGAAAGTCAGAGATCCAAGCCATCATTCAAATACTTGTTTCCACTCCTCAATTTATTTAAAAATTCCATTTTCTAGCTAGACTCGTCTCTTTCTACCTCCAATTGCCCTTCTACTTCCATCACCAGTGGGCTTTCTTGTTCATATCATATTTGTCACTAGAAGCATATTTGCAGGAGTCGTTGTTGTGAATTTCGTGAAAGTTTCCAGGTATGTGAGAAGAGTAGAGGCCAAGAGAATCATGTGAAACCTGGATCATAATGGACTATGTGACTCCCTTCTGCACTCCAACCTCACTTTGACAGACCTAAACTGGACCTCAGCAAAGGTTATAAACGACTATTCGTTAAGGGCCTTCCCAGGACAAGCAAGTTAGCAAAACTCTGAAAGGGCGTACTGTTTCTGTGTGTTGTCTTGCCTGCCGTCTTTCCACTGCCTAGAAAAGGTGTAGCACAGAGTAGATGCTAAATAAATATTGTGATGGGAAGGAAGGAAGAGAAGGAGGGAGGAAGGAACGGAGAGAGGGAGGGAGGAGAGAGGGAGGGAGGAAAAAAGGAAGGGAGGGTGTGAGGAGGGGAAGGAAGAAATATAATTTGGCCCAGTAAGTGCAAGGACAGAGTACAAGGTGAGATGTACTATGGGTACCCAGAGGAGGGGCAGGAGGGAGACGGGAGAGGCACAAGGTGTGAAGGCTTCCCCCGGAACACAATAAAACAAAGGCCATAAGATACTTTTCTCAAACAGTTCTGAGAAAGTTACCATCATTAAATTCAGACCACAAGAAGAATTTCTGTACAGGTCAGCAGTCGTTCTAATGGTTTGGAACATCTACTTGGGATCAAGGGCAAATGCTATCTACAGCAAAGGTACTGGCTATTTCCTTAAGAGCAGCCAACTGCCATTTCAACTGTTATGGTAGACTGAGTTGGGAAAGGTCAAGGCAAAGAGAAATAAGAGAAAATACGCTTAGAGCAGTGGAGGGGCCAAGATGGGGTGGGGGGAGGGGGCCATGGAGGGCTTGAGCCCGGCTTCCACCACATACAATCCATTGTCCTCAAAAGTCACCCCAAATAAGCAATAGTAAAATATCTTTGTTTTCATTAATTGACATTTTCTCAATCTTAAGAAAATATGATTAAAAGCAACTCTTCAAAACAGCTATTTACGTTGATCTGTAATGCAAATCTAAATAACAATGTTCTTCTACATAAATCCAGCTTTAGGACAAATCTTAACCACCACGAGGTTGCTCTCGTACTGAATGTTGGAGCAACCTTGGCTCATAATGAACTATTCATTTCCAGTATCAGCATCAATAAATATAGTGGTCCCAACCTCAGCTGCCCACCCCCACCATTCCAACACAGGAGCTGGTATCATAGCCATGCACTGTGTAACGATGTTTTGGTCAATGATGGGCCGTATATACAATAGTGGCCCCATAAGATGAGTACCATATAGCCCAGGTGTGTAGTAGGCTATCCCATCTAGGTTTGTGTAAGTACACTCTATGATGTTCACACAACAACTAAATCACCTAACGACGCATTTCTTAGAAGGTATCCCCGTTGTTAAGTCACGTATGACTGTATTTTATGCTGAGTTCCACCGCTGGCTTGTACATTTGCTGATTGAAAAACAAAATATCAATTTTCACTTTTCTACCTGGACATAGTAGAAATCCACTCTGTCTTAGTTAAGATGAGCTTTTGACTGTAAGGATAGGAAACCCAAAATAGCAGTGGGAGAACTTTCTTAAGTCTGGCACTAGGAAGCCAAGGGTTGACATGGAGGCTACATAGTGGTTCCAGGCTCGCTCTGTCTTATTTCTCCCCCATGTACAGTCTTCATTCCCATGATCACTCCATGGTCCAAAATTGTTGCTGGAGCACCAGCTGTTACATCCACACTCTAGTCATCAGGAAGGAATAGGGGGAGGAGGGAGGCAAAGTAGTACCCACCTCCTCCTTTTAAATACATTTCCCAGAAGTTGTCACTTCCTCTTACAACTAATGAATGAGAACTCAGGTTCATAGTCTCTCTTAGGAGCAAGGGAATCTGGGAAATCTTGCTTTATTTAGTGCTTCCCTGTGCCACTTAACAATTAAAGGTCAATTATTAGGGAATAAGGGGGGAGTAGCACTGGGGGATAATTGGCACTTCCCCCCACACCAATATGGTTTACGCCAGATTTTAATTTGTCTTCCTCTGCCTCTCTCAAGTGCTAAGAAAAATAATGAGATATATAAAGTTTTCTGAAACCATGAAACTGAACTCATTTACCTTCATAATTCTCTATTAATCTACTACCAGAATTCATTTTACATTTAATTCCAGCCTCTAACACTTTAACGCCATCTCTTTAGTCTTTATACATTAGTGGTCTCAGTCATGTCAGACTTTTTCATCTCCTTTATGTTCATCTATTTTAAGTTTTAGTGGTCTTCTAGCCAATCCTTTATCCTTTTTATTACAGGAGCATGAAATTTTATAATCCCCTAGAGCTTTGTTAGTTGGCTGCTACAAGGTTCTTAACCTTCACTAATTTATTCCCTCATTTTTGACTTTCAGATCTGAAGCATGCCTTAATATTTTGTTTTCAAATACGAAAGTAACTTTTATTAAGTAGGTTTATTACATTAATAGATTTTTATTTCAGTTTTTACAGTTATATTTAAGTTCTCTGCTAGTTACGCTGCAGATCGCCTTAATAACAATTTATAATGCTATGCAGTATAATTTATATTTTAATATAATAAAAATATACATTATACCATAAAGCAAGAATAATTTTGTAAAACTTTACCTGGAAATCATTTCAAATGAGCATGTATTTTTTAACTCCCAAACAAACAATTTTATTGATATTTATTATAATAGAAATTCCCTAAACAATAATAGCTTTTCTTTTCAAGAAAAAAATAATAAAGACACATATGTCTTAAAATACCACATATGTTTTGATTTTTTATTTGCCTCATCCTTTCTCCTCACTGTTTTCATTTCTCAGAGGCAGAGAGGGAATTGTTTTTCTTTCGTCACACAATTACATAAATGATCAATACCCAGCTGTGAAAATTTCTAATGCAGGTTACAACAGCAAGAACAATCATGTTGGCATTAACTGAGATATATATGTGACAATAAAATAATACTAATAATTATAAAACACTCTCTCCTCCTCCACGGAAAGTCTGTCACAGAAATATAGAAAGACTGATCAAAATGCAAATGTTAGACATATATTTGCACACCCGGGGAAGGAAAAACCAAGCCATGAACTTGAGGACTTGACGACTTCTGGGCTTTAAAGGAAGACCAACACAAGGAAAAAAATTGGTCACCAGAGAATTGGACTCCAGTACTATTTCCTTCAGGCAGGCACCTATCTAACTATATCAGTGAACATTTGTTGCATCACAAACCTCCCCCAAAACTCAGTGGTTTAAAACAAGAAATTTTATTTAGTCCTGAGTCTGCAACTTGGCTGTTGGGGTTAGGAGGTTCTCCTGATGTGGGCCGGCCTGCTGGATCTTGGCTGAGACTCACTGGTGAGTCTCTGGGGGGTTTCTGAGTCAGCTGGGGGGCTGGCTGGCTGCTGGCCAGGGCACCTCAGCTCTTGCCCACACGGTCTCTCATCCCTCAGCTGTCTAGCTTCAGGTTCCTTTGAGTGGCGGCAGAGTTCCAAGAGCAGCAAGAGGGAAGCTCAACGCATGGGAACTTTTCAAGCTTCTGTTTGGGTAGTGTTTGTTAACGTCGCATTGTCCAAAGCAGGTCGGGCTCCCAACCCAGATGCAAGTGGGGAGTGGGGAAATCGACCCCACCTCTTTATGGGAGGAGCGGACAATCGTGGGCATTTTATAATCACATCACACCCAGGATATCCATGATCTTTGCTATCGGTTCTTGAATGCCCACTGCCCACTGAACACTCCATTCACCCAATTGATGAGTGTTTCCTTTGTGCCAAGCCCTATTTAAGAAGTAATGAAGAAAATAAACCAAAATTCTGGCCTCACGAAGCTTACATTCTAGTGGCGTCCCTTGTTTCCTAAACCAAGATTCTTTTTGACCCCAGCCAATGTGTCTGCCTCCAATACCCAATAATAGACCTCTGTAGGTTTTTGCCATTTGATATCTCTTTCTTTTCCTTTTGGGGCCTTCCCCTTCTACCTGCTGGGGGACTGTCAAACAGGAGGTCTCTCTTTCTTGCCACAATCTGATCATGAGATCCAGTCTGGCCAATCAGAATACCTCAGCCTGGCCATAGTCATTGGTCCGGGGTTGAGCAAATGAGCCAGGCAAGACCAATCAAAGACATTCTCAGAGACTGATATGAAACTCTTTAGGAAAATCTGGAATCTTTACCTATAGACACAATGTGAGCTAGCAATGCCAATAACCTTAGATACCCAATGAGAATAAATCAACCAGAGGAAATCAAAACAAAATAATGAAAAGAGAAAAAATCCTGGTGATGTCATAGGAGCACCTGGAAACAGCCGTACCTGAAGCCACATCCACTCCTGCTCTCAGTTAGATAAATGAATTGCTTATCAAGTTCGAGTTGGGTTTTGTTATCTACAACCAAATTAGTTGTGAGTAATCCAATCTTCCAGCATTGAACACTGATGTCCCAAATCCAGCTAAAGCCTCTGAAAGCCCTGTGTACTATTTACAGAACACCATGAAACACACCGTATATAATTCTTCCATGCAAAGAGCAATTGATTAGGCAGAAAATAACTACATGATACAAGCACAATGTAACAACCATAAATACACCTTGTCTTTTTTTAAAAAAATGTTATTAAACTAAATAAGGCCTACTATTTCCATTGTATTAATGATTATTTGATTATTGTTTATTCATTGTTTGTTCATTCATTGTTTATTCACTTATAGCTGATATTCACAGACAAGCTCAAGAAAGATTTATGGGAAGGAAAATTAAAATGAACAAAATTCTATCTGGTAGGTCATTTTTTTATACAAAGTCAAAAAAGATTAGCTTCTGCCCAGATCATGGAAAATTCCAATAATCCTTTGGACCGTAGACTGAAAACATTTTACTAAAGAAATATTAGAGATTATATTAAAATAACCAATCCTAAATTATAAATAGTAAATTATGCTCTTCTCTAGCCACTTTCCCAAGGAACACTCAGGCATTCTAATGGCAGCCTTTTGGAAGTACATTCCCCAAATTATTACCCAATCTAGCCTTTCTCAAATGTGTCCTAAGAAATGTTACCCACATACACAGGGTTCCAAGTTCAAATTATGCCACATACTCTATCACTTTCTTGAAGAGAAATTATATGCATCGGTACATTAAAAGCTCCAGAGAGGAGCTTGTTTAACTTTGTTTGACCTAGCATTTCCCAGACTTATTTCATCACAAAACACCTTTTTTTTTTATCATGCCACATCTTTTAATGTTCACGAAACCAGTTGTCCATGGAGTAAATATTAGTCTACCATCTAAAACAGGGGTCAACAGACTTTTTCTGTAAAGGACCAAAAAATAAATAGTTCAGACTTTGCAGGCCACTCAGTGTCTGTCATAACTATTCAACTTGGTTCTTGTAGGGTGAAAGTAGCCATAGACAATATGTAAATAGATGGGCATGGTTGTGTTCCAATAAAACTTTATTTATAAAAACAGATAGAGGGCCAGATTTGGCCTGTGGGACATAGTTTGTTGGCCTGTATCTAAACCAACAGGAGATATCAAGTCTAAAAGAGGAGAGTAGGTAAGACTATGGAATAGAATTGGTCAATGTTGGAGTCCCAGCTCCATGCACAGGATGCATAGCCTTGGGCAACTTACTGAACCTCTCTGAGCTCTGTTTCATAGCTGTAAAATGAAAATTAAGTGTACTTTCATACATCTATTGAATTTATATTCTACATGATTTCTCTGAGTGGAGGGTGTGCGTGTGTGTGTATATGTAATTCAAAAAAGGGATTCAGTTCAACACATGGGCCAACATAAGTCAAAGCAAGGTGGGATGGTGAAAAGATTCATAAACCAAAGTCATCCAGCAAACACAGCACCAGATCCAAGGATGGTAGATAAAAAATATAAGCCTCTTGGGAATTTGTGAAATCTGAGGAGACACCTCTGAACTTCCAGTATACGGAATGAGGTTTGAGCCAATCTTTTCTAACTCTCAAGGTCCAGAGAGACCCAGTTAACATCTCATTTCCATAAACCTACCAGAAACTATATTTGGGTTTATATTTGTCTAAAGAGACAAAAGAAAATTGCCATCCAACTCACTCATAAACGTACATTTTTACTATTTAATTTTCAACCAGAGCTTCTGATGACCAAATAGACCACCAGAAGGTTCTGTTTTCCTTTTATTGGCAGGAAAAAATGGAGATCCAGCCACACAAAAGGTTAGGTTATAAACAGTGCTACGGTTCTAAAAGATTAGAATTTTTACCCAAATATTCGCTTTCATAAAGTTTTCTTTACACTCATGCTGACAAAATCATATTTTTATTTTGCCACACTGTGTTCATAATTTCAATTTTTACTGCATAATGTATCTGGATCTTCTTTTCCATTCATTCTGATTTTTACAAGGAGAGATGATCGAAGGAAAGAGACGAAATGCACAAATCCCTCCAGAATTCCCCTTTTGCTCCATGGGGACCTAACATTTATCATGATTAATTTTTTTCCTAAAAAAAAAGAGAAATGAACATTTCTTTGTCAGGGAGAAGCTTTTAGTCATCCTGACACCAGGCTTTCACACAGCAAAAATATTACTAATACTATTTTCCCTCTGAAGTGCATTTGTTATCAATATGCACTTAAACTGGTGATCAAGTCTTGCTAGGAGAGACACCTGCTCTGCATTTTCTATCTGTTTAATACCTTAGGGATACATCACTTAATAATTTAGTGCTAAACCATTTAGCATTTTAGCCCATCATCGCTTATATTACACACAGGATTTCAGTAACGTCTGATAAAATTATGTGTTAGCTGCCTTATGTGTGTGTAAAACTTAATAAGTCTTCTTTCCCCCCTCAAGTTTAATAACTGATTTTCTTACATTTATGGATGTGAAATTTTATTGCTCATGGATATAGTTTGAACCTAAATCTTCATATCTTATAAATTGATTTTTAGTTTCCTTTTTGACCTTATGAATTTCAATCAGACATTGACCTCTTGTTGCTCATGAATCTGACTGATTTAATGCCGTATAACAATAATAGTGGAGAAAAGCATTATCATAAGAGCCCACAGGGTTTGCAGAAACCCATAACTAGATCTTGGAGGCCTCAAGCAATAATAATTCTTGACCCACGACCATTCTCTAAAGCCAGCCTTCTTTACTGTACTGGGATGGCCCATCCGTGTTGCCGCTTAACTGGAATGAGCAATGGGAAAGTCTCAGAAGGAGATTGGCCAGAATTATTTCAAAGACAAAGCCTTGAACAGAAACCAGCAATAGGAAAGGCACAAAAAGCTAATTTTATCTAAATTTTATTGTGATTGGAAAGAAAAGAGAAATAATATACTGGCACTGTCTATTGGGGTTGGGGGAGGCATTTTAAATAGTTTAACTTGATAAAAAACAAAAATTTAATATTAATTGTCTTTACAGACTGTGTTGTTACTACTCTGTCTCATATTGTGACTGCTGAGTCTATAGTATAAATGAAAGAGTTGAAGGATTCTTCCTTTGTTTCTCGGCTATGCTAATTTCATTTAATTGGTTTACTGAATAACTGGGTGTTGATGCTCATTATTCCTTATTAAGAAAGACTCCTAAACCAAAAACAAAAGCAGCTCTTTTGTTCTCATTCTTTCTTTTTTTTATGAAGACAGGGGTCCAACTTTTTCCCCAACACTTCTCAAAAGATAAAACGGCTAAAAATTGGGTTTACCCAACAGCTTCTCCTCCGTGATTCATTCTCTCAGAAATTTAAAAATTCTCCAAATTGCTACAACAGAATGCTGGCAGCAGAACGCTGACTAAAACTGAAATTGGTTGGAAGAGAATAAATCTTTTCTGCTGCGGGAACTTAAGTAGATGCCCTGGTTAACACACTCGCTTTGTAGGTGGCTGCTTAATAAGAAAAGGAAAGCCGACTTTCAACAATCTTACTCTGAATGAGCCCCACCTGAAATCCTATCTGGAGTTTGACTATTAGGATTCAAAAATACCTAAGACACTAATACTCATATCCCATTTCAACCACCATAATACAAGAGACTAAGAATGGCAGCCATTGGTTCTGTTCACCTATATTTCCAATTCTCCTTCCAAGCATTTGACAGGATTACACTTTCCTGCCACCTTGAAGCTCGGTGTACCCACGTGACTACTTTGACCAACGAAATGTGAGCAAATGCATACAAAAGTCGATGTTCAATTCTGCAACGTCCTCTTCTTCTGTGTAGGTAAGGGTGGAGACACCTAGTGATCTGCAGGTGAGCAGCAGAGTCGTTGAACACTGCCTTGAATAGTTGCACAAACCATGGCAGACCTTACTCTAGCAAGGAAGAAATTTTGTTGTTTAAGCCAATGAGATCTTGGCACTGCAGCCTATTGTGACTGATACATCTACCCATTTTTATCTTCATTTTGGGGAGAAGATATCCTCTGGATAAGGGAAGTAGAGAGTAGAATATATGGAACTGAGGTAGAGATGACTACCTGATCCCAAATAGCAACCCTACCAGTGACACACCTTCAACCCAAAACATTGCTGCAAAAGGATCCTATGGAGGCAAAACACAAAGATACATCAATACTCACTGATTAGCAGTCGTGAAGACATCAGAACGCATTAGCAAATCTTTCGTATGAAAAGGGTTAGGGTCCTAAGGTAAAAAGCACAAAGGAAGGTAATGTTGTCTTTTCGGTTCAGAGTTGAGGAACCACGTTTCTAAGAAAACAAGAGGACTTCAAAAGGAAAATGAGAAGGAATGGAAACAAAATGAAAGGTGAAGCAATTCATCATTGCATAAACCTAACTTTCGAGCTGTTTTTCCAGTGATTTTTGTAGTCTTTTGCGCTGAATGCACAGAGTTACAATATGCCCACTAAAAGAGATAGTAGTGGTGGGGCTGGCCCAACGGCATAGTGGTTAAGTTTCCACGTTCCGCTTGGGTGGCCCAGGGTTCGCAGGTTCAGATCCCAGGCACAGACCTATGCACCGATTGTCAAGCCATGCTGTGGCAGGTGTCCCATATAAAGTAGAGGAAGATGGGCACGAATGTTAGCCCAGGGCCAATCTTCCTCAGCTAAAAGAGGAAGATTGGCAACAGATGTTAGCTGAGGACTAATCTTCCTCACCAAAAATAAATAAATAAGTAAATAAATAAATAAATAAAATAAAAGAGATAGTAGTGGTCAATGGTTCATTTATTCCTTGAACAAATATTTATTGAACAACTACTGAGACCTGCACAGCTCCACACCAGGCTGTCAGGGTCTCTCCTACTGACTTTGGTCTCCCAACTCATAGCAATGAAACACATCAGGTAAAAGTACTCGCTCTAAAGTGTTAGTGGTAACACGGGACCTCATCCCAGGGTGTCTTGAACAGTATGAGTGAGTCTCCTGTATCGGGTCCATCTTTGCCAGTGATGCGGCACTCCAGGGAGCTTCAGGACGACCCCACCTCCTTAAGTGGGGTCCAAATTAGGGGGAAAACAATTCCACAAGAGGAAGCTGTTGTTTTTAGAAGGAAGAATGACACGGGGCCACCAGAAACTATGAATGCCACTCTATCCTCAAAACTACTAACAATGTCAATCATGATAAAAGATGACTTCTTCTCTATTTTACTTTTACTTCTTAATTGTTTAAATGTATCAAAAACAGGCACTGCCTTTGATATTATATAAGAGAAAAAAATGTATCTTAAATCACATTAACTTCTTTCAGCACCAATTGTTTTCATCACCAAGATTATGGTGTAAGCTAAAAAATCTCAAATTCAGAGAAAGTCAAACCATTGGCATGACATCCTGAAATCTGACCATCTATTTCAAAGTTATTTGAATGCCTCTGGCGATAATATCCTACAAAAAAAAAGAATCAATGACTTTTCTAAGCCACATCAAATTATTTGCAGAAGATGGGACACAAGTTATGAATAAATCAAGCAATATTTGTTTTTCCTGGTCTTCTAAGAGCCTTTCCTGGTTCCATTTTCTAGGGTTCATTGGAAATAAGTTCTTTAGGGGAAATCTTATGGTGTCTGGGATCTCTTTTTTATTTCTTCATTTCCTTTCCTGTTAAGCCGTATTACTCATAATGGCAGAGTGCTAGCTGACTATATAAATTTGCCCCTTTCTGTTTATCTTGTAGTTGCCTGTCAAAGCAAATAAGCCTGCTTTGCATTAGAGCTTGGAAATTAAATTGTGGGAGAGTGAGTCCTTCTAGTTAAGGTAAACCAGAGTGGTGTGAACTCATACCCAAAGGAACGTGCAGCCAAACATCTGCATCTGTGTCAATTAGGCCACCTCGGAGTGGGAAGGAAAAAATTCTCCAAAGTGCATTTCTATACCCAGTGAAGCCAACCACTTTTCTTCAATATAAAAACACCTGCTTTTTAAACATCTTACCTTATCAAGATTGTGACTGTAAAAGTTAATTCTCACTGATGCTATTAACATAACTAAGAAGAAAATCTTATTTTCTTCTTAGCTTCCTCTACCACTGGGTCATCATCTTAAATGGAACTCAAATTGCTCACAGAGTTTCCCTTAAAATATAGGAAATATAGAAAGTGCCAGAGATTATGGTTCCAGTTCTTAACCTTGAATACCATGTCCATATTTCCCAGAACACTTTACATTTATCACAGGTTAATAGTAATAAATATTATTGAGTGCCTGTTATGAACTTTAAATTGCTAGGCCCTTGATATACATTATCTTTTTTAATTCATACAACTCTAAGAGGTAGGCATTTTTATGCTCATTTTATGGATACCAGAACTGGGATTCAATGAACTAATGTATCAACTCAATTCATTAATTTTTTTCCAAATATACACTAAAATACATACATCACTCTTATAATTAAAAAACATTTCATATATTCACTATTTAAAATTTCTCTCTCGTACAACCTGTTATATATGTACTCCAATTTAGAAAATTCAAGGGGAAGAGAAAAGAGAAAAAAACATGTGCTGAACGCCCCACACGCCAAGTCCTGCCTTTGTGCTTTCCAAAGTGTTCCTGCATTTGGTCTGCACAAGCGCATCAGGTTGCATGACAAAAGTCAAGTGTAAGTGACGGGCAGAGCTAGGATTTGAACCCAGGTCTCTCTGAGGAGGGCACAGGAGGAGTTGAATCTACAGGCTCTGAACTCAGCTGTGTAAACTACAATCCCAGCTCTGCCATTCAGTAGCTGTGTGACCTCAGACAAATTAGGGAAACTAATTTGTTCCAGTTTCTCATAGTAGTAGATCCCACCTTGTGTTGCTACTGTTCCTCTGAAGATCAAATGAGATAAACCACATGAACAGTGTCTGATCCACAGCAATCTCTTATGGTAGCCAGCCTCCAAGATGGCGCCAGTGATCCTAGCCTCCTGCTATTCACACCCTTGTGTACTCCCCTCTCACATTAAACAGGGCTGAGCCGTGTAGAGTATTGTGGAAGAGACTGTGTATGATTCCTGAAACTGGGTCATAAAAGACTTTGTAGCTCATGCCTTGGTCTCAGCTCACTCTGGGGGAAGCCATCCATCACGCTGTGAAAACACTCAAGCAGACTTCTGGAAGGGCCCATATCGAGAGGAGCTGAGGCCTCCCACCAACAGCCAGCACCAGCTTGCTGGCCATGTGAGTGGGCCTCCTTGGAAGTGGACCCTCTAGTCCACTAGAATCAAGCCTTCAGATTACGGCCCCAGCTGCCTTTCAGACTGCAATCTCATGAGACACCTCAAGCCAGATCCACCCAGTCAAGCCACTTCTGAATTCCTAACCCATAGAAACTGTGAGACAATAAATGTTTATTTAAGCCACTAAGGTTTGGAGTAATTTTTTACACAGCAATAGATAACTAATATGGTGCTGAAAAAACCTTAAGCTCTTAGCAGAAGCCAAAGTCCATGTTCATTCTGCTTCACCAAGAAACCTCCTTCCCCAAAGGAAAGACTACTTTTGCAGTAAATTTTAAGCCCTCTAGCATAGGTTGGGAGATGCAAGTAATGAGGGGATTATTTTTTTTAGGGATGGGGGCTTTGGGTGATGCTATTCAGGTGACCACACACCTTATTCCTATGCACACAGGATCCTATCCAATGAGAATTTCAAAATTCCATTACTAACACTACCAGCTGGGGCACCTGCCCTAACACAACCACAAATCAGGAAGCTATTTTGCATTTTCAATATCCATTTGCAGACCCCAAATATGCCCTCTCTCCTCATGATTCTCGCCATTCACTGCCTTGTTTCTTTTCTTCTGATTTCTCCCAGCAACACGAAACAATAAAAGAGAAGCATGTAAAGCAATATTTCTAGTAAAGAATCTTGTTTTCCTATATATTGTATCTTTCCCACCACAGGCACACAGGGAGCAGGAACAGGCTTAATATTTTTGTATTAACAAGACTCGTAGTAGTAACATCCCTCTGTAGCCCTCGCAGTCACATCAAAATAAATCACCGTGTTATCAACCCATCCAAACACTCCAGGTTCCGTCGCCCTGTACAAAACTCCTCATCTGTTGTTCCAGAGAAAGTTTCAGAACCACAAAAAAGTTCTTAGCTTTTTTCCCAGGTTCTAGTGATAAATGGATCAACTTCTCTCCTGCCCTGTCCTAAATGCAGGGATACATACATGAATAAGTGGGACCGAGACACTCTCTCTACAGCATCCCTGTTGATGGGAATGTAATTGGGTACAGCCATGTTAGAGATGATTTGGTGACATAACGGTTTTGCATCGAGCACTAAGTTAACACTGACTTTAGACCCTAATGCACATGTCAGCTGCAATCTCGCTGTAAGGTAAGGGATCATGAGAGCAATACCAGGGGCATAAGAATAATGTGAGTGGAACCGGAAGGGCCAATTTAGGAAAACAGGTAGCCACATTCTTTTTTAAAGAACATATGTCAACTCAGAGCATTAAAGGAAGCAAATATATGTTGAGCAACTACGATATGCCAGGCTCTGTGCTGGGTTGCTTTTGCATATATTGTTATCCCCTCAGCCTTCAGAGCAAACCCATCTATTAGCCCAAGTTACCTTTACAGAATGGGATAAACCAGGAGTGAGCGAACTACGACCCTGGGGCCAAACCCAGCCAGCTGCCTGTTTTGTAAGTTGTCTTGGCACACAGCCACGCCTATTACACACTGTCTGTGGCTGTTTTCACACTACAACAGCAGGGTTGAGTAGTTGCAGAGACTGTATGGCCCATGCTATGGACTGCACTGTGTCCCTCCAAAATTCTTATGTTGAACTCTTCACCTCCAATGTGATTGTATCCGGAGAGAGTGTCTTTAGGAGGTAATGAAGGTTAAATGAGGTCGTAAGGGTGGGGCACTAACCTGTTAGGACTGTAGCCCTATAACAAAAGAAAGAGATCTCTCCCTCTCTCTCCTTCTCTCCCCCCCGCCCCCCGCCCACCCCCGCCACATGAGGACACAGTGGGAAGGTGGCTGAACACAAGTCAGGAAGAGGGCTCTTGTCAGAACCCAACCATGCTGGCACCCTGATCTCAGACTTCCAGCCTCCAGAATGGTGAGAAAATTAATTTCTGTTGTTTAAGGCCCCTAGTTTATGGTATTTTGTTATGGCAGCCCTAGCTGACTAATAGAGCCCACAAAACCTAAAATATTTACTATCTAGCCCTTTACAGAAAAGGTTTGCAGACCTATGGAAACCTTCCAAGCAAGCCAGAAACCCTTGAGAATTCTCCACCCACTCTCTCTTTACTGTAGGGAAACCTGTAGTTCTCTTAAAGTAGGATAATTGGGTTTGAAGGCCCAAATATATGCTAATGCATTTTCCTTTTACTTCCGACTTTAGTCCACAGCAGTTCCAAAAATTTGGTGAGCATAACAGGAATCTGCAATGTAGTGTGTGCAGAATTGAACTCTGATTCCCAACCCCTTCCAGAACCCACTGTCCCATCTCAATCAGTGGCTTCATCTTGCTAGTTCTCAAGCCAAAATCCTTGGTGTCTTTCTGGACTCCCCTTTCTCTCTCAACCTACCCCACCCACCCAATCCATCAGCAATCAAGTTGCCCTTCAAAGTCCATTCGGAATTCAACCTCTTCCCCCACAGCTACTTCTACCGTTCCAGCTCACCTGGGCTCCCTGCTCCCGCCCATGACCCTCTCAGCCTGTTCTTAACACGGAGCTGGTGTTTTCTGTCAAAGCATGAGTCAGATCATGCCGCTCCTCTCCTCAAAACCTCCCACAGGCCTCACGTCACGCTCAGAGTAAAAAGCCCTTCACGACCTGCCCCCTCTGCTGCTCTCTCCAACGTCAGCTCTGGCTATTCTCCCTCACACTCCCTCTGCTGCCCTCGAGCTGTGCCTCAAACCCACGAGGCACCTTCCTTCTGCCAAGAATGCTTGTCCCTCAGATGTCCACATGGCTCTCTTCCTCACTCCCCTCGAGCCTGTCACCTCCCTGGTGAGTTCTTCCGTGAGGACCCTATTTCAACTGCAGACTCCCCAATCAGCTGATGACCCTGAACTGCTGCATGAACAAGAGCAAGTCCTCCCCTCTCAAACTCGCACCTCTAACATGAGAGGGCGAACAACTATATCACATGTTCCTTTGATGAATAAACCAGGTAATGCACGCATAGACATTCTGTGCACTACACATCTCTAAAACAGGAGCTGCAAATGTTTTCTACAAAGGGCCAGATAGTAAATATTTCAAGTTTTGTGGGCCATAGGGTCTCTGTCACAACTATTCCACCCTGTCATTCTAGTGCAAGAGCAGCCATAGACAATACATACACAAATGGATGTGGCCATGTACCAATAAACCTTTATTTATAAAAACAATTGTTGGGCCAGATTTGCCCACGGGCTGTTATTGGTGCAGATTGCTTACTGTTATTATTGGTAATGATAAAGAAGATATATCAAGATGTTAAATGCCCAGGGATACAAAACATACTATATAGTTTTTTTAATTGTATTTCTTGTTTGTTTTCTCCTGGCAGAATGTAAGCTCCAGGAGGGCAGGGATCTTTATCTGTTTTTGTGTGCCTTGTATACTCCTCCATTTCTAGCACCAAGAATAGCACGTGGCCCAGAGTAGCCCTTCAATAAATATTTTTGAAGGAATGAATGAATCCTATATTTTATCAGTGATTTAATGGATTTTTCAAATGTATTTTTGACTATATGTCATTTTTGCCTTTCATTCTGATTTTAGAGCAGTAGTTCTCAACCAAGAGACATTTGGCAATGTCTGGAGGTGTTTTTGCTTGTCACAATTGGGAAGAGGTCGTGCTACTGGCACCTAGTGGGTAGAGACCAGGGCTGCCGCTAAACATCCTAAAATGCACAAGATAAACCCCACGACATAGAATTATCTTGCCCCAAATATCAATAGTGTTGAGGTTGAGAGACCTTGCTTTAGAGCCTAATGTGAAATCCAACTCCACTGTATGTGCCAGCATTCAAAGGCATATACTCTGAATCTATTAGAAGCTTAAACAAATAAGGCACTTTTTCCTTCCCATAAATAGAAGCTAGCATTAGGGAGTCCAAGGCTACTAAACATCCTACATAATGTTCCATAATGTCTCCTGCTCAGACAGCTGAAGACCTGTCACCTCACAGTCACAAGATGGCTGCACTACCTCCAGCATCACATCTCTGTTCTGGGCAGGAAAAGGGGGAGGGTTGGGGGCAAAGGACATGCTCCAGGTGAATGTGGCTGCCACTGCTTTCCACCCTGTGGTGCTCCCCCAGAAGCTGCATCCAACTTATAGCTGACCTCCACTTTTATTTTTTTGATCTAAAGTGTGTTTCTATCTTCAAGGAAGGTTGAGAAAGTGATTTTGTTTTTAAAGTAGGAACGTTGATGCAGCCAACAAATTGTTGTTCTCTCAGTAAAGAGGAAGGGAAAATGGACGTTGTGTGGGTATCTAGCATTCTCTACCGCATCCTTCGGTTTAGAATTTTCACATCTAAGAATTTCTCATAGCACACAAAGACGTGAATATGAGAATGTTTATCACAAAACTGTTAATATAGACAAAGGAAAACCGGCAACCACATAAATATAGGTAGCTGGTGCTGTTGGCATCCCTACCCCCAAAGAGCAGTGAGGGTTGGCCAATAACAGCTCAAACCTGAGTCCTCCCTGGAGGATTGCCTGGGTTTGTCTCCATTGATAAATCATGTGTATATGAATGCCTATCTCAGACACTGCTTCTAGGAAACCCAGGCTAAGACAGCAGACATCAATAGAAGACTGACCATTTAGATTAAGATATAAGCATATAATAATGAACGCCAGTTAGAATTAAGCAAAGCTATATACAACGATATTGACAAGATGTCTGAGGTTTTTCGTTGAATGCAAGAAAAAAGCAAGTTGAAGAACATTATGTATAATCTACTCTGATTTGTGTAAAATAAAAAAAGAATATACCTCAACGTGCTTAAGTATATTTGGAAAATTTCTAGAAGAATACAGAAGAAACTGTTAGCATTTTTTCCCTTTGGTTTCCTTTTCATCTGCTATTCTTCTGTATTGTTTAAATTAAGAAAAATATGTTTTTTCTATTGTGACTTGAAAAATTGTACTTAAAACATCTCCATTATCCAACATGATCAGAGGTAGAGATTTTTGGTTAGCACAGTATTTGCTATCAAAAGATTTCAAACTTTAAAAGAATTAAATAGAAGGCTTAGGTTCCCATTCAGCTCTGCTATTTACTAGTTAACTTAGGTAAGTCATTCCACCTCTTAGATGCTTACCTATTTTGTATAGGCACAGAAGTTTTTGTGAGTAGCCAAAACTCCAGGTTATTTTTATTTATGTATTTGCAAATATATTTTATAAATTGGGTTCCCAGGGAAGCTGACTCTGAGATAGAGATTAGCGTGCAGGGTTTTATTAGGAAGTGCTCTTAGGATCACCATCTGTGACAGGAGCAGAGGGAAGGAGAATTGGACAGAGGCAGAAGCTGGGCTGCAATGCAGCCTCAATGTAGGATTTGAAGCATTGCAGTAACAGGAGGGCTGCCACAATCCTAGCCATCGCAACCACACGCAAAGGCAAGAAGTTGGAGGTATAAAACACAGAAGGGACAGAGGGCCTTTCCTCAAGTGGCTCCTTTCTTTCCTAGATCCCAGATTTTTTCCCAGAAGTCCCTGGAAGACTAACCTTACTTCTCATTGGCCAGAATTAGGTCACATGACTGTCCTTAGCTAAAAGGGAGGCTGGGAAAGTAAGTATCTGGCAAACAAGAGAGAGCAAGCCATGTTTGGATTTGACTCGCTGGCAAAATGACAAAACATATACAGTACCCACCCTCACATTGCCTCCAACCTTGTGGAGCTTTCATTGAGCACCTGTATTGTGCTAACCATCGAGCTAAGACTTTTTACATTAAGCATCTCCACTGAGTCTCACAATGACCCTATTATGTGAGTTCTATTACCATGCCCATTTTACAGACGAGGAATTGAAGTTCAGAGAAGTTATAGGTCCAAGGTCATGCAATGAGTAAGTAGCAGAGCTTCAATTCAAACCCCAGAGACTGTGTTCATTCCCTATACTGCTTCCCGGGATGTGACCACAGGTATAGTTACACCAGAAAAGTGGACAAGGGACATATCTAAGGGACCTGAGGGACTAGGAAGACTTCATAGAAGTTTGGGACCTAGGTTGTACCACATATGGCAAAGAAGAGCAGACAGAAAGCATTGTTTGTTTTCTGAACCTGCTTATGGATGCAACGGAGAAAATCAACTTGAATTAAAATGTCTGACCCAAAATATCTAGTGCCTTGCTACTCAATGGGTGGTCCACGAGTCAGCAGGATAAGCATCACCTGGGAGCTTATTCGAAATGCAAAATCTCAGGTCCTGTCCCCAACCTATTGAGCGGAACCTGCATTTTAGCAAGGTCCTCAAGTAACTCACAAGCACTTAAAACTGAGGAGCACTGTTCTCCAGGGTTCATTGAGAGCTCAGGCTGGGAGAGCAGAACAAACCCTGAATGCTGACTTTGAAATTTAACTCTGTCTATAAAATGGACTGGACATAATAGTAATAAGCCAGTCACCATGTTTTATATAGATTATCTCATTTAGTCACCATAAGCCATCAACAAAGCTATGGTTTAACCACTATTATTATTGGCAGATGAGGAAACTCATCTGATTTAGTAACTTAAACCAATTCACAAAGCTAATAACTTGGCAGAAACTAAGATGTGAACCCTCCACGGTTTGATTCTAGAAGTTTCATTCTTCTGCACCACACAGCATCCCCTAAATATAGATGGCTTGAGGAAGGAATGAGATCATCTTTGCGAAGGACTTAATACAGTGCTTGGCACTTACATACATGAACAATGAAGAGAAATAATCTGACTCACTTTAATGAGATTTGAGCCAGTGAACTCTTAATCACCTAAATGTGGCTGTCTGTTGAAAACTTCTAATACCAGCTTCTACCAACACTCAGAATATGTTTCAACAACGGTCGTCTCCCATCGGTCCATGTTTTATCAAATGAAAATAAATTTTCCTACCAGCCTAAAACAAAATGTAATTATAAAGGTGAACCTGCAGCCCTGAGTCAAATATGGACCTCCAAGGTCTCCCATAAATGATTTTGGGTTTTCCACTGTTTTGAATTATCCATGCCACTGCTCTCCTTATTGGCACTGATAACTGAGTGTTAACTACATTACATGCAATTAAATTCAAAATATTTGTGCAGCAATTATATGGATTCATCAAAGCTAATGGTGCAGTCACAATTTTCGTGTGTACTCATCAGTACTGCTTAGGGAAAAAATGGCATATAGAAATATATTCCCCCAAGCTGATAATTATAAAATAAACATTGTGTCTAATGTCCTCATATTAGCTGATATCTATCAATAGTAAACAAATTAGAAAATTCTAACAATATTGACCCTTCTCCTATCAGTATTTTTATACATTCCTCATTAGAGATCAGATATATCAAGAGGACATTTGTTCAGCCATCAATGAGTAAACTATATTTGTGTTTATTCTTTTGTTTACAAGATTATTTGAGTTTTCTTTCTTCTTTTGAGATCTTCTCAGCCTCTCATTTTCAGTGAGCCAGCATATGAACCCACTGTAGCAGCCATTGTTGAGGCCCAGCACATACCCCTGGCCCACCTCCAAGGTGACCACGAGCCAAGGTGGACATTTTCTATGCACCCCGCCAGCTTTCCCACCTCAAGCATTCATGACTCTTTCTCTATCTGGGAGTTTTCTCTGACACCGGGAAAGCTTATAAGGATCTCTAAGGACTTATAAGGTTATAAGGTCCTCTAAGGACAACCTTCAACCAATGGAAGACAACCCTCAACCAATGGAGAACGGGAGTTTGAGGAGTCAAACTCCAACTTTCCCACTACTTGATGGGTCAGTTCCAAGGCTTGTTCTACACAGTTCCTCGGAGGGTGCCCAATGGGATTGAGGCCCAGGTACCCATGGTGGTAAGCCACCCACCAATGCATGTTTTATTGACTTTCCTTTCTTCCCTGTCTCATTTTCCCCACTCCTTCATTTCTGCTTCCTGGGACCTTCTTCCAAATACTCTCCTTGCACTCAAGCCCTTGGCACAGAGTCTGCTTTGGGGAGAAACCCAGCCAATACACCCCCTTTTGTTTAAAGACTTGACCCCCTTTTGAAACTTGATGGAGGTCAGAGACAACTGCCCTGGTAGAAGCTTTATTCTCACTTTCCTGGACTCCTTTGTAGTTAGGACACATGACACAGGCTCCAATGATCAAGTGAGTCTTTGGGAGTTTATGAGACAAAGAAGCAGGTCTTGTGCATAATCTACTCTGGCAAGGGTGCCAACAGCAGCGGCAGAGCTACGTCCTGTTTCCAGAAATGATGGCGGCAGTGATTCTAGCCTAAGTTCCCATTCCCCGTGAGAGGGTGTCCGCGGGGCAGGCAGCAGCATCTGGGCATGATAACAGTTCCTCCCACAGACTGATTTTGGCCCTTTTCCTGGCTTCTCTGGTCCTCTGGCCCTTCTACAGATTCTCTGATAAATTCCTTCTCTGTTTCAAAAAGCCAGAGTTCATTTTCTGTGGCTTGAAACTAAAAAGGCCAACTGGTATGTGTTATGTTCTCCTTATGTATAAAAATAACAAGGATATTCATTACAACATTGCCTGTCAGAGGCCAAAATTGGAGACAACCTAAATATCCATCAGTAGGAGACTGATCAATTATGAAGTACAAAATCAATGGCTGAAAACTAACAAGATAGCTCTGAATGTATGTATATGGAATTATTCCAAGATTAAGTTAAAAAAATCAGAACCATGTATATAGTTTGCTACCCTTTCTGTCTTTAATATATATACATATAGATAGATATGTGTGTATACATGTATATGTGTGTATGTTTAGTCCTACGTATTGTCACATATATAGAGAGAGAGAGAAAGAGAATATGTCCTATATGCTTGCACAAGCATTAAATGTCTCTAGAAGGAGTCTGGTAACACAGTTTGCAAATTAGAGGGGAAGAAGGATCCTGAACATCAGGTTTGGGACCAAGTCTTACATTTCCCTATATATCTTCTTAAATCTTTTGATTTTACACTTATGAACATGTATTATCTATGCAAAAAATAAATAAAATTTAAATGTGTAAATGAGCTCAACAATCTGAAGAAGAAGAAAAAGACAGATTCCAAGACACTGACACACACAGTCTAAGGCGAGACCAAAGATTCTGCACTTTCAGCAAATAGCTTAAGTGGCTCTGACACCAGGGCACGCTTCTGAAACCCTGGTCTGCATTCTCAGGGGTCAGGAGTGGTTCATGCATGTGCTGCTGCACAGTGTCCAGATCTCTGCTCTGAGCCCAAATTAATATTGTATTTTTAAGTAAATATTTTTTTAAAAAAAGAGTTCATGCTGGGAAGAGGTACATTCACTGGCGTTGGAAGATTTCACCAGGTGTGTAAAGTGAAGCATCAATATATTGACAGCCAGCAGAAGTTCCTAGACTGGTACCAACTGCCCAAAGGCTAAGGTTCTTATTTTTACTACATTTCCCATCTTTCCTGGAACATTAAGTGAAGATGATCATATGTTCATAATGTGCTTTTTTTTATTTCTACATCAGCCCACACACACACACACACACACACACACACACTTGCACGCACACGGGCACCTGCACACTATTCTTAGCTCTCATAAACCTTAAAAATCTTGGAGTGTTTTCCACCAGGATATATTTTGAGCGTGAAGACAAAGGTCACTCTTTGAAAGCTGAAAGGTCACCATTCTCATTGAATATTAGTGTGGTTGCCTTTCTCAGCCAAAACGCTTCCTTGGGTATCCCAACTTTTGTTCTTTCTTACATTTTTACTTTCTTTCTCTGGGCATCATGCCAAACACGTAAAGAGGTGACCCACTTTATCAATCTATTATAATCTTTTAAAGCCTCTGCCATTTCAAACCAATTTATTTTTATATGGCATCTTCCATAATAATTTTTATCTCAAAATATTTTGTTGAGAAGATGTAAAATTATGATAAAACAGTTTAAGCATTCTAAAAACTTTGAGGGTCAAGAGTTAAGCACATTTCAATAATTTCCTGTAAGTTCACAGCTCTTAATGTAAGAGTTTTATTATTCTTAGCAATTCCTGTTTTAGAGAACAGTGGCTGACAAAACTTACACTTAGGTCTAGATTATTCAGCAGGAGAAACGTGTAAGAGCTGAATTGGGAACGCACAGTTACCTTCGATTCAGACCTGCCACCATTTTGTTAAGCCAGCGTCCTACCCCACTCCTCATTCCTCACTACTGTCCTCGGTAATTCCCCTCTGGTTCTCTCAGTGGCATTTGACTCTAGTCCTTTCTTGCGGCTCTTCCCTGCTCTGGCCTCTGTGACTCTAAACTCTACAAGTTCTCCTAACATTCTGGCCATTTCTCTTCCCTCATTTTTTTCTGGAATCTTCCACTTGTCCCACAGTTCTACACCCAAACTTTGTTTTGAGGAATTTGTGGGAGATCTAAATTTACACCAAAGCTGTTCCTGATTTCCTGTTTTCTTCTCTAACTTGCAATTTCAAATTTTTGTTGGTTTCTTTTTCTCCCAATGGAGTTGTCTCTTCTGCTGACCAATAGTGAGTTATTCTTCTTTTGTTTCACTCAGAATCTATTCTCTTTTATTTTGGTAATTGCCTCTAATATCTCCTTTGGAAAACAAGGCCTCTACCATCTGTGGTCTACATGTTATAAGTGAGGTTTAGCCCAGGTCTAGGTTACAGAGGTGGACACAAGACCCTGGCTGACCCAATTAGAGCTCTCCATTCCCCTGGCCACGATTGGTCCAGGGAAGAGTGTATGGCAATAGTTTATTTTGTGTATAATCTCAGGAAACACCAGTAGGGGAGTGGGGACATGAGACAGGAAAGGGGAGGCAGCCAATACAGGGTTTGTTATCAACACAGTTATCATGGTGGGTACTTGGAGATCAAACCTTCTCAGCAAGTCTGGCATCCAGTGTAAAACAGTGAGAGAAAGTCCTTTGGCAAAGAAATGCAGGTCCTGGCTGTTGAAATTTGGGCCAGGGTCCAATGAAGTGGTGAGGGCATGGGCATTGGAATGGGACACTGAGAGCACCTGCTACAACTTATAAGACTTAGTGGCATTTGCCATGCTTCCTTGTCTGTCCCAAATATGAACCTTCTTTCATCTACACGGATGACTTCCTACTAATGAGTCTTGATGAGAAGTAGCGATCGCCTACAACTATAAAGGCTAAAATTCTACTCACATTCCAAGCCTCCTTTGCAGCTCAGGTGCAGGCGTGTGACTCATCTCCAGTCAATCAAATGCACCCAAGCCAGATGTAAATAGTGACCTTTGGGCACTCAGTAGCAGCAATCCATTCTGGCAAGGCTGTTGGGTCACAGTAAGTGCTCAACAAATGTTACTTGTTATTATGATTAAAAGAAATATTTCCAAATATTTTCTTATATTCAAAATATGGGACTGCTCCCTTTAACAACAAAAAAATCCCAAATGCCCTCTAAAATGTTATTTGATATTCAAAAGAAATTAAACATCATTGTGGAAAAGAAACCAAAGCAATGAAACAAAGCACTACACTGCTGGCAAAACCTGCACAGCTCATTCCCCCCACAGTGTGCTGACATGCCTTCCTCCAGACACTTTTCCCCACTGCAAAAATAGAAGCATTTGAGAGACGATTTATTACACTGATGAAAATATCTAACTGAGCCTCACCACCTTCTAGACTGTGCTGGATGTTGGGGATAATGAGATGACAGACAAATTTCTCGCCCTTCAAAAGGACACAGATTAAGTGGGGAGATGCACTGGTAGCATAATACTTACCAATGTGTTACCACCAAAATATTTCCTGAAGGCAAGGAGAATGCCAAGGTGGGCACCTAAATCTGCCTGGAGGCACCTAATTGCCTATTGGTTAAGCTGTAGATTGAAGTCAAGTAGGATTTAACCAGAAAGAGAGAGTGAGCCGAAACATTCCCAAAGGAGGGAATGGCATGGGCAAAGGCAAGGAGATGTAAGAGGGTGTGAGAACTTTGGGTATGGCCAGAGGAGGAGTGAGGGAGAAAGTGGGCAGGAACCTCCAGATGGCCCCTGTATCCATCCCATGGTAGACAAATTCTCCCGTGGCTTCCTTTTTCCGGAAACTGAAGGAAGGAAGGGAGGGAGGCAGAGAGGGAGGGCGGGAGGATGGAATTTCAGAGAAAAGATCAAGGCTATTGCTTGCTGTCCTCTTTAGAACAAACATTATCCAACACTAACGACCCCCTCTGAATCAACACGTGCCACACATTTCCATGACTCACCGTGTGAGCAAGAAAGAGACTGAACTAACGGACCCTATTCATCAGGAAGTGGAGTAAAGTTTTGTGGGGGTGTGTGTGTGTTCTTGTTTGTTTTTTGCTTTTGTTTCTTGTGTGAGGAATTGTCCCTGAGCTAACATCTGTGCCAATCATCCTCCATCTTACATGCGGGATGCCACCTCAGCATGGCTTCATGAGTGGTGTACAGGTCTGCACCCAGGATTGCAACCCGGGAACCCCAGCCCGCTGAAGCGGAACTTAAACACTACACCACGGGGCTGGGCCCTGTGTGTCTGTGTTTTTAAAGAAGTGTTCTTAATTATAATTTATTTTTAAGGAAAATCAATATATAAATGTGTGGATTTCAAAGTTATTCTTCAAACTAGTTAATTACCTCACAAACAGAAACCATCCTAATTAGCAGTATAGAAGTATTAGTCAAGACGACTTTAGCTTTCTAAGAAGAGAAATACCTAAGCTCCACCTGGATTCATACTTTATTCTAGTCCGTGTTTAAGTTTTTGTTATTATTGAAGAGATTAGGTGACAATTTCTGTATTATAGATGTGTACTCCTCGTATCATATTTGCAACATTGCTGGTCCCATTACTTCAAAATATATACAATTATCTTTTAAAGTTTGACCTTTATTCAACTTCATCAGAAATTTCATTTTGGTCTTCACAGTAGTCACGAATATAAGAAATGCCAATTATTCATTTCTCTTTTCAATTTAAATCAAATCAACTAGCCTTATTGAATACTGGTGACTTGTACAGCACTTAGTACTGAGAAACTAAATTTTCTCCCTGTCCTTTTGTATTTACTGCTACTTTTTTAGCTATGAAATCCACTTGGGAGTCAAAAAAAGGGATTCTATTCAATTTCTTATGATTTAAAGCAGATAAGTAATAAATGGATGCTTTAATTCTGAAAGACCCAGTGTTGTTCAGCAAACAGATGATACACATGATTTTGTTTTTGAATACATTCTGTTTGGAATCCACTTAGGATCAAAATTTTAGATAGCTGACGAGGTTTAAAAGCAAATTTGCCCAAAATATTCAACCCAAAACATAAATAAATAAAAAATGGAGTAGACACCTCTATAATAGCTGTTGCTGCAACTAAATTTAAAATCAGCCTCCTTCCAGATTTATGAGACAATTTATCTGGATGAAAGTTTAATTTAAACTCCTGTGTAATTTTGGATTTGTTTGTAAGTGGGAAACCCAGATGTTAAGGGACTAAGAAATTCATTTGGGACATGTGGAATGGATGATCCAGATGTCGAACACACAATCCATATTATTTCTACTCTATGGATACAATGTTAGAAACCAACAGAAACTTGGGGTTATCTTGGATTATGATAGTGGGAAGGGTAGAATGATGAAATATGGAGATTATTTGGTCTAGAAACCCCAAGAAATAACTAGTGACCTTAAGAAGAGGATCCTTTTGCATGGTTTTAGGCTGACTTTCATTTTCCTAGAAAGCAGCTTTACAATACTCTCTAAATTGAAGGTGGGCTGGTCAGCTAAGTACAAGATGCAAACACAGTGAAGTGGTAACTTGCACGGGAGTTGGGTTCTAAAGGCAGCACAAAAAGTGTAAATCACACATGGTCTAAATTATCCTGAAAAGGATGTCATGTCTACACCTACACACCATCTACACCTATACACCACCTCCCAGGAAGCCCAACACAGACCGTTTTTCCTACAGAATTGAAACAGATGGTCGCTCTTCTGGTTCACTCTATAGCTCACTTACATTTAAAGGCCATGTTATATGACCAATATGCCTCTTTAAATGCTAGAACCACAGCAAACAGGGTGAGCTGCCCACTCTCTGAGTGAAATGCAAGAACTGAGACCAGTTGAAGGAACAGCAAATTCTCATTTCCCATCTCACGCTCAGTCTGGAGCATAAAGCAGTAGGTGGACTGGTGAGTGTATTCACCAGCTTTATTTAGATTGTTTTTCTCTTGTCCTCCTTGGCTTTGTATAATTTTAATTGATACATTTTAAAAGCACACATGACAGACCCCACTAGTCCCTACCTAAGACAGCTATGTGATTAAATGGCACAGAACGCATGGGCAGCCTGGAGTAGATTGAAGGCCGCGTTCAGCTGGTACCCTGCCAAGGCGGTGCCAATTGTTCAGTTCCAGCATCTGTTCTGATTGACTGGGTTTCTCTTCTGATCGGTTGGCGCCTATGGTTTAGTAGTTTTAATATCGCCACTGGACACAATTCCCTAAATCCAAGGATACAAAAAATCAGACCCATTGACAGAATTTGCCTGGAAAGTCTAGATAGGTTCCAGCCTAACCAGTATATAAACTATTGAAATCTAAAGAAGTCAGGACCTCTAAAAACAAAAAAAAATTTCTGCCCTTGCTGACTATCAAGGTGTAGTCAAGTGGGCTCATTTTTTCCAGCTCTCCCCACCCCCAAAAAGCCAACTTCTCAGGACCCCTGCTGCTCATCGTGTCGAGCTTTCGCAGGCTTTGTGACATGGCCTGATGAAGAGCCGGATGGTGGGAGCCTCTGACAGTGGGGAGATGCTTGTCACATGCATCTAATAGGCCCTCTGTCAAGGAACCCATAGAGCAGAAGGCAGCAGATTACCCTCTCCTCCCCTCAGAAGCGCGAGCCTTCCTTTGGCAGCCACACAAAGGCAGCTCAGGAGGAAAAAGCAAGACAGAAGGGAACTCACAAAGTGGAAGAAAAAGGCTGGAGTGAAATGAGAGAACAGAAAAATGTAGAATATAGGAAAAAAATTGCCAGATACCTCCCAACTGGTCACATCAAATTTGGCAGGAAAACAATAGGGCCGTTATCTCAATGGCTTTAGCTGTGAAGAGCACACTTCACCCGCTCATTTCCGATGTTCTGGGGGGCAGATAGGTTCTTCCTTTCTCTGTGGTCGTGCAGAGTTTATGCCATTTCCAGAATGTCACATCCCTGGGCTGGGGCAAGAAGGCACAAGGTTTGGTCTCCAGCCTCAATCTGAGCATGCGGTGGGGAGGAGGTACTTCCATTGTCATACTCAACAGGCTTCTGCTGGAACAGTAATCTTTTCACTTATTCTCACTAATGAGAAATTATCAGCTGGCTTCCAGAGGGAGGGCACACACACGTGATGCCTTGGCATCTGTCATGCTGTCTGCATCCCAGGGCTGTATTTATTTAGAATCTAGGAACCAGCACCAGAAGCAAAGAATACATTTGAACTCCAGTTAACTTTTCTCCCCAACCACCAGAATCACCCCGCATGATCTTCTCCATGCTAACGGGATGGGCTGTGGGCAGCCTGCAGTGGGGATTTCCTGAACCATCTCCCCCTGCATGTCACAGTCTTACGAAGCCATTCTGGATCGTTCACGATAAAGCCATGCCATGGAATCATATCCTACGTGCATTGAACTCCTCCCACATCCATGATACGTGCTAGGCCAACTGAGATAGAGGCAGAAAGGAAGAAAACCATGCACGCTGGTGAGTCTACTCCCCATTTCCCTCAGTGAGCGTGTGCCCAGAACAGGTGTGAGAATGAGCTGTAAATCTGAGCTTCCCTCTGTCGTTCATCCCCACATCCTTCCCACAGGTCAGCATCTCATCTTGCTGCGCATAGATTTTGTGCAAATTTTTCATACAACATGGCCCCTAAATGCAGGCCAACTCTTTCCTCTGGAGTTCCACCAAAGAAGCTGTGATCTCTGCTAACCCTGGAAGAAGCCTGGCTCGCTTGGACTCACTGAAAGATGCTGCGTTTTTATCTTATAGTTTGGGGATTTTTCAGAGGGAGTTTTGACTCTGAGAATTTTCCCTTCAGGGATGACTTTAGAATCCAAATCCTGTATAGGATGAGAGTCTTCCAAGTGGTTGATGAGAACTTAAAGCATGACCCAAGGTGACCTTCACGGATAATGCTTCTGAAGTTGGGACCCATCCTGTGCAGCCCCTGTCTGTGTCACAGTTAAAAAAAACACGTTGCACACAAACAAAAGTGATTTCAGAATTACGCCAGTCCTTTATTTGTATTTCTTGATTACAAGAAATAACCCTTTAAATATTTTTCCCATGTGCCCTCCTGCCACACACAGCCCAGATTCTCACCTCAAACCACTCTGAAACTTTCCTCTAGCTCGATTCACCTGAACACCCATTCTTGTCTTCCTCGTTTTTTTCCTCTTTATTCTCCGCCACAAAGACCCAAGTGACACAAGACCCTCTTTGAAGGGCAGAAAAGGGAAGAGACAGAAGCGAGCTAAGCTAGAGTCTTCTTTAGCGGGCAAGGAATGTGGAAAGAATGAGGAACATTCCATGATTAATATTATTTTTATGCTGTCACACATTTGCGGGCTCTTGAAAATCACAAACTTTTTCAGGCTCTGAGGTCTTGAGCTCTGATGGTGGAAGGCCAGGTGGTAGAGACCTCCTCAATGCCCAATGCCTCCTCAAGCCACACTACAGAGGCTACTGAAGAGTCCATATCACTCAATATGGTCAGTGTGTCAAGTTCCAGTTCTTGAGTTGGCATTTGAGGCCCACCAGAATCTCCCCCCTTCAACTTCATTAGTCTTCTCTCTTTCTGCTCTGTTTATGCAGCATTCACTCCTGCAAAATTTCAGCTACTCGCTCTTCCCATATCCACTCATGTTTTCCTGCCACGACCTCTGCTGCTCTGTCCCCTCCACCCGATGCTGTCGCCCTCATTCCCACATGTTGAAAATCCGCCCTGTCTTCAGCACTCCGGGCAAATGCCACCTCCTTCATGGAGCCATTCTTAAACTCCTGTGGCCCTGTTCCTCCACCTACTTGACAGCATTTACCACTGACTCCCTGTGTTTTTTAGAGACTCATCTTATTATTACTGAATGAGTATGGCTTAACCCCAGCACAGACTTAGACAACTAATGGGCATCTGTTAAATAGACAAATAATGTAAATGTAAAGAGAGAAAACAAAACATGCAGCTGTCAAAGACAACCAGGGAATGAGTTTATGCCATCACTATGCCATGCTTCTACATCAGAGGTTGCCCGTAGATAACACGTGTGCTGTCTTGCATAACTCTTACACCCATATCAGACATTAACAATCAATCTTGACTCTCTGAACCCCGGCACACCATGTGTCTAAATCAGAGACTGTAAGTATGTAGCACGTGTGCTGTCTTGCATAACTCCTACACCCATATCAGACATTAACAATCAATCATGACTCTCTGAACCCTGGCACAATCATGCATCTAAATTGGAGATTGTATATGTAGCACATGCGCTTTCTTGCATGACTTCGACACTCATGGCAGACATTTCCAATCAATCATGACTTTCCATCTCCCTAAATCCTGGCACAATCTCAGCATCCCTCTAACACAGAGCTCCAGGCAGACACTACTAAGCAATCTGGATTACCACGAGATGAAACTCATTGCCCTACCAGCTCTCCTTCTCCAGTCAGAATTGCTTGCTCCAATTATTCTGTATAAAATACCCCATTCTTCTCTCAATCCTCCTGGCTTCCAGACTGGTGCTCATCTCAGCCTCAGCCTCCAGACTTGGCACTGGGCATTGTTCCCCACACAACAAGCTCAGTAAGGCACTGACCACAGTTCAAGCTTTCCAACCAACTGAGCTGCCTCGGGAAAGCTGGCCTCTCAGTTCCACCCATCTGTAGGACCCTCGCCCCTACTTTGGCACTGTTCCTACCCCAGAAAATGAAACTCCTGTTTTGTGCCCATCCCAGAAGCAAGAAATAGTCACCTTAGGTCAGGAAGGTCAAATACACAGCATATAAACTGCAACTCCCTTTCCCACGCCCACAGCAAACATTGCCTGTTGAATAAGGTACTCTCTCATATGAGTCCAGAGGCATCCTCAGAAGTTTTCTTAACACAGGACCACAGACAACCATTAAAAACCAATCTCACTTTGCATTTGAGATGAAATTTATTTGCCAGTCATGCCACATGAACCAGTGGGGACTCTGGTTCCAAAATCATATAATCCTGTAGAGTGGATTAGGTTGCAAACACCTCTTTTCATTTCCCTCTTAATTCCTGGAAGATTCTTAAAATAAGCCTAGAATCCAAACGGACCACACAAGGGCCATACCAAACAGGACTAAGGACTCAGCTGGAAACTCCTGCCCCAACATCTGAGCAGTGGCACACCAATGTGGCCAACTGAATCGTGGCCCAGATTCTGAGGTTCTGGGTGGTGAAAACCTTCTCAGATTGGCTTCCTGCTTTATACTGAGGAAATATTACAAAAATAAAAATTACACCCTCTCACATTACATTACATCAAACTATGATGTAACATCATAATTTTTTAAAAGGATTTGTTTTAATTTATGGTGCTGCATTATGCCTCAGAAAACTTGATTTTCCCCTGAGTACCAATAAATTTTGACAAGGATGGTTTATCCCAAAACTTTGGCAGACTAAAACACAATGAAGGTTGGCCAAAATCAGATATTTAGCTGCTTGAAGAACTGCTTATGAGTCACCAGGGCACTATTCTCTCATGTCCTGAACTAAAACCCTACAGTTCTGTGCTGTCCAATATGGTAGCCACTAACCAATATGGTGAGTGAGGACTTGACATGTGACTACAGTCATGTGTCGCATAATGATGGGGACACATTCTGAGAAATGCGTCATTAGGCAATTTTGTCCTTGTAGGAACATCATAGAGTGTACTTACACAAAACTAGATGGTATAGCCTACCTCACACCTAGGCTATATGGCACTAATCTTATGGGACCACCGTCATATATGTGGTGTTATGACCAAAACATCGTTATGTGGTACATGACTGTAATCAGAATTGAGAAGCACTGCAGGTATAGAATATACATCAGATATTGAAGACTTAGTACCAAAAAAAATGTATAATATCTCATTAATAACTTTTATATCGATTACATCTTGATATTATATTTTGGATATATTAGGTTAAATAAAATGTTATTAAAATCAATTTCATTTTTTTCTTTTTACTTTTTTAATATGACTGCTAGAAAAGTTTAAATTACATTTGTGACATGCATTATATTTCTTTTGTTAACGTTCCTGTAGACTACCCCGTGCCTCCATGAGCAGGGAGACCAGGCAGCTGAGAATTTTAAGTAAAAGAAACGTTAAATCTCCTGCATGGATTCAGACAAGAGACTGCAGTCTGGTTTCAAAGAGCAGAACTGGAAATATTTTTATTTATACATTCGGAAAAAACATTAATTGAACACCTACTATATACCAGGCACTTTGCTAAGCACTGAGGATAAGACAGCAGTGGAACAATATTAAGTTCCTTCCTTCGTGGAACTCACATCCTAGGGGAGAGAGAGACAATAAATATATATGACAAGAAATGCTGTGAAGAATAACAGAGCAGGGTAAGGGAATGGGGCACACCAGGATGAAGGGCCTTGCTATCTTATAGTCTAGTCAGAGAAGACATCTCTGAGTAACAGAGGAACACAGGGAAGGGTGACCCATGGGGATGCCATGGAGAAGAGCATTTC
Source organism: Ceratotherium simum simum (assembly GCF_057802395.1). Classification (NCBI taxonomy): domain Eukaryota; kingdom Metazoa; phylum Chordata; class Mammalia; order Perissodactyla; family Rhinocerotidae; genus Ceratotherium; species Ceratotherium simum. The sequence goes on from NC_141920.1 coordinate 10,216,810, forward strand.
AAGCTGATGCGACAGCAGGTGCCAAACCCCTGAGGCAGGAGCATGCTCGGTGAGCCCGGGGAGCAACAGAAGTCCTGTATGGACAGAACGAATTGAGGGGAGTGAGGTAGAAGATGACGTTAAAGTGGGGAGACGGTCACGTTTAGATCATGTAGGGCGGGGCCAGCAAACCAGGACAGTGGGCCACATCTGCCTGTTTTTGTCAATAAAGTTTTATTGGAACACAGCCACGCCCATCCGTTAATGTGCTGTCCATGGCTGCTTTCCAACAGCAGGGCCGAGGAACAGCAGCAGAGATGGTGTGGCCAAGAAGTCAGGCACTGGCAGATTAATTCCTGCAGGGCTAATCAAACCTCAAAGTCCTCAAATCTCCAGGGTGGTGTCCTTCATCTTAAAGACAGAAAAGTGGGAATTTATGGGATTTTTTTGGAGAGGGTAGGGTTTCCCTCTTTTGTTATGTTCTATGTAAGAGGTGGACCGGTCAAATCCAGCAACTGCCTTGTACGGCCCAGGAGCTAACAGCAGTTTTTATACTTTTAAAAGGCTGAAAAAAATCAAAAAAAGGATAATATTTTATTATGTGAAAATTACATGAAATTCACATTTCACCCTCCGTAAGTCAAGTTTCATTGGAAACCGGTCCCACCCATTTGTTTCCATTTTGTCCATGGCTGATTTCAAACCACAGCAGAATTGAATGGTGGCAGCAGAGACCACATGGTCCCTAAAACAGAAAATATCTCCTCTCCGGTCCCTCACAAGAAAAGGCTGCCGAACTCTGAGTAGGGCATTGTACGGACTTTGGCGTTTACTCTGAGTGAGATGAGGAGCCAGGGGGGTTTTGTGCAGGCCGGTGACATGACAGGACATGTGGTTTAAAGGGGGGTACTATTAAAGCAGGGAGTCCTGCTCGTCGCATGACGCTCGGGACAGCCCACTGTCTGCAGTCTTTTTTTTTTTTATAATTTTATTTATTTATTTTCTCCCCCAAAGCCCCAGTAGATAGTTGTATGTCATAGCTGCACATCCTTCTAGTTTGCTGTATGTGGGACACGGCCTCAGCATGGCCAGAGAAGCGATGCATCGGTGCACGCCCGGGATCCGAACCCGGGCCGCCGGCAGTAGAGCACATGCACTTAACCGCTAAGCCACGGGGCCGGCCCTCTGCAGTCTTCTTGAGGATAAAGTTCCTGTCTGATTAACCTCCAAGCTTCAGCAGACCCTCGCCTTATTCGTGAGAGGTCCTCAGGAAATGTTTGTTGAATGACTGAATGATTGAATGGGATGCTAGCCTCTACCTTTACCCATTGGGCACCGTGAGCTGGGCTAACCTAGTGTGGTTTTTCTTGTGACAGAAACACTCTGCCTGTGTGCCTGTGGGAAAGTGACCCCTGCCTTGTCATACAGCTGTTTCATAACATGTGGAATTTCCATCCTACACACGAGCCACACGTGTTGGCCTAGGAATTTAGTCTTTCCTACATGAGACCCAGCTCTCTATTATCTGATACAATTGAGAGCAGTCTCCTTGGCCACATCAGGCCTGGCCCATGACAAAAAAAATGCAGCTCAGAATAAAGCAGGCTGACGAGCAGCCAGGCCCAGCCCAGCACAGGTGCCCTGACGATGTGCCCACGGCGGCGCCAGGAGGCACCTCTGTCCGTATCAGGGCCAGCATCCCCCTGAAGAAGCCCTCGCTGTTCAGTCCTTTCCCCGTCCCCCGGTTCCCCAGAGATGAAGGGCTTTCGTGTTGCTCCTGCCAGGACATCGCGGTGGCCTCCCCACGGGCCCTCTGGCTCCCCTCTTTGATCTCTTACCGACCACCCTCCCCTGCTCCCCACCAGCAGGCAAGGCAGGCCTCTAGCCCACGTCAGGTCATGTTCCTCCTGAGCTCAGAACTCTTCCGGGCCTCGCGTTTCACTCAGGGTAGCGGCCAATGTCCTCGGGATGCCCACAGCAGTTCTCAGCTGGGGTGATTTTGCCCCCCAGAGGACATCTGGCAATGCCTGGAGACATTTTTGGTTGTCACCACTTGGGGTCAGAAGAAGTGGTACCACTGGCATCTGGTGGGTAGTGGCCAGGGATGCTGCTAAACATCTTCCCATGCACAGGACAGCCCTCGCACCAAAGAATGACCTGGCCCCAAATGTGAACAGTGCCGAGGTGGGGAACCCCTGCCCTGCAGGGCCCTGATGGTCTCCCCTTGTCACCCATGCTTTGTGACCCTCTTACCTCATTGCCTTTGGCTGAGCTCCTCTCTCACTCCACTCTTGCCACACTGGCCTCCTGAGTAGTTCTTGAACATGCCCAGGTGCATGCTGCCTCAGGGCCTTTGCACTTACCATTTCCTCTGCCTAGAACACTCTTCTCCCAGGTATCTGCATGGCCCCTACCTCACCTTCTTTGGGTCTCTGTTTAGAAATCCCCTTATCACTGAGGCATCCTTGACCATCCAACTTCAAGTGGCATCCCACCCAGAACTCCTCTCCTATCCTGCTTTATTATCTCCACTGCACGTATCACCATCTCACATACTACATATTTCACTTGCTCATTTTATCATTATCTGTCCCCTAGGCAGAGCCATTTCTGTTTGTTTTTCTGTTTTGTTCATTCCCAGCACCTAGAACAGAGCCTGACACAGAGTAGTCAAGGAGTCAACGTTTGCAGAATAAGTGAATGAACGAATGAAGTTGCATAGTGATTTGTTGAAAGAATGAGTGAGTGATTAATATCCCCCCACAAAAATATTTTAAAGATAGAAGAAGAGTATTTCAATGAATTGTTTTTGCATGAAGTTAAAGACGGAGCGTACCAACCTGTTACAGTCTGGGACAGAGAGATGGAGGAACACAGATTTTAAATCCTGATGGACAGACTGTGTTACTGAAAATGTTCTGCCATCTATGTTTGACCTAAAGGACCCAGTCTCCTAACCTTTTCACCCCAATAGCTCATTTTTTTAAAATGACTCCAATATTCTCAAAAGTTTGTTTCTACTAAGATGGATTTCTAAAATAATGATTTATATTCTATTTTTAAAAATTAATTAGTAGCATTGCACATGAAATCTTCTGATTAGCATTAGCTAACTGGTATCCCCTCAATGAGTTGTAAGTCCAAAGCAAAAAGTGAAGAAATGTGATATTCCAGTTAACTTATGGGTCCCTATGCTACATAAATCTAGGATTTCAATTCAGGCGTTTGGAAAATTAAAATTGCCTTGGCTTCCTTGTTTTTAACTTCAAATAGCCTGAGAGTCTGAATATCTCAGGCTATTTACTCCCAACCTTCCCATTTTAGTGATGAGAAAAATGAGTTTAAATCCTCTTATCTCCTAATGTAACAGGGTAATTGCCTTGTAGTAAGATGGCCCAGACTTCAGAGTCAGACCTGCTTTGTTCTTACCTATATTGTGTATTAGCTGGAAGCCTCCCTGTGTTAGCATGCACTTCTTTGGTTTCAACTGACAGAAACATCAACTCAAACTGGCTTCAGCACAAAAGAAAATTGACTGTTGGATTCAGGGGTTCAACCAACATCATCAGGATTTAATCTTACCCCTGTTCTGGGTTCTACTTCCCCCTGAGTTAGCTCCATTCCAATTCAGGCTTGCGCCTCATGGTGACAAAATGGCTGCTGGCAACCCCAAACTGATATCCTTATGGTTCATGTCCAGCAGAGAGAGAGAGAACATCATGCTCCCATTTGCTCCAGTAAATATTCTAGGATTCACGCCGATTCGCTCCGCACATTCATCCCAGAGCTGTTCTCTGGAGAGGGGAGATACTCTCCCCTGACTGACCAGCCCTGGATCACATGTCCATCCCTAGCACTGGCCCCTGTCACTCTCCTCCCTTCTCTCTCTTGTCTGCTCACCTCCTTCCCAAGCCAAACAAGCAAATTCTTCTCTTTCTCTCGCACAGAGAACATCTGCCCTTTCCTCCTCACTTCTCAACAACTTTAAGATTTTCAGGGTCCCAACTTCTGCCCCATGGACATCTCCCATCATTTTCCCAAAGACAGTTTTTATATCTTAGAGAAATTCTAGTGTGACCTGTCAGGAAAATTTGTTCACCTCTCTCCATTATTTGTTTAATTCCTGATCATTTTAACCTAAACAGCAAAAAAGAAATATGTCTCTTTCTATTTGAGTAAGCAAATAACCAAAACAATTATGTTTTGCCTAATGGTTTAAATTGTTTCCATTATGCAGACTAAACTTCAGAATACGAGAAAAGCTATATAAAAGAGACGCCCCAAAAATCATACAATTAAAATGCTAGTTTCTCAGATTTTAAAAAAAGGGGGAATAAACAATGCCTTTGGACACATAAAATCTTAGTTCTGCACAAATGAAGATTCTGGATCACTGCAAATGATGTTGACAGTGATCATGATAATAATAATAAAATAGCTAGCATTTATTCAGCACTTGCTAGATACCAGGCACTCTGCAAAGCTCTTTAATACGCTATCACATTTAAAGCCTTAATTTAATTAAAATTAAATTAAAGAGTATTATTATTCCCATTTTACAGATGCAGAAGCTACAGTTGGGAGAAGTGAAATGGCTTGCCCCAAACCACAGAGCTAGTAAATAGTGGAGCTGGGCTTCAAACCCCATTCAGTCTAACTCCTGACTGCAAGCTTTTCACCCCGGCCTCATGGTGTCTTTATTCTTCCTGCCTGTCTCCTGACAGGTTATCACGTCCACTCTTCCCTGGGTATTTCTGTGAAGCCGTGTCACCTTCTAGTTCTTGCAAAAACTGGCCCTGTGCCTGGGTCTTCTTAAAATTAATTCAGTTTCCAAGACTGTTGCACGTTCCCAACTTGCTTTCTCTAAATGCTAACCTCTGGGCACAGAGATGTCCCTTTAAATGCCTGGCAAGACGAGACTTAACCTTACAAACACCATGGATGCAATTCCCACTCCTGGCTCCCACAAGCAAGTCCTCCGTGGAATGTTAGAGGATAGCAAACTCTCATAACTGTGAGCATTTTTGACTCTGAGGTAGGAAGGAAAGGAAAGTGTATTATGCAAAACCAGAAAGCACAGGGCAAGCTTTCTCCATCTCGGCACTACTGAGATTGTGGGCCCAATAATTCTGTGTGGGGGAGTGGAGGGACTGTCCCAAGCATTGCACAGCCTTGAGCAGCATCCCTGGCCTCTTCCCAATAGATGCCACTAACACTCCCCCCATTTGTGACAACCAAAAATGTCTCCAGACATTGTCAAATGTCCCGCTGGGGACAAAACCACCCCTGCTTGAGAGCCACAGCCACAGAAACACCCAACAGAAGTCTGCCATTTGCAAAAGATCCCATTTTGAGGACCTCCTGCCCGAGAGAACGTTTCTGCAGGGGCATATGAGTGTTTCTATGCTGAACCTGCAGTTTAAAAAAACCTCAGCATCTAGAGGCCCCGCATCTCGGGCACTGCAGCAAAGACCAGCCCCAAATCCACAGCACACGCTAAAGGGCATTCTCCCGCCCCTCTGCAGATCCACCTAAATGTCTCCTCTTACCAAGTGTGCTCAGATTTGCTTGGGTCTCAAAACTTAACGCTTTACTAGGAAACACACACACACAACAATCCTGAATATCACAGACTTTTCATCTTCAGAGTCTAACACACTGAAAATAAAAACTCGATTCGCTTTAGCTTCCTATAATCTATTTTCACATTCCCTTCCTGGCTACCCGATTGTTTACATCAGGGCTTCGCAACCTCTGCACTATTGACATTTTGGACCGAATAATTCTGTGTTGTGGGGCTGTCCTGTGCACTGCAGGGTCTTGAGCGGTGTCCCCGGCCTCTACCCACCAGATGCCAGTAGCACCCACCAGTTGTAAGAATCAAAAATGTCTCCAAATGTCCCCTGGGAGCAAAATGCCACTGGGTTATACGAATTTTTCTTTCCCAGCTATTTTGTTTGGATTAACCATTCCTGGCTTTACCCAGCCATCCAAGGCACCATCCCAGAAGCCATGTAATTTTTAAATCCTTTGTCAACCATTAATACACATATGTTGTATCTAGAGCTATACTCTATTAATAAATCCAGGCATTTCTTTTTGAAAAGGAGGAAATTATCACAGAGTATCGGCTTGAAGGACGTAACAGGAAGCAGCAGCCGTGGCTCCTTTCTGGAATGTTCGCCACTATCTCCAGCCCAGAGCATGTGCAGCCCTCCCTAACTGTTGCAGCTGCACCACGATGATCCATCATTTCAGAAAATTATGGAAAGAGCCTCGAACCCTTACTGCCCTCTAGAGAAATTCCGGCAGAAGAGCTCAATCTGTCGCAGTCAGCAGAAAAACAACGCTGCCAGACGCAACTGCGCCTGGCAGTTGTAAAGCAAACAATTTATTTGCTGAATTTTTTGAAAGACGAGTCTACCAGACCCTTCCTTTACAATCTCTCACCTGAACCAGGAGCCGATGTCGGTTCAGGCATCGACGCAATCGTAATTTGGCCAATTCCACGTCCTCTCTCCAACACGATGATTTTATGCCCACAGATGAATCAAATTCCGATATTCTGCAAAGTAACAGTAGACCATATTTTAAATGCAAATACTCAAGTTTGTAAAAATGTGTTCTCTAGCCTTTGTTCACTGGCCTACCAACAGTCATACATACAGAGATTTCTTTTTTATGCGTCTCAGAAAAACCAGGACTGAAAAGGCAACTCACTAATTCTTCACGTTTGCATTAGATTTTGGGGGGTGAGAACTTTCAAGCACATTTTGGGCTAATCATGACTTTTTTTTTTAATTTTTTAACTTGGGATAATGTTTTGATAAAGACTTTCTTGTTACTTAATGGCCATCTATAGTCCAATGAGAGCTTTAACAATGAGATTAAAGTGAGCTTTCCCTACTGAAGTCTTGAGAAAGTTATCCCAGGTCTAACTCATGTCTCTTTAGCATAGATGGAAATCAAAAGAAATAACTTTGAAAAGTATGTGCTTGATGACATACACTAGATAGGAAATCTTGCAGGTTTAATCAGAACTTTCAAATCATCGTTTCCATTATGACAGGCAACAGCAAAAAATGCTGAATGTTTACGCCTAATGGGTTTGCCCTTTGCCAGACAAATCCTTTTAGCTATGGCAAGAAAACATATAATTTTTATGGGCTCGTGGAAAGAGTGCACACTGCCCTCTGATGGTAACACATGCTCATAATTCTATGGGGTCCCTTTGATCAGGTTCCAGAAGGCTGACGAATGTTACTACCAAAGATAGATCAATAATCCTACAGATTAATGGGTGCCAATGGTTATCTTTACTGTTTCCAGTTTTTTTCCACCCTCTTGACAAGGAAGTAAGATATTTGATCCTTTCCTTTGTTATCAAGAGCTGTGAGAACTATTTTGCCAGTGAGAGCTATTTTGCCAAGACGGAACTATATCAAATAGTAATACTTAGAATATTCGAACTCCATCAGACACAAAATAATACATGCACACCTTCCACAGACATAAAGCTTCAAGGAAATAATTTTTTACTACTGAATAAAAGAAGTTTCTCTCTGAATTTGAAGTATCAATCAGTAAACCACCTAAGATAGCAGAAACTCAGATTTAAAATTAGCAAAAAGAAATCGAAAAGAATTGGGGGGCTGGGGGATGCTTTAGCTAGAATCTACAAAGGTATTTTTTAAATGAGAAAGAGACAGAAAAAATAATGTAGGATAAATTTTCCCCCAAGCCTTTTGAAAGTCAAGATACTGGTTCATTGTGACCTCTTTGGAAATGTACGAACTTATCATACCCAACCATTTTCATCTACCAAATTACAGATACCTCCTAATTTCGCTAATTCCCAACAGCTAAGAAAGAGAAACAGGGAAAAATACAAGCCAGCATATTCACTGTCGCAGCAAAGCTCTCGGAACTGTATCCAAACGGAGCTGTTGATCTGTGGAAATGTAAATGTCACTTCTAAATATAGCATCAGGGAGCCGGAGAATCAGCATTTCTGTGTATGGAACACCTTTTCGAGAAGGAGCGTGTGCGAGGCGGCGCGTCTCTCCGACACATGGGAGAGTCACGAATCTTCTCCCGGCGCTGCATCCCGGAGGGCCTCCCAGACGCCGGTGCTGCACAGAACCCAGTGCGTCCTCAGCCATTTCCTTAACCTGCTACCGCACCAGATTGTGAATCAAAGCAAATAATTTCCTGTGCCTCTCTCCTCTTATGTTAAAAATAAAAAGTAGAATTTCATTCTGTCTCCTAAGGATTCCTTGCTAGTTAGGGATGCTCGCAAACTCACAAAGAAAACTTAAAGATCAGGCCGTGGGCGGAACCATGCAAGTGAGTTATACTGGGATCTGGGGTTGACTACACAACGACCGGCTGCAAGGACACAACGTGACCAGCTTTACAGCCTTGACTCCTGTTCTTCCCTCCCTCAACCACTCTGCAGTGCTTCCAGGTTCTGGAATATGCCATCCTCTTTCCCACCTCGGGTCTTTTGTGCAGGCTGTTCCCTTTGCTCCAAACCTTCTTTTCCTGCACGCTTTGCATTACTAGCTCTTTCTTATCTTTTCCACCTCAGATTGTCACTTTTTAGTAGGAGCATTTGTGACATCCTCAGCCCCCCTTGGTTTCAGTCTGTTGCAGCCAGGCTGGAGGTGCAACTTCTGCTCAGAAGGGCCCCGTACTGGGTTTAATGGTCTGCTGTAGCTGTTTGAAATTCTTAATTTTTTTAACAAGGTGCCCTGCATTTTCGCTTCTCACTGGGTGCCACAAATCATGTAACCAGGCCCAACAACAGCCCTTCGTTTCCTTCATAAAACAGAATTTGTAATTGTAGATTTGCCAGTTTATTGGGGGCTGGGAGGAGGGAGGGGAGAGTGGGGAGACCGAGGGGCGCTGATCTGTTTTCTCCATTAGGGCAGAAATTGTGTCTGTTTTGTTTATTGTCTAATCCAGTGCTGTCCAATAGAATTTTCCGCAATGATGAAAATGTTCTAGATCTTTGCAGTCCAATACATTAGCTACTAGCCACATGTGGTTATTAAATGCTTGAAATGTGGCTAGTGCAACTGAGGAACTAAATGTTCTTATTTTATTTATTTTTAATTAATGTAAATTAAAATTGAAATAACCTCATGTGGCTAATGGATACCATACTGGGCAGGTCTAACCCCTAAGGCCTAGCACAGCAACCAGTAAATGCATCTAGAATATTCTGAGGGCTTTTTAAAAGAAGCTCGGTGGCAGTCACACTGCACTTTGGTACAATGTATCGGAATTCCCTGAGGAGCTTGTTAAAAATATAGGTACCCCTGTTCCACCCTCTAAGACCATTTCAGCAAGTTCACAGAAGGTCCGGGCATCCGGTATACCCCGAAATTTGAGAAGCTCTGTGTATAGTTTATGGAAGAAGCTTGTCTTTACATCAGTTATGTAAATCTCTTTAACTCTTCCAGGTCAAATAATGTTAACACAAATACCCTTTCTAGAAGAATCTTATTATCCAAAAAAATGTCCCAGCTACAACCAATGGCTGTTTCAAGCATTATCTAGTCCAGAAAAATTCCAGTGGAGAAAATACATTTTGACCATCCCTTTGGCTTTGTTGTAATGAACTTTGACCTATGACTTTGACTTTCAGAGGCCAGGAGTGATGGGTAGCTCTTTTTACAAGACTCAAAAATTGTTGGTTAATTGTGTATATAAGACCCAGCGTTAGGTAAGCGACAGGACTTTATTAAGAAGACACGTAGATCTCAACTAGGAATTATTTGAGGCGGGGGGAGGGGGATAGGAAAGTCTTTGTTCATAAATGTGGGGTGCTTCCTTTTTTTGACGACTTGATCTAATCTTATTCTTCCTTCTCACACTCAGACACACAAAAATGCACAAGGCTGTTAAGGTCCAACCCTCTCTTTCTGTACCTTTGTCTTTACCCAATATTGTAATACAGCCCTGTAACATGAGCGCTTTTTCCTCCACTGATTTCTCAAAGACACCTTCCTAATCAACATTACACACAGTAGCATAATAGATGGCACCACAGTGAATACAAGGATAAGCTGTAATTCACGCTGGGGCTCTGCTGATGTCATAAACCGCACAACCAGCTTTATGGAGAGTGGCTGAGTGTCGAGAGTGAATTCCGATCTCGGCTCACTCTGGAAGCCATCTGTTAAGGAAACAGATTTAAATGCCGACCTTTTCCTCTCTGCCGTTTACAGAGATTTCAAACTTTTGCTGTAAAATTTAAACTTTTCAGCCATGAACAGACTAAAATTCCCTTCTGGAGGCACATTTGGTTTTGTAGTCCCTCTTTTAACTGACAAATAGATTAGTGGTCTTGCCACACATTGCTACAAAATGATTTAAAAAGAGGGAAATGCACCCTGCTATTGTGGATGCTGTAGCTATGCATGCCTGTTCCCAACGCCCTGACCCACCTCCCACTCGAGACTGAATCACTCCCAGTGATTCACCTTCCCAGCCTCCTTTGCAGCAAGTGCCAGCCACGTGATCCAGTTCTGGCCACTGAGACATAAAGGGGTGCCTTCTGGGAAGGATGCTGTTCCTGTTTCAAGGCAGATGCCTGTGAGGAAAGACCCTTTCACCTGCGGCTCCTCCACTCTTGCTCCCACCCCGGCACTTCCAACTCGGGACGCTCAGGTGAGGGTGCGTTATCTCAAGACGCAGCGGCCATCTTGCCGTCACAAAGGGACACACCTGAAGACAAAAGCCACTTGCTGAGGAGGGAGGAATGGAAGGATAGAAGAGTCTGGGGGCTTGATGGTCTTGCTGAGCAGCAGAGTTAACCGGCCCTGGCGCTGTCTGCCTCCAGGCTTCTTGTTAAGTAAATATTTTATATTGGATTCCTCCAGAAGCAGAGCCTGAGACAAGCATTTGGTGCAAATAATTTACATGGCAGGTGATCCCAGGATACAGCAGTAGGGGAATGGGAAGTGAGACAGGGAAGAGAAGGAAACCAATTCAGAGTGTGTTAATGAGCAGGTAACCCCTGTGAACATCTGGGGCCCAGTCAAGAGAAAGCCCTGAGGCAGAGAATCCTGCTTTGAGTAATAAGCCAGTAAGCGGCATGTCAACATTGGGTAAGGGGTGTGTGTGGGGGTGGGGGGGGATGTCAGGCAGGATTCCAGTAGCTCAATAGCTTCTTCTACAGTAAATCATGAAGGTCTTACATTTTGAGTCTCTATTTGTCGATAGTCCGTTATTAGTAGCAGAAGTTGTGCCTGACTGACATCACTGTGGAACTGTTCCTCTAAGTCATTTGTACCCTTCACATTTCTCTACAATTCTATGCCAGTGAAATGACACGAAGGCTAATTCATTTGGCGAATTCTTATTGAGCGCTGGCTCTGCATCCAGCATCAGCAGTGCAGTGGTGAACCAAACCGAGGTGGTCCCTGACCACGGAGGGCCTCCTCTCCCACAGGGGAGAGCGGCACGGAACAAATCATCCCTCTCACGTTCCCAGCTGGAACACGACAAGTGGTGGCCAGCGCTCTAAAGAAAAAGTGAAAGGACAATGAGCGAGTGCCACAGAATTAGAATGTGGAGTCAGGGAAGGGTTCATGAATCAGAGACTGGAGGAGAGAGGGGGAGACAGCCAGAAAGGAAGAGAGAAATATTACCCCTAATTGCAGAAATGGGGAAGAAGCGCTACTGGATAGGACGTCACAAAGACCCCACCACTAAGAAGGTCATTCAAATAACATCTCTCATGGGAAAAGAAAATAAGAATTTGATCCTCACCCAAAACCTTATTGCTAGGTTTGACTGAAAAGTAAACTGTATCATCACAAGAGCCACCATTTTCTCTTGAAACCAACAAGAAGTCACTGCCAAACTAAATAAATTCTGATCTCCCTACTTCTTCAGACTAGAAGAGAACTCCTTTGGGACTTTATCCTTATAGAAATAGTAAACAGTTATTCACGAAAACTCAGTTTTCCTATGGAAAAAAAAATCACCATTTCTTGACCACCACATTTAGGGATTTATGTGCATGCACATATAAAGAAGGTCTGATTTCAAAGACGGGTCTCTCAAAATGTCACGTTCATGAGCATGCTCATCGCCCTGGGTCAGGCCTCCCTCTCCCTGGCCCTCATCCTTCCAGCACCTCCACAGACTCTTATGCGACTACAAACCACGGTTTGAAAAACACCGCCATACAAGATTTTTCTTCCAAATCGTAAGTCAAGACATAAATGAAGATGTTGCTGATCATCTAAGTCAGAGGTCAGCAAACTGACCAATCGGGGCCTCCATCCACGTTTCTCAATAAAGTTTTAATGGAACACAGCCACACCCACTCATTTACATACTGCCCACGGCTGCCTGCTAACGGCAGAGTACGGTAGTTGCGACAGAGACTTGTGCAGCCCGCAAAGCTTGAAATATTTACACTCTGGTCATTTACAGGAGAAGTTAGCCAACCCCTGATCTAAGTCATTGTTTGCAGGAAATAAGCATAAAATATTAATTCAAACTCTAACCGTGGCCTATCACTAACAATCAGATTGTGGTAAAAGCATGAGAGAGTAGGAGGGGTAAAAAGAAATCACAGTGGGACCGGGAGGCCTCTGGGAAGTGAAGGCAACAAAGAAGTACTGAGTTCACCTGGAGGCCGACCTGCCTCACCTCCCCTCTGAGAGAGAGTACCAGGGGCTAGCCCAGCCTCCGGGGGATCCCTCCATCACTGGGTTCTCTCACAAAATCAGAAATCCTCTCATCATCCCTGATCTCTCATCTCTGAGACTTGCACCTGCTGCCGCCTCCACCTAGGGCACGTTTCCCTCCCCTTCTTTATTTGCTAAATCTGCATCTTTCTAGTCTCATCTCTAATATCACATCCTTTGAGAGTCTTCCTCGAGCTCCCAAGCCTGGGCAGGTTCCCCCATCTCCACTCCCACACGGCATTCTCTTTTCCCGGACCTCCACCTGTCACAGTGTTATAATTGATGGATTACTTGTCTGATGCCTCCACTGAATACAAGCTCCACAAAGTGAGGGCTACACCCATCTAATACTGCTGCATTATTCCCAAACTCTGAAACAGTCCTGGCACAGGGTAATACATAAACATTTGTTGAGTGAATTCTTTTGTGTGAAGGATTTTAGATGAAATCATGAAGAAGGGGAACACGATGCATATCCAATAGGAAGAATTACACACTGTCTGTCTTAGGTATTGCTCTCTGGGCCTATCCCATTTACAATTTCCATGGGATGGAGTCTAAGTGGGAGATGGTCAGACAGAGAGGACAGCATGTGCAAAGGCCCTGAGGCAGGAAGGAGCATGGTACATTGCAGGCATGGAAAATAGACCAGCATCCTAGAGCACAGAGAGCCAGGGCAGAAGAAAGTCAAGGCCAGATTATGCAGGACCTGTATGTCACGTTAAGAATTTTTTTACTGTATCCTAAGAGCAATGGAAGAACCACAGAAGGTTTTAACTAAGGCAATGGGTGACTTAATTTGCACCATCAGCAGCAGAAGTTGTGAATTCACAGGTAGTATACAACATATTTAATTGAATGCCTACCATCATGCTAGATATTGAGAATATGATGCTTAAGGAATCGTTGTCCCTGCACTTGAGATATTTTATATAAGGAAAACATAATTACAATTTGATAAGGGCTTCAATAGAGTTAAGTTTAGGGGCCACGGGGCAAGCACTTAAAGGGAGCCTCTACATTTTGCTCACATGCATGGACGCAGTGGGTTCCTACAGGAAAGCTTTAGTATTGCTCTCTACCTGGGATAGACTAGTAAAGGGGAGTCATTCAACCCAATGGAAGTATTCCGTAGCCAAAATATATAATAATAATTATGAAGACTCTGAAAACCTGAAATTGTTCCCAGGAAACTAAGTGAAAAAAGCAGAATTCCAGTTCCAACATATACTAGGGGATGGCAAAGTCTTTCTGTAAAGGCCCAGATAGCAAATATTTTTAGGTTTCACAGACTGTATGGTCTCTGTCACAACTACTGAACTGTTCTGTTATAGCATGAAAACAGCCATAGACAATATGTGAGTGAATGGGCATGGTTGTCTGCCAATAAAACTATTCACAACAACAGGCGATGGGCCACATTTGGCCGTTGGGCTGTAGTTTGCTGATGCCTGATCTAAGTTATAATTATAACCAAATAAAGGTATAATATTCATGAAGATAGACAAAAGGGGACGCAGAAGAATGGAAGCGCTCATTGTGTTTGGGGAATAGAATTATCAGTTTGATGGCTCTCTATTGATTTTGTCTACTCAACATTTATTTACCCTTCTGTGAACAACACTTTGATTTGGGAGTGGGAGGGGGAGAGAGAACTACCTTTCTGTCATCTTTAATCCATGGGGTCCTAGGGGTTAACCCACCCCCAAAACCAAAGTAAGCCGCATGCCCCAGACCTGGCCCCCAAAGGTCATTCATTACCTTGGCCATGGTAATTCCTTCAGAGAGAAGCAAGGTCCCAAGCAGACCAATGAGAATCACTTCCTTGGATTTTTTTTATTATTATTATTATTAAGACAGAAAAGACCTCCTACTGTTGAGTCTGCTGAAATCATAGCGTAGGGGGCTGGAGCTGCTCATGACCGTCTTGCCTTCCAAGGGTTGGTCCTGCTCCAGAATGATGCCCACACATTGCGAAACTAACCTAAGAGATGAAGAAATGCTGATACCAGATGGACATTATTTGAGTCTCTGGATTGGGCCTTATCTGAAACTATCATTCCTGGATTTTTCCGGGACTTAAGTCTATATGTTCTTTCTCCATCTCAGCTTTGCTTCAATTCACTTTTGTTGCTGTCCACCAAAAATCCCAAATGAGGTTATTGTTTACGGGGTTTTAAAAAGTCGTTTAATATCTTTATACTACCACTTTAGCAACAAATAAAATTGAAAGAAGGTGGATGAAAAGGCAGCATATTTTAAAAATTCGTTTCTCAAATGCAAGTCACGCTCTATTTTTTCAGTTTTCCTTGTCAGGTGAGTGACTGGGCCAGTTGCACTTCTTAAATTTGACCAAAAGAATCTAAGTACTCTCTCCGAAAATTGACTGGAAGCCTATTTTGAAGAAAATATATAAAGACAGGGCTATAGTGGAGATCACAAATGATGACAATAGAAAATAATTCAGAAAAGACCATCTGACTCCGCAAAAATGTAGTGACACATGTAGGGCAGCTGAGCGTCTCCACGAGAGGACAAAAGCCATCCGTGACCATCACGTGGCCACAACCTCTTAGAAAAAAGACTTTGGAAGAAAACACAAATCTGACGGTCTCACTGCCGTGCTTAAAACTCAGCCATGATTCCCAGGAGCCTACTTGAACCCAAACTCCATAGTGGACATGATTTTCACAGAACACAAACTTGAGTATGCAAGAAATATAATTTTTTTTATTTTTCTGTAACTCAATTTAATTTCCTTTTTTCTCAAGTCCCCAATCTACCTAACAGCATTTAGTCAATTCCAGGTAAATGCCACCATTTTGGGTTAAACACAATCAATTCAGGATTCTGCATACACATACACACACACACTCCTTCCTTCCCCCTTGGGCAGCCTCCAAGGACTAAGACATTTTGAGTACAATCACAACAGGATGCAGAATCTGGCCTGTCGCTGTGGTCTGCTCTCTGCTTGTATCTGGTAGTATTTTCTGGTCTTTGTGCTGTTGGCATTTATCTCCAGGCATGTAGTGAGATGCCCATGTTACCCTGTGTCTCTGGTTATCAGATCTACCAAGGTCAACACACAATTTCCGCCAACCCCAGAACCACATTCTAGCAAGCAAGCAGCCAGTGGCCTCTCCGGGCAAAGATGCCCCCAAATAGTGGCAAAGAGCACTTCTGCTTACATCCCATTGGCCAGAAATTGGTCAAGGGGTCACACTTAGCCACAAAAAAGGCAGAGACGTGTCTTGTTATTCTCATGACACACGCCTGGATAACCTTTGGGGGTCCAATTCCTAAGAAAGAAGGAGAGAAAGAAAACTAGCACTCTCTGCCTCAGACATTTAATATGCACCTCACGATGGTTCAGAGTATAAAGACCATCATAGAGAAGCGATAGGTCAGACAGACTGAAAACAAGGAGCAAAGGAGCAAAAGAAGACAACAAAATTACAAGAGCAAAGTTAATATTAGAAATTAAAAAGTAAAGGTTTAAGATTCGCTGTGGCCAAAAGCTGAAACAGGATGGAGAGAGCAGAGTCAATAGCGTGGGGGGACAGATTCCAGGGAGCAGAAGTAGAGGAATTGAGGCCATCTCGAAACGTGAACAAACTTTTCACAGTCATTGTCTTGATCTTTAAGGGAAATAAACTGAGCGTGAAGCAGAGAAGGTGAGAAAAACACAGCTTATAAATGGAAACGTACCCAACAAAGTGGAAAATTCACATCAAGCCCACAGATAAGTCTCGGAACAAAGGGAAACAGTTTAGGGTCAAAAAAAGGAAAATGAGACTCACATAGGAAAATGTGACCGTGCGGAGGAGGGTAAGCTTCCAGAAGAAGCCAAGCAGGAGCTCTCACCTACAACCGCCCCACAGATTGGTAAAACTTGGATATTTGGTTTTGTGAAATAGAAAATTGCACGCAAGCTTTATCCTGGAGTTTGAAACTTACATTTTTCGTCCTCTGGTTTTGCCGAGTTCTAATTCTCAGAAAAAGAAAGAAGATCCTGCCCGCTTTAAACAAGACACAAATTAAGGTGTGAGCTTGGCTCCGTCTTTTATTATATATAGCTATCATCTGCTCTGGAACCGGCTGGATTTCTTCCACTGAGTTCATATCTCCTTCTGCTTTTTTAAAATGCATTTTAAACTTCACATTTCTTTCTGGAAAACCTACCATAATGTAACAACAGATTTTAAAGCTTAAATGTATATTAAGCATGATGCCAACAACCACAATCTAATATAGTCCTTACCTTTCACTGACAATGTGAATTTTAATTAAGTGCATAATGCATAATTAAGATCCGAAATGCAGAATATATATTTGGTCCTGTTTACTGTGTAGAAACTCTAGCATGGAATGAAGTTAGCCTCCTTGCTGCAAAGACTTAACATTTTACAAATTAATGAATGACGGCTACAACGGGTTTTCAAAGACATTTTGAGGACTCATTCAAGATGGCCGACAGAAATTGGACACAAGCTTCGTGTTCATCAAGGGGGTTGGGGAATGATCAAATAAATTATTGTACATCTGTTCCGTGGAATATATGCTCGCCTCAAAATAACAAAGAAGCTCTATAGGCACTGATATGGAAAAATCTCCAAGATACATTATGTACATCATTATACATAGTATGACCCCATTTAACTAAATATACATATGTTTGTATACATGTGTATGTGTGTATACTTTGTGTGTATATATGTATGTGTTTGTGAAATTGCATGCATACATACATGCTTGGACATATTCAAAAACATGGGAAAGAGTCTGAAATAGCAGACACAAAATGTAAACATGGATTAGCTCTAGAGCAGGGCTTGGCAAACTTTTTATGTTTAGGGACAGATAGTAAATACTTCCAATTTTGTGGGCCATACAGTCTCTGGAACAACTACTCAACTGTGCACAAAAGCACAAAAGCAGCCACAGATGACACAAAGGACAGGCTGTGGCTAGGTCCCAATAAAATTTACAAAAACAAGGAGGGTGAGGGGGCAGCAGGATTGGCCTGGGGGTCATTGGTCATAGTTGGCCAAGCCCTGCTCCACAGAAATGAGTGTTGTTTGGGCAGAGGGGAGACGAGCAGGGAGAGATGAAGAGGGACTTCTGCTATTAATGCTGTACACACTTGATTTGTTTCACAATAAATATGTCTTATTTAAAAAAATTTTTTAAAAATTAAGACAACAAGCATACGTTAAAATGGAGTAAATTTAAATTTTTTAATTTAGATTTTCAAATTTAAATTTGAGTCAATTTAAACAAATTACCAAAAAATAAATATATATAAACCGTTTTGTGTCCTGTCCCAGGGGGTATTTCACACTTCATCCTCATATAGTGGGGATTTTTATGCCCATTTCACAGATGAAGCAGCAGAGTGTACAGAGTCGAGCAAGCAGGTTCTGGAGCCTGGCTCTCTGGGGTTGAATCCTGGGTCTGTCTCTTCCTAACCTTTAGACCTTACACAGTCATTCCATAAGCCTCAGTTTCCTCATCTCTAAAATGTGAATGACAATGACTCTTCACTTGTAGTGGGAAGACTTCAATGAGCTAATACGGGTACAACACCTAACCCAGACTCGTGCTTATAATATGCTCTCAGTAACTGCGAGCTGTTAATATTACACCTCCAAATTAAATACAAGTTCTTCTATTTAAAAAGAAGAAACAGATATTTTTATAAATTGCTTATTTGGAGCTATAAATGACCTAATTAACTCCTGGCTGTAAGGTGTGAGTAATCATCGTGTGTATGAAAGACAGCTGACCGTCCCCAGGAGCCAGTCTCCCTTTCTTCCTTTTAATGATAGAAGTCCTTGCATGTTAGCTGGGCCCATGGCCACCGAGCCGGAGAATACATTTCCCAGCGTCCCTTTAGCCTAATGTGGCCATGTGACTGGCCAAGAAGATAGGAGTGGGAGTGAAGAGTGGAACTTACATACAAACCGTGCACCCTTTCTGCAGGTTGCAGTAATGAACCAGGCTTGATGGTGTCAAGGGCAACACTCCAGGAGATGGCAGAACCACAAGAGAAATGGAACATAGGTCATGGACGACATCATGGAACACCCCTGACTGCCCATCACTCGGGTCTTTAGATGAAGTCAAGGCATGTTGAAATGGGGATAATAGCTGTAAAATGAGGATAATAATAGAATTGCATTACTTAGAGCAACTCTAGCCAATGGCACAACTTCACCCCAAAATGTAAAGTGGCTCAAACACAACTGACACTTATTTCTTGTTGATGCGACAGTACTGAGTGGTTCCAGATTGGTGTGTGTGGTTGGGTGAGGAAGGATCTTGGCTCCATGCAGTCATTTGGGGCCAGGATGATAGAGTGCTGCCTGCTTCAAGAGGTGGGCTCGAGCTTACTGTGGTCATCTCCATCCCAGAAGAAGAACCAGGCAAGATCACAGACAGGAGATTTTTATGGGCCATGCCTGGAAGTGGCCCCAATTACTTCTACTCCCGTTCTCTTGGCTAGAACTGACCTATGGCCATACCTCACTGCAAGAGAGGCTGGGAAATGTAATGGAGCTCTTGCCCAGGAAGAGTTTAGTGAACAGTTAGCAATCTCTGCTACTATGGTAGCTATGTAGTGCTATGTAAGCCCCCAGAGTGCAAAGATCTTTGTCTATTTTTTTTTCACCACTGTGTCCCCAGTATCTAGAACAGAGATAGGCAAACTTTTTCTGTAAAAGGCCAGACAGTAAATATTTAGACTTCATGGGTCACCCAGTCTCTGTTGCAACTACTCAACCCTGCCAATTGTAGAATAAAAGCAGCCATAGACAATATGTAAACAAATGAGCATGGCTGTGTTCCAATAAAACTTTATTTACATAAACAAGCAGAGGGCCAGGTTTGACCCTGATTTAGAACAGTGCCTGACACAATGGTTGGTGCCCAATAAATGTCTGCTCAAGGAATGCTAGGAAATGAATAGTACTGTTTCACAAGTTTGTTCTGGAGAATAAATAAAACATTGCATGAAAAGGTTTAGCAAAAGTGCCTGATGCATAGTAAGTGCTCAATAAATGCTATGTATTCATTATTTGGAGATATAAAATATAAACAGAACATATTCCTCAAGAAGCAACCAATGTAGTACAGGAGATGGATATTTCTAGGAAAATAATTAAAATAGTATTTGCATGAGGTTATAGAAGCATGTCCAGAGCTCAGACATAGTACAGGGTGGTTAATTCCAGGGAGGAGAGAGTTGGCCAGGGAGAAAACCACAGAGGAGGTGAAACCTAAAAAGGAGGTTGAAGAATGAGGAGGGACCTGCGCAGGCTTTCTAAGAAGTAAAGATTTGTTTTCACCTTTTTGAGCCAGAAACTCATTAAAGGAGAGCTGATGGCAGACACCAGAGTCTGTGTAGGAGCCATTCTGTCTGCCTGTGACAGTCTTCCCCCACTACTCTTTGACCTGTAGTTCCCACTCGCCCTCAACTATCAGCTCAAACGTCACCTACTAAGGGAAACGGCTCCTGCCCACCCTTCCGTGCACCGTGCCTCGCAGGCCAGGTCAGCCTCCACTACTGGATGCTCTTTAGCATTTGTTTCTTGTAAAATTATACTCAGCTGACTGTGTGTGTGTGTAGGGTGTGGGGGGTACAATGTCCATTTCCTTTAAGGACAAAAGCAGGACTGCAGTGCTCACCACTGTAACCCCCGTACTTGACTCCACGCCAGATACCTAGAAAGCACTCCATCATTATTTATTGAATGAAAGAATAAATTTTGCATTGTGCTCTCTGACGAGGCCTTGAATGTAGATAATCATGTAGATTATCTAATTGAGGTCAGATCTGCACTTAAAAAGCTAGATGAGCTGGTGATAAAGTTGACATGATTTGGTAAAATCTCAGAGTCTTAAGAGACAGCAGAATGCAATAGTTCAACAGTAGGTTCAGACTATCTCTGCAACTTTTCCATAAATCTAAAATTATTCCAAAACTGAAAGTTTCTTTTTTTAAATGGCAAACTTTAGAGCTGACCATCGGGACTGCAATCTTGGCCCTGTCATGTATTTATTCAACATCGTGGGCTGTACCCCTGTCAACTGGGGATGGCAGGAGGAAAGGCTCAGACTCCAAGGGGAAGTAGGAGAATTCGCAATGAAGTGCTCACACGTGGAGATTTCTCAGTAACTGTGAGCTGCTCCTAGTACTGTTTTTTTCCTCCTACCACTTGCGAGTTAAACGGGAGAGCCATTCCCCATCCTGCCAGAGGTGAGCCACAGCCACTAATGCCTAAGGATTTTTCTGGCCTCTGGAGACCAGTTGGCCATTGGCGTGGTAGATCAGAAGTACCAGCAATTAACCCTCCAGAAGCAGCCCTCAACCAACAGCTGACAGTGTCGGTGTATAAATACCCCAACTCCCTCCCTCCCTCCTCAGGAGGAGCAACTGAGAGGCACTTTTCCTACACTGGCTGCCAGAGTTTTCCGGGAAGCATCAAATTCTAGTCGCCCATGGTGGTAGCTGTCTTGATGATGCAACTTTCCTTCCCTCTCTCAGTATTTCTGGGTACCACCTCCCAAATAAACGACTTGCACTCAAACCTTTATCTCAAATTCTGCCTCTGGGAGCACCCTAAATAAGAAGGAATCTATGCAAACGTTGATGGGGAAGAAACTTGCAAGGACCGGGTTTTGTTCAGGTTCCCAATGGAAGTTGGATAACTCCCATCCTTTTGTCTAAACCTTCTCACGGAAGTGGTTCCCACAAACAGAAGCTGGATAAATAGTGATCCTATAGCTTGTTTGTACGTGGGAGACTCCGCATGGGAACTCTCAGAAATGCTTGAGGGAGAGGGTGGATTGCAGGAGTTGCGGGGCTGTTATGATGCAGATGGAGGCTGTGATACAGATGAGTGATCAGCATTCTGCCACGACCCCTGGTTGCTGAGGCCTTTCCAAGGTGGTTGAGAAAGCCAAGGCCGATAATTATCCTAAACTCATAGATACACTTAAATTGCCATATTCCCAGCAATGTTTTTAAAGTTCTCAATTCCTCTCTATGACAGATGGTACACTTCTGGAAATCACGTCCCAAAAGGTAATACTGCTTGTAAGTAGTTATGAACATTTTTTTAAACTCTTGGATGATCTACACATAAGGAGTGT
This sequence comes from Ceratotherium simum simum, assembly GCF_057802395.1. Lineage (NCBI taxonomy): Eukaryota > Metazoa > Chordata > Mammalia > Perissodactyla > Rhinocerotidae > Ceratotherium > Ceratotherium simum. Next base: position 10,238,655 of record NC_141920.1, read on the forward strand.
TTTTTAAGCAACACTGTAAGCATTAAATGAAGAGGTCAGCGTCAAGACAAAACGATTACCCCTCAGCCAGCCAGACTCGGGTACATATTTTGATGCAAATTTAAATGAATTTTTAAACTTTCTAAAGTTTCTAAATGTATTTTTAGATTTGCTGTTTAAAAAATTCTATTTTTCAGATGGTTATAAGCCTGGTCTCTGGAAGTGGATAGTCTGGATTCAAATCTGGCTCTACGACTTACTGGCTCTGAAACCTCAGGCAAGTTACTTAACCTCACTAGGTCTCAATTTTTTCATCTGTATAATGGGAATTATAGGATTATTTATCTCAAAGGGTTGTTGTGATCTTAGGCAACTTATTCAGCCTCTCTGAGTCATTAGACTTTGTTATTTGAGGAAGGGCTGTGATTCCGAGTTAAGATGCTCATTAGAGGGATTTATCACCTCTTATTGAATTCCCCTCCCCTGCCCTGTGCCCTCCTCGTTTAGGGCATGTGTTCAACCAATGCACATCTGCAGAGAGGCAAGCAGTTACACGGAGAGGGCTCAGGACTTTGCAACCCTTAGCCCCTGTTCTGTGGCCCCTGAGCCTGAATCTCTAACACTCCTGATATTCTGTGAGAAGCCAGTATTCTTTTCATAAGTCCAGACTTTGTCTAAGTGAACCAGTTAGTTTGTGTTGGTTACAGTCAACAATCCTAACGGATAAGATGTTTCATTTTGTTACCAGGCTGCAGACTCTCTTAGGGCAGTTTCTCTGCCTTAATCACGTGTATGACCAAAGACTAAACTTTCAGGCGGAGAAGAATACCAGACTTGACAGTGTATTTGTGTGTGTGTGTTTACGTGCACTCACGCAAGTGTCGAAATGGAGAGAAAATAGACGAATCACGGTTCGAAACAAACATTTTTAGTTTACTTGAAACTTTCATAATATAACCTTAATTTGTAGAATAAAAAATAATTTTTTCATCATGCGAAGTAGAGCAAATGAAGTTCTCCAAAAACTTTCTGGCTCTTGAGACCCTAGAGGGCAAATGCAAGACGGGAGAGCGGTTAAGAGCTCAAAATCTAGAATAAGATAGACGTGGGTTCAAATCCGAGCCCCACTGCTTCCAAGCAAGACAGTGCCAGGGAATTTTCTCCTTGGGTCCTTAGCTTCCTCACTGGCAAAAGGCAGATAATCATTGTTCCCACCGGACAGGGTTATTGTGAGAATTAGTGGGAACTGACATGCTTTGCACTCACTAAGTGGGGACCAGTAGTGAAGAAGGTGATGTGGGTGACGAGCAGGTCTGGTGCACGGGTGGCAAAGCCTGCAGGGAGCCTGTCTGCCTGCAGGTCTGAAGCAGATCCTAGAAGAGCAGTGGTCCCAGGGGAAGAGGCATTCAGACGCAGAGAGACTCACCTGCTACAAAGGTCTTAATCACCTAAAAGAAGGCGCGATTCTGATTATAACATGGTTTGGGGCTCTCGGATTTGTCCCCTGCCCAAGACCCTTTTGGACTCTTGTCCCCAAGTCTGATGGAGAACTGGGGAAATGCAAGTAAAAACTGAAGATGCTGTAGCCACAAGAGTCTGGAAGACATGGGGGTGCAGCAGACTGTCTGGGACTCCTCTATCGGAGATGATTACAGTTGGGCCTCCTACACTGCCATGTAACACAGCACACCTTGGCATCTTGAGGTCCCAATTTCTCAGTATTTTCCTCTACAAAATGGATGTGCCCAACGGGAAGGAGTTGTACCCAGTGTCTGCCCAGCAGTTTCCGCAGTGCCCCCTGAGTGCATGTGGCTCAATGGTATTAGCCAGAGGGAGGCCACTGACGGGAGCAGAACTACACGTGAGCCCATGTGAGGACCCCTAAGGGCCGGGACTAGGGTGAGGCACATGACACACTCACCTCGGGTGCAGAATTTAAGGCACACAAGTAAAGAACTCAGTAATCAACATAAATGATATTTTAAAGCAATCTTGTTAAAAATCAAAATGAAAGCAGAAAAATCCACAATGAACAAATATCAACATTTTAAATAAAAATGGGATGAGTAATAGCGCTGTATATCCAAGCCACACTGGGGCCTGAGGCACAAGGGAACATCAGTTGTACTGACCCTGTCTTCATTTAAAATTTCCCTATTTTGTTCATCGTTGATTTTTGTTGCATTCCTTTTGATTTTTTAAAATATTCTATTAAAATATTTATCTTGATGACTGAGTTTTTGGTGGCCCCTGAAATTCTGCACCCAAGGTGAGTGCCTCACTTGCCTCACCCTGGAAGGTACCCAGAAATATTCAATGGGGAGGGGGGTCACTTGATGGTGGAGAGCTGAGCAGATGGAACCAACAGGCAGAAAAATGTGGGTTATTCTTGTCACTGTGACCTCCCCATTTGCACTCACCAACACAGGTGGACAATATGCATGCTGGAAACCATTTCAGAACCATTGATATTTTGGTGTAGAATTGAAAAAAAGGTAAAGTTAAGTTTGCTTTTCGGTGTGGGGGGCCTGGTTTCCTCTCCTGCCCTGGCCTGCCCACCCCACACTCCCTGCCACCACACACAGCTAATCTGAGCCCATCTACTGCTCTTTTCTCAGTAATGGCATATCTCTATGAGGGGACACAGCCCTGCATACGAAATAGGGCCTGTCCGCCTTGCCTCCACACTCACACTTCGGGAGGCTGAGGCTGGTGCTGACAGACAAAGGCTAATTGGCAGTCTCCAGCAGTCAGTTTCCAATGACACAGCAGAAATAATAAAAGACAGAGACGGGAACAAAGAAAGTTTAGAGGGAATAATAAAGGAAATATCTATACCATGAACATTTACCGACGAGAAGAGAGGGCAATTTGAAACAGAGGGGAGGACCTGATCTTGGTAAACAAGAAGGACTAAGAAACAAAGACGTGGAAATGCCTTCCTTGATAGATCATGTTAAAATAGATCCATGCGCGGACAGATACATAAATCGACAGACACGCGGACGAAATAGGTAATTTGGCATTTTATACTCTGAAGCTGCCATTTGCTAGAATTCAGGGAGAGACACACACTAGCATGTACAAGTTAAATTTGGTAATAAGCAGAGAGTTCAAATTATAAAGTCAAATAGTGAAGCAAATGATGCAATGCAACTTAAGGGAATAGCTACGATATCTGTTTGTAGACCCATGGATGCCCTAGAGTGTTCAGGAATATTTTTATCTTCTCATTTGTGATTTCACCCATTATTAAATTCTATAAAATGAGGGAAAAAACCCACAAACATCCTACAGGGAAAAGGAAAAAATAAAAATAAATAACTGTATACCTTGCAGAGGTCACTGTTGTCTTAAGGGAAACTAAGGAGTTGATTGTGTTCTTACAGGAAAACTGATTTAGGATTTCTGCTTAAATTAACGTGATTAAAAATTCTGCTTTTAAACGGCGTGCATTTAACATTTTTGTCAGACTTGATTTTATAATATCAAACTGTGTGTATGTTTGTGGGTAGAAGCCATGCTGCTTTAGCAGGAAAGTGATCAATTTTTTGCTGCTTTTGTTTCAGAGAATTTCCCTGTCCAAGGAAATGACCTAGTTTATGGCTTTTCTGCATTCAGGGCATGTTACACCAATGTGCACACAAAGACAAAAAGAAAAAAAATAGCAACAATGGGAAATATCCTTTGGATTATTAAAAAAATAAAAACCATAAGCCTGGTTTTATGCGTGGAAAGCACTCCAGAGTTCTTGGACCAAAATGCAATTCAGTTCACACCCGTTTGCCTATCTACTGTGGAAGGCCCCAGTTGAAACCCCAGAGGAAGTTGTAAGATAAAGCAGAGGTTGCAAACTGGCAGCCTGGGGGCCAAGCTAGGCTACAGATGTGTTTTGTTGACCCTCATGTCATAGCACTGCAGAGGATATTAAATCTTATTTTTTATTCAGCTGCCAACACTTTAAAATTAGGAGATTCCACATAAATTTTCGGGTTTCTAGCTTCTCTTTAAAAACCTGACAATCTGACAACATTTGGTCTGCATTCCTGCATGACAGTGATTGCCCTAAGTAGAGCCTGCCCTCTTTAGACAGAGCAAGCGCTCTCCTGTTCTCCACAGACCCCGCCACTCCCTAATGTCCTCTCATATATAAGCTGAGTCTTAGGTACCACTTATTGCCATGCTTATGCTATTATTTTCCTTCTAGTAAATTTAAGAAACCTGTATAATATTGCTTGTACCTGTATCTCCACCAAAAGTGGGAAAATTAAAGTCAGACCAAGAAATTCATGTGCTTCCGGAAAAATAATTTTCTCAGTTTCAGCTTACTTGATTCACTTAACTAGTAGGTCCCTGTAAAAATAACAGCTAATACTTATACAACTCTTAATATATGTCTGGCAGTCTTCTAAGCCCTTTAAGTATTTAAATTCATTTAATCTGTACTTCCGCTCTATGAAGTAGGTATTAGCATAATTCAGCTTCACAGATGAGGAAACTGAGGATCAAAGAGGTTGAGTGACTTGCTCAAGGTCCATGCTAGCATTTTGGCAGGACCATGTAGGCATTTGAATGTGTGCCCCTTGGCATACACATATGATACAAGCATGTAATAAGACCAGGCACTAGCAGAGGCTCTTAAAATATAAATCTGTATAGAAAGAAACTTCTAGTGGGTTCCAAAAAGGCTACAAATAAGATGCTTCAAAGGTTGAAAAAAGAAAATTATTACATCAAAGGCACAGAGGAAGCTCAGAAGGAGTTTTCATTGAGGAAGTGAAAGTCATAACGGACCTCGAAGGATAAGAAGGAGTAAAATGCTCAGGGATGTGGCTGCGAACACAACAGTCTTTAGATGGAGGGAACTGAATAACTGGACGATTTTAAGTGGGAATATACAGAACACAGCCCAGGAAGAATAAGGGCAAGATCAAGGTAGATCTGGATCATATGTCTTCATATTTCTTGAAGTGGCAGCAGTGTATCATGCATTCTGGGGGAGACAGAGATGAAAAAACCTTGGACACTGCCCTCAAAGAGTTTACACTCTGGTAAAGTAGAAGTGTGTGGAAACATCTACAATTCAAAGAAGAAAGTGAAAAGTGGCCTAGTAGTGCAACCCACTCATCCAACTGCCTGATGAACAGCTTCACTTCGTTGTCCCACAGGCACTGTCCCAACGTGGGACGACAAGAACCCAACATCCCCTGCCTCAAGCCCTCTTCCCAGCTCAGTGAAGGATGCCCTCCTCCCAGGACCACCACTCAGACAATTGGGCACCATTCTTCTCTTTTCCGTCCTCCTCTCTCCCAATCTCTCAGCCACCAACCCCTGCTACTCCTCCTTCTTAAAGGGCCCCGAAATCCCTCCTCTTCTCTTCTTGCCTTCTACTACCACCTTAGTCCAGGCTGCCATCCTCTCTTGTCTACACTATCCCAACCACCTTCTCACTGGGTGCCTCCCTTTCTATAGTCCTGCCATTGTCCCTAAACTTATTATGTATATTTTAACTTATCCATGGCATATTTTTCTCTGCTAGAGTCCATTTGATGTTGTGAATAGACATGTTAAGAAAGAAGATATATAAACTGACAAGTTATCAATGTAGAAAATCTATTTAACACAAACAATAGTAATTCAGGTAATAATTGTCTGCTAATTATCTCTACAGATAATGGTATAATGGCTAAGAACATGAGTTTTGGGGGTCTAACAGGACTGAGTTCAAAGGCCGCCTCCACCACTTACTAATACTATGTGACCTTGGTCAGCTCAACCTCTCAGTTTCCCCTTCTATAAAATGGGGTTAATAATATCACCAAAACTCCAGGTAGTTGTAAGGATTAAATTAAATAATCATAATGCTAAGGACCTGGCACACAGTAAGTACTCAAAAGTTGCATTGCTTTTATTATAAAGGTTAATGTTATTGTTATTAGGTCATCAAGAATGTTGATTGTTTGGGGCCAGCCCCGGTGGCGTAGTGGTTAAGTTCGCACACTCCATTTCAGCAAGCCTGAGATTCGCGCATTTGGATCCTGGGCACGGACATGCACAGGGCTCATCAAACCATGCTGTGGTGGTGTCCCACATACAAAACAGAGGAAGATGGGCACAGATGTTAGCTCAGGGCCAATCTTCCTCCCTCTACCAAAAAAAAAAGAATGTTGATTGCTTAACAAACCAGGTCAGCACATTGCTGCTCCCTTCCAGCACATAATCAAGAATTCCAGCATACCTGGACGTCCTCGGGTCCTCGAGAACTGTGAGGCTAACGAGCGTGGTTTACCTCAATTAAGAGCTGAGATATGGTTTCTTCTCTGTGTTGTGATTTTAAATAATGTCAATGTTTCATAAAACTTATTAGTGTAGGTCTAGGTGAAACAAAAATAAGGTAGCACACTGGGAAATTAATTTTAAACAAATTACATGTAAAATGTGAGAATTCATAATATTGTTTCTAAAGCAGTCTAATCTTAATATCATATATTTTGCTTTATGAAGCTCCCAGTTTTAGATTAATCATATTTTTTTTATTTACTACTCCATATAATAATTGGCTTATCTGTGATATTAATATGCATGAATTTTTTTCATTTGCTTCTTCAAGAAACCATTCAGCCTGATGTTTATAATATGTTGATTTTAATATGCAATGGATGTGTTTATATGCAGATTAAATTGGATTGCATTTATACTAAACAAGGAAACCAAAATGTAGAGAGGTGCTGAGACCTGAGTAACTCTCATTAAAGTAGAAAAATTCAAGACAGAATTTTCAGCTCATTCTCTTGCAATAGCACAGCAGATCAAAATTTACCCTGTCTACCGCAATGTGACGCCATGTATACCTTTAGAAAGATGGAAAGGTATTTGACTCAGGGTTTCTCCTATAGCAGTGGTTCTCAACGAGGGCCAGGGGAAGGATTTTGACCCCCAGAGGACATTTGGCAATGTCTGGAGATATCTTTAGTTGCCACAATTGGTGGAGGGGAGGGAGGGAGGATGTTACTGGCATCCGATTGGTAGAGACCAAGGATGCTATTAAACATCCTACGATGCACAGAACAGCCTTCAAAACAAAGAATTATCCATCCCCAAATTTCAATAGTTCTGAGGTCAAGAAACCCTGTCCTGTAGGAAGAGAAGTTTCAAAAGAAGGAATGACTGAAAATTTTTGAGCTGCAATAAGTTGGGGCTACAGAATCTCAAATATTTTCTACAACTCAACCCTTACTACAGGAAAGTAAAATTACTGTCTGTTTACAAGCAAATTATTTCTATATATTTATACCTCTTTACTCATTTATTCAACAGATATTTATTGAGTTCCTACTGCATGTCAGACACTATTTTACGCAAAGTCTTCACAGAGGTTACATTGATAGAGATAGATGATAGAAAGATAGATAATAGATAGACATGATATAATGCAGTAAGTGCTATGGAGAAATATAATGCAGGATAAGGAGATGAGGACTTCTGGAAAGGCCTTTCTGAAGTCATGACATTTGAGAGAGACCTAAGGGAAGTGGAGAAGGGATGCGGGCAAATACCTGGGGGCACAGAGAACAGCAAATGCAAAGACTGTGAAGTGAAAATGCGCTTGGCATGAGCAAGGAGGAGGAAGGAGGCCACTGCACCGCAGGGAAGTGAATGAGAAGAAGGAAATTAGTCAGAGATGGTGAGGGACTGGATCATGTAGGCCCATGAGAGCCCTGCTACGGACTTTGGATGTTTTGTTTGTTTGTTTGTTTGTTTTTGTGAGGAAGATCAGCCCTGAGCTAACATCCGTGCTAATCCTCCTCTTTTTGCTGAGGAAGACCGGCCCTGAGCTAACATCTATTGCCAATCCTCCTCCTTTTTTTTTCCCCAAAGCCCCAGTAGATAGTTGTATGTCATAGCTGCACATCCTTCTAGTTGCTGTATGTGGGACGCGGCCTCAGCATGGCCGGACAAGCGGTGCGTCGGTGCCCGCCCGGGATCCAGACCCGGGCCGCCAGCAGCGGAGTGAGCACACTTAACTGCTAAGCCACGGGGCCGGCCCCCAGATATTATTTTAAGTGTGACATCTTCAAAGTGTGACATATACCATTGGTGTGTGTGTATATATATATATATACATATATATATATATATACACCAAAATAAATAAACCTATGTATATATATCTAAGGTATTATTTATTTATGTATTGGGTTTTTTTATGGCTCCAAAATACATACTTACTGTTTTAAAAAATATTAAACATTGCAGATATAATACTTGATAAAACACCAAAACACTAATATTAACAGTTTGATGTATAGTCCTCCAAAGGTTTCTCCATGAGTATGCTAACACCACCCTATGTACTATCTATTTATTTATTTACTCATTTATTACAAGTAAATATACAACTACATATATTTTTTAGCAACTTACTTTTTTCTCCACTTATTTCTGCAGCTCAAATGGTTTTGTTGCCTTTTGTTTTTTCAACTTTTCCGGCCACTCACTGGAGAGCAGCAGGAAGGGGGGGAGGAAACATTTAAATAAGTTTTCTTCAACTTCCTCTCCTTTCCACAGCTAGCAGAAAAGTAATCAAGAGAAAAAATAGACAAGAAAATCAGACCAATGAATAACACAAATATTGGAATCAGCAGCCAAGGGCATCAAGATGGTAGAGCTCTCTGTTTTTAAAGTGCCTGCTTTGTTTCCGTCACTGCTTTGTAATTTTCTCCCCAGATGTGTTAGACATCTCTTGTTAGATTTTTCCTGGGTACAAATGCCTTTCTAGAACACATCACTTCCCTGTTTAAAACATCCCAAAGTGTACCAATGGCCCGCTGGGTAGAGACCAGGCTTCTTAGCTTGGCACACCAAGCTCTCCTTCTCTCGGGATCTTCCCAGCCACTCTGTCTAAGCTGCAGCCTTGTTCACAAACATTTTGTGTACTTTCAGACACCTTCCCTTCGGTGCCCTATTCCTTCTGTCAAGAACATCCTGTTTCTTTACTTTTCCTCAGAGACAAACTTGTCCTTCAGTACCAGCTCAATAACACGTCTTAGAAAAACCTTTGATGACCCTTTGATCCAAGTCTGTGGCAGGAGTAGACCTTGAACTAGTATTCTGTGTTATTTCAGCTTAGCCCCCTCACCCACTGTTCTCTCACTGGCATTGCCGGGAACATTTTCTCCCAAACCAAAAACAAAGATTCAAAGAAGCCCTAAGACTGACTATGAGACAGAAAGATTCGGCTGCGTGTTGATAGTGGGAGTTTACAGCTCCCAGTAAATAGGGGTCAGACTTGGGCTGTGGGAAAGTACAAGGAGGGGCAGATAAGGGGCTCAGACTGGGGAAGCAGTGGACAACCTAGAATCCTGAATCTGCAAGAGACAATTCATCACCAATGGGATTTTGTCTCCAGGACCACAGAGCAGAAAGTAAGAGACCTAGTGTCAACACATCTCTTTGTAGATAGTGCAGTCCAGTAATCTGAGACATCTGTAAACCCTCTGAGAAAGAATGGGGGACCTGGATATCTTGAGTAGGGGGAGGGACGTCAAGGGGAATCCTTGGCCCCCAGAAGACATAATGGAAGAAAAACAGACATGTTCTTATGCGAGTTTCCCAACAATGAGGGGGAAATCTCCAAGAACCTATGACAATGCCCAGAGGGAGGAGTCAGCTTAAACACCTGCTGGGGCCAGAGGCTGTGGAGCATCTCCTAACGGTATCAGCAAAGCAGAAACTTTCCCGTTCACCCAACCTCTCCTCCACCTCCATTCTCTGAATGAGAGAGGTCAGAAACCCCTTTGAACACACTTGCAGACACGTGGAGTGAGGGAAGAAAGAAGATGACTGTGACCCTATTTCCTGGATATACACGTCCCTGGAGAGCATGTCTGAGGGAAGGAGATTTCACTGTAAGCCAAGTTCAGAAGTTGGCTTCTTATATGGTGCAAAACATTCTAATTTCCAAACTAAGACTGTGTTTAGTAACTTAAAGTAACTGTAGAAATTTCTATTAAAATAAGTGATCAAAAAAATCATGTAGGAGCAGAGGAAAAGCCTTCCCAGTTTAATAAAGTTTTAAGTGATAGTGGGAGACAAAATAAAATTGCTTTGTGTTTACACCCCATTGTTCCTAACCTGTTTAATGTTCTATTATATACATAAAACCACTGCTTAGCGTAATGTCTTACACATGGTAAATTCTCAATAAATGTCCTTCAAAGAATGAAGACATCCTTGAAAATTACCATTTCAAGATAAAAGAGAGAGAGCAAGAAGACAAAATTCCCATAAGTAATTTCTAGCCCACTTAAATTTAAAATGACATTAAAATTATCATTCCATTTATTCCTGGGCTCTTGAAAATTTCTCCCCCGCACCCATTCCTATATATTAAATCAGTGAACAAATGAGTTGACAAGAAACCAGAGTTCCAGAGAAAAAATGGCTTAAGAAATGTGCCTTCTCCTTGGAGAGCAGCATGGTACTACCCCAGAGCCCCAGAAGCTCAGCTTTTGAACTGGTTATTCCACCAAAACATAAGCCCCCAGAAGATAAAGACTTTGTTTATATAAATGTCCCCAAATGGCCAAACTGCTAGTTGAAACGCCTGTCCAAATAGTATCTATGCCTGCCAATGGGGATTTCCTCCCTCCATGCCTTCTTGAAAGGTGGTTAGGATTAGGTCTCTAAGCACCAGGAAACAACGGACACTTTAGACAGAGAAAATGACTCTACATGCAAAGAGATATGGAAGCAAGGAAATATTCAAGATATATTGGTCTGGTTCAGCTGGAACATAGGTTCTCCAGAGCCGAAGGAGAAATGTCAGGAGGTGAGAACAAAATAGTAGACCAAAACTATGACAAGCAGATTGGAAATCTATTCTGCCAGGGAGGTACCTTAGGATCACACTGTAAGAGATTACCCTGTGGGAAAGAGGAGTTTTCTTCCAGCATTTTCCCCCCTCACTTTCTCTCTTTTAATCAAGTAGTCAGATCTGCATTTGGGAGCTCAGGGAAAACATAAATTGTTCTCAAAATTTTTTGGCTAATTTTTTCCAAAATCCTGGGATTAATAAGTGTGACTTTTAAAGAGGAGAGAGGGAGAAAGAGAAGGTTTGCAAACAAACCCAAAATATATTGGACAAAATCTGTAGGAAAAGGGGTTTCCCTAGAATAGAAGGAGAATCCTCCCCAGGTGGAGAAGATGAATTGAAGCAAAAGAGAAAAGGAAGGAGATCTATGGGCTCAGAGAGGTGGGAAGCCTGTACTTCACTTCCCCGTAGCCCAGCGGAGAGGCAGCAAGTTCCAAAAAAGGAATGATCACATAGCAAGTCTAGGCAGATGAGGCCATAAGTAGCTTCCCCAAAATCCCTTCATCTCAAACATAGTAGCAGAAAGCTGCTGGGCTTATAGGGCAAATGGGGCAATGGACATGCCCTCGGGAACCTATGTAGTCCAAAGCCAGTAGATCAAGGGACCCTTCTCTGATGGCTGGGCACAATGCAAAGGCCCCAAAACCACAGCACAAACCAGGAAGGATCAGGGCTTACGATTGCAAGCAAAGGAAGCTAATTCTGATTAATTTCAGCAGAAAAAGAATATATTAAAGGATTCTCTGTAGCTTGCAAAATCTCTCAGGAGCTCCGAAGAACCAGGCTTGGAGGCTTTGCAGTCAGAACGATGCCTGAAATTGAGCTGTGAAGCTGGTCCTATAATGATGCCCCCATGGCCAGTGCTGGGCACAGACACTGTAGTTTGTACCGTATATAGCTACGCCAACAGTGCTGGAAACTGGACGCTGATGTCAAAACAACTTCCGCCTCTGCATGGATGTGACCACTGCTGCTGCTACAATCTTTTGCCAGAATGAATTCTGTGCGATGCCTGCTTTTTCCTGTCACAAGCTTCTCGTGAGAATCTGGAACTTCCGAGGAGTCTGGGAAATCACGTCTCTGGTGCTTCTATCTTCAGTAGTGGGAGGCAAGCTCCGCCTTGTAAACTTGAGTGTTCCTCAGATTTGAGAAGGGAGCTCAGATGCTCGGCAGCCAAAAACGATGACAAATGTCCACCCCAGGGGGGAATCTCCAGAAAGAATTTAGTTTAAATTTTCTGCCAACTCAGCAGAACAGGAGTGCCAAGTAAGCAATTAGGTTGAGATATAGAAAATAAAGTTCTACTGTACATCTTAGTTTGCAAACTAAAATTTATACTCCCTGCACCATGATGGTGTGTTATTTTCAAAAGCCTGACTCAATGAGCTACAGGTTTTGTGTTCATTATAATCCAACTGTCTAGAACAGCAGTAAAGAGCCCAGACTCTCAATTTCCAGCTCTATCACTTACTACCTGGGGCCCTTTTGTTGTTTACTTAGCACTCTATGCATTAATTTCCTCTGCTGCAAAATGCAAGTAAATAGTACCTACCTCATAGCACTACGGTCAGGGTTAACAAGCAATATGGTAGATTGAATTAAGGGCCCCAATTCTTCTCTGTCCCTGTATTTATACCCTTTGCCAAACCACTTTACAGTTTTTCTTGCTAAAGAGGTAAAGCCTCTTACATCTGGCGTGACCTTGTGATTCTCTTTGGCGAACAGAATGCAATGGAAATGATGGTGTGCCATTTCAGAGACTTGTGTCTCCTGCTTGGCCTTCTGCCACTGTCATGAGAATGTGCCCAGGCTAGCCTGCCTGAGGATGACAGACATGTGTTGCAGAGATGAGTCACCCATCACCCAGTGGCCCCAGCTGACACCCAGATATATAAGCAATCCAGACCAGGGCCACTTAGCTGACCAACCTGCAGCAAGAGCCACACACGCTTACGCAGTACGGCACTGGGCTTTTGTAACTGTTTGTTATGCAGCGGTAGCTTAATGCTACAGAATGGTTGGAAAAAAATGTTCAACAAACAAAAGAACTAAGCCCAGAATAAGAACTCTATAAATGTTAACAAGCATACTAAAAAGAAGGCATTTTACAGAACGCTAGCAGCAAGGGCTATGTTCCACATAACATTATCAATGAGATTTGTCAGCCAAGGGCACTGCCCAGGCATAGATATTCTTAATGTCACACGTAGAAAATGTCAGCCCTCTACCTAAAACACAGATCTGAGTGAAGGTTAAAAAATAAAGAACTTGCAGACCCCAGCTGTCTGGATTTGATGTCTACTAGAAGCGTATTTGGCCTTGCTGACTCAACACATAAGTTACATGTGATAAAAAAGACCATTGCGGCTCAAAGTCCTATTTAAGCCCCAGATCAATGGTTTAACTCTTACAACAGGACAGGTAGACACTGCTATGTGATGGAAATGTTGTTTGGAAAAAAATGATTTTTAGTGGTAAAAACCGAGACAACCACATCTGTTGTCACTGGTTTAATGTCAAACCAAATCTTCAAAAGGTAAATTCCAGATGCATGTGAGTATATTGTGGTGCAAGCAGATGATTTTTATGCTCTATTATTTCATGTCTCATCTAGCCCCAGTCCTTGCCCTTACAAACTTCAAAAATCACTAGAGTAATCACAAAATAGTTTTACTTTGCAAATCTACTGAGATTATCAAAATCACTCCCTGTGCTTCCAAAGTAGGTGGTGTATAATGAATTCAGAAATTCAGTAAATAGAGCTCGGTGGGCCTACTTTTTCTCTCCTGACTCCTATGATTATCATAATTTGATTTTATAGTTTTCTGTGCTAAGCTCCAGCTGGAGAGTAATCTTTACCGAGTCATGAACTTTCCCATCATTAAATGTCTGCACCTATTTTCAACATATCAGAAGTGTCCGATAATTACATTTTATCTGCCTTGAATAAAGTCGAGTTGAGACACTGGGGAGCATGCATATAATAAAGTTTCCTTTATGATTTAGCAAAGCCCTTGTGGTTTGGAGTTCCAGCGTTTTCTTTGACTCCTTTTCCGGGAGCATAAAGATTATACAACACATCTTCCGTAGAGACCAGGACATATGTTTACGACGACAGAAATCTGAGTAATTTCCCACTGGTCCGAAGGGAATATTAAACTCTTCTGTCATTCTGTAGTATATTATTTATGGTCGCTTTTTTGTTGGCTTTTTTTTTTCATTTGTAAGTTCAACTCCATGTCTTGATAGAAGGTGATAAAACGCTCAATATGTTAAAAAAATCTTAGCACTAAATCAGGAACAAAACTATAAATTTTGGACTTGGAAATCAAACTGACTGGTGAGGATCATTTTGCTCCTGAAATATTACAGTAGTGATCAATTTGCTGTAAAACTAAGCAGTTTAGCTCAGCAATCTATAGTTAGAAAGCAAGTTGTTCAAGAGGAAAGTTTATGCCCGGCCCAAGGGATAAATTTAAATTTTATGGGGAAAATATGCATTATTACATGCTTATCTGTTTAACATATTATTCTTTTCCACATCAGTATAATAAATGGTTTTAATCGTATATTTTATCTCGCATACATATCATGATGCGGTAATTTTATTCCTTTTGTATTGGCCCAAACATGTTCAATTAATCACAGAAGAGAGAAGAGCTTTCAAAACTTTTTTTAAAAATTTTGATGTGCTTGGCAAATGTACGTTTCCAGTGAAACGGAGTTGATTTGCAATAGCAGAATAGTTCAAATTCTATTTCCTCGAAGGGTAAGGCTCAACTGATCTAATTTATCCTTTCTCCCAATTTTAAATCCCTTCTCCTTGCATAGCAGCTTTGGGCCAAAAATGCTTTGGCCTTACTTGATTCCATTCTTAAGGACTGATGTTACTTTGAAGATTTTGGCTCAGAGTACATGTTGATTGTAAGAAATCAAACTTAGAGAACATGAATTCAGAGCCTGTTCATACAGAAGTAATAAATCATGAGAGCTAGCATTAGTTGAGCCTCAGCGCTTGTCAGGCTGACTTGCATCATTCCACTTAATCCTCACAAAAATTCTAGGGGGTAGGAATGTTGCCATATCCATTTCAGAGATAAGGAAACTGGGCTTCAAGAGGCTGGCTGAACAGTGACTGGAGCAGAAGGGGAGGACAATTTAGGATGCCGTTGCTATAATCCCCCAGAGAGAAAACGGCACCCTGAAATAAGATGGCAACAATGGAGGTGAAGATGAATGGATGAATTCAAGAAATATTTAGAAGATGGAATCAATAGAACTTGATGGTTAGGTGACTGGTGCTATTCCTAGAGAAATGCGTTTTTGAATGTTTGCCAGCACATTCTATGCATGTATGAGAATAATTTAACACACAGAAATCCAGGTATATTTCTGCATTTTCTCTTCATCCCATCTATCTTGCATGTAAATGAGTATACAAGGAAATGTTACCTCAAACTTCAAAGGGTAGAAAGGAGCTTGAGTTTCAAGCTCATTCTAAAAGCATTAACAGTTCAATGCATCATGGTGACTCTGTGGGGGAGGGGCAATTCTCCCTAGCATTTCTGCATGCATTGTGACAGTTTTTGTCCCAGACTCTCTTCTCAAGGATGTTTGTATAGCATGTAGCCTTTAAAAATAGAGATAATGTCTCCCTCCAGGGCAGAAAG
Source organism: Ceratotherium simum simum (assembly GCF_057802395.1). NCBI lineage: Eukaryota > Metazoa > Chordata > Mammalia > Perissodactyla > Rhinocerotidae > Ceratotherium > Ceratotherium simum. Next base: position 10,254,177 of record NC_141920.1, read on the forward strand.
CAGTTTTGTTTCCTGACCAGCATAATAAAGGTAATGCCTCCCCCTAAGGCAAAGGTTGGGCAGATTTGCCAGTAGCCGCCTTATAATATTGGAGGTTTCTTAAACTCGGGGATCCTCGGTTATAAGATAAACCTGCTATGGGCAGAATCTACCCAGGCCACTTCATATTGCCCACATGGGACTTGAAGGGCAAGGAGAACAGACATAGATATGAAGCTCATGCTGCCTGCTGTGCTGTGATAAAGTCCTTTGTCTCTGACCCAAGAGTCTTGTGTCTTCTGCCAGCATCTATGAAACTGTGCCAGGATCACTTGTTAGCTTGCAAGTAAATAAAATCTCAGACCCTGCACAGTTCTTGACAATGACATTGCCTATTGTCTAGTGATTTTTAAAATTAATTTATTTTTTAAATTTATTATTATTAAATTAACCAGTACTCCTCCATCTTCTCCAAAGGATCTAGAACAGCCTATTAATTTACATTGCTCAAATTCCGCCATTTTGGATTTCTACTTCCTTTCCTCATTTTTCACTTGGTATAATTACATAGCAAATCAGTATTATCACAACCCAGAAGTATGAATTATCACATCTATCCGCACTTGTAAATGTCTTAACAACATTCTAAATAGACTGTTCCATATAAACAAACTAGCATAAGCACTCCCTTCATCAACAATTATTTACTGGGAGCCTCCTGTGTGCCAGACACTGCAAACATGATAGTGAAAGAGACAGACACAATCCCTGCCTTCTAAGAGCTTAGAGTCTACACAGGAATGCAGATCACTGAGCAAGCAATTACATTGAAAGGGATTGAGCATCATGTTGGAGACACGGTAGCTGCCGTCAGTGGAGCTCACCTATAAGCTGATATTTGACATCACTCATGTATAGGAGTTGACCAGGGAAAGGGGAAGAGGGTTGTGGAAAAGTGACTCAGCCTTTGGAAACAGTCTATGCCAAGTCCTATAGGTGAGCAGTGATGTGGCGCGTTTCTAAAGTAGGAGTGGGAAGAGGAGAGAGATGAGGGGAAAGGTAGGCAAGAAACAGATGAGGGAGGTTTTGTAAGCATGAATAAGGATTCATATCTTACCCTATGAGCAATGAGAATGCAATAAAGACTCTCAAGCAAGGAAGTGACATGATCAGATTTACATTTTAGAAAGTAAAAAAAATCACCCTGGCTGCTGAATTGAGAACCTACTGGAGGGAATGACTAGAGCAGGGATTCTCCATCTTGGCGAGACTGACATTTTGAGCTGGAGAATTCTTTGTTGGGAGAGGGGCTGTCCTGTGCAATGTAGGATTTTATCACCATCCCTGACTTGTACCCACTAGAAGTCAGTAGCATCCTCCTGGTTATGACAACAAAAAAAATATCCCCTGGGAAGGAAAATCGCCCCGGTTGAAAACCACTGGAGAGGAGAAGAGTTGGGATCCATAAGCCACAAGAGAGATGAAGGCAACCTAAACTGAAGGAATGGAGGAAAGGAGATGGATTCAAGGGAAATGTAGAAGCACCCTGTAAGTTTCTCATCCGTCTTTATCCGTCCCTGAGAAGGGGCTGCTGGAAGGACCCACCACTCCACTTGTGTAAGGAAATGAATATTACTACTTGCTCTGCCTCTTATTCTAAGCAAAACTTACTGTTGTGCTTGTCTGTCTCATCCCTGCTAAGTTGTATACTTTCATACATATGTATGCATACGTTAAGTTTTTGCAAGCATAATTTAGACTTTTCAAAACAGTGACACAGTAACAAAGAAAAATTGAGACACGCATGCATTTTGAATATGGATTCCAGTTTCTCACATACTACCCCTGACGTTTTCCTTGCTGCTTTGTTTTTATGCCTCTGTTTTCTCTGCTTTCCCATGTCTTGCCCAACTTTAAAGGAATCTGCAGCTAACAGGCAATTAGGCCCGCCGTTACCTATAGAATGCAAACACTACGCCAGACCAACCCACCAGAAAAATCTGCTGCTTACTAAATAGAGCTTTCATGGGCTAAGGGACCACTTAGATAATAATATTTTCATAAAATTTATTTTGGTAGAAATGAAATTATGTTTATGGGAAGTGAACTGTGTGCTAGGAGCTTTGCAAATATTACCCCCAAATGTTAAATCTTCACAAGGAGTAAAAGAGAGCAGTTATTTATGCCCGTTTCACATTTATAAAATTGGAGACCCAGAGAAGTTAGTAAAGTAGCTTATCTAAGGCTACCCACCCAATAAGTTACAAACCTGAGATAGAAAAGCAGTAGAGCAGGGCTCAGTAAACATGTTCTGTAAAGTTTTGTAAATATTTTTGGCTTTGCAGGCCATTCAGTCTCTGTCACAACTACTCAACTTTGTCCTGAAAGCAGCCACAGACAAATGGAAACATATAAGCGTGGCTGGGTGCCAATGAAACTTTATTTATAGACACTGACATGTCAATTTCATATCATTTTCACATGTCAAAAAATAGGATTCTTCTTTTTATTTCTTGACCATTTAAAAAGGTAAAAACAATTCATAACTCACAGCCAGGTGGAAACAGGCAGAGGGCCAAATGGGCCCACAGGCCATAGTTTGCCAAAGTGCGCCGCAGAGCGTGGGTGAGAAAGTGGACCCTCCAAGCCAACGTCCTTGGTGTGAATTCTTGCTCTCCCACATCCTAAATGTGTAAACTCGGTGAGCTACTTAACCAACATCTCTGTGCTTCAGTGTCTCAGATTGGGATCCTCCAAAACAGACCCTGAGATAGGTTTTGAGAGCAAGGAGTTTATTTGGGAGGTGACCCCAAGAAGCACTGGTGGGGATGCAGGAAGCAAGACAGGGTGGGGAGGGAGGCCAATATGGAACGCATCGATGAGCAGGTGACCACTGGGGGCAACTGGGGCTCCGTCCTTCTAGAGTTCTCCAGGGGGTTACACGGGGCAGGCCTCAGAATTGCCCCACCTAGCAAGGAAGCTGGAGACTCATCATCCGTCATTGGTGGAGGGCTGCTCCCAGGGGCACTAACAGGCAGCACTTCTTCACCCCTCCTCTGACAGAGGACCAGAGAAAGCTCTTGGGCAGAGAGTCACAGGGGCCTCCAATGAGCCTTTGGCGTACAGGGGAACTGTGAATGCCTAGGGGGTGGGGTAGGGCACCTAAAGGTCTGCTACCACTCAGTTTCCTCAACTGCAAAACAGGCGTAATAATAATGCCTACCTGCTGGGTGTACTGAAAGACTAAATGAATAATATGTGAAGTGCTTTAGGGCTGAGGCTGGGAGGTGGGTGAGGCACTTGCCTTGGACATAGAATTTAAAGGGCTGCCAAGAAACTCAGTAATGAAGATAAATCATATTTTCATGCCATATTTTAAAAAATCAAAATTGACAGAAAAAATCCATAATGAACAAAATATCAAAATTTTACATGCGGCGTAATGGCTAAGTTTGCACACTCCGCTTCAGTGGGCCAGGGTTTGCAGGTTCAGATCCCAGGCGCAGACCTATGCACTGCTTATCAAGCCATGCTGTGGCAGGTGTCCCACATATAACATAGAGGAAGATGGGCACAGATGTTAGCCCAGGGCTAATCTTCCTCATAAAAAAAAAAAAATTACATATAAATAGGATCGGTAACAGTGCTGTGTGAATCCACATTGGAGCCTGAGGCAAGAGGGAAAACGTGCATTCTCATAGGCATGCTTTTATGTATTTTTTAATGGTTAATTTTTTTTTCAGAATTAGATTTTGAAAATATTATTGATGTTTTTGCTTCCATTAAACACAGAAAAACGACATTATAATCAATTCTGTTTGGGGAAAAAATAAAATATTTAAACTTAAAATAATATTGTGAGTTTTAGTACACCTACTTTTCAATTTTTCAGTATTTTTTTCAACTTCTTTCATGTTCTGGAAAAAAATCTAACCATTAAAAAATACATAAGAGCATGCATATGGGAAGGCACATTTTCCCTTTTGCCTCAGGCTCCAATATGGCTCCACACGCCATTGTTACTGGTCCTATCTTTATTTAAAATTTTGATATTTTGTTCATTACAGGTTTTCATGTTTTAATTTTTTTTAATATTGCATTAAAATATGGTTTATCTTGATTATTGAGTTTTTTGATGTGTTCCTCCCTAAATTTTGCACCTACAGGGAGTGCCTCACCCTTCTTGCCCTAGTCCTGGCCCGGGTTCATATTTGTCTGGCACATAATAAGGCACATGCTTGATAAACATTAGCTTTACCACCCATCTTCAAACTCAGCTTGTCCAGCACCACTGCAAGAATTCTGTTGTACAGCCCCCACACTGCTTCCTTGGTCCATCAGGATAACCATGTAGTCACATCTTAACAGGTAACCAGTCACCACAATAAATTATGCCTTTTTTTTCTAACATGGCATGTGGGAAAAAATGCAGCCTTTTATTGAATACTTCCAAGGCGTATGTGTTGATAACTACTCACATAACCTGCTATGGAGGGGGGGAAAGTTAGCACAGCCAAGGCAATTATGGCTGGATAATTTGAAAGGCCCACTTTTTCTTGACAGCAAATTAATTGATGTTATAATGGGTATGTCACCCTGCCATCCATCAACATTTACTGAGTTCTGACAATGCGCGAGGTTACACATGAAACAGGACACACACACACACACACACACACACACACACCAAAATCCCAACTTATTCCTTACCAAGTGTGATCCATTGATGATTTGATTTGTCTTGTATATTTTTTCTATGTAAAGGGAAATAATATTGCCTGTACCCCTGTCTCATCTTAGCTCTCTTCCTCCACTCCCGTATTTATCTTAGCACAATGGCTCTGGTTGGTTTTGAAGACGACTTGTAATCAACTTTTCTGAAATGGAACAAAGAGGATTCTGATTTGTGGGAAGAAGCAGATTTGCCTGATACATGCATTTTAAAGATTCCTGTTTATTAGTGACCCGGGCTTTCTAGAACCACATTCAAGAATTGAAGTTTTAATTGGCTCTGCTGTTTCGGTCTCACAACATATCACGCAGAAGCAATGAAAAGAATCAACGGTAGCTGTCTAATCAACTCACCCCACTGTGCTCTCCGGGCCTGTGAACAGGGGGATGCTGGGGTCTGGAGAAGCAAATAAACAATAGTTTCGTTGAAAGTGGTTCTGGGGAAAAAAAATACCTATGAGTCAAAGGAAAAAATAATCACCGAGTAATTAAAAAAGAAACTTCATTTCCAATTGCTGAATAAGCCATTAAAGAATTGCAAAAAGCAAAACCCGACAGAAAAACAGCTATTTAATTTTTAGAGTTGCTATTCGAAACTAAAATGAAAGAACAATCTAGAGTGGATTTATGACTTTGTCCATAATTCCACATTCCCACTTTTTTATGTATTTATTTGTGTATGTGTATTTGCTTTGGGCAACACTTTCCAGTATCAGATGGAGACCTACAGTTGTGAAATTTCATCCTTAACCCCACATTTCCTTTATTCCAGCAGCTCTGGTTACAACCTAATGTTATTTTAACAGTTTTTCTTTAATTTAACGATATTTAATTTGCATTCGCTCAAGTGACATACAATAGATCATGCTATTACCATGATTTATATCGGGTGAACTGGCATAAATTCAACATTATAAATTGCGCCTGTAAATGAAACTATTATTTTACAGGAATTACTGTAGCAGAAAGGGTAAGGAGCCTCCACTCAACCTTAGTCAAACCCACTCTTTAGAGTTTTATATTTTGTGCCTGCAATAAATGCTTTTGTGAAAGCCCATAACCCACAAAAAAGTCATTCGAAGTACATTAATTACTATAATACTACCCAAAAGCTGCAAGGGCCTATTTTTGTGACATCGTCCTCTGATTTCTTGCTGCCTTAAATTATCCCTTTGATGGCTGCGGAGATTAACAGTCATACTTTTGTCATTAAATATAAGGCATTTTAAAGCTTAATCCACCTAAGTTCTAATTGATATTGCGTTCAGCTGGCAGATAGTGACCTGATTTATAATTTAAATATGCGGCATTGTATGCATCTCTTCAGTATAATGAAAAAGCAAAGTTCCTCTCATCTTTCTCAGCAATGTTAACATCAAGGAAAAGTCACTTTCTTTTTTCCTTTTATACCCTAAGCCTAATTGAAAACTGTTCATTGAATTTCAACATGATAGAAAAGTCTTTTTATCTCTCAATTTGTCCATTAGCGATTATAATTGAAGTATCTGCTACACAGCTGAATTGATATTATTCTTGTTTAAATTCTGAATTTCTCTAAATCTTTCAGAAGACATCAAATATATATATATATATATATATATATATATGCACACACACACATACGTATGTGGCTTAGGCGATATCAGCTAACGACATTGTTTAAATGGAGCATTCGACTAACAAACTGTCCTCGTGGATAAAGCCACACAAAGAAGGAAGTCATCTAATTTTGCTGGAGAATATGTTGCATAATAATCTTACCGGCATGACCATAAGGTTTGCTAATTGCCACATCTGTTTAACAGCTGTCAGAGGCTCCCCACGTGCTGCCATCAATATTACAACACAGTACATTACCAGGAGTTTTATTGTTTTCAACTGTTATTTATTTGTCAGAGACATTACTACAGCTAATGACGTCTATTTATGTTATACCACTAATTATTTTTTGTTTTTCTAGAAACCTCTATTCAATCCAGTTTGGCAGTTGGGATTCTGCCTTTCCTTCCTGCGCCCACCCCCTGACCCCTGGCTTCCCGTAAACTCCCTGACAACCCCTTCATGTTGATAATAGTAATTTTTCTCTATCCACAGTCATAAATATCCTAATCGGTTTGTAGAATTAAAAAAAAAAAAAAAGAAAGGTTTCAAAGTGTCTTCATTCCTTAATGGCACTGATGAATTCTTTCACTAAATCTCTAAGCTGAGCTCATGTTCGTTATGATAAATGTACAGATATATCACTGTTTAGACTGCCTTTTTGGGGGCAGAGTTAGTCTTGCTGATTTTTTGTAATTACTTTTATATTTCACCTGGTTCCTCATTACATTGTGTTTTTTTTTTAAACACAGCAAAACACGACATCTATTAAATGGAAAGCAGAGATTGACAAACTGCAGACCAAGTGAAATACGCATGACCTGATTTAAAATGAACTGATAGGTGTCACTGATCTCTATTATACATAGAATGTGTGGATTCCATATGATCTATTATTTATCCACAGGAGATGCCTTTTTGTTTCATTAATAAACCTGTATATCAGAGATAAACAGTACCGATGATTAGTTCGAGGCAGTACAAAACGACATGGTATTTGTCTGCCATTGCTCAATTATTTTCCTCATTTTTTTCCTGCGTCTTCTCATGAATTATTAAGACCTGGGCTGTTTACTTAAGAATCTAATTTTAGTGCATGTGTCCAGCTGAATTCTGTTTTCTCCTCTAATGAAAGGAAAATAGAGTGAGAATCTCCAATCTTGGTCTCAAATTTTAGATTTGCAATGCACAATGCAAGTTGTAAAGGTCACTCTGCTTTTGAACCATATAGCATAGACATTTGATGAGCCATTTTGGTTACGCATCACGTCGCGCCAACAAATTAATGTAGAGCTGCTTGCTTAAGTCAAGCACAATTTGCATGCGCTTAGAGAGAAATAGATTAAAGGAGCAAGGATCCGATCTGAGCGACCCTACAGAAAATATCTTAACCAAAATGAAGGTAGGCGATTGGAGATTCTGGTAGTTGCCGTGAATGAGCGTCATTAATATCATGATGTTTAACATTGCCTCTTCTGGTCACCAGACTTGGATGTCTTTGGTTTTCATGTCTAGTAATGCATATTCATTTATAATCAAATCATGCAGCAACCTGCATAGAATTCTTTGAAAAGCCTTATTGAGATGGTAGATAGAGGTGACCTTATACATAAAATTTGCTTTGCTTCTTTTAGATATGGACTGAAGGATAATATTTTGTAATGGATTAAAAGTGATTTGGGACGATATATAGATGTATAGTTAGGGGATTTTCTTAGTTTCTTTTCATTAAATGGCTGCCTCAAAGATAGGTCTGAGACCAAGATTCTTTAGCTTGTGTGTTCAAGATCTAGGGGAATGAAAATGATAAGGTTTCAATGTCCACATGTCTTTGAAAGAGTAGTGAGTGCGTGGAGTCTGATAAGAAATCTCAGGTGGTATAAACCGGGCAGTGTCTGGAAGCATACAGACCCGCAACAGTCAATTTAAATAAAAGGAAAACGCAATGTAGCAAAATGAAAAACTCACAGCACAGTCGAAAACACCTTTTTCAGAACCAGGCACACTCCTTAATGTCAGGTGGGAAAATAAATAAATTCAAACTTTTTTTAGGGCAATTTGGCAATAGCTTTCAAAATGGATAATGTCATTCCATTTGACTCCTATATTCTCCTTATAGGAACATATACACTATAAATATTCTTGCATGTGGGTACAAAGCTAAATGTAAAATCAATTTTGCAAAGTTGTTTGTACAATAATAAGTTTTAAATAGAAAACTGGAAGCACTTCAAGGTCGATCAATAGGGGAATATTTGAACAAATCATGCTTGGTCCATTGTTTGTAACAGCAGAATATTGGGAATAATTTAAATGATCATTATTAGGAGAGGAGATAAACAATGCATTCGTATAGTAAAATGCCACACAACCATTAAAAATAATAAAGATCTGTGCTACTAAAGTGGAAAAATGTACTAGATAATAAGTGGAAAATGTACTAGATAATAAGTGTTTACACAACACTACGTATAATATGGCCAGTGAGTGTGTGTGCACGTACATGAGTGTGTTTGTGAGTGTGGCGTGTGCATATGTTGAGTGTTGAAAGCTTTATACCTCCACTAAAATGTAAACCCCCATGAGGGAAGGGATTTGGCCTGACTCGTTCACCAACATACTGCCTACATCTCAACATCAGTGCCTGGCACATAATTGAGACTCAAATGCCCTTTGTTGAATGAGTGAATAATCATAATTTAAAAGGTATGGAAGGATACACGTCAAATGCATAACAGGTGAGACATAGGATTAGAGGAGAGAGAGACCAAGGAAGTTTATGTTGATCTTCTGCACTGTTGGAGAGTTTTTAGAATGAGTATTTTTCAGAAGGCTTTCTCAGAAAAAAAAAAATTAAAAGCCTTTCAAAATATAATAAAAGTGCAAAATGGAAAACCATGTTGTGGTTCCCATTTGCATCTTTTTTTTAAGAATGCAGAATCTGTTGCAAAGATCTATACGTCCCTTCTACCTTGGCCCAAATCCCCCTTCCCCCAGCTCCTATTAGAAGAGAGGCAGAGTGAGGACGTGACATGCAGCAGTTGAGAGGAACGAGCTGGTCTTCTGAAGCTGGTGTCACCGTGCTCTCAGAGGGCTGACCTTAGCGCTCGTGATTTCTGACCTTGTGAAACACTCAACAGGAAAAGACTCGAAAAAAGTCATCAAGGACAGCTCAGTCAAGGTGTCCGACCAGTATGGAGCAGCAGTGAAGAGAGAGATGGGATGGATGGACACATTAAAGATGAATAGAAAGTATATTAAAGGACTTCCGGTTTAAGATGTGGGTTGAATTCACCCGTTTGTCTTCTCTCCTTCTCAAAACCCCACTAAAGTGACAGTAAAGGGATTAAAGAGTTACAAACTCACCAGGACAAAGAGTGGGAGAAGACACAATGACGGGAGAGGATTTCCAGCCAAATTTGAAAGACAGAAAGTGGACGAACAAGTGGAAAGTGACTGAGGTTCCAGAACTTTCCCACCAGCCCAGGACTGGGCGGTGGGGAGTCAAGTGAAGCCAGTTCAAGCTCCAAGATTCTGGAAAATTCCAGACCCGGAGGTAAAAGTTACTTCTGAAGGCAGCAGTGCAGAATTGGAGTGAAATCTGGAAAACTCTAAGGATTTCCTCCCCGACCTTCCTCCTACAGAAAGGAAAGTCTCTGTGGGCATGTGTTTAAAGGCTCTGGACTGGAAGCTGCCAGCCATGAGCAAGGATGAGCGTGTAGCCCTTTCTGATATAAACAGGCGCACTGGCATGGAGACAGACTCACATCGTCCTTTCTCTGCTCAGCTCCCAGTCTGGGCTACCTGGTCAATACTCACCTCCCACCCAAGTGGGAGATTCACTGTTCCTCTCTGAAAAAAACTGGTCTGTCTGAGAGAAAAAGAACTACAGATACCGACATTTTGGGGTCCTTCAATTGCTCCCACTCAGAGGCCCACCAGTTAACACAATCAACCCCAGACATAAAACACTGCCTCACTTCAAAATACAAACGGACATCCAAGCATCACCACATATTTGATCAAAACCTCAAAGGTAAAATTCAGGGATAAAAACAAACAGAAGGAACTTAGAGGAAACAAAGACTCTAGCATGCGAGAAAAAATATGTCAAAAATACTGAAATATCTTCAGAGAGATATAACATTCATGAATAAAATGAATAAAAAGGAAAGTCAGAGAACAATAAATAGCTTTGGAAATTAAAAGATATAGTGCAGCAATTAAAAATTCAAAAGATAGTTTGGGAAATGATGGTGAGAACTCTCCCAGAAAGTGGAACAAATGTAAAAGATGGACAAAGGAGAGAAAATGTTAAGAAGAAAATTAAAGATACAACATCTAAATAATAGGAGTTTTAGAAAACAACAATAACAAAAATTAAGAATAAAAAGGGGAAAATAACTCAAGAAATTATTCAAGAAAATTTCCCAAACTGAAGAACACCAGCTTCAAGAATCCATCAGTTACCCAGCTCAGTGAGAAAAGTCTCACACTGAGTCATATCATCATAAAATTTCAAATCCTAAAAACTTTCCAGAGAGAGATTTTTTTAAAGGTATCAGAAAAGTACCATCACACATTGCAACAACGATGCTGGAAACTGGAAGACAACACGTTTCTGCAAAATGCTAATGCAAATGCATTTCTTTGCAACCAAGAATTCCATACCCAGCCAAATTATTGCTCAATTATGGAGACTAGAATAAATATATTTTCAAAGTTGCAACATCTCAAAAATTGAAATCTCAGATCCCCTTTCCCCAGAAAAAGGGAGACTTTTTCTTTTTTTTTTTTTTTTTTTTTACTTTTTCTCCAGAAAAAGGGGGTCCCTGTCTGTCTGGGAAAGAAGCCACACAAAGGAAAAGAGAGAGGGCAGCGGGGGAGGGGAGATGGAATCCTGCCCTCATCGTTTGAGCCCTGGGCCAAGAAGTCAGAGGAGCCGGGCACAGGATCTGCACTACAGTCCTTGGTTCACTCTGGCAAATGCGGTCTCTACTAGTCAGAGCCTATCTCGTTCTGCCTCTTTCATGAAGTGTTTCTGGATTGTGCCAACCAGTATTGACCTCTCTCCTTCCTGACCACCAATTGTTTTCCTTTATGATATTAAATCAATGAGGCATTTATATCTCTAGGGCCTTGCTTCTTTGGCACGTAGCTTTTAAGTTTCTCTCCTATGCATAAGTCTGTGCTTCCCAATGGGTTAAAGATACTCTTGGACCAAAACCGTAAGCGTTCTTCTGAGTTCACCTCTCCCTCACACCCAATCGGCCACCATGTTGACTCCCTTCCACCTCCTTCCTCCTCCCACCTTCTCTCACCTGAATTCATTCTGATCTCCTTGCTTTCAATTTCCCTCCTATTTAGAATCATTTCTCCACACAGCTGCCCAAGAGACCATTCAAACATGCCAGTCTGATCATGACCCTTTTCCTTGCTTGCAACACTGTAATTGCTCTCTCAATGCCAGCAGGATAAAATCCAGTGTCTTTAACCCATCATGCAGGATCTAGCCCCAGACTCTCTCTCCCTCCCCCTCTCCCACTTGCATTCATCTGAAACCACTTAGAGCTATTTCACACCCCCATGACTTTGCAAACACTGTACCCTCAGCATAAATAAGTCCTGCTCTATGCAACTTCCCCTAGTTCTCTCCTCCCCATTTACCTTGGCTGTTCCCTCCACAGGGATCTTTCCTGTGTTAGAGCATCTACCACATGTTTTGCAACCTCTTGTTACGTGGCAGCTTCCCACCGAGACGATGAGCTCATTTCTGTGTCCCAAAATTGAGATGTGCTCTGTCCTTGGTAGATAACAAATATTTGGTGTAGGATCAATGAATTCTCCTCTAGAACTTACTTCCTAGCACTTTTGTGGAGCTAGACCTTAATAGGTATCTAGCCAAACAAATTGAAGTTTCTTTACATTCTGTAGGAAGCAGTTGTTGGTTTTGCCTGCCCGCATCTGTTCCCCGTTATACTGGTGCTGGCACTAGGATGATGGTTTTTCTTTGAGGAACTTTTCTCTCCTTTGGTCTCTGCCACCTCTCTCTTGTCTTACCAGCCCATGAAAGCTGACTGTTAAATTTTTAGCAAGCTTCTAAGCCGTTTGACATTATGAAGGTAGTTTGAAATCAGCCATGGTGGGAGTATTTGCACATGGAAATGTCCCCTGCCCCCATCCCCAGAGCCATTTATTAAATATTTACAGTTCACCCATGATCTCAGCCCATGTGGTTTGACAGGAGTTGACCCCACCCACAGCCCACCCAGGGCGGGCACTCTGCTCAAGCCTGGCCACTCAGTATAGGCCAAGCCTCCCAGGGCCACAATGATTGGTTCATAGATGGGCACGTTACTTCTGCCTGACCAATGAGAATCTCTCCTAGGACTGTTGCTGAAACTACTCAGGGGAGGTGCCCCCTGCACTGAGATAGCCATCCCTAAAGATGACACACAATCCCGGAACTGCTGGGCTGCCAGGTGGAGGGAACCCATCTGAGAATGAAGCCAACACAGAGGAGAGAGAGAGAAGGGGAGGTGAAACTAAGTCCTGACATCATCTTTTGAGCCCTGGATCCAGCCAGGACTCGGGCTGGTTCTCGTTCCTAGACATTCCAGTTTTCTGAGTCAATAAAGCCTTCTTTGCTAAGGTCAGTTTGTGTTGGTTTTTTGTCACTTGCAATTGAACATATCCTGCCTGACTTATAGCCTGTCCCACCCGGTTCATGAGTATTTTCTGGTAACGCAGAAGGCACCTCTTCAGGTGGTTCTCTTGCTCAAATCAATGACCCTTCCCTGAGGATGACCCCTAGACACAGACCAGGGCCCCCAGCAGCTGTCTATACTCCACGACCTGCCCCTCCTGGGAACAGCTGAACCTCTTCCTCCCCTATATTTGCAAGTTTCAACTGGAGAGGTTGGAGTTAAGCCACGCTACTGGGAGCACTTGAGAGGGAAAGGATGCAACCCTCATGTCCCAGCTGCCCAGTGGCTGCTCTGCCCAGTGGCTGCTCCCTTGAGTTTATGAGAAACCTCAATAAATTCCTTATTTTTGCTTAAGTTATTCAGATCTACTTTCTATCAACTGCACTAAAAGGATTGTAACTCAGCCTTTCCCAAAGGGTAGCACATGAGCCCAAGGGATGCGAGACAGTTTCAGGTAGTACAGAGATGCTTTACTTCTAATAATTATGAATTTATCCTAATGTATATTCAGAAAAACATAACTAACACATCTAAAGGGATTCCACAGATATCATCTCTTAGGATGAAGCTAAAACAGGCATTTTTTTTTTCTGTGTCTATTTCAGGAAAACGTTCAGTAAATATGCCCATTAGGATTCTTAGGTGCAAGCAACAGAAACCAAGTCTGGTTAACTTAGCAGAAATGCAATTTATTGGCAGGAAATCAGGAAGTCTCCAAAATTGAGGGAAAATCTAGAGAAGAAGGCTGGAAAAATGAGCAGGAACCAAGGGAAGTCATATCAGAGGAAACACTTCAAGGTCACTCCAGAGGGATCTTCTCATTAAGACACTCCCCCCAAGTACCATGGCCACTGCTGCTACTGAACTTTGCTGCCATTGCGCTCACAACACTGTCCCAATACATGTGCCACAAATACTTTCTACATGAAGTATGTCTATGTCCTTCAAGGTTTAAGTGCAACAAGGCATGATACGGGCTGAGCCAAGATGCCACGCCTGTGCCACAGTGGGAAGGGAGAGGGAGGACTTACCAGTGGGTCTCAAACATGGCTTCCCGTTGGAATCCCCTAGGGAGCTTTAAACCATGCTGCTAGCTGGTCCCACCCCAGAGGTTCAGATTATACTGGTCTGGAGTACAGCTTGGGAATTAGGAGCTTTTAAAGCTGACCAGGGAATTCTATTGTGCAGCCTTGGTTGAAAACCACTGGGCTAGATCATCTGGCTTCCATAGTGGGCAATTTTATTCATCGAAGGAGCTGGCCTTATCTGAACTCCTTTCCTGCATTCCACAATTGATTTCCTTGCTCTTCTTGTATGCTCTAGTGCTAATGCTGTTTTCAGCTCTTTCAATTATGCGATTTCCTTATCTTTATACTATTGAGAATACCTTACGAGATTTCTTAAACAGCAGCTAAATTTATCTGCCTGTCATTTTCTTTTCATTATCCATGATAGCAATCTCTCCCAGAGCTTATGAGAACATATCAAGTGATTGGTTTTAAACAAACAAACAAAAATCCACCCAGTCAACATCTGTCCCAAGGTGTACAGGATGCTTGTTGCTTCGGCGGCTTGCACATGATCTGCATCCGATTCGGGTGTTCACTCCGGCCCACAAAGACTTTTCTCCTGAGTCTATGGATGTTTGTTCTTATCGACTGTTCCCTCCTTATCACAAATAGTGGTGTGCTGTTTTCTGGAGTGTGATGCTGTGGCCCAAGTTTCACTCCATAATGAAAGCAATAATTCTGAAAGCAAGTCAAAGGAATAAAGATGCATGGTAATTGTCAAAAGTTTTCGTTTTGAACACAAATAGGCATTTGCTCATCATGGTTGACAGTTGATGGCTTTTAGCTGTAGACTGTCTGTAAAAACAACAAGAATTTTAACAACCTAACTTCTCTCTTGCTTTTGGATGAGCTTATCAACAAAGAAGTCTATATCCATGGAATGCATGAGGACATCAACCTCAAAGTCATGTTGAGCCACAGCTATGACTTCCAGTGATGACCCATTTGGCTCCCTGGGGACAACGTTCATGCATTTCTACTTCCAACCTGCCACCACCTGTCCCAGAGTCAAAATTTGGTGATGCAGTTGGCCTGTCTTCTCCAATTCCTCTAACCCAGGGTTTCTCCCTCTCAGCACTCCTGACACATGGAGCCAGATAATTTTTTGTTGTGGGACTGCCCTGGGCATTGGAGAATGTTTCACAGCATCCCTGGTCTCTACTCACTAGATGCCAGTAGCACACACACCTCTCCCCAAGTTGTGACAACCAAAAGTGTCTTCAGCGTTTGCTAAATGTGCCTGGGGTAGGTCAAGGGTGGGGATAGGCAAAATCACTCTAAATGGTTGAAAACCATTGTTCTAGCCCTTGCTGCATATTAGAATCACCTGCAGAACTCAAATGCCTGGACCCCATCCCAATGGAACCAGAATCTCGGGGCATGGAACCCAGGTGCCAGCATTGGAAAAGTGCCCAGGGGTTCTAAAGCGCAGCCTGGTTGAGGATATCCATCCTAAAGCAACTACCTAATACTGCTATGGAGCTTCTCAGAGTGCTTCTCGAATATTTTTATAGTGGGGCCTTCACTTAGCAACACATGAGCAACTACTACGTAGAAACAATATTAGCTGTAATGTCAAGTACCGTCTTGTGGAATTTGCAATTTAATGAGGTCCTGAGAGTTCGAGGGAAGTAAATTGTGTTTCCTATACGAGTACATATGGAAAAATACCTAGAAAGGAGAACTTACAGGGAATAAGAGAAAATGAGTGCTGATCTGCGAAAGGAGGGCAAGGGGAGTTAATGGACAGATTGGAACCCGGGAACTTCATCAGAGTGAATGTGCCCAAGACCTCCGAGAAGACAGGAGAGGCCTGAGGCACTTTGATTTTTTGAAGTTCCTGGTCTATTTTTAAATGTAAGAGGTTACAAAAATTATAGTATATGTTTAGCATTTACCTTTTTTAAAATAACAGTTTTATTATAATTCACACATCCTAAAATACACTATTTCAAAATGGACAATTGATTTTTTTAGTATATTCACAGAGTTGTGCAATCATCACCACTATCAAATTTCAGAATATCTTCACCCCAAAAAGAAACCCCATACTCACTAACAGTCACTCTCACCATTGCCTGTAATACCCCAGCCCCGAAACCAATAATCTACTGTCTGTCTCTAAAGATTTGCCCATTCTGGACATTTCATATCAACGGAATCATGCAATATATAGCCTTTTGTGACTAGCTACCTAGACTATGTCTTAAAATAAAACAGAGCAAGATGGAAAGGAAGATAAAGCCTTCCTCCCAAGAGGCAACGAAACTTGGTGCCTAAGAGATAGAATTTAGCATCAGACAAAACTCCAATCAAATTAATTCCCCTACCCTCTAGCTGTATGATCTTGAGCAGACACCATTGGTTGACTACCCAAAAGCATTCCCAACACCCTTCTCACCGCCCAACTCTCATACCATAGAGACTGGGAAGGCTAACTGGGCACTGTCCTAAGCCCTCCAGTTTTGCCAAAAAGAGAAAATGGAAGTCTCGGATTGCTCCTAGGAAAGATATTTCCTTCTGCAATTAGAGAGCTATGTACTTGAAGAAAGCACTCTGCCACTTGTTCTCCACCCCCTTCTTCCTTTGAAGAATGTGTGAAGGCAGGAAGCTTGGACACATGGCCGCCATATTGTGACCATGAGGGAAAGGACAAGAGGATTACAGAAATGCCAGCCCAAATTCTGATACTGTTGAGCTACTGAACCAGTACCAGCAACTGCCTTCTCCCAGATGGGTCTGCGTGATAAATAAGCCCTTATATGTCTGATGTACTACTGCTTGGATTTTGGTTAACTGAAGCATCGAGTATCCCTACCTGAGACAGAAAGTTATTTCATTTCCATGCACCGGTTCACACATTGGTGGGTAGGGCTCTCACACCAATGAACAAAGAATCCGTTACCATATGTTGAACAGAGAGAGCAGTTTCCGTTTGGGACTGTCTCTTCCCTTTGGGTGCAAGCTTATGGGACTTGCATCTTGCTCTCCTTTTGCTAAGATAGGGGCCTGTTCGCCAACCTATACCCATCAGAAACCCCTCCCTGGAATTCGGTTATTGAAATAGAATGCTATTGGAGCTCATTCGTTCCAGTGGGAGAGGGACGACTAATTGGACTGTTCTCACCATGGGGCTGTTCCTGCATTCATTCATGCATACATTCATCCATTCTTCCCAAAAACATGTTTATTTAGCACCCAATACGTGCCAGTGTGAGGACATGGAATTAAAGAAAACAGATGAATTCAAGTAACTTATAATGTCCTAGGAGAGGGAGTTAGACTATAAACACATCGGTGTCTTACATGACGTCACGTGGTATTGAGGCCATGAAGGAAAAAGTAGGGAGAGGGGGATAAATTGTGACAGGAATGGGGAAAAGGTGACTTCTGTTTTAGAGGGTGATCAGAGAAGGCCTCACTAAGGAAACTATATTTTAGCAGAGAAGCTCTGACAAGACTGTTCCAGGCAGAGCAAGTGTAAAGCCCTGAGGCAGGAGCGTGCTTGGTGTATTTGAGGAATAGTGTGGAGGAAGGTAGTACGGCAGAGCAGAAGGTTGGTGGGGAAAGATGATCCACGTAAAGGCTGGAGAGGTGGCAGGAGCCAGATCAAGTCAGGTGAAGCCATTTGCTAAGACATGAGAAGTTCTTAGAGGGAAGGACATGATCTGGCTTAGGTTTTAACATAATCCTTCTAGACTGTCAGGGAAGAAGGGGAAGGCAGGTGAGGAGGCAAAGACAATATTTTACGTGAGAAATGATACACCTAGAGCCAGAGTTGTAACTGTGGGGCTTATGGGAAGTAGTTAGATTCTGCATATATTTAGAAAGTAGAGCTAACCAGATTTACCGAAGGACTGGATGTGGAGTGTGAGAAAAATTGAAGAGTCAAGGATAATTCCAACATGTTTGCCCAAGGAACTAGGCAAATGGTAGGTACCACTTGCCGAGGTGGAGAACCACAGGAAGAGCCAGCTTTTGGTAGACAGAGTGATGACAGAAATGAAGACGGTGATCATTCCTGCGGGTCTGCTTTGCAGCACTCTTGAGGCCGCCTCTTAGCAAATCTGGTCCATCAACCTCCCCATTGATTCAGAGCTCTCAATATTCTTCCAGCACATTCCCTTTAGTTTAAATTAACCAGACTTCATTTCTATTATTTGCAACCAAAGCCCCTTAATTGATAAAATGGGCTAAATTCGCTTTTATGTGTCAGCACGGGACACTCAACACCATTCTTATCATAGAAGAACAACCAACAAACTCGCAAATGAACTTCCGGACGCCCCCCGTTTCTCCGTTGGAGGCTGACTTTTCCTCTCACGGCGTCTCTTCCTCAGAGAGACAGCTTCTGCCAGTACAAGGTGGGGAAGTGTCAAATACTATTAAAACTTGATTGCTAATTCAAATGCTATTGTACTTCATACGCTTGTCATGTAAAAGTGCACAATGTAGCTTAATGAAATGGATAGAACTCCCTTTGAAGATATTTTTGTTGCAGAGGCACTCAATAAAACTGTTTTCATCAGCCTCTTCGATATTTTGTTAGCTACACATTTTTGTGAACTCATCTAGGGTCTAGCAAAGCATGTTTGGCAAAGCATGTTGTGGAGGCAAGGAGGAGTGTTCAGATTTTTCTTTTCATTTCTTATAATTGGGAAGACCTCTACCGACTGCCTAACGATGCAGTTCATCTGGGTCACCGGGAAACCAAATCAAAGCTGTTTTTCTTCAGAGTCACGTGCGATCAAATAAATAACCCGCAGAGGTTGCTGTGGCGAACTCAAAAATAGCTAATTACAAATACCAAGTCCAAAAATTAATCTGTTCAAGGAAATGTTTCTTTTCTTCCTGCCTACATCCAACAAGTGTCTTCAGCCCGAGAGCCAAGAGAATCACAGGCCCACTTTCAGTAACAAGATGACGGCGCTTGACTGCTGCCTTTGGACGCCGCCAGCATGGAACAGAAAGGGGGAAGTGATTTCTTAGTGGAGATACGGACCAGCCTTGGAGGGCTGCTGACCTAAGTTCAAAGCTGGGTGGTCTCGGGCAAATTGTGTGATCCTGGAGCTCAGGTCCCATGTCTGTACAATGGGGACAATACACTACTATTTTGAGAAGCACTCTTTAGATTGTAAGTGATAGAAAATCCAATTCAAACGGACTTAAGAAAGAAAAGGAGATTGATTGGCTCAAATATTTGAAAATATTGAAGACAGAGCTAGCTTCTAACGTGGCCAGATTTGGGAGCTCACAAGTCTCATCAGGACCTGGTGACTCTTGTTCTTGGCTCTGATCTCCCCTGTGTTGGTTTCATTCTCAGGCTGACCAGCTCCATATGGTGGCAGGACGGGGGCCAGGTGCTCTTCGCTTACATACTTTTCTAATGAAAAATAGGACACCCCTCTCCAGCCATTCGAATGTTGGCCCAAATTGTGTCATGTGCCCATCCCTAAACCCATCCCCAAATCAGTGTCGCTCTGGTTGTCCACATGCCCGTGATGGAGCCATGATGGTGTCGATGCCACTCAAATCACACGGATAGACTGTGGGGAAGAGACTGTTCCCAGAGGGAAATTCCGTCCGTTACCAGGACAAGGGAGAATGCATGCTGGGTAGGAAATGTCCAGTACCAACACCCACTTTATTAGGACCAGTGAGAGGATTCAATAAGATAGTATTGGTCTAACACCTATGTCAGTTAAGAATTCTTTTGGTTCGGGGGTGATAAAAATGTTTTGGAACTAGATAGAGGTGGAAGTTGCACAACACTGTGAATGTGCTAAATGTCGCTGAATTGAATTCACTTTAAAGTGGTTAATTTTATTTTATGTGAATTTTATCTCAATTTTTAAGAAAAAGAATGCTTTTGGCTCCCAATAACAGAAAACTCAAATCCAGTGGCTTAAAAAGTAGAGATTTCTTTGTCTTATACAACAGAAAGTCCAGAGGTTGACAGGCCGGGGCTGGTCAATGAAGCCATCTAGGATGCAGACTTCTCCTTTCTGCTCTATCACCCTCAGCATAAGGCATTAATCCTCATGGTCACAGAGTGGCTGCTTCTCCTCCAGACCTCACATCTGTATTCCAGATAGGAAGAATGATAAAGGCAAAGGGATGACAAAGGGAAAGTAGGAAGGGACTGCACATGTATCAGGAAAATAGAAGTTTTACAGAAAGACCAGCTTCAGTCTTACTGACCAGAACTGTGCTGGAGGGCCACCCCTGGTTGCAAGGAAGACAGGGGAAGAACATGCTTTCAATCTGGACACGATGTTTGCCTGAACAAAGTTGGGGTATTGCTAATAAGGAAGAAAAGAGAACAGATATTGGATGGACAACTAGCATTTTCTTCCACGTGCCTGCAAAATGTAGGGCTTCCAACAGATGGAGTGGGGGTAGAAGGAGCAGGTTTTTATTGAAATTCTGAAAACAAAAGACACAGTCCTCCTTGTCGTTACCTCCTAAAACTCACTGACTTTTCAGGTATGAGTCTAAATTGGTTTATTTTTAGTCTTAAATGCAAGCTGATTGAACAGGGGAAAAATGGAAAGGCAAGTGAAGAGACCAGTAATCCTCTTACGCCAATCATTCGCCTTTTTCCTTGTCTTGTCTTTTTTTTATCGTTTTCATTTTAACGTAGCTGAACTGCATCTGAAAGAGCCCCCTCCCCCAGCAAGATCTGGCATGCAGGTTTCCCAGATTCCAGATTCACTGCCTTCGCGTCCCCCCCAAAGAACAATTATCTGTAAACGGCTTTATCTCTCAGTCCTGCTACCTCCCTGCAACTCACGTGTTCACACAGTAAATGAATGAACTGAGAAAGACTTCTCACTCAAGGTGAAAGGAAAACATGAGAAATGGGTTTTAATAAAGAGGGTTTGGAAAGGGGATTGAGGGAGAGCAGAGGAGGGAATTGGTTTACTTCAGGACATCGAAAGACCACCAGAGAACGCGTGAAGAATCCCCGTCATTACTCTCGTCCTGGAACCTGTGTCTACTGATTGTCAATGCTCAGCTACCTGTAAAAGATACTCGCCGCACGATTAAATGTCATTTACATAAAATACGTTACACACAATATGGACAGAAACTTCATTTTCTAATACAAATATATTTCAGCTTTTTCTCATGAAAAATAATTATTCTTTATATTTGAAGGCCCAATAATATAGAGAAACTGAAAATCCTCCTCATAGACCCAACCTACAGGGAAAACGACTTAGATCACATCTATCTCAGGCTCATTTTTATATCTATTTATGCAAACATACACACATTTGTAAAACAAAAATAGAATTGCATGATAATATTAGGGGCAGGGAGGGCCGGCCCCCTGGCTTAGCGGTTAAGTGCGCGCGCTCCGCTGCTGGTGGCCCGGGCTCGGATCCCTCGATCCCTCGGATCCCTCGGATCCCTGGCGCGCACCGACGCACCGCTTCTCCGGCCATGCTGAGGCCGCGTCCCACATACAGCAACTAGAAGGATGTGCAACTATGACATACAACTATCTGCTGGGGCTTTGGGGGGAAAATAAATAAATAAAAATTAAAAAAAAAAATATTAGGGGCAGGGAACACATTCTCTGTTTCTCATGTTTCCCTATAGAGGAACCACAGTCACAGTCTCTCTCTTACTCCCGCCCACAGAGGGGTGAGTTGATTGATTGACGGATGATAGCCATTGGTCCACATTGCTCAAATGGGCAGGTTAACATATTAAAAGGCTGGTTGCCATCTCCTCCCTTTCTTCTCTGCCCCAGAACCTTGGAATCTTTGAGGCAGCAATCTTTGACAAGTGTAACTCTTCCCTGGGTGGGCTGTACCCGGTGGATGCACGCCTAGGCTACATCTTCCAAAACACTTCCATCAGTAATGAAATTGATGTTTTTATCCCCATCTGTCTGATTTTCCTATGTACCTATCCAATTATTTCCCTAGATAAATTTCTAGAAGGGAAACTGCTGGATCAAGGCACATGGACATATAAAGTTAATATATATATAATATTATATATATATACATAATATACTTATTGCCAGATTTCCTTCCAGTGGAATCTCAAGTGTCTACATTCCCACATCTTTATCAACACTGAACATTTTCTTTTTAATCTTTTCCATCTATCTGAAATAAAAATAATATCTGAGTTTATTTGCAATTTTGTTATTACTGAGGCTACATAATTTTTCATGTGCTTAATATATTCTTTTATGAATTGTCTGAGAAATTAAATTTTATTATTACAGCTGATGTCCTCATGGACATTTGTCCAATGTCAAATTATGTCATAAATACCTCGCCCAGCCTCTTCTCCCACCACTCCCCAAATGCACTCATCCTATAGTCGGGATTCAGAGTTGCAGGCACCAGAAACCATCTCTGGCTTTCTTGAGTGGAAAGGAATTTAATAAAGGATATGTTGTGGTCAGAGAATCTTCGGGAGGGACAGAGAACCAGGCTTGGAGGCAACTCTACCAGGAAGAATGCCCACAATGGCACCGCAGCACTGCTCAGGGGGACACCGATGTCCCCATCTAGACGCAGACCCTGCGGCTTGTACAGCCTGCATTTCCGTGTGGCCTCTGGACACCACTCCTAAAGCCCCTGGAGCCGCCCGGATGGAGCCCCCACTCTACTCAGCAGAGTGGATTCCGCATGATACCAGCTGCATCTCATTAGCGGGAATCTCAGGACCCTCAGCGGGTGTCTGCCTGCGGCTGTGCCTGAGCCACCAGGGAGGCTGGGAAGGCGAGCCTTCTTCGGTAGATGACAGGGACTTACAGTGTGGAGAATTTCCCATACCTAGGAAGGATACAAAAAAGGTTTGAGCAGCCAAAAGAAATGGTGCGTGTCCACCACAATTCTGGAGGACTAGATCCACATGGGATGGTTACTTTGGATCTTCAGAAGCTTCCGTCTGTTCCATCCAAGTCAAGCAATTCAGAGTCCCTCCCCACCTGTCAATACACCTATTATCCCACTTTTATCCACGCTGATACCTGTTTCTTGGATGCTGTCTCTTTCTTCTGCCGGTTAAAACCCTGCTGGTCCAGGCCACACTCCATTAAAAATTGTGCTGAAACTCTATTGCGAAATCTGAAGCTTCAAACTGTCTTTGATAAGATAAAAATCAACTTGTCTTCTGCTTCTTTCTTGCTACAATCAGAAGGAGACGTTTGGCCCATTCTCCTGGGGAGGATGACTTTCTCCAGGATGGATGACAAACATCCTGAAATAGACATGGTCCCTGCCCTCCTGGTGCTTATAATATTAAAAAATGTTTGCTTACTGAACAAATAGAAACTTCTTTCTTAACCTGGGATTCTCCCAGCCACCCCTTCCCACCCTTCCTGTGCTGAAATGATGAAGCCCCGTGGAGAAAAATCACCCAACAGAGTTGATTGATGTCTTGACAAGTGTGGAAGGATGTGAACATGTTTTGATAGGTACATTCAACTGGTTTGACTTTCTCTTTGCTACATTGGATGGTGCCTTCCAGAAATGGTGATCAGCCAGTTGTGTATCCCAAAGACTGAGCTTGAGGAAAGAGGATGTAGTTTCATAGTTTTAGTGATTGGAGCTCCTTTAAACAAGCCATCAGGCCCTTCCCAGAGAGCTCTCAAGGGTGGTGGGGAGGGGCTTCTGCGTCCACTCTTATCAGCTGAGCCAGTCACACTAAGGACCCCCAAAGCTGGGACCAGTGGATGCCTCACTACAAGATATGTGTTGGAAAAAATACCCAAAAGAAGTGCATCAAAATTATAGCTGTGGTTGTCTTTGGGAGGCTGAATTATTGGGATTTTTTAAAAGTGTTCTGTGTTTTTTAAATTTTCTACTATATGCATGCATTTTGTTTTTAAATAACAGTTCATCCTGTCCCATCCACCCCAACTATCCACCTCCCTCCCTTCAGCATCATCTGTGGGAGGTCTGCCATTTTTTTTTTCTTCTTCTTCTGCTCCCCAAAGCCCCAGTGCATGGTTGTATATCCTAGTTGTAAGTTCTTATAGGTCTCCTATGTGAGCCACCGCCACAGCGTGGCAACTGACAGACGGGTGGTGTGGTTCCGAGACCGGAAACCTTAACCGAACCTTAATCACTAGACCATCAGGGCTGGCTCGGTCTGCCCATCTTTTAAGAACGATCAGGGATGCCACCTCCTTCAGGAGCCTTTCCTACTCCTCCACAGCTGAGTAATCTCGCTGATCTCTCTCTCTTTCCCCCCACCCCATCATTTATTCTCTCAATCTGTCTCTCTTATTCCTTCTCCTCTCCCATTCTCCTTCCTCACTCTCACTCTCATTCTCTTCTCTTTCCAATTCCTCCCCTTCCCCCCCCTCCCCTGCTCCCCACTCACACTACCACCACCCCCACCTCCCCGAACACAGAAGACCTCTGGCCTGCTCCACTGTCTCGCTCGCTCACTCGTTCGTCTGGCCTGGGAGTAGGTTTAGTTGTGTGCTCATCTTATCTCCCTGCCACTGCTGCTCTTCATGGGCGCGGACTCTATTTAACTTATTTTTTTTAATTTCAAGCCATGATTGGCACCGTAGCTTACACAGATCTGGTAACCAACAAACGTTCACAGAATTGAATTCTCATTTTTTCTTTAACCAAGGAAAGTTTACCTTATCAGAATAATGTCTCAAATGCCACTTCTCTCTGAGGAATTGAATCAGTTTGGACCTAGCCACATCCTTCAGGAACCAGAGGCTGAGATTTTTCAGGAAACCCACATGCGGAGCTCGGAGGCTTTCCCTTGTTCTCACAAGCTTCAGGAGATCCTTGCAGAAACTTCTGTACCATCTCCCAGGTCAGAGTTTTATTAGGAGATTCCTGGGGGTGAGAAGTGGGAGAATATGAATCTGAGGGTAGAAACGCTGACAACAGAAAATGTAAACTTACTCTGTGACCCAGAGACCCCCTAGAGATCCATCCTACAGACCCGCTGACCTGGGCACCAAAGGTATATAAGCAAGGTTGTGTCTCGTGCAAGGTTGTTTGAAATATTTTTTAAAATTGCATTCAGCCTCAATCTCTGAATAAATAAATGAAAGAACATCCATGTAGACTATGGAATATTCTCCAGTGGTTCTAAAGAATAAGGTAGATCTACATATAGTGAAATGGAAAGACCACCAAGACACATTGTTAACCAGAAAAAGCAACATATCAATACATGGACTATGATCCCATAAGCTAAAATTAATAGAAACTGTTTCTTTTAAACAGTTTCTTTTTAAACTACAGATATACATGGGAAATGTCTGAAGTCTCCATATTTACATGTGAACAGTGATTACTTCTGGGGAAGGATGAGGATTTTCAGGAAGGAATAAAGAGAGACTATAATGTTTACTTCTATGTTAAAAATTATATTACGAAATGTTTATTGTTTGAATTTTTATGAAAGCATATGTTCCTGTATTATATGTGTAATTATAAAATTAAAAAAGAGTGGTAATTTAAGGACAAAGTTAGAATTCCCGAACATGTTTTGATGAAGACTTTTGTAGAACACCATGGAAATCAATTTATTAAAATTTAAATAACTAAATTTTGCATGTCTGTGTTATATCAATATCATATTAAACTCTAGCCTTAAACGGTAACAGTTTAAGAAAAATGTAATGCGGTGAAATAACAAATTGGGAAACTCCTATTGATTAATTTATTTTTCTTTTCTGAAAATGGGGGAAAAGTCATCATTTATTTTTAAAGGTGGCATACCTTGGT